>NC_048595.1:394142708-394850208 GCF_003668045.3 Cricetulus griseus
AGTAAAGTCTTCTTGGTTAACTGTTATCTTGACTAGAATGAAGTGTCCCTCTTTATCTCTTCTTATTAATTTTAATTTGAAGGGTCAGAAATTAGGATAGTGGCACCTGGTTACTTTGGGGTCCCATTTGATTGGAGGACCTTTGTCCCTGCTTTGACTCTACAGCAGTGCCATCTTTAACGCTAAGATATGTTTCTTTTTTTCTTTTTCTTTTTTTTTTTCCGAGACAGGGTTTCTCTGTGGCTTTGGAGGCTGTCCCGGAACTAGCTCTTGTAGACCAGGCTGGTCTTGAACTCACAGAGATCCACCTGCCTCTGCCTCCCCAGTGCTAGGATTAAAGGTGTGCGCCACCACCACCTGGCTAAGATGTGTTTCTTATAGACAATATAGATGGATTTTGTCTCTTTATCCATTCAGTCAGCCTGTGTCTTTTGATTGAAGAATTGAGGTCATTGATAGTTATATTATTATTGGAATGTGTGTGTTAATTGTGGTCATCTTGTTGTTGATTTTTGGTGTGTTCTCAGTGGTATTTTGTGTTTTAATAATTATGTTTTTATATGCTCATTCCTCTTTTCAGCCTGAAATAACGTTTCTTGTGTTTTCCTTAGGTTTGGTTTGTTGGGTATGGTTTATTTTTAGGTTGTTTGTGTCATGGAAAGTCTTTCTCTTTAATTATGGCAGATAGTTTTGCTGGGAACATTAGTCTAGGTTGGCTATCACAGTCTTTTATTTGATAGGTTTTCCTTTATATATGACTTACATTTTTTTCTCTTTCTGCTTTCTCTTTTCACTTCCTTAATTACGTATACTTAGTATTTTAACTATGATATGCCATGGGGGTTTTCTTCTCTGGTCTTATCTACTTGATGTTCTGTGTGGTTCTTGTATCTATATAGGTGAGTCATTTCTTAATTTGGGGAAGTTTTTTTTTTTCTATGTTGTTGAATATGTGGTCTATACCATTGACTTGTGGTTCTTCTCCCTCATATATGCCTATATAGGGACGGTTTGGTTTTTTTCATGGTGTCCCATCCTTCCTGTATGTTCCTTTCCTGTGCTTTTTAAAAACATTACTCAATTATTTGGTCTAGATCCTCTACTTTATCTTCAAGTCCTGGTATTCTGTCTTGTACTTGACTGATTTTATTTGCAAGCTTTCCTTTGAGTTTTCTAGTTGAGTTACTGAGTTTTTCCATCCCATCTTCATTTCAGCTCGAGTCCTCTTCAGTGTCCCCATCGCCTTCTTATATTCCATTTTCAGGTCCTAGATTGTTTTCATCATTTCTATCGGCCTATGTTTGTGCTTCCTGGGCATCACTCAGGCATTTGTTCTCCTTAAGCTCTCTCTTCTTAATTTCACTGAGCTGTCTCTTTATGTCTTCTTTAAACTCCTTGAATTATTTGATGAAGTTTATGGTTGTTCTTTTTAAATTCTGAATCCTGGGGTTCATGTGGGTAATTCTCATTGGCAAACATTTCTATGGAGGCTTCAGAGAGAAGGCCCTGGCTTGATTATTCATATTGTTGGTGTTTTTGAGATGAGATCTGGATGCGTAGAATTCTTTGTCAGCTCTAAGTCTGATGTGGACAGAGCATTCAGAGCAGGAGAGGATGTGTGAGTACATAGACCTAGGGGTTGGAAATGCCTTGGGCGGCTAAAGTCAGGTAGAAAGAGGGGACTGTGGTGATGGGATACAGTGCAGGACATGCTTCCAAACCAGGCCTGTAGTATAGGGGTGGATCTGCCTGGGTAGAATGGTTAGATATGGCAAGGGCCTGTGGGTTGGGGGATAGGTGAGGAGGGTCCTGGCCAAAGCCTAGAGATCATTTGCAGTGCAAGCAGTAGAAACTAGATGGGGCCAGGGCACTGTATGTGGAACCCAAGCTAGACCTTGCTGGTTGGAGAAGGCATGGATGGGATGTCAGGATGGCTTATCAAGCTACACCCTGGAGGAGGAGGTGGGAGGTCAGGTTGGATAAAATAGGAAAATAGATATTAACCAAAAGTATGTTCAACACCAGGGTATTACATAGCTCCAAAGGACCTTCCCAAATATACATATTAAGTATAAACAGAAAGAGTAACTCCAGCAGAGAAGCCTGCCAGGCACCATCTTAATCAGGGGACCAAAGTCAATATGGTCTGTAATGGGACAATTCAAGGTGATGTTCTATGTGCTAAGATCATCAGAACATGGATCCTGTGATACTCCTATGAAAAATGCCCAACTTGAATTTAATCATGATGGAATAGCTGACAAACTGAGGGATATTCTTCAATGGAACTGGCTTGAAATCATCAAAATCTTAAATGGGAAGGAAGTAAAGAAAGAATGAAGGGCTGGTCGAGGCTGTAGAGAATACATGCAACACAGGCATCTCAACTCGGTCCATTTGTGCCATGAGTCAACAGAGAAGGGAATGTGAAACTCAGACGGTGTCTGAGGATGGGTGTTAATCACATACCTTGAAGTCCCCGATTTGATGGGTCCATTATATTGCCAAGACATAAGTTTTGAGGAGTGGAGAGAATATTGTAGACAGAACTTGCTGTTCCACCAGGTCCCACACTAGTTTAGTCCTAAATAAACGCACAGATGCTTATATTAATCATAAACTGTTTGGCCGATGTCTCAGGCTTCATATTGGCTCCTTTCTCTTAATCATTAACCCATTTTTATTAATCTATGTATTTCCACATGGTCTTGGCTTACTGGAGGATGCCCAGGAGTCCTATCTTCCTGGTAGCTACATGGTGTCTCATTCTCCACTCTCTCTCTCTGTCTTCCTCTTCCCAGCATTCCTCCTGGTCTGGTAGCCCTGCCTATACATCCTGCCTGGCTACTTAAAAAATCAGCATTTATTCATCAACCAATAAGAGAAACATTCAAAACATACTGAAGGACATTCCCCCATCAGGATATCATTTCAGCAACTCACCTAAAATAATTATGGGGTTATTTGTACCAAAATTGCAACATTTCTTTCACTTGGAGATTATTTTAAAGTAATGGTGTAGTTCTTGGAATTTTAGTTAGACTACCTGCTTTTGTTTGTGTCTGACTGAATGTTCCAGTGGTTTGGAATTCATAAAATGAATTCTTACTTTTGCCTTCCAAGTGCAAAAGTAGTGTAGTATTCAATACTCTGCCCTCTTCTTTCTAAACAATACCTTCTAGAGAGCACTCCACATGGGCTGTAAGGAGTACATCTTGATGTTCCTTTTGGCTGCAGTGCTCCCTCCGCTGAAGCTCATTTAAGTGTCAGTGGCTTCCTATTTTTCAAGCCACAATAAATAACCAAGCAGTTGTCATCTTATGTTTATACACTGTATGGTTAGAATAAATTCCTAGCAGTGAGATTATTGGACCAAAGACAAATGGCTCCTTCATTGATAGCATTGCCATACTACTCTGCATCCCACCCAGCCTCATCTCCCCTACCATCTCACAAATAGAATGGGTCTGGGTCTTAGTTTTTTCTTACTTTTTTTTTTTTTTTTTGCCAACCTGACAAGTAATTTGCATTTTTTTTACTGTGAGGGTGAAAATGTTAAGCTCCCAAGATGATGTAAGTCTTCCTGCTGCAGGTAGATCTGATAGGTACTAAATTTAGGAACTGCTTGTTGGTTGTGATGGTTAAACTCAGTTGCTAGCATGATCTACAAACACGTGAGATGAAGTCTGGTTGTTAGTGTGATCTACAAATGCTTAGGAGATGATGTCTGGGCATGCTTTTGGAGAATTATCTCAGTTAGATTAACTGAAGTTTAGAGACCCACCCACTGTGGGTGGCGCATTCCCTAGTCTCAGACTGAACAAAAAGGAGAAATTGAGCTGAGCATAAGCATTCAATGCTCTCTGCTTCCTACTTGGGAATATAACCTGACCAGCTGCTTCAAGCTCCTGCTGCCTTGCTTTCCCCTCCATGATGCACTGCATGCCTTCTACCTTGAATTGATTTTTGTCAGGGTATTATATTATAGCAACAAGGGGAAAACAAATAAATAATGTTCATGCTTATTGCTTTTTATTGACATTTAGAGCAAGACTCTAGTCAATTAAAGTATTCTTTTCCAATGAAACTCTCTGCTTCGTTCCAAAGTTGGCCTTAGGGCAATTGCCAAATAGCAGTATGTACAATGTTTATCCCAAAATATCCGTTCTATCTGCTTAAGTGGCATTTCCCACTGAGGTTTTGAGCCTTGGGAAATAAAGTACTAGACCTGATTCATCCTCAGATTCTTCTGTTCAAGCTTCATTTCTCCTATATAATAGATATTCGGTGTGTTCAAATCACTGGAGCGATTACTAGCTAACACCACTGCTAGGCTCATATGCAAATCAAATATGTCCTTGCTCTTTAAAAACATATGCAGCAAAAAGGAGATGACTTTTCTTTCCTGGACCTCTAGAACTGTTAGGATTCTGGTCTTGGGGGGAGTTCCTGACACCTCTCCCAAGTCAATGGTGGGAGAAGCCTGGATCCCTTCACAGACATTCATAAACATGGCTCTGCAGTCCCAACCACTTCCAGGACAGACATCACTCTACAGCTCTTCTTCCTCTCTCCTAGGCTAGGGAGATACACTTCTGATAACTTACTCCATCTTTTTTCATTCTATTCTTTTAGAGCCTAAAGACTTGAATCCCCAGGGCTCTCTGTATAATGTCAGTCTAGTTCACTATCATTCCCTTTTCTCCCCAAGGGAGGGAAGGTCTTAAACGCCAAGTGTTTATCCACCTAAATTCCACCTTAATCCAAACTCTGTAACAGTTTCCTTAGTCAAAATCCTATTTATTCTTAAAAATACTTTGAGTCTCTTTTGGCAGATGGTAGTGGTTCTTAGCCATAAGATGGTTGGCTTCAAATGCCAAGAGGCACAACTGCAGACGGAGCTGCAGTCACAGTTAGGTAAGTGTACACATCACTTCGGGACTCATTAAAAATGCAGGAGTTTGCTGCGGAATAATCTTCCTGTACACTATGAAGATGTGTCACTCTGATTGGCTTAGTAAAAAGCTGACTGGCCAATAGCGAGGCAGAATTTCCAAGCAGAGAGGATGCTAAAAAGAAAAGGCAGAGATGCTAGGAGATGCAGAGCAAGCAGAATAGACAGTACAGACATGAGGTAATAGAGTCTCGAGGCAGAAAGTATATCGGGTTAATTTAAGTTATAAGAGCTAGTGGAACAAGCCTAAGCTATAGGCTGAGTTTTCATAATTAATGAGTCTCTGGGTTTTTTTGTTTTTGTTTGTTTGTTTGTTTGTTTGTTTTGGTTTTTGGTTTTTGGTTTTTTTGTGAGCTGGTGGCCCAAAGAAAATCTACCTATGTGAGAATATAGCTCTGATCTTCAGGAAAGCTGGTCTGCACAAATAGCAGTTGCATCTGCTCCAACATTATTCTTTATTCTTCAAACACATCTGTCAATCACTTCTAAGCTACCAATGGTGCTTCTTAAACACACACACACACACACACACACACACACACACACACACACACTATTTTAGTTCAAAATCAAAGTTGTTAGCTAGATTTACAATTAGCAATGAAAGCAAGTCCGGCCACCCCATTGATGGACAATGAAATGCAAGGAGGTAGAAAGAAAATGGAAGGACAGCTAAGTTGTACTCCCAGCTTGTTTCAGAGACCAGTGAAGCAATAGAAGGCTCCAAGGGGCCTCCTTGGACAACTGCATGCCAGTGTCTTGTCAGGCAGCTTTAACAGCCACAACAGTGCAGGTGCTAAAAGGAAAACCAGTTCAAGAGATGCATTTTAAAGAAAAGAGCTTCCAGGCAGTGGTGGTGCATGCCTTTAATCCCAGCACTTGGGAGGCAGAGGCAGACAGATCTCTGAGGCCAGCCTGGTCCAGCCTGGTCTACAGAGCTAGTTTCAGGACAGCCAGAGCTGTTACATAGAGAAATTCTGTCTGGGAGGGGAGGAGCTAATGCATCCTTCGCTCAGAGGGTTCTGTTCATTGCTAGTGTGTGTTGGCTGAAAGTGGTCTTTATTCTACTCTGATGTTTATGGTTTCATCATAGAGAGTGCATGGAAGTCCAGAGCATTGCCCAGTGAGAACTGCCCATTTGCAAATGGTCAAGGGGTAGGCCTTCGGAGATGGCTCATCAAAGTCAGACAGACCCCACAGTGGATAAGACCAACAGCCAAAAGAGCCCATGCTGTCTTTTTCTGTATAGGATATCCTTTTCCATTGGTCTCCATTGCTTGCTCACGTTTCTCTTCTAACATTTGTTTAAATATAAACACAAATTCTTCTGAGAACTCTTACTGTAATTCCCTTTTCCTCTTCCACCACCCACGTGCACACATGCACACACACACACACACACACACACACACACACACACACACACACACGAATCTGCATACCATGCAACTGGTTTTCCTTCTCTTCTGAACTCTCATTACACCCTTCCCTCATAAATTACAGAGACAAGTGGCCATCCAAGAAATGTTTGCCTTTCATGGTTCAGAGCTATTGCCAAAAAGTGGCTGCCAGACCATGACCTTCCTGGAACCGGTCATTGACAACTGGCTCATAGGCATCACTTCCAAACCTGCCCCTGAAAACTTGTCTTGTGTAATAACTTGGCTTCCCCTTTCTTACACCTGCTCACTGACTTCCAAGAAGCCAGGAGAGAGCTCTGAGGCCATGGAGACTAGCGGAACTTCATACAGACTGCCTGTCAAGCACCCTCACGATGTCCTAAGCTACAAGTAGGAACCAAATGGCAGAATGGTGAATCGTAAGGCTTTTGGGCTGCTCTTGTGTATTTATTCCATGCTAACATACATTTACCACAGGGCAGAGAACCATCCTTATCCCTATTCCTGTCTCCTCAGTAGTCTGTGTTTCTTGAGCAGCCACTGGAGGTCCCTGCTCTCCATTTCCAGGGCCTGGGGAACAGCTCTATAAGGTTAAGATATCTGGCAACTGGAGTGTGTCTTCTGAAAACAAATGCAAAGGCAACTCTTGGTTTTCTCCCTAACATAATCAATTCACATAAATTCCTATTCTATTTTCTATGGCAGATTCCTCAAGTGTTTCTAATCTGGAAGATCACTTGAATTTACGCTCCCTACTGAAAGACCTTGACATCCTCTCCTGGACCTCTGCCCTGTGGACTGTCTTACCAGGTAATTCAGCTTTCAACCTCCATCCTAAGATCTCACTGATGAGAACTGCTTTCGAGAGTGCGATCTCTGCCTGTGGTTGAGCTACCTTCCCCTGACAGGTTTTATTTGCTTCATTTTGGTCTTAAATGGCACCTCCTCCTGTTTATGGAATAAATGCTACCTAATTGTCCTTCTCCTACCCAGCATCAGGTAATCATTGCTGATTCTGAATTAGGTGAATTTCTCCTAGTGAGTGCTACATTTCAGTGAGATTCTGAAAAGCCTGGGTGGGAGCTTATCACGTTTCTGAAACAAACAATAAACCCAAGTGGATGCTGGGATGCCAAATGGAGGTGGAGTTTTGCATCCCAAGCTCATGTCCAGACTAACAAGCAATGTCTCTGTCATTTTGTGGTGTCAGAACAAGAAATCTGGGTAGTCTGAGGAAAGCAGAAATTGATCTCTCATAGTTCTAAGAATCCCAAAGACCCATCATTCAAGTTAGCGTTATCCAATGAAATGATTTTACAGAAGATTGGCAGGACCTCTCATCCAAGTAGGTATTAGATGGGTTTGGGGAAGGTAAGAATATACGAAGAAAGAGGCATTAGCTGCCCAGTGCAGTACAAAGAGAGCTCATCACTTCAATTTAGCATTCATCAAAGGAGCAAAACATACAGCAGCATGGCTGGGGACGCTGCCTTCCATAACCCCAAAACAGTCACCATGAACCATCCAGCCTCCGCATATTGAGGTACCACTGCTACCACAGACTTCTGAGCATCTTCCCACCCTTGATGGTTTTAGAAAGGCTAGCTTGAATGATTTTGCCCAGCTCATGCCCAAAGACTACACTGCAGCCTGCTGTGCCTAGCACTAGAACTGGCTTCCCAGTTCTGAGAGGTTCTGGCCCAGCTCTGTGGCCCATGTCTTTTCACAGTCCTACCTGGCTGCTGAAAAGGCCCCATATATCTATATACTCTGGGGCAGGATTGCCCACCCGTAGGTCAAGATTAATCTTTTTGTTTTATCTGTACACTTTATCATGTATGTTTTCTGTGACCCACTGTTCTGGCTTTAGAGGCTTCTGGCAGCTAGTTTACACAGCATTTCGCTTTCTGTTGACTTTTCTGTGAGAACTCCAGCTTGACACAAATCTTGTCACATTTGCCTCAAGTGGCCTAGACAGATCTCTCTGTCTGTTTTGTTCTTCTCTCATCCTACTTTTGTTTTTTGTTTTTTTTTTTTTTTCAGGGGGGTTGTTGGGTTTTTTTGTTTTGTTTTGTTTTTTTGGTGATCTATCATCTCTCTCTCCCCTCTCTGTCTCTATCTCTTTCTGTGTGTGTTTTGTTTTTGTTTTTTGTTATGTGTGTGTGTTTGGAGGTCAGAGAAAAACTTGTGGGAGTCAGTTCTCTATTTCTGCTGTGTGGGTTCCCAGGACTGAACTCAGGCCATCCGGCTTAGCAACAAATTCCTTTACCTACTGAGCCATCTCATATCCTTCTGGTTACTTTTGTACTTGCTGAAGCCAACTGTGCCCTATGAAAGGGAAAACCGTCATGTCTTCACATGTCAGAAGAGTTCAGGAGGCATCCCCAGCCCACCAGCCCTGCTTACAGGAATACTAATCCACACCTTCCACAGGCCACACCTCCCAGTACTTTTGCATGGAGGTTTAAGTTTCCAGCACATGAATTGGGGAGATAATATTCAGACAGTAGCAAGTGCTTAATTTCCCTATGAGATGCCTTGAGAGATGCCTTTACCATTCCCATGTTTACCTACATTCTGCTTGTGTTTGTTTATATATTCTTTAGAAGACGAAACTTTCCCATTTTCCTTTTCTCCCTAGACCTTACCAAACTCACCTTTCAAAACACCTCAGCACTCAGGAGGCAGAGGCAGGCAGATCTACAGAACAAGTTCCAGAACAGTCAGAGCTACACAGAGAAACCCTATCTCAAAACAAACAAACAAACAAACAAACAAACAAAACAAACAAACAAAAACCCCACCAAACAAAAAATCTTTATGGCAACATTGGCATTTATTAGTGTTGTGTTGTACCCAAGGAAATGCAACACACAAGTCTACTCATCTTAGACTGGGAGCCCACAACAGACCAAAGTACAGATACCACCAAAATCCAACTTAGTGAGCCAGTGAGTTTTATTTATAAAATAGGCATGAGGGATTACTGACAGGAGCAAATATGATTCAAAAACAGCTGCATCACCATGGCCCACCTCAGCATAGGGAGTTGAAAACTTGAAACTCGCTGTACAGCCTGCAGGCAGCTGCACAGTTTGGGGAGTGTCCTTCCCAAGTGACTCAGTTGGTCTGAACCTCTTCCAGGCAGCTCCACTATTCTCAGTCTTCTTTGCAGCTCCACATGTCTGAGAGTGACTGAGCAGTCATTATTGTTTACTCTGGTTGGGAGAGACCTAGTGAATCTGGTCGGTTTCAGGGACTTCCTGAAGCTATTTTGTTTGAGTTGTTTACCTCTGTCTCATGGAGCTTCCCCAGGACATTCAATTGCAGAGGAAATGGCTACACAACAATTAGCATACCTCCCCTCAAAAGGCTTCCAATCTCTCCCCATTGGTCAATTCTGGCTAATAAAGGACTCTAATTTGGCCTTTTGTATGTGGCAGACTGTGTTATTTTATCAGATCCAACCTACCACACCCAGCAACTTTAAAAAAATAGGGAAGAAATTTGTCTGTTAAAGTTGTGCATGCTCAAAGTTCAGGATCTGTGCATTGTCAAATCAGTGGCCGGTTGACCACATTTCCTGGGTCATGCATGACATCCTCAAACAGGACACCAAGATCTGTTTGTTCTTGCTTTGTTTTGTCATAAGTACTAATCTCATTCATGAGGGCCCAACCCCCATGACCTATTCACCTCCCAGACCCATATCCTAAGACCACCACTGGAGCTAGGACTTCCAGATGTGAATGTTCAGGTGGGAACTCAGCCCAGAGCACCACTGAGTGTTTCAGAAGGGCCCACACGATAAAAGCCTTCTGCACTTGGAAATATCTATCGCTAGTTAAGAAAATGCATTTGCTTTCTGTGGGCTGCATTACTTCAAAGCAAATGCTTGTAAAAGCAACGTTTGATTTACACATTTTAAAGTTACTGATGGGCCTTGATTGCATCTGAAGAAATATGAAAGAGAAAGAAGTGACAGGTTCAACTAGAAAAAAAAATTAAATAAAGCTCAGTCACTCCCAAGAGGCATCTTCATGTCAGTTCAGACTATGTGACTTGATTGATGGAAACCTGTTTATCATCCATCGAGTGCTATGTGCAGGTACTCACCCTTCCACACTCTGCAATAACAATTTGGGGAACACATAATTATTTCTGCAATTAAACCTAGCAAGCACTAAAAGTGGCTTACAAAGCAGCCACATGGAAATTGGATTCTGAAGGATTTGGAAGATAAATACTCGATGGAGAAAAACAGCAAAGACAAAGATTAAGAGGAAAGAAAGGAGAAAGGCAATAGAAAGAAAGACCCCAGAATCTTTTTTTTTTTTTTTAAACTGAAAACCCATTTTAAAATACTGCTAAAGTGAGTAGTATCTGGCTCCTCTTTCTGCAGGGTCTACATGGTTACTTCTTAATATTTTTTCTATTTTAAAAGTATTAGAGCCCCCCACCCCTACCCCCAGAAACCCTCTGCCAGGCTTTGCCTGATTAATTCTTTTCTCTCGCTCTGAGCTCAGGGATCTAAAGAAATCTGGCAATGCTAGATCTCCATTTGCTAATGCTCTGACCTAGATTGGGCCTATTTCATTTAATAAACAGGGAGAGTTGTAGCCTCAGGCTATCAATGCATCTGAGGCTGCTACCCTGCCATGGTTTGTTTATAAAAGATGTTTTTGCCTGCAGTAAAACAGGCATCAGACATTGCTTTCTTCTTCTGAGTTTATAGAAATAGACTGAAATCTGGGGGAAAATTGTAGGCTCTTCAAAAATGCTCACGAAGCTATTATTTTTGTATCTTAACAGACTCAGAAAAAAAAAAAAAAAAACAACAAACTGAATGTCTTCCCAGATAAACTTTGGCAGTCCCTGCCCCCTTCAGATAACTACCTAGAGGCAAAATATATCACCCGCAATACCTGGCCCTCAATAAATCATCCTTGATTCAGATCCATTTCCAAATCTCCTGGATTCCCTGAATCTAGATTGGTTCCATGCAATGCACAATGGCAGTAATAGCTAACTATCAATGATTGTGTCTTTTTGACATACCAGGTTCAGGGCAAAGATCTTTGCATTCATTAACTCACTCAAGCCATGTAAGAACACCATGAGGTAAGCACCATCATTATCCCACCCTATGGGTATCCAAGAGCACATATCTGAAAGTACAACAATTAAAACCAGGGTTTTTCTCACTCCATGTAGTCTTGCCTGCATCATAACAATGATCAGGAGCCCACGGGGTCACAGGACCTCAATCATTGTAACTACTGTAACCCCTCCTGATTCATTTCTCAGCTCTCTCTCTCTCTCTCTCTCTCTCTCTCTCTCTCTCTCTTCCAATCTGATCCATTTCTCAGCTTTCTCTTTCTCTCTACACAACCTGATCCATTTCTCCACTCTCTCAACCCAGCCCTCTGATTGCACCAATCCTTTGGTTTTTTTTTTTTTTTTTTTTTTTTTTTTTTTTGCTCCTCCTCTTCCTCAGTTCTCTCTCCTTCTATGGGCCAGGGCCAGTGCCAGAGGGCCAAAGAGGGCCAGAGAGAGCCAGAGAGGGCCAGGGGGCCAGGACCAGGGTGGCTGGCAGTCAGAGAGTGTAAATAGAAGGAGAACTGAGGAAGAGGAGGGACAGCAAGAAAACAAGGAGAGGAGGAAGTCAAGGGTCAGCCAGCCAGGCAGCCATGGAGTAGGAGTGAAAGTAAAATATACTAGAGAGAATGGTAAAAGGCCAGAGAGAAAAGGTAGATGGGATAATTCAAGAAAAGCTGGCTAGAAACAAGCCAAACTAAGGCTGGCATTATAAGTAATAATAAGTCTCCATGTGTGATATTTGTGAACTGGGTGGTGGGCCCACAAAAAGCCAAAGGAGTAAAGAATAAAAAAATAAAACACAACCCATAGTGTCAGTGCCCAGGGTCAGGCTGGTAGCTGCTGGCCTTTCCCAGCATGCTCAATGTCCCATGCAAACTGACCTTGCAGTTCATTCCTCGCCCTCGGGGACCTTCCTTTGTTGAGAGTTCATTACTCATCCAATAGGAAGCCTGAAAGATGATCACTGTTGTTATTGGGACTGTGGCCTCAGAGCCTGTGTGGGTGGGGGTGGAGGTACCAGAACTCCTGCTGGGTAAGCTCTTGGCATCAAGACACCCACTAGTGTCTGAACAATTTCTCCATAACAGGAAAGAGGGAAAAGGAGCCTCAGACCCATGCAGAACAGGGAGAGTCTGGGAAGCCCAGACGGTGTCAGGAGCCCCGAGCCTCTTTTTCAATAGATTCAAACCTTGAATACTATTCCAAAAATAGGACCTAAAAGCCAGAGGGCTCCCAAGTGAAGTAGAGATTTAATTTAGATAGCACGGCAGAAAAAAGCATGAAATTGGAACTGACAGCAGGCAAAGGGCTAGGATGCTTCCTCCAGGACGTGACCAGGACTCTAGATGAGAATAAGTGACACTCACCAGCATCCCTAACCAGGGTGCCCACTGCTGCATGGCTGCAGCCCCCTCCGATAAAAGGCCTTGCTCTCAGCTGTAGGTGATGAATAAGAGCTGCTTAGAGCAAGAGATACTTAGGGACATCCTTCCTTCTGGTGCCATGTCAGTGAGCACCCTCACCACCAAGGTCCTTCCTTCAGTTGCCTTGCCGATTTGGGCCATAAGCAGAACTGAATCGCTCTGGCTTCTTAAGTCTATGTCACACTTTAGATATGCTCATCTGAGACAGCGCACCGGCCACACCCCCTCTCAATCCACTTGCTACATACATTTCATTGCAGTCTTCTCAATCCTGCAGTGTGTACATATGGTGTGTTCACACCCAAGGTTAAGCCACAGCAACTACTCTCACTGACTGTCCAAGTCTGCTTTCTATGACTGTGATAATAAACACCATGACCAACAGCAACTTGGGGAGGAGAGGGCTTAAATTTCAACTTACAATCCCTCGTGAAGAGAAGTCAGAGCAGAAGTCAAGAGAAACCTGGAGGCAGGAGCTGATACAGGTACCACGGAGGGGAGCTGCCTACTGACTTGCTCTTCATGGCTTGCTCAGCCTGCTTTCTTATACAACCCAGGACCACCAGCTCAGACATGGCCCCACCCACGATCAGCTGAGTCCACCCCAACCCACCCCACTTGCCTACATGCCAGTCTGACAGAGGTATTTTCTCAGTTGAGATTTCCTCTTCCCAGATGACCACAGTTTGTATCAGTTGGAGAGAGAGAGACAGAGAGAGGGAGGAGAGAGAGAGAGAGAGAGAGAGAGAGAGAGAGAGAGAGAGAGAGACTAACTAGCATGCGATGTTGCAAACCCCATGCCAAGCATTTTACTCTATGAAGTGGCTTGCTTTTTTGTAATTGACAGTTGGGGAACTTTGGGTCACACTGGCCCCAGAATGGAGCTCAAACATCTGATTCTTCAGTATAAGCTCTGATACTGTACCACCTTTGTACACAAGACACACAAAATCAGAAGTGCTGTCCTTCATTCATCCACTCAGAAAGCATTTTCTGAGTAACTACAAACCATTTCTGGTGGGTGATGACAGTGGACAAACAGGATTGCTATTTGTAAGGAGCTAACATTTTAGACCTAGAAAAAGGTGAGAGATGAGTGCCCTGATACATGAAAAAGATGAGCAGTGCCATGATAACATGAATGGGGAAGGTGGGAGATAATTCTTAAATTGGTCTGTAGTTAGGATCCTGGATTGGCTCAGGCTGAACCTTGACTGCATTCACTTTGATCCAAAATGGGTACTCCCCAGTTCTTCTCAAAGAAGCCCACTTTTCCAGAATCAGTTTTCGCTAGAGGGCTTTTCCTCTGTGGGAATTTCAGAGTCCCTGGTTCTTGCTTCATCCAGTCAGGTCCCTGCTGTCACTTAAAATAACACAAAGTGCATCTTGCCTGATTCAATTCAAAAAGGAAAAATGAGACCTGGTCCTGGCCCTCATCCTACAGAAAAACAGTCCAGACACCCCAGGGGCAAAAGAGTATTTCAGCTCTAGACCCCAGGCCCCACACTGGAATCTTGAGGGGGCATGTGTGCATGTATGGGGTGAGTACCCTCCTCACCAATGGCTTCCTCACTTGGCTGAAGGCACAGGTCTCTCCAGTTTCTAAAGGAAAAAGCCTGTATAAGACACAGGAGGAACCCTTACACCTATGGGATGCCATCCTCATTTTGGGGTAACAAATTCTCAGGAGCCATGCTTGGTGTTACCCAGAGACCCAGGTCTGAGCAGGTTGGGAATCAGGCAAAGACCCACACCAGCTTCCCAAGGACAATGGATGGTGGGCTTATGCCACCTTAAACTCAATATAGTTTGCCCAATCCATACCCTTGTGTGAAAGACCTTTCAGAATAGCCCCCAAACCCATATTCAGCACAGGAAGCAGGCACACAGGCCAGCGTGTGTTTACCTCTCCTTGTCTCTGCTTCCACACGCAGCTGTCATGGTTCTTTCCAATAGCAAGGCTAATTAAGGAAAGGCACACAAAGCCTGGAAGGACGGATACAAGCCAGAGAAAACTTCCATGGACTCTTGGAGATAGAGCAGAAGTTCATTCAGTGAGAAAATTAAGTCTATTCACCCAGCTCTTTAGCCAAATTCACTTTTATACTAACATTAATATATGTTGAGACAGTCCAGCCTACTCTCAAAGCGCTGACAATTCTGAATGTGTCTCTCAGTCTCTCTCTGCATTCCCCTTCCTAATGCGCTCTTATCTCCTCTTCCACACCTGGAAAAGCCCTATTCATCTTGGAAGGCCTCGTTCATATACCATCCTCTGCAAAAAGCTTTTCAAACTCCTCATCCCTCCCACCCCCAACAAGAAGCACAGTATTCTTTATCTTGGTGCTTTGTTCTCCCTCCTGCTGGAGATTTACCAAAGTGTATTCACACACTCTGCAAGGCCAGTGGCTCATGCTCCTGTTACCGACATGGGCTCAGGGTCCACAGGAAGGTATGAGCCCTGCTTCATTCATGCTTGTAACCCTGGTGCCAGGCACTGTGCCTGGCATACATGTGCCCTTAGTGACTGAATGACTTCTGAGCCTCAGTTCCTCCTCTGTAGAGTGTCAAGGCCATCAGCACCTAATCGTGTGTACTGTGTCAAATGTGAAACACTACCTTGCCTTCCATGGACTATCTTACCCAAAGTTGACTCTGTTCATCTCTTCAGCCTCTCTGCATCTTAATGAACAAGAAACAACAATCCTGATGTCATTGTCTTAGGGTTTTATTGCTGTGAAGAGACATCATGACCACAGCAACCCTTGTACAGGAAAACATTTAACTGGGGCTGGCTTACAGTTCAGAGGTTTAGTCCATTATCGGCGTGGCCAGAAACATGGTGGCATGCAGGCAAACATGGTGCTGGAGAAGGAGCTGAGAGTTCTCCATCTAGATCCTCAGGCAGCAACAGGAGACTGTGTACCACACTGAGGGTAGCTTGAGCATTTGAGACCTCAAAGCCCACACCCACAGTGACACACTTCCTCCAACAAAGCCACACATCATAATAGTGCTACTCCCGATGAACCAAGCCATACCTATTCAAACAGGGTGAATAGAAACACATGCTAGCAAATAAGTAACTATGCCAGAAGATAGCAGAGACTTTGAAAAAAATTAAGCAATATTAATAAAGTTTCATGAGTAAGAGAAGTAGTTAGAAGTGTTCTCAGAGGGAGTGAGACGTAGCAGGTAAGTGCAAAGGCCCTGAGGAAATGCAGCCAGAGATAATGAGGGGGGAATGAGCAAGTGATGCACAGAAAGGATAGACAAGAATTAGTGGCAGGAACAGACAGTGGGTAGATCATGGGGAGCCCAGTGGACTGTAATTAGGAAGGCATATTGGGAGCTGAGGTGGTTAAGAGCACTTGCTACTCTTGCAGAGGCCCCAGTTGGGTTCCTAGCACTCTAGTTCTAGGGGAGCCAACTCCCTCTTCTGGCCTTCATGGGTACCAGGTACACACATGGTGCACATACATACAGGCAAAACACTCACACATATATTAATTAATATAAAAATGTTTTAAAAGAAGCCATATTTTAATAAAAGTGCAATGGCATACCACTTTCAGATTCTTAATCCGGGCAGTGGCAAGAACTGATCTGTGATTTTGTAGGTTTGGTGGTAACTGGTTAAAAGGTGCTTACTATGAAACCCTGACAACCTGAGTTCTTCCTTTCTTTCTATCCCCAAATGTGGAAGGCCAGCTCCATGGAGTTAACTTATCACCACACATGTCATGGCAGGTTCTCTCTCTCTCTCTCTCTCTCTCACACACACACACACACACACACACATATGCATACACACACATACATTGATATAAGTTTTAATATTTAAGTTTGTTCTTGCTATAGAGAATGGATAATGGGGGCTAGGATCAGGGAGAACAAACAGGAACATCCTATGGCAGATGAGGGAGATTGGTGAGTGAAGAGAGCAGGGAGCATGTCTGAGTGAGCTTCAGAGAGGGAACCCAGAGGACCTGGGGGACAGGTGGGGGCTAGCCAAGGACAGCGAGGACTATCTCTCGACATTCAGGCTGCCCTTCTGAAGACCAGAGGCAGGAAGTCCTAACAGATTCAGTGTCTGGGAAGGGCCTGTTTTCTCGAATGGTGCCTCCCTACTGCTCCCTTGTGGTACAGAAGGAGCAAGGCGGCTCTACAGGGCTCAGTCCTCAAAACCTAATCTCTTCCTAGATTATGTCCTTTCCTAGCTGCTGTGATAGACACCTGAAGAGGAAAGATCTCTTTAGAGAGGACACCATCCACTGTGGCAGCGTTCACAGCCTGGCAGTGGGAGCCTCAGGCCCACAGGTTGAGAATCGCTGCTGTAGACTTTCGTCTGTCAGCTAAGTGCAGTATCCAAAAAGATTCCATAACCTCCCAAAACAAAGCATGACCAGACTGAGACCAAATGTTCCAAAACAGGAACCTGTAGGCGGCATTTCACATTCCAACCATAACATGTCCCAAAGCCAGCCTGTCCCCTTTGAGACTCAACCTAAGCGTGACGAGGACACACAACAACAACAGGCCATTTTTTCCTTAAACCCCTGGGTGAGATTAAAAATATTGCTAAATAATTAAAAGTCAGTGCAATTTTGCATATTTCAAATGCTAAGTTCAAGTGATAGGCCTGGGCATTCTATATACATCAATATAAGAAGACTCCAAAAGCCAGGCATAATGGCACACACCTTTAATGCCAACATTCAGGAAGCAGAGGCAGGAAGATTTCTGTGAGTTTGAGGCCAGCCTGGTCTCCATATTAAGCTCCAGGACAGATACATAATGAGACACTGTCTTAAGAAGAGGAGGAAGACGGGGAGGAGGGAAGGAAGGAAGGAGAAGGAGGAAGAGGAGGAAGAGGATGGCTCAAATAAAGTAGAGAAAAGAAGCAGACTGGCCAGTGTAGACAGAAGTTTCTATCCCGCCCAGCCCCTCAGCTGTTTAGTCCCAAATAAACACACAGAGGTTTATAGTAATTACAAACTGTTTGACTGATGGCTCAGGCTTTTTATTGGCTGGCTAGCTCTCTCTCTCTCTCTCTCTCTCTCTCTCTCTCTCTCTCTCTCTCTCTCTCACTCAATTATTAACCCATATCTATGAAGTATCTCCATGTGGTTTTGGCTTACCGGAGAATGCCTGGTGTCTTATCTTCCCAGTAGCTACATGATGTCTCCTTGACTGTTTGAATTTCCCACCTGGCTAAATCCATTGAATTAAACAGCTTTGTTCATCAACCAATAAGAGAAACATATATTCATAGCATACAGAGGACATCCCCCATCAGATTAGGGGCCATGGATATGGAGAACACAGTGTGAATTCCCTGAGCTTAGTGTTGGCCTCAGATCCCCAACAGAGCTACAGAGGCCAACAAGCCAGAAACCAGTGGGCATATATTCCAAATGAAGCACCTAGAAGCCAATGCTCAACCAGAAGACTGGGAAACAAGTATCCAAGCCAGACAGAAACTTCCAGATGACAACCTCTCTACTACTCCAGTCAAACATCACAGAAGCTCTGCGGCCCTGCTGTCACCCACACTAGCAAAGGCAGAGTAGACAGTGCAGAGCCTGTACTGATAAGCTTGTAAAGATGACCGACAACCCCCAAGTGGACCTGGTGAAGAACAGCGAGGAGCAAGCAGTGTCCATGCCGGCCAGTGAGAAGCACCTCACCTGTGTCCACAGACCACGGCACACCTGGAGCTGTCCCTTCTCCAAAGAGCAAAGAAGAAACTTCTCAATCCCAAATGAGGTGGCACCAGAGAAGCAACAACCTCAGGACTTTGGCCACCACTCAGAAATGAGATGTGGAAAGATCTGGAAGGAACTTGGAGGGGGAAAGAATATGATCAAAATATTTGTGTGAAATTAACCCTAGCCCTCAAACATGTTTAGAAGAAATAATGAGAACGTTCCATGCCAGTCACTACATACTTGGAGACCACATGGGAAAACAGACACCCAGTTCCACCAGTCACTGATGAGGAGCCTATGGCCCTTACCCACTCTATCCAAGCTGAATGGGATCTATTGCCTTTGGGCGATTGCAGGGAGTGCCAACTCCTCCCTTGACGAAGAAATAGAACCTTGAATGGGGTCTTTGTTTTTACATTTCAGTATCTGTACCTGTGTGCATGTATACATCCACGTGTGTGAGCACACTTATACATGCCACCGAGAGTGGAGAGGGGGCTCAGAGACAATGTGCAGGAGTTGGTTCTCTCCTTCTGACAGGTATGTTCAAACTCAGGTCAGACTTGCCGGCAAGTACATTTACTCACTGAGCTGTCTTCACAGCCCTAGACGGGTTAAATGAGTCTTTAAAATAAAGTTTAAATACATACTGTGGAAAAAATCAGCATATAAAGAAACTTTTCCAACTGTATGATGAAAAGGCAATTAATAAATGCTAACCCAAAGATGATGAAAATGCTGAAATGATCTAAAAGGGTTTTAAAACAGTCAAGATAAAAATGTTTCAAGAAGCAATTGCAAACCTGGCTGAAACAAGTAAAAAATAGGTTGGGCACAGTGGTACATGCCTTTAATCCCAGTACTTGGGGGGCAGAGGCAGGAGGATCTCTTTAAGTTTGAGGATAGCCTGGTCTTGAAAAACAAGAGAGAGAGAGAGAGAGAGAGAGAGAGAGAGAGAGAGAGAGAGAGAGAGAGAGAAGAAGGAAGGAAAAGAAGGAAGGAAAGAGCTAAAAAATAGAAGCTATAAAGAAGAAACAACTGTAAACTTAGAACTGAAAATAAAGTACCTGAAATGAAGGGGCTGGAGAGACGGCTCAATGGTTAAGAGCACTGAGTGTTCTTCCAGAGAACCTGGGTTCAATTCCCAGCACCTACATGACAGCTCACAACCATCTGAAATTTCAAGTTCCAGGAGATCCAATGCCCTGTTCTGGCCTTTGTGGGCACCAGGCACACATGTGCTGCACAGGCATACACACAGGCAAAACACCCATACACATACAAGAAATGAATTAACTAAGTAATTTTTAAAAATCTCAGCCAAGTGGACTGGGAAGATTGGCTCAGTCAGCAGAGTCCTAGGCATCGAGGCCCTGAGCTCAGATGGCCAGCACCCAGATGAAAGCTAGGAATGGAAGTGCATGACTACAGCCCAAGAACTGGAGAGGCAGACTGGAGGAACTCTGGGTGGAAAAATAGATTCAGGAAGATGAACAGTCTCAAGGATCTGTAGGGCTGTAAGAAAAGAGTCCTAAGTCATCTCTTTGGGGTGTCAGGAGAGAGACAGATAAGGAGGCTAAAAAGATACTCAAAGAAATAATGGCTGAAATCATTCTAAATTCAAAAATATGAGCAATCCTTAAACAGGATAAGGCATAAGAAATCTATGCCAACACACATTATGATTAATTGAATTAATTAAACTCACTAAAACAAACACAAGTCTACTTGAAATCAGCCAAAAGAAGATGGCAGCTCACCCATAGGGGCAAAACAAGAGATTTCTCACTAGGCACCATAGCTCAGAAGGCTGCAGGATGCAACACAAATTTTTTCAGCATTGAAAAAAAAAGAAAGCTGTCACTGGGTGGTGGTGGCACATGCCTTTAATCTTAGCACTAGGAAGGCAGAGACAGCTGTATCTCTGTGGGTTCAAGGCCAGCCTGGTCTACAGAGCAAGTCTAGGACAGCCTCCAAAGTTACACAGAGAAACTCATCTCGAAAAACAAAAAACAAACAAAAAACAGAAAAAAAGCTGTCAATCAAGAATTCTGTATCAAATCAAAATATAATTCATTTGGCACATGTTTGTTTTGCTTTTGCAAGCCTTGTAAGTCCACAGAAAAGTTTTAAGCTTTGGTGGCTTTTTAAGTTTCTATTTTGGTGCCTGAACATCTAGTACCATATTTGATTGATAAAAATAAGTAGACCCCTTTTCAATTTTTCTAATGTCTTAATGTAGTGTGATATCAATGGACAGCTATGTAATGAAGTTGACAGCTCACCACCTTACCTAATCAAGAGTTTATGGAGTAACCACCCAGCTTAAATGAAAAGCACAGCTCCATATCCTGGTCATAAGCTAACAGTGTGGCTGTCTAAAGGTGCAATTCTGGATTTACTCAAAGAAAACAGTACCAGAGTAATTTAATTAATCATAAAAATTAGACTATTTGATTTCACAATAGCACATGTAAAAGACAATGTAATTAAAATCAGTGGCTATCACTATAGTATGAAACTCTCAGTTCTGAGTTTGGGTTGTCTCTAGTTAGTTGCATTGATTTGTTAATAGAATAGGATCTTCAGGCTTGAATCAATTCTCTGGTAACAGTGTGTCATAAGGTCGGTTCATGAAAGCCTTCTTCTGGTGCCTTTATCTATCTCTGTGTTTCTCCTGTAAAATAATAATAATAATAGTAATAATAATAATAATAATAATAATAATAATAATAATAATAATAATAAAGTTTAAAAACAGGCCAGGAAAGGTTGTTCAGCAACTAAGAGCATTTACTGCTCTTGCAAAGGACCCAAAAGTTCAGTTCCCAAGGCACCCACACTGAACAATTCACAACTGCCTGTAATGACAGTTCTAGGGACCTGACACCCCCTTCTGGCCTCCATGGGAACTGCACTTACCCAAACATTCACACACACACACACACACACACACACACACACACACACACACCATGGGACACTTGCATCTACAGCTCAAACACATACACATTACAGACACTGTTAATAATAGTAATAATTTTAAAGAGGATTGGCCATGATGTAATCAGAAAAGTCAGATCAATGATCACAAAACTATAACATCTTTTTGTTCTCTTTCAGCAGTTTGTCATTGCAAATAACTACTTCTCCATAATTTACAACCTGCCTATCTATAATCTGGGTCTGATGAAAATGCACATTCGGTTACCTCAGTGGGAATAATAAATACCAAACTTATTGTATTCTATGGTTTAAATATTCTAATGGGACTTAGGAAGTAAACATCACAGCAATTTGCTGCTACTGAAAGTTGAGAGACAAAGGAAGCAAAAAGGAAACAGGTGTTCCTAGGTGACCACAGCTGGCAGCCCTGACAGCCCCAAGAGACATTTGGCCACCTGCTCCTTCCTGCCTACCTTTTTGTAGAGCTCCTCATTTTCAAATTCAATCTGATATTTATTTGAAATCTGATGGGGCAGGCATGCACTGAAATACTAGGGGGTGGCTTTCTCTAAACACCTTCCAAGTCCCCGGAAAGACCTGATACCCATCTACCAAAGACTTTTCCTTTGGGGTGGGCAGCTGGCATGCCAACCTAGCCATGGCTGAATGCTGGCTAAGAGCTGTGAGCTGTGAACTGTGAGCTGTGCACCTGTCTGGATATGCCACCATGAACCCAGATGCTATGCCTGACCTGCCTACGGTGCAAGGACAGGGTGAATCCCATAGCCCTCCCTGTGGGCTGACACTCAGTTACACCACCACAGTGACTGGCACAGAGGCAGCCTCCATGAGTTGCCTCGTGCATGAACAAGCGAACAAACTGTTTCTGCCATAGTCCCTACAGTCCCTCCACTCACCATGTCCTCTTCCCAGACAACACATTCAAAGATTATGGTCTTAATTTTGCTATGGCTAATCCTGTTTATCAACATGACAGCATCTAGAATCCGTTAAGTCCAGGCTACTGAGTACCCCTGTGAGGGAGTTACTTAATCAGAGTATTTGAAACAGGAGGGCGCACCCTACATCTGGGCCACATTTTTGGTGGCAGCCCACAAGAAGGACACAGGAGAAGAAAACTTTTTGTTGGTCTGCTTACTCTCCTTCTCCCTGACAAGCTCATCTAGCCTGTTGCTGCTGGTACTAAATCCACCTTCTGTAGGTTTTCAACATAGACTGAAGACCAGAGCTCTCAAGACCTTCCAGGACTCCAGTACCAAGTCAGGACTGCAGAGACATCCAGCCTCCTGAACTGAATGACTACCGAATTATCGGGCCTTCCATCAAGAGAACTCTTGTTGGACTGTGGAGAGCACAGCCTGTAAGCCAATTTAGTAAATCCTCTTATATATTCATCTTATATCTTCCTTTAGAGAACACTGACTAATGCAACACGCTAAAATAAGACCTGCAAATACAGCAGCCAGTATTTACTAAGAAATTAAAGCTACCAAATGGCTACCAAATGTTGACATAATGTGCTATTTTCTGAAAAGCCAGCAGGTGGCAGTAGTGCCCACGAAATGCCAACGGTCAGCCTGCTGAATGCTCCAGCTGCTGTGTCTCTTGCTTTCTCACGAAGGTCGTTTGTAACACAGTGAAACAGAAGAAAGAACACAAATGTCTAAATCATAGTAGCCTCTGCTCGACCCCCAGGACAACCAGTCCCTCTTACCCTTTTCTGAGATGAAGTATTTTACGCAAAGCCCAGGATACAATGCCTAACAGTTAGGGTCTGTATAATGCTAGCACTAAGCCCATTTGAAGTGCTGTGACCCACCAAAGAGAGTTCCACTGAGAAACCTAAGTGTAAGTCCTATTCTTTCTTCCTCACTCAGCGTTCAAAACACTTTTGAGAGGAGCAGCTCTCTGAACACGATCTTGTAAAAGAGAATTGCCCTAATATCCATTAATGATGAGACAGGTCTTTAATGTTCAGATAAGGGCTTTGAGTAAGCTCAAAGGCTCTCTCCATTTGGAGACCTCATTCTCATTCTGCATCATTTGAATTTATTCGTTGTTCGTTTATTTACAAATAGCTAACTTCAGATAACAGCGCATTGCCCGATGGAGCCACCTTTATATGACTATAACCACACAGAGAGCAGCTTCATCCTAGTTCCCACTTGCCTTAGCTCGGGTTTGCTTTAAAATACATAAACAAATAAGCGGCTTAAGAAGCAAACATTTCTTTCTGTTCTAGGAGCTGAGAAGAAAAGATCAGGATGCTGCGGACCCAGTGCCTGGTGATGGTCCC
Source organism: Cricetulus griseus (assembly GCF_003668045.3). Classification (NCBI taxonomy): domain Eukaryota; kingdom Metazoa; phylum Chordata; class Mammalia; order Rodentia; family Cricetidae; genus Cricetulus; species Cricetulus griseus. Next base: position 394,166,561 of record NC_048595.1, read on the forward strand.
CTGGTTACAGATGCCGTGGCCCCTGTGCCTAGTCACAGTCCCTCTGGTTACAGATGATGTGGACCTCATGCTTGGGGAAGGCTCCCCTGGTAACAGAAACCGCGGACCTCGTGCCTAGCAATGATCCCCTGGTTATAGATGTTGCAGACCCCGTGCCTTGGGCAGGTCCCCCTGGTCACAGATGCCGTTGCCTCCGTACCTAGTAACAGTCCCTTGGACCGTTACCTGGGGAATATCCCCTTGGTTACAGATGCCGTGGACCCTGTGCCTGGTGAAGGCCTCTCTGGTTACAGATGACCATCTCACTGCATCCCCACAATGTAGAGGAGAGAGTAAGCACAAGAATGAGAGGAGAGAGGAAGATGTCTCCTGTCCTCGTGGCAGGTTACCTCCCAAAGGCCCCATCTCCAAATGCCACATTGGGACTTTTTGGTTTCAACATACAGATCAGAGGTGAACACAAACATTCAATCCATAGCACCGCCCATTACACTCAGTAACCTCGATACTCTTGGAGTCCATGAGTCGCTGGAAGGAGGTTTGCAAAGCATGGAAACAGAAACTAAAGTCATGTGACTTTGAGCAACAGTTTAACTTTTCTAGATTTGTTTTCTGTGCAAATGACAACTGTTGCCAGTGTCTCACTAGACAGCTGCAAGAGGCTAATAAGATACAGTGCCAACAGTTTGTTTTGTTTGTGTGTGTGTGTTCACCCTCCAGCAGCCAGCATGAGGTTGCAATCCAAACTCTTTCACTGTGGCCTCTTTCTCTGGGACAAACTTCCCAACGCAGTTCAGGGGTATTTGTAATTGTGTTCATAGTAGCAACGGACACAGCTACATCTGGCTACAGAATGGTGGGGATTTGGGGTTGTTTTGTTTTATTCTACTTTCTATTAAGAGCCAACTAATTTAGGATTCAAAGCACAGAGGTGGCTGAAGTAAGCATTTCTTACTGGTCAGCAAGTACAGATAGCCCCCTAGGACTCTGCCTGGGCAGCTGGGTCTCCATGCTGAGGCAGAGAGGCAAGACTCCTTACAAAGGGTAGCCAGGCCAGAGCTTAGAGACACATTTAATATATTTCAGTAACAGCGGAGAACCTTTTATTATTGATGACATTTCTACATGTTCTCCCGTTTTTCTTAAAGCCTTATCTAAACTTTATTAATCTCATTTTCCCCTTGATTTTATCTTCTTCCTCAGTCCATGGTTGGCACAAATTTCATAAAAGAACATTTTCCCTCAGTCTTGGGGTGATCACTCATTAGTATGTTCTGTGCCCTGGGTGATTCAAAATGCCTGTTAGCAGAGCAGACAGAAGCAACAGACTAAAACAGGCCCAGAACTTAGGTACACACACACTCCCAGAGAGACCATAAAACTGACGATGGAATATCACACAGGCTTTATCTTAGCTGCACAAGTGTCTTCTCCCTTAATCCTCACTCCAACCCCTTGGTTTGCTATTTCTAAAACAGGAAGCTAAAATGTTGAAGTACCCTCATGTAAAATATAAGATCCTCCAACAGGGCTGGTGAGGTGACTCGGTAAAAATACTTCCTGGGCCAGCATGACCATCCAAGTTCCACCCCTACAATTCACACTAAGGTGGAAGGAGAGAGTCGAACCCATAAAGTTATCCTCTGCCTCCACACCCACACTGTGGCATGTTCATCAACTCCCCTACACACACACACACACACACACACACACACACACACACACACACACACAATGTGCATGCACACAGGGCAATAATATTTTTTTAATCCTCCAGTAGACAAACCAAATGACCACGGTAGTACAGTTCTCTCCCTAAGATGTCTCCTGGGTGGACAACCCTGAGCCTTGCATGTTCAGTTGGCAAACTGCTGCTAGGGTGATGTCCATCCCACCATTTTGCTACCCATGTGACCTCACCAGTTAGGACTGATCCCGAAAGACAGAAGTTACCCGTTTCACCACCCATCCAGATCCTAGCTGTCCTTGCCGGCCACACTTGACAAGCTCTTCTGTGTGTTCCTAGAGGCCGTCTCCACCCCCATCTGTCAACAACCCTCCTCCATGAGCCCTTCGACACACAGCCCAGCTTGTTTGCGGGGATCTACCCAGAGCCAGTCCCTGGTGCTCTACTACTGATACAGCACTCCATGGGGAACCAACAGGCTCCCGCCCAAATTTGTTTGACAGGCTATGACCAGAGAAGTCAAATTAACATACATAAGGGAGCACATTAGACACATCTCATGGTCCCTGGATGGGGGGGGGGCAGGGAACCAAGCCCCCTGGAGCCCCTCTCCCAACTGTTAATGGTAATCTCCTGCAGGTTGTGCTCAGTAGACCAGGACAGGAATGTCTCATACAAACCTTGGCTCCCCTTGTTGTTCGCTATGTTGGCTATTACAAAATATAGTTTTCTAGAATGATCTTTATCGGAGCAGGATGCTCTAACAAAAGACCATAAATGGAGTCACTTAAGAACTCGATGGAAATTTCTCACACTCTGGGGACAGGGAAGGCCATGATCCAAGTAACATGGGTGTGCAGTCCCTCTGTGAATTCACACAGCAGAGACAAGGCAGCTAGCTGGGGCCTCTACATGGAGACACTAATCCTGAACCCTGGTGACCCAGGCACCAATACAGAGTACCTTCCCATGAGAGCATCACTTAAGTAATTGGTTGTCCATATCTGAACCTGAGGATACACAATTAGACCATGATAAGCACATACATAGGAAATGAACATTTATTAAACAGATTAACCACAGGCCTTTTGGGGGGGGCAAGGGGCTTATTTTTAACTGTTCTCACCAACTCTTAAATTAATTTTTAGTTAGAATATAAAGAAACGGGTTTTCACACAGATATACCCTTTATCATTACACTGTTTCCGTCTGCCTCTACTGCCTGTCATGGGGTTCTCCCCTCCACTTTCTGCTGGTCCCTCCCACCCTCCTTATAACTCTCCCTCCGTTTTCATTACCCTCTCTTGTTCACTCCTCCCTCCCTTTCAACCTCTCCCCCCTTCTTATAGCCCCCCCCCCGACTTCTGTGTGTGAATTTAAATCTAGATTCAGTCTGAGAGAAAACACAGTATTTCCCTTTCTGAGTCTGGCTTATTTCACTTACAATAATGAACTACAGCTCTATATGGTCACTGTGAATTTCACAACTTCATCCTTTAGTGATGAATAAAGTCCCCATCATGCATGTGTACCACATTTTCTGCATCTATTCGCCTATTGATGAACATCTAAACTGGTTCTATGTCTTGGCTATTGAAGGCAGGGTTTAAATGAGTCCCCAAGATCCAAGATAAATGATAAACAGGTATTAATTAAGGAAGCACTTACACAAATAATAGTAAATAACCGCTGCGGTCTTACTGTTCCTGAAGATGTGGTCTCTGTCTTTCCAGTGCTCTGACCACAACCCAAGAGCACCAGCCAGCCCCTCCTCTCCCTTACAAGGGGTCAAGTCTGCACACCTGAAGCCACACCCCTAGGATGTGGTCATCACCGCAAGTTCACTGGCAAAGCAAGGTGCTACTACAAGCTATGGTGACTGGAGCAGCAACAAAGGTGACCAGGCAGCCTCTCTGTAGCATGAGAGAGTGAGTCCTTTGAGTGTGTTCTAAGGAGGGAAATAGCCGAATCACAACTGCTAGTTTATTGAAGTATCACCTTGCTGATCTCCATAGCGGCTGCACCTGTTTACACTCTACAGCAGTGAGCAGGGGTTTCTTTTTCCACAGCCTCACCAACATTTGTTGTCATGTGTTCTCTTAATGCTAGACATTTGGACCAGGATAACATGGGATCTCAAAGTAGTTTGAATATGAATTTCTGTGACAGCTAAGCATGTTGGATGCTTTTTCAAATATTTGCTAGCTAAGTGTATGCCTTGTTTTGGGAACTGTCTGATTTGTTAGCCTTTTATTCTCTGAATGATTTGGGGCATTGGGGTTTTGATTAAAGATCTAATTATAGATTCTAGTATTGTTCCCCTGTTGGGGTACAGTTGGTGGAGTTTCTTCCATTCTGTAGACTGTCCCTCCAGGGATGGTTTCAGGAAATCCCTCCTCTAGAGTGACTAGTTTGTGTCAAGTGGACATAAAACCAGCCCGTATAACTGACCCCTTGTCAACTTGACACACAAACACATCACTGTTAAGCCACAACCCTTCCTTTCTTATTCATCCCCTAAACCATGTATTCACTTGGACACCACAATATAAAACATTTTAAAAACTTACAAAGTCGCACAGTCTATAAATCTGCATTTGTAAATACTTTACATTTCAAAGTTCACAGTCTCTCAACTGTGGGCTCCTATAAAATCAAAATAAAATTAAATACATCCTTATTTCAAAAGGGAAGAACCAGGTCACAGTCACAATTTGAACAAAACAAACCAAACTCCAAAAGTGGACATCACTTGATGTCTAATTATGTGGGATTCAATCATGATCTTCTGGAGTCCTCCAAGGATCTTGGATCACTTCTCCAGCTCTACCACCTGCAGCACACATAGCTTGTCTTCTAGGACTCCTCTCCCCACTGCTGCTGTTCTTGGTCATCCCACAATACTGGCACCTCCAAAATGTTGGTGACTTCTGCTGCAACTGGGCTGCGCTTTCACCAATACCCTCTTATTGTCTCTCCTCGTGGTGCCAAACCTCAACTTCTCTGCATGACCCCTTTAACTCTGGTCTTCAATTGCTACCAAGGCTGCATCTTCACCAATGGCCTGTCCTGGCCTCTCACAGTGCCAAGCCTCAGCTGCTCTCTATGACCCCCTCATGCCTTCAAAACCAGTACCACCTGGGTGACTTTTATACAAGTCAGGCTGCCAGCACAAGGTACAACCTTGGTGGCCTCTGAACACAGCTTCTGTGTGTTGACTCTCAGGAAGCACTTCCCAGAAGATTTCAACTCAGTGATGCTGGTCTGTTAATCACAGATAATATTTTAGCTCCAGCCGACTAGCATCCATTCACAGAAGGAAAAAAGAAATGGTAGTCTTTACTTCCCTCTGAAACTTCCCAAGCCAGGCCTCCATTTTCTGTCCTGCTCTCATTATTCTTATCTTCCAAGTTCCCACAGAACATTCCACCGAGCTCTCAACACTCCCTGGCTTTTTTAGCTCCAAGTTACAAAGTCCTTCCACATTCCTCCCCAAAACATGGTCGTATCTGTCACAACAATATCCTACTATGTTGGTACCGACTTAGTAGGGTTTCTATTGCTTCGATGAAACACAACATCAAAAGCAAGCTGGAGAGGAAAGGGTTTATTTGGATTACACTTCCTCATCATTATACATCATTGAAGGAAGCCAGGACATGAACTCAGACTGGGCTGGAACCTGGAGGCAGGAGCTGATACAGAGACCCTGAAGGGGTGCTGCTTACTGGCTTGCTCCCCCGTGCCTTGCTCAACCTGCTTTCTTATAGAACCCAGGGCCAACAACCCAAGGTTTGCAAAACCACAATGGGCTGGGCCTTCCCTCATCCATCACCAATTAAGAAAATGCCTTACAGCTGGATCTTATGGAGGCATTTTCTCAACTGAGGCTCCTTCCTCTCTGATGACTCTGGCTTGTATGAGTTGACAAAACTATCCATTATGCCCAACAACCTGAGTGTGACCCTCACACCAGGGTTTCTCCATTTTCACTGACGGGAACCTGCCATATTGGGGTTCTGAACAGAGTCATGAGGGGGAGGGCAAGGATAAGAGAAAGAGAGAGTAAATGAGAGAGAGAGAGAGAGAGAGAGAGAGAGAGAGAGAGAGAGAGAGAGAGAGAGAGAGAGCGAGCAAAAGCAGTAAGTCAAAAGTTGGGACCAGAAGAGCTGAAGGACTGATGACCCAAGCCAGCAACTCTGTTAGCGCCACAGTTCTTTTTATACTCCTCAAATGGGGAAGCAAAATGCATGTCAGTCAAGAGTATCAGACAGTAGAATTACAGGGAACTTAGAATCCCAAGGTACCCCTTAGCAAGGTGCATTATGGGAAAGCAACCATAGCATTTCACATCTCAGTGTCTGGAACATTTAACCACATATATATGAGGGAAATGTCAAGTGCCAGTCCCCTGACTACTTCCCCCACCTTCTAGGCTCTAACATCAGCTCACAGCCGGCCTTGCATGGCATGACTCTGGCTAGGCAGGGGACAAGATGCCCACATCCCATCACTAGGGCCTCTGGACAGTCTCCAATCCAGTCTAGTCCCCACTGTTTACCAGTTCTAATTATTTTCCTAATATTCTGCCAGAAACAACGTAAAAGAGAAAGTTCTCCTCACAGTTCAAGGTATAGTCAGTCCATCATGGAGAGGAAGTTAAGACAGGAGGGGCTTGAAATATCTGGTCACATGACATCCACATTCAAGAAACAGAAAGATGATACATCTGCTCCTTGAGTTCTCTGTCTCCATTCCACAGTCCAGGAGCCCATTGGGGATTCCCACTTCAAATAATTTAATAAAGAGAATCTCCCTTGGGCATGCTCAGAGGCCAGCCCATCTCCCAGATAATGCCAAGTTTCAAGCTGAAAACTAAGAAAGCCAATCACAACCAGCCTCATGCAGTCTTCAGAGATCACTATGAGCACCTGGCCAGGAAGAACAAGAAGAGCTATGATTTCCTATTTTCTTTATTTTATGTTTCGTGTGTGTGTGTGTGTGTGTGTGTGTGTGTGTGTGTGTGTGTGTGTGTGGTGTACATGTGGAGGTCAGAGGTTATCCTGTGAGAGTCCTTCTTTCCTTCCACCACATGGGTTCTGGGGATTGAACTCAGGTCATCAGGCTTAGCAAGTACCTTTACCTGGGGAGCCATCTCGCCAGCCCTTGTATCCTATGCCTTGAAGAGACATGTAGCCCACTGGATCCAGAGCATCAAGGACTGAGGTCTTCCCACCAACCAGTAACTGGAATCTCTTTTTGCTCTACTTGGAAAGAAACTGTGGGTAGATAAGAAACTCTTCAAATATTCATTTCCAGCATCTATTGAGTCCACAGCTGTTTGACAGCAGAGAGGGACAGCAGTGGGCAAGAAGATATAGTAACAAGCAGATAACAGCCCCCATGAAGGCCTTCAGCATCAGGACCCTTAGCCCTACAAGTATTATAGTCCCTGTGCAAGACTTGGGTGCTGGAACTCTTGGTACTGGTAACCAGTGATATAGCCCTCATCCTCAAAGATGTGCAGTTCTTTGGAATTCTTCTGGTAAAAAGGGCTGTAGGTTCTCTGGCTCCTCAGTCTACTCTCTCGTGTCTTCCATCTTCTCTTCATCCTTCCATGCTCTCTTCTCCATCCCTGGCCTCTCTTAAAGTTTTAAATGCTGTCCAGTTGTCAATGACCACAGCCAAGACTTAGGAGTACTTGCCTCTGTGGAGATAGCATAGGAGAGGCAGGCTAGAGCTGGGGCGCCTGCCTCTAAAGATCTGAGGCATCTAGAGGGCCATTCAGGAACTGGATGCGGGATGTGGCTAGGATCAGCCAGGCATCCTCTGCCACAGTGAGCAGGAACCTAACAGACAGGTGGGGTTCTGGGGCAGAATCACAGCAGTATGGGCAGCGACAGCACACCATGCCACAGATGGATTTGAGCCCAGGGGTATTTCTAGTACTGAGGCTTCTGATGGCAGATGCTTCCTCTGCTGTCACATGGCACATGGCACATGTCCACAGGCCTCCAAGGACTACATCCACTGCATCTCCAGCTCTTAAACAACACTCGTCAGTCCTTTGTGCTAGAGAGCCAGATCTGACGCTCATGAGCTGGGCAGCATCAAGTCCCAGCTCTGGGTAGTTATGGTCGGCTCTGCACAATGTTCAGCTGTCAAGCTGGGAGGCGGTGCGTGTGATATCTGTGCTGTTAGGGTCGCAGTGGCACCTGCAGGACCCTCCGCTGTCAAATCATGGCCCAAGGCAGGAGCGTTTTCAACCATCAAGCAGCTACCTGGAACAGTGCCAAGGCTGGCTGGCACTCATCCTACTGTCAAACCATACCTGCTGCCACCGTCACCATGGCAGCCACCTTCTGCTGTCCCATCTATTTCTTTTTTGTTACCAGCTCAGCCTGCACTCCCAAAAGTAGGTTAAGAAAAGCCACTTGAGAGAAGTCTTTATTAGACCTGATGTCGCAACACCAAGGGAGATGGTACAGGAGAGTCCCCAGACAACTCTGATCGAGCCTAAGCCACCTACTGACATAGGCTGAGAAGGGGTGCTTAGACTAGTCACCTTGACACCTGTTGTCATAGTCCCTACCCCAGGGGAGGGGCTCCCTCTATGGACAAGGAGAAAGTGGTTATCTGGGCTGGTGATGGCAGAAAGCCTGGAGCATGCCATTTCTAACTGTCTTGGCAGAGGCTGTGCCTTCAAGAGCCAGGTAATCAGCGCACTGTAATCTTTTGCATAGTTGTGTCAAGGGATCCAAGGACTATTCCAGATGGCCAGTGCTGGCATAAGGGGAATCAGGTGACTTACAGTCCTTTTGTTCAAAGCATTTCAGCTTGCATAGGAGTTCATTAGACAGTCAAATGACCCAATTTCCAGTGCTGGTGCTTGTTTATAGGAAAACAAACATAAGGAGAGTTTATAAACGTAAATGAAAACTTAATACCAGTAGTGATGTTTTTAGATTTCAATGGTTATTTAACAGTGCTTTAGACCTGTTGAGTGTTCAGGGACAGACGGGTCCCCAGTCTGTCTCAGCCCAACCTTGGGCAAGCACACCGTGTGCAACTTAGCAACCACAGTTGACTGAGAAGTGGGGCTTCTGCATCCCCTATGGCACCATAGCCTTAGTCCCAAAGTCCTGTCAGCAGGTATGGGCCCTGCTCAGCTACGGCTTGGCTTGAATGAGAATGCTCGCAATAAGCTCTGATGTTTGAATACTTCATCCCGGGTAGGTGGCGCTGTTTGGGTAGGTCTAAGAGGTGTGACCTTGCTGGAAGAGGTGTGTCACAAGGGACAGGCTTTGGGATTTCAAAGACACGCATCATTTGGTTTATTTTCAGCTTCCTGCTTGTGGTACCCCATGCAAGCTCTCAGCTTGCTGTTCCTACCACAATTCCCTGGCATGGCATACTCTAACCCTTTGGAACTGCACGCCCAAATAAACACCTCCTTCTATAAAGTTGCCTTGGTTGTGGTGCTTTTATCACAGCCACAGAAAAGTAACCAAGACTTCCTCAGAAAAGGACTGCCTTATTGAGGAACTCTACCACCAGCTTAGTAGAAGAGCCCGACTTCTGCCAGTTATGAGCCAGGTGTGTGGTGGGAGTGACAGGCAGGTGGAATGCTTTGATAATATGAGCCATTTGTAATTGTTGCTTTGTCCTCCTCCCTCTCCCATTGTCTTCCCCGCTCCCCGGCCAGCCCATTCCTTTCTGCCCCATGCTTGTCTCTGAAATTTATACTATGTCTCAGGGAGGAATCACTGAGGTCCATGAAGTGCCGCCACCTGGTTTAGACACAGTGTTGGGCATCTACATGGGCAATGCTGTTTACCAACACCCACTCACACATTCACACATGTACACAAAGAGGCACTCCCCACAAGCCTCTCCAGATTTGTGAATGGATGAGGGAGTGGTCCGGGCATTGTAGTTTTTGTGTTGTCTTCTTTCTACAAGGTAAGAGGATTAAAAGCAAGACTACCTCTCTGTAGTGTAGGAAAGGGGTCTATTTCTCCCATCCCTGCCTCTACCCCAGACCCCACTCCCTCCCTTAGAGCAGAGACTGTGCCTCCTCTTCACCTTTGCCTGCTGGTGAGGTTTTGCTGAATTCAGACCTCATTAATTTTCCCGTCTGTGATGCTGTTGCACCTCCACCCAAATCTCCTGGCACCCCCAGCCCAGCAGTCTGATAAATCCTGGGAGTCTGGCTGACTTTTGGATCTGTCTGTCAACAGCTGTTTGTTTTGATGCCAAAAAGAATTTGAAATGTTTTTGCTTTCTGTAAATAGAAATGTGCAATAAAAGGTAAATTAAAGCCACAGAAACTGGCAAAATCAATGTGCAGTGAACCAGAGTTAAAAATCAGTGAGGGTAAGTGTAGAAATTACAAACACATGAGATATGGGAGCCAGTAGGTGTTGGTGCACACCTTTAGTTCCAGCACTCGGGAGGAGGCAGAGGCAGGCAGATCTCTGTGAGTTCAAGGCCAACCTCGTCTACTGATCGAGTTCCAGGACAGCCAGAGCTGTCTCAAAAAACAAAAAAAGAAAGAAATGAGGTTGGAGAGATGACTCAGTCGTTAAAGGCTAGGCTCACAGCCAAAAAAAAAAAAAAAAAAAAAAAAAAAAAAAAGAAAGGAAGGAAGAAAGAAAGAAAGAAATGAACGGTAGTAGAATGTTAAGAAAGAGAAAAGAGTTAGGAGATTAGGAAAATTTAAATTAGAAAACAAAAATCACAAAGAGAAAACTGGTAATCAGATAAATGAAGGGAAATAAAAGGTCAAAACATAGAGCCTTTTTAAAAACAACAAAAATTGAACAAGATAGCCAAACCAGTTCTAAAAGTATAAACAAAATGAACAAATGGAAGGAAGGGATATGGGGATGGGTGACAATGGTTGCTCAATAATTTAAGTGTCAATTGGTCAAATGCATGAAGAGAAGTGAAAGGTAAAAAGTATTTTTAACACAATAAGTAAAAACACTACCAAAAGTTGTAGGGGATGTTGTAGCCAGGCCTACGTGGTCAGGGTGACGTAGGGAAGGTTTAAGAGTGAGGGACGCCCACATGGCGGCCCTGCTTTGGCTTTCATCTTCAGCTTGCTGTACAGACTGCTGCCCCGCCAGCTGGCTAGGTCGCTCTGTAAGTAAGGCTTTTCCCTATCAAATTCCCTTGTATTTTTACCTGGCTCCGTATTGGTAATTTCCCACATTAAAAAGTAGAGTTCTGCTTTCAAGGAACATAAACACTAGCTAAATTAACTGGAGACTGTACGTTCTGTTCAGGAGAGGACCAGCTGAACCATTGTCCCTGATTTATGTTGGTGCTGAGCCTGGGTTAGTGTCTCAAGTCTGCCCAGGCGGTCTTCACTTCAGGAGAGCCCCTTGCTGGTAACACTCAGGGGCCCCTACTGGTAACTCAGCTTTGTGGTGTGTGAGCTGAGCAGGCTCTCCTAGCCTCCCTCAGGTTCACCAGCTGGGGGTGCCTCCCAAGTGTTAGGGGTGTGGGAAGCAAGCACCCCACTAGGTTAGTCAACACTTGCTCTAGGGCTTGCTCTAAGACTCACTACCCTCATCTATGCTGGGCATAGAATCGGATTCTACATCGCTAGCTGGACCGGAACTGCCAAGTCTAGTAAGCCATGAGCATCACAGACAGCCCCTCTGAGGGGCTGAGGACATGTCTTTGGCCCTGCTGTTGATAAAATGGTTTTCATTTAGATGGAAAGGAAGGGAAGGAGACAATTCTGGTGTCTCTTCAAATATCCTCTCCACAGAAATCACTTTATTTAGGTGGTAATGAAGTAGCTTTGTGTGTGGTTACAAAAATTCATGAAACTATAAAAAATGTTACAATCATGAGACACTTAGGAATGTAGCTAAATATAACATTTCAAGTTATTTATATAATAAAATACTGACGCTTACAAATACATTTCATTACTTAATTTAAATTTTCATAAAAAGTTTATTTGAAGCATTTCTCACTAGCTAGGTCACAGTACACTTTACATGAATTAACACCATTGAGATGAGAGTTCTCTCAGGTATGATTTCATTTTCTTAAAAAGACAAACAAAACACTTGATTTCTATGAGAAAAATAATGTACACGTAGAAGACAAAACAACCTCATGGATCATGGTCAGCCACCATATCTTTTCTTGAGTTCTTCAATAGAATCTGACTTCAATTCTGATTTTTCTAAGTGACTGAATAATACATTTGTGACTGAAAAAGAAAATAGAGCATATATTAAAAAATAAGCCAAACGTAAGTTCAAGGTCATCCTTAGCTACAAGTGAATTAAAGGCTAGCCTGAGATTCATGAAAACCGGTCACAAAACAAAGGGAAAATAACAATAAAACCTAAGCCAGCAACATGATGCATGCTCTTTAGTGAATTTACATCACGATTTACTAGGCTCCATGAAGTTGAAAGGCCAGTTTGGTTTTGACTTACTTTCTTCACAAAAATCCAGAATGACTGTTTATACCTAGGTGAGATCTGAATATCCCCAAAGGTTTTTGTTTCCTATCCCTGCCCCCCCCCCCAAAAGAAGGATAGAGCAGAGTCTGAGGAGATGGTTCAGTAGATAAAGCACTTGCCAGATCCGCCTGAGGACCAGATCCCTAGATCTCACATAAAGCTGGATACCGTAGTGAACATGAGCAAGAGAATCCCCTGAAGCCCAAGGGCTGGCTAGCCTGGAGTATGCAGCAGCAAACAAGAGACCTCGCCTCAAGCGTGATAGAAGACAAGAACTGATACCAGAGGCTGCCCTCAGACAACCCACATTCATACAAATATCAACACATGCCGGGCGTTGGTGGTACGCCTTTAATCCCAGCACTCGGGAGGCAGAGGCAGGCGGATCTCTGTGAGTTCGAGGTCAGCCTGGTCTCCAGAGCGAGTTCCAGGATAGGCTCCAAAGCTACACAGAGAAACTCTGTCTCAAAAAACAAACAAAAAAAAAATATCAACACACATATACACATACACATACACACACACAAACACACACCACATACTCCTACACTCACATGAAAATATTTTTATTTAAAATTCTTTTTAAAAGATAAAACAGAAACTTTTGAGTTAAATTCTTTAAAAAAAAAAAAAAGATTCATTTTATGTGGATGAGTACTTTATCTACATGTACATCTGTGCACCATGTGTGTGCCTGGTATCCAGAGTCAGAAGAGGGCATCAAGCCTAGTAACTGGAGTTACAGATGGTTGTGAGTCACCACGTGGGTGCTGGGAACTGAACCCAGGTCCTCAAGAGCAATAAGTGCCCTTAACCACTGAACCATCTCTCTAGCCCTAATTACTTTTTAATCCCTCCTGTCTACTTCCTGACGTAAGGGTGTCTTTCTCTTGCTGCTGTTTTTTTTTTTTTTTTTTTTTTTTTTTTAAAACAAAGTCTTCCCTGTTATAGTCTAGGCTGGCCTCTGAAGGGGATGTATTCTATATATATGTTTCTCTTACTGGTTGATGAATAAAACATTGTGGCCAATGAGGCAGAAAGTGTAGGCAGGACTAGGAGAAAAGGAGAATTCTGGGAATTGTAGGCAAACAGCAGATACTATGTGAGACTGGGAAGGTAGGACATACCTGGTGTTCTCCAGTAAGAAAAGACCACATGGAAATACTTAGATTAATAGAAATGGGTTAATAATTAAGACAGAGCTAGCCAATAGAAACCCTAGTCACTGCCCAACAGTTTTATAACTAATAACGTCTGTGTTTATTTGGGGCTGAGAAGGGCAGCAGTACCTGGCAGGATAAAAGAACCTCTTGTAACAGGCCTCAGCCTCCAGAGGGTTGAGACCACAGTACATGTACCAGCACACCCAGCTGACAGTGCCTAGACCCTGTGTGTCTGGAATAGAAACTAGGACCTAAGAGGCGCCCACCAATGCTTAGTGTAGGGAGCATCTGAAAGGGCACACTGAAGATTTTGTGGTTATTTTCAAGACAGGGTTTCTCTGTGTAGCCCTGGCTGTCCTGGAACTCGCTCTGTAGATCAGGCTGTCCTGGAACTAACTCATAGAGATCCTTTGCAAGAGCATCCTTTTAACCTGTGAACTTTCTCCAGACCTTGTTTCTGTTTGAGACATGGTCTTACTGTATAGCTCTGGCTGGCCTAGGACTGACCAAATAGATCAGGCTGACTTCCGACTTGAAGCAGCCCTTGTGAGTGCTGAGTGCTAAGATTACAGGTATGTGCCACTGTGCATAGCTAAGAATGCTAATTTTTTTAGTTTTAAAACTTAGCAAAAGCTGGAAGTGGTGGTTCACACCTTTAATCCCAGCACTTGGGAGACAGAGGCAGGGCAGATCTCTGTGAGCTCAAGGGCAGCCTGGTCTACAGAGCAAGTTCCAGGACAGCCTGGGCTACAGAGAGAAACCCTGTCTTGAAAACAAGAAAGAAATGCATTCTTTTAATTGAATGATTTACCTTTTGTCTAAAACCAGAAACAGACCCCCAAACTCTGTATAACTAAATTTTTACAGAGTTTGATTGTTGTGCCACACTGCAGTATAAATAAGGGCTAGAATTCAAGGTCATCATCTGCCATATTGACCCCAACCTAGAATTCAGCTGCGCTGCGCTGACGACACTCTGAACCTCCAGCACATGCTGCTCCCTCGGCTAGAGGCTTCTGTTCCCTGCCCTGCTTTGTCTAACTAACTTCTGCACTCGAGAATTCAGCTGGAATTAAATACTCAGGAGGAAGCCCCTCAGAGGGATGACAAGAACTCTGTACCCAGCTCCGTGGCAGGAGCCTCTGCGTGCTCCACCATGGCAGGATTCAATCTGTATATAATTCTGTACTACATTCCAAGAAGGGCCCACACCACAACTGGACAGCCTTGGCTCAAAGCTAACCCTGTGACCTCTCCATGCCTTGGTTTCCCCCTGTAAGAGAATGATAACAGTACCCACACTTGAAAATACTGCCAAGAGTTACAACACAATTTTAACTGTGTGTATCCAAATGCACATCAATTAACTTAATTAGAAGTAACTTATACTTGACTGTATGTATCTTGTATGTGTAAAGGGCCAGTCGTAACAAACCAGCAGAGGAGGACGAGGAGCTGTGGTAAAGCTTGCCTTCTCAGAACTTACTCTTTCTCTCGGGTCCTGACATGAACATCACTGCCATGTCAAACCTTCTCAGTTCAGAAAGCCTCTGTAGGATTTCGAAGATGAGAGCTGGCTTTTCTTTCCTGAAATAGGCCAAACATAAATACAAATGATCAGTGTCAGTAGCCTTTTTTTTTCTAGTAACAAGTTCTTCACTTTCCCCCGAGGTAAGTTTATATTTTAATAGGATAAAGAAATGTGTCCAGCCGACTGAAGACATTACAGTATCTTAAAGAGAAGCACAGCCTGGTGCTACTGCTGTCTCTCACCCAGGGTACTTTATACACTACTTGACTCTAAAAAGAGGTCTTGCCCCATTTAGACTGTCCCTTCTTTATGGTTTGTTCTTGTCATCTCTTCATTTCTGTAACAGTAAATCTTACTAGGAACCTAATGTTGTTATATACAAGATATTATGATCAAAGAGAATGAATTTCCCGAATCACTGGACATAACATTACAAAGTGAGAAGACAACTAAAAAATTCAACTTACTCAATGTAAAAGTCATGCAAAATTTTAATGATTTGATTGAATACATCTGGATCTAGGTTCTTCTGAAACAACTTTGGATATAAAGATGGTTCGATTTTCTTGGAAAAATAAGAGTTTGAAAGTTGAATTGTGACAACATTCATATTACATGTATTATATAATAACTGCTCAGGTAAAAATAATTTGAATAATTACTAAACACTAATATTTAATGAGAAACAGTGGAAGAAGGATGGACATGATAGGGACATAAGATAGTCACAACTGTTAGCTGGAGAGATGCTCACAGTTAAGAGTGCTTCCTGCTCATGCAGAGGACCTAGGTTCAATTCCCAGGACTCATGGCATCTCACAACTGCCTATGAATCCTGCTCCAGGGGTTCTGACACATACTCTTATGTGTACACACACACACACACACACACACACACACACACACACACACACACTAAAAGCCCACTTTCAGGAAAATAAATGCCCAGATACTGCAAGCACTGCCTGGCACACAGAAAACACTCAAGGATTTCAGTTTCCTTCCCACCTCTTGAAAAATGAAATATTAAAGCTTAGGTTATAAAATATGAAATTAGACTTAAGTCATTTTAGGCCCTGGAACTTCACACACAGCTCACTTCCCTGATTACAGCCTGTCCATCAGTCTGTCCAGGACAAAGCACACCAGGCAAGGGAGAAGCATCTTCTACAGTTTCATTACACAAAAGGCAAATGCAGCATTGATATAGCAACCAGAAGATAATCTCAGGCCTGCTTCTAGGGGCACTGCTGGCTCCCTCCTGCTTACCTTTAAATACTGATACAACATATCTGGGGAACTTCTCAGATGTCGGAAGTCAGACTCCAGCTGGAAGGAGTTGGCAGGAACTGGAGGCAGAACAGCAGTGGCAAACTGAACCGGTATCTGCTCCACCTTCACAGGGATCTTCTCACTGAAAGACTGGCCCACTTCCTGCTTCAAATCAACCTGTGGTCTGGAGTATTTTAGAGCATTAGTCAATCACCTAAAGAAGTGTAGTCAAAAATCCAATAAAGGAGAGCAATAGGAAATTTCTAACTTCTGATTTTGTTAATATTATGCTTCCTATCTGCATTCTGACAGTGTTCAATTCTTTCGATGTGTGTTTGTGTGTATGAGTGTGTGAGTGTGCCTGTACACAGCATGTATCTTTACAAGGGTGTGTGTGTGTGTGTGTGTGTGTGTGTGTGTGTGTGTGTGTGTGTGTCCTTGCAAATCTTCCACATTCTGGCTTTGCAATGATGCAGCATGTATCTTTACAAGGGGTGTGTGTGTGTGTGTGTGTGTGTGTGTGGTGTGTGTGTGTGTGTGTGTGTGTGTGTGTGTGTGTGTGTGTCATTTGCAATGTGCAGCATGTATCTTTGTGTGTGTGTGTGGTGTGTGTGTGTGTGTGTGTGTGTGTGTGTGTGTGTGTGTGTGTGTGTGTCCTTGCAAATCTTCCACATTCTGGCTTTGCAATGATGCAATGGCTGTAGTTCCTGCTGGGTGGTGAGCTAGGCCACTCTTTGAGAATATCACCTTTATTTAGTACAACTCAGCCTTTCAGAAATCTGAGTTATCACAGCTTCAAGACTTTTAAAGGAAGAAATACTTCACTTTAAAGCCACCTAGTCAGCATTTCTGAATAATCCATACACTACCTTCAATAAAACTACTACTAAAGTTCAATGTTTTTATTGAGTGGCAAGACTAACCAGTAGCCCAAACCAACCCTGTGACTTTTGTGTCTTCTCTACCATCATCAGTAAGAAAATGGTGTGAAATTAATTTTAAGTTAGAATACATTTTCATACACATACATCATCAGACTGTGTTCTAATTCACCACACTCCCATAACCACACTATCCCTGCCTCTGTTGCTGAGGCCCCTTCCTCCCAGAAATAGTCTCCCTTATTTGTTTTTGGCTCTTAATTCTAAACCATACTTAAAAGGTGCTCAACAGTCTTCAGTATTGATGAATATAACAATGATAACATTTAAACTCTTCTTTTTGGGGGGTTTTTTGAGACAAGGTTTCTCTATGCAGCCCTGGCTGTCCTGAATTCACTATGTAGACCAGACTGGCCTCGAACTCAGAAATCAGCTCTTCATTTTATTATGACGCTTACTTCGATCAAATATTCATCATCATATTCTCTCTCTCAACAGTAAAACTGATATATACTGAAGGTCTACAGAAGAAAATAAGCACAATCAATTTGAGCAAGAATCAAGTCAGGCAGTGATAGCAAATGCCTTTATTAGAAATAATACAGCACTAAGGAGATGGAGGCAGGAGGGTTGAGGTTGAGGACAGCCTGGTCTACAGAGTGAGTTCCAGGACAGCCAGGGCTACATAGAACCTGTCTTGATAATCCCCACCCCCGCCACACACACACAAAGAATAAAGACAATTTGTTCACTTCTAAATCACCTGTATTTCCTTTGGTAAAGGAATGATTGTTCCCTAAGCAAAATCTCACAATGCAGATGGAAAAGCAAACTAGAGCCTGCTGACAGTCAGCTGCTCAAGCATCAATGATAAGAACGAATGAGAACTCTTATCTGTAATACCGACTGCTTATGGAATTACTGTCATTATAGAGACTATTGTAACAGTAGCTACTCACTGTAGGGCCAAAGTGTCACTGATTTCTTCTATTTTCAACACTTTGGCTCTTGGAGTATCACCTGCGGGAAAGGTGTCCCCCTGGCTTGAATTCTTCTTGTTTTCGGTGACCACAGCTGCTGTTGAATCTGCTTGATTACTCTGGGGAGCAGCGGCAGTGCTATCTGGAGCATTAACAGTCTCTATCAACTTGCCAGTTTCTTCAATAAAAATCTTCTTGAGTGCTTTCTACAATAATTAATATCAATTCTTTAAATCAATATATTAAAAGCTTTCCCATCCTAAGGTCACAAGTCTAAAAATACTTCTATGTTCTTACAGCTAATATCCCAATTAAAAGTAAATTAAATTTGTTGGCTAGATAGATTTAGGAACATTATATGTCTGAGAATACAAACAACAAAAAACTATTTGCCTACCCCAGACACCTAAATGGGAAGCAAGGGATGTACATAATACCAGTAACAAAGGTGAAAGCTCACACTGCCAGAGCAGGAATGGCAAGTAGAAAGAAGGCTGCAAGGCAGTCCATGGGCAGGGAGGAGTAGTGGTGCAGACAGCTTGGGGAGGGTCTGAGGACAGCCAGCACAGGAACCTGTGTGCACACCAGAGTCTGGACTCTACCCAGGACCACTCTAACAACAATGCTGTGGCCTAAGGGAGTATCACAGGACATATAGGAGCAGTGCAGCATATGAAAATCTAACTCGAAACCCTAAGTACACTCATGAGTGTGTGACAGCTGGGTAAACCAGTCCAGGATACACATCTGCCAAACATTTACAAGGTTGGTAGGGGTTATCCAAAATGGTTTTCCAGTTTAATAACATTCACTACTGATCATGGAAGAACCAAACAGGAAGAACTGCTCTTGCTTCTGCTGCTATGCTGTGCTCTCCAGACCAGCTGCCCAGGAGCTTCTGGCTAATTTGTCAGAATGTTGGGACCACAAGATGTACATCCCTGAATCCAGCTTTTCACGTGGATCCCAGGAACTGAACCTTAGTCAATAAGCCTGCACAGATACTGCTTTTTTCTTTGTCTAGCCATCTCCCTGGGCCCTTTTTTGTTTCATTAATCTTTTACTATATTATCTATTGGGAGGGGTCTTGTGGAGGTCAGAAGACAACTTACAAGTCAGTTCTCTCCTCCCACTATGTGAATCCCAAAGATCAAACTGAGGGTGACTGGCTAGGTGACAAGTGCTCTACCCACTGGACCATCTCACTGGTGTTTGTTACGTCATTTTTAAATTTTTGACTTTTTTTAGTATTTACAAATTTGTACTGTCAGTTGTGCTGTAACTTGTACCTCACTGGAAAAGGCATGCATGTCTGTCCTTCCTTTCTCTAAACCTAAGACACAGTATTTTCTTGACAGCTTTTCATACCTTCAACACTCTCCTCCTTCTCATTCTTCACCCCTCTTTTCTGCTTTCCCACTCCCCCTCATTCACTACTTAAATGCTGATACCCTTCACTCTGAAACAAAAATGCCATAAACTATATTTTCTCCAACCAATACCCTAGTGGTCTCACTGACTCTAAGCACGGTGAAATGCCAACTATGTCAGCTTTCTCCTGAACATAGATAACTCCAAGCAAAAACAATCCATCAGGACAAACAAAAACATCTGGGGAAAACTAAAATCTGAAGAACACATACATCCCAGATGACATACAAGCACAATAAAAGAAACAGCAAAAACCACGAGAGCATTCCACTATGGCATACTCCCCCCCCCCCCCAAGGCTGACATCTGATAAGAAAAACAAAGATGATGAGACGCCTGAAATGCCAGAAAAAAACTTGAGTTCTACCATATAAAGGACCCAAATAAACAGATAAGGAAATCAATTCAGGACATAGACAAGAAGCTACCAAAGTGAATGAAATTATCTGTAACTTAAAAAGGGAAAATGCAGCGAGGAAGCTGACGCTAAAAAGGAACCAAACAGAAATTTCAGAAATGGATCAATCAATCAAAAACACATTAGAAAATGTCATCAATGGATAATACCAAACAAAATTTCAGAGACAGAAGACAAAGTTGAGCCGATAAAATATAAAACTGACTCAAATTCCTTTATAGAAGAAAAATACATAAAAATCTGTAAATGAAATTCTAGAATGATTTCTCCCTAAGTCTGTCAATAAATTATATGAGGCATTTATTAATAAGTATTGAATAGGTATATCAAGAGTTTTCAATATTTTTTTATGTTTACTAGTTCAAAAGTTTGTTTCCAATTCTAATAATGAAACAACGATATTCTAGAGAAGGGAGAAATGAAAGTGATTTACTTACAGGTGACCCACGATGAGGCGGATTATCTACAGGTTTTATCACATTGTGTCTTTGTGTGGAGTCAAGAAAGACATCTTCCCAATGTCCCTTCTCAATTAATTCCTTGAAAATAAATTTGTAATAGCTATCAAAATATTCTTAAGTTAATCATGTAACTAACAAATTTATTTAGCAGGTGGTATGATGATATACTGGGGAAGAAATATATTACCTTTTTAATTTTGGAAAGCTCGGTGACTGCCTGCGTATTTCCAGGTTCCAGGAGTAATACAGTTTCAAAATCTAATGAGAATAAAAAAACAGCAAAATAGTGAAAGTACTTTTATGACAATCAAAACACAACATCTTTAGTCAATAGTCCCTTTATTTTATTTATTCATTTATTTATTTATTTTGGCTTTTTGCAACAGGCTCTTGCACAGTCCAGGTTGTGTCAAGTTGAGATAAAACTAGCCAGTACAGACTTCAAAGGAAACAAAAAGTGAGAAATAACAAGTGAAACCCACAGATGAAGGAACACAGGGCAAAAGGCAACAAAAGAAAACACAAGTAACAGAACTAAGTTAGTGTTCTGAAGAGAGATAAAATGAATCTGCAGGACAAGACCCCAAAGAAGAAAGGAAGGCTTGTAAGATATATGTATGGAGGCACATGTCTTTGATCCCAGCACTTGGGAAACAGGCAGGAGGTTATCTGTGGTTCCAGGACAGCCAGGGCTACATAAGAGACCCTGTCTTAAAACAAAACAAAACAAAACAAAACAAAATAAAAAGAGTAAGCAAGGAATCACTGTAGCCTTCGTGTTACTCTCTATGCCAGCTGCTGATTCCTTCTCCTCTCATTTCTGACTATTTCTCACTTTTCCTATTCATCTACAATTCACATTTTCCTTTCTTTCAGCTGGCCATTGACCAGACAGAGTATGTTATAAATAGTCAAGCATACTAGGGAAGGTGCAGTTTTCAAACTTACCTTGATTACCAGTGTGCTTCATGAAATTCAGTATCCTTGAACCGTGGAAAGCCACAGAAATCTAGGAGTCTTATTAGGGTGAGTGTGAGATCTTATAGCCTTACCTTGCTTGGCCTCACTGATCTTTCCCAAAAATGTTCTTGCAGTTCCTCTCCTGGCAAAAGCCTTTGCATAGGAGCCGTCTAGTAAGATAGCTTGTGTGCAGTCTCTTTCAGCTTCTTCATATCTATTGAACATGATAAACTTACTAACTGGAAAACATGCAGCTTACAGAAAACATAATACTGGGACTGGTGAAATGGCTCTGTGGGTAAAGGTACTTGTTACCAAGCCAGAGGACACAAATCCACTATCTGGGATCCACATGGTAGAAGAATCAGCTTTCACAAGTTGTCCTCTGACCTCCATGCCATGGTGCATGCACAAACAGGCATGCATGCACACATACAATAGAGAGATGACAGGTAGATTGATAGACAATAGGCAGATAGACAGAAAGAAAAGCAAGAAAACAAAATACAAGCTAAGTTTTTGTTGCTTTGTTTGAGACTAGTCTTACAATGTAGCCCAGGCTGGCTTAGAATTTGCTATCCTTCTTCCTCAGTCTAGCATGTAATTTCAATTAACAATTCCCAGGGAAAGACTTTTTTCAAAATTTCTCAATCCCACTAAATCTCTGAACCATCTGGAAATGAAGAGTCTCAGACTAGAAAGAGTCAGGGAAGGATGGAGCCCATGACAGCAGAGCAGTCTAAAGAACAGCAATGGCACATAGCTCTACAGCCCCAGTGTGCAATGGGCTACATGACAATCACAGCCAGCACTACTGGCTTCCTAATAAAGCTCACCAATCTCTGAGTAGCTAACTTAGGGGGAAAACCCACACAAAATTGAAGGCTTGTTAGGTATGTGAGTGATGGCACATAGCCTGGTATCTGAATACTAGTCAGCCATGCAAGGAGTAGTCAGTTCAGACTGGTAGGCACTAGTCTACAATTTACAAAAGAACAGACACACACACACACACACACACACACACACACACACACACACACACACACACACCCTACGCCTTCAGGCCCTCTCATGACAATAATAAATAATTGCTAATTTATTAGGAATGATAAGCAGTATTTTATCAATGTATAGGACATTCTTTTCTTTGGGAATGAAATCTGTTTCATTTTTTAAAAAAAGACAGATACCTAGACTTAACTGCATTCTTTTCTTAGTTTGAAATCCTGCAGTATACTTTTTTCCAATATCCTGTGACTACATTTTCTGACAACATCTGTCATCTAAAATCTCTGGTTTATTTACTTATTTTTTTACTTTCTTCTTCTTCTTTTAAAGGCAGGATCTCATGTAACCAAGAGTGACCTTAGACTTCTGAGCCTCCACCAAGTGCTGGGACCCCCCACAACACCCAGCTTTTCTTTACTTTACTTTCAGCACAATGAGTATGTCTGTGCCCAAGCTCCCATCAACAGCTTTTCTGTGTGTGACTTTCAGATGCCTGCACAGGCCCTGTACTTCTGAGGATGCCAACCTTTAAGGAGCACAGAGGGACTTTGGTCTTCTCTGTAACCTTGCCATACAAACCATGAAGTCTCCACTCCTACCCATTTTATCCTGAACACCCCTGTCAGGACACTAACCTCTAGCCCAGGGAATCTCAACCTCCCTAACGCTGCAACCCCCTCACACCATAAAATTATTTCACTGCTACTTTATAACTCTAATTGTGCTATTGCTATGAATGTAATGTAAATATCTGATATGCAGGCTATCCGATATGCGACCACTATGTGGGTCATGACCCACAGATTGAGAATCTCTGCTCTGACTCCCTCCATTTCACCTGACTGGCTCCTGCTCCTTTCAGGGCTTTACTCATCTGAGCTCCTCAATCAGCTGTCCATAAGTCCTCACACCTGTGCTCAGTCCTCATGTCAGCATCTCCCCACCTGTGTGCCCTTACGCCTGCCCCTCGGCATCATCACTGTGCACTTTAACTATTATTGTCTTTGATGTCTCTCCCTCCTTTAAGAAACTTTATGTTTATTAAAAGCAATTGTACATTTACTTATTATCTGTTTATTTAACACCTTTGGTGGTGCTACCAGGACACCTAACACATTTTAGCTCAATAAATGCTGGCTGTATACATACATACATACATACATACATACATACATACATACATAATACATACATGCCAGAAAACCATATAATAATTCAAAGAAAATTCTGAAGATAACTGTTTAGAAAGACAAAAAAAAAAATCTAACAATCAGTCTGAAAACCTAAACTCTCTAAAAGACAGATGGTTATTGTTTGTCAACAGAAGTGTTTAATGTTTAATATCTCATATGTACTACCAAGTATAAGCTGGATTTAGAAAAATTCAATTTATAAGACCTTTAAGGTAGTGGGGAAAACCAACTAATAAAAAATAAACAGTTCAGAGAATGGCCAAGTCCTGGCCTAGCCCTCCAGACACCCTACAGCACAAGTGTCCACCCGTCCCAGTCAGCAGTAACTGACCCCCTTGCTAAACAAATCACAGGGCTTCCGGTTCTAGCAACGAATATTCTACCTTTTGTGGGGACCAATTCCTAACTCTGTTTCCTGTATCTAACACTACTGAGTTGTGGGTTTGTTCGGTTGGTTGGTTTGTTTTTTCAAGACAGGGTTTCTCTATATGGCCCTGGCTGTCCTAAAACTCGATCTGTAGACCAGGCTGGCCTCAAATTCACAGAGACCAACCTAAAGCCGTGTGCCACCACACCTGACATACTACTGAGTCCTTTTCATATGTCTTATCTCAATCTGGCACCTCAAGAATAGGACCCAGATGAAGCCCTTCCTCAAACACCTGGCCATATTATTTCTATCTCATACCTCGACAGCTCTTCTGAAGCTAACCTTTCACCAGCCTACATTCCACAGTTTGCCTGCTTGCAGACCTCCAGTCACTGTAACTCAAGGTTGCCTTGCTCATCTCCCTGAAACCAATTATTGATACAACTACCACTCAAGAAACAGTATTTCTTATATACATTAGCTAGCTTAACAACTTGAATTTCTTTCTTTTTTCTTTCTCTTTCCTTCTGTGTGTGGTATATGTGCTCCTATGTGCACATGTGGAAGCCAGATGTCAGCATCAAGTTAAGTGTCTTTGATGACTGTCTTTTGTGAAGCTGGAGCTCACCAACTGACCAGACTGTGCCTGGCATATCAGAGGTCCTGGATTCTAACCTAGCACCAAGAAGAAAGAAGAAACTGGAAAGAGGGAAAAAAAGAATCAAAGACAGATGACAAAAATACTAAATCAACTCAACTTTATTAGTTAATTAAAAATGCACTCTATAGTAAATTTTTATCATGAAAGCAAAATATAAGCCATACTTACTTCTGAATCTTCAGGTAGGCCATGGCTCTGTTAGCGGGAAGGAGGGCATTGGTACTATCGGCAGCTATCCCTCGAGTGTAGCATTCAATTGCTCGCTCATATTTTCCCTCCTTGAAAAACCCATTCCCCTATTATTTTGGAGAAAGGTATAAAAATTAAACATGTTGAAAATTCAAACCTTAAAGAAACATACCAAAACCAATATTAAATCAGTAATTATATTATATTCTCATTGTTGATAATCTAGAGAGGGGAGACAGCCCAGTGAGTGAGGTGCTAGCTGAGTAGGCATGAGGACCTGAGCTCTGATCTCCAGAACCCACAGAGAAGTCAGGAGTGATGGCACAAGCTTAAGTCCACACTATGGAAAGTGGATAAAGAAATCAGGGGGTTCGCCTACCCAGGCGGTCTAGTCAATTTAAGCTCCAAGTTCAGAAAAGACCATGTCTCAAGAAGAAGAAGAATAAGATGAAGAGTAACAGAGAAGGATGATCTGTGGCCTTCACACAACCATACCTCACACACACACACACTTAAACACACAAAAATAAATAAAAATCTAGTTCATGAGACATTTAGAATCTATTAACATGTTTTTTTTTTTTAATGACACTACTCTCTTTCAGCACAAAAATAATTACTCTACAACTTCATCATTATTGTACTAATTAAATAGTAAAGGCCCAAACATTACACTAAGTCTTTCCTTACATTAGGAATTGATCAAAAATGGGTTGAGGGTATGGTGTAAAGATGGAGAGTTTGGCCCTGGTTTTGATTCCCAGCACTGAAAAGCCAGAAAGGGGGGAGGGGAGAAGAGGAAAGGGAAGAGGAAAGAAAAAAGAGTAAGAAGGAAGCCAGGAATAGAGGAGGAGAAGAGAGGTGAAACTACAAGAGATGTGCAAATGCTTTTCTGACACAAGATCTCATACAACTGAACCATCTCAAAACACACTAGGGAGCTGAAGATGGCCTGAGCTCCTGATCATCCTCCAACCTCCACCTCCTGAGAGCTGAGATTACAGATGAGAACTAACATTCTCAGCTCCAAAGTTAATTTTTGTGAATGAACATAGTGCTAGAATTACACAGCCCGCTCTTAAGTAACATTAATATACCTAAATATAAGGAAGACTTTTAATTTTTTGAGATTTTTATTTTATGTGTACAGGTATTTTGCTGTGTGCTTATCTACACATCATGTGTTTGCCTCATGACCAAGGCCAAAAAGGGTGTCAGATCCCCTGGAACTGGAACTTCAAATGGTGGCCAGCCATGCGGAGTGCTGGGAATCGAACTCAGGTCATCTAGAAAACAGCCAGTGCTCTTAACCAGTGAGCCACTTCCCCAGCCCCAATATAAGCTAAACTATATTGAAATAGAGCTTCTAGTTATAATCATTCAAATCAATGACAACCAGTGATTCCATCAGTACTTTTAGGCATCCTCCATGGACCCACAGAGACTATAAATCCTTTAGATTAGGAGTTGGAGAGACTCAGCAGTTCAGCTGGCTGCTCTTGTGAAGGATCTGGGTGTAGCTGCCAGCACCCACATAATTCACAGCTATCTGTGACTCCACTTCTAGAGGTTACAATTTCCTCTTGATTCTGAGAGCACCACGCATGTGTGTGGTGCACATACATTCATGTAAACAAATGTGTACTTTATGTTTATGAAAATACACATAAAATAAAAATACATCTTTACACATTAAATTTATGTTTTCTTTTCTTTTCCAAGTCAGGGTTTCTCTGTGTAGCCCTGGCTGTCCTGAACTCACTCAGTAAACCAGGCTGGCCTCAGAGATCCAATCTCAGCCTCCAGAGTGCTGGGATTAAAGGTCTGTGCCACCATGCTTGGCTGTTAAAATTTTAACTAAAATATAATTAGATTGCTTCCTTCCTAAAAAATTCATTAAATCTTCTCAATGAAAAATAAAGAAATTTCAATCAGAAAGTTTTGAATGAATTACAAGCACATTAAGAATGAACTGTACCTTAATTCTATATTAAATCTATAATTAATCTACATATAATTAAATTTGTTTTCTTAAATGTATGTAATTTGCTCCCTAAACTTAAATGCAATTATAATTATTTTGTACATGGTTATATAAGTCATCAATAACTTAATTCTGAATTAGTAGCCACCAGAGGTTTTAGTGTATTTAATTTCAACTTCCTAATCAGAACACTTTTTTAATGTTAGAGAAATTTAACTGACGTATAGGTACCTAGGAGTAACATCCTGTTGAGCACACTCTAACTGATTACAGGAACCTAGGAGCAATGTCCCACTGAGCACACTCTGACTGACATACAGGAACCAAGGAGTAATGTCCCACTGAGCACAGTCTGACTGACTACAGGAACCTAGAAGTAACAAGCTGCTGAGCACACTCTAACTGACTACAGGAACCTAGGAGTAGCATCCCACTGAACACAGTCATTACACATCAGGATCCCACTGGATTACCAGATCTTTCTCTGAAATGGCCTTCTGCTTGTTCTGCTGTTCCTCAATTTGCTTCTTGTCCCCTTCAGTTGGTTTAATCACTGTAGCAGCTTCTTTGGGTCGAGAGTTTTCTTTGGATTTTAAAGCCTAGGAGACACAGCACTCAACTAAAATAAAACAAGTAATGCAAGATGCATCTGTATTAGACTCAAAATGCAAACTACTGAAATACAGTAAAATGTCTGCTACACTCAGATAACTGGAGTACTTTCTACTCTGATTCGCTCTAGTTACTAAAAAAAAAGGCAATATATGTGTAAATATGTAAAACGAACTTAATATGTAGCCTGTTTCAGTTAAAATAAGCAGTATCCAATAAATAAGTTGGTCATTTACTTAAACTACAAATATTTGCCAAATTTCTACATAGTCCAGGCACTATTCTAGGTACTGTTTTTCAAACATAAAATAATTGAGAGCACATCACTAAATTTCCCAGATTATTGTTATTATTTGATGGAATAAATAAGAAAATACACTTTGCAACTATAATGAAGTTGATACACTTATCACCAATTTTATGTGCAGTAAATAATATTTAAAACCAGATATCCTCAATGACTGTCACACTTTTTACAATGTGCCAAGACTGCAAAACAACTACAGCTTTAATTCAAAGGCAGAATGACAGGAGTATGCAACTGCTCTCTGCCACCAGACCATGAATTTCACATTTAAATAATAACTATTGTCTTTTTTTTTTCTTTTGAGGCACAGTCTCTGACTGGCCTCAGACTCATTATGTAGCACAAGCTGGCCTCAAATTTGGGCTCTCCCATCTCTCTTGTCCCAAATGATAGGATTACTGGAGTGAGACACCATGTCTGACTGTTTCAACTCTTACTGTTGAAAAGTTAGCATTTTTACAAACATACAGCTTACACAGCAGAGACTCATGAAATGCAAACATTTATCACAGAAATAAGAGCACACAGAAATAATCAGTGAAGTAATTTTAAAACTGGGCCGGTTAAAAGTGATTGCTGTTTTTGCAGAGGACCCAGGTTCAGTTCCCAGCACCCACATCAGGTGGCTTACAACCACCGATTAACTCCAGCTCCAAGTAATCTAGTGTCCTCTTACGGGCACACATATGCTCATAATTGAAAATAAAATAAATCTTTAAAAATTATCTTTAAATATTTTCAATTAAAAAATAATTTTTAAAAAAGGAAGAAAAAATTTAAAAGCCATCATTGGGGGGGAAGAGGTAGTAGTTCTAGAAATTTCAGCCAATTTTTTTCTTTAAACCATAATTTTTTTAATATAGCAATATAACTTACAAATAAAGAAATGACTTGATGGAGTTTTAAACAGAATTCAAAGAAATAGAATTATTAAGAATCATTATTCCTAAGTAAGCCAATGTTAGCCAACTTATAAAAAAGTTTACCAGTTAGGGGCTGTATCTCTACAGTACCTCTCTGCCTTACCACTTTGGTTAAACTGCAGAGTACAAGAAATAGAATTGTAAAATTTCTGTGTAATTCCAGCACTGGGGAGGCTGAAGCTTGTTTTGAGTTTGAAGTTAGCCTAGGCTACATATTAAGATCCTGAAGAAGAAATCTGTTGGGGGCAGGAGGTTGATGAAATAGCTCAGCAGTTAGGAGCACTGTCTGTTCTTCAAGTTCAACTCCCAGTACCCACATGGCAGCTCACAAACATCTGTAACTCTAGTTCTAGGAGATCTGATGCTCTTCTGACCACCACAGGCACCGGGCAAGCCTGTGGTGCACATATGTACATAGGCAAAACATTCAGACACATAAAAATAAATAAATGTGCTTGCTTTTAAATGTACAGTATATACAAAACCTGAGCAAAAAGTTTCACCTTCATGATATAAAGTCAAACCAAAGGCACTTAAATGTTTATAATTTACCTGATCAATTTTCCTGAGTTCATTCGTTGCTTCAAAGTTATCTGGTTCCAGTTCTAATACTTTTTCATAATCTAAATAAAACAGAAGATAGAAAATTTCTGAAAAGGATAGTTTTACAACTTGTACAAAATCACAGTCATTTGCTTCATGTGACACAGAAGCAATTACTCTACAGTAAAATGAACTATCAACAACTATTGGGCTACCAAGCACTTTTTATTCTCTCCCAGGCAGACAGGACCCTGAGAAAATCCTCTAGCAAGCCATCTTCTACCAGCTCCAGGTGGTTATGTCATCATAAAGTGTACACCCAAACCACACAGAGCAAAATCCATTCCACATCAGCTTTATTCATACTTTGTAATTACTACACAGGGCTTGTTATAGAACAGGACAGAATTTACTAATAAATAAAACACTTTGTTCTTGCATCCTGCCTCACAACAGCCAACAAGATGATGTCACCTTTATTTTCCACATGAGAACTAAAGGTCAGAAGACATGAGTCACACCTGCTGTTGCAGTGTTCAATTAGGTAGAGTCTGAAATAGAGTCTGATCTTGGCAAACAATGCATTCTTCCCAGAATAAGAAGATACCTTTTAAATTACCAAAAGGACTGGTAAGATGGCTCAGCAGGTAAAGGCATCCAATGCCAAGCCTGACAACTTGAGTTTGATCCCTGGTAGCCTTCCACAAGGTGGAAGGAGAGAACTGACTACCTCAAGTTATTCTCTGGCTTCCACTCACGTGATGTGGCATCCAAACACACCTGTATCTTAATTGTAAAACAAAAATCTTTCAATTGTCTAAAAGACAAGCTTTGTTCAAACCGTGACACAGAAAGGGCACCATACTTACTTAGTGCTCTCTGTATACTATACTTAGCTAGTATTCTATGTACACTGTGTGTTAAACGAATGGAGAAGTACTTAGATGCTGATCTAAAAAGATGAATACCTTTTTTGGCCTCCTCTAATTTCCACAGAGCAAACCGAGCAGCACCTCGCCTGATGTAAGCCTTGGTGTAACTCCTGCTCAAGGCAATTGCCAAATTACAGTCAGACTCAGCAACAGCAAATCTGCAATTCAAAAAAATTAAAATGAAGGAAGGTATAAAAATCATTTAACAAACCAAACTTCAAAATTTATTTCTGAAATTCCTAAGAAGAGATTTACTTCACAATTGCAGGGATATCTCCCATCTTCTTTTATTTAATTAAACTTAAAGTAACCTCTCCTCTCACCCCATCCCAATACTGGGAATAAAAGCCAGGACCTTGTATATACACTACACGCCCAGTCCATAAAAGCAGCAATTTTTTTGTTTTTTTCTTTTTTTGAGACAAGGTCTCACTGTGTAACCGTAGGTGTCCTGGCCTAGAACTCAACCTGTAAACTAGGCTTGCCTTGAACTCCCAAACTCACAGAGATCTGCCTACTTCTGCCTCCTGAATGCTGGGATGAAAGGCATTTGCCATCATGTGCCAAGCTATTTCTGGTTTGTGTGGGATTTCAAGAGTCAATAAGGAAACAAGAGACAAACTACAAAACTGTCAAAAGACAAATCTCAACCAGTCATGATAACGCACGGTGCTCAGGTGGCAAAGGCAGGCAGGTCTCTGAGTTTGAGGCCAGCCTGAGTTGTTACACAAAGAAACCTGTAGGGGAAGTTGTAGCCACGCCTGTCTCAAAAACAAAAAACAAACAAACAAAACCCAAAGAAAAGAAAAAGTAGAAAGAAAAATTCAAAGCGTAATATAATCTCTATTTCCAAATAATTGAAGCAGTAAAAATGTCTTCCTTAACAGCTGTCTTTTAAAAACCCCCATGTTACATCAGCCATGTGCACATAACATTCCACAACATTAAATATGTACTTAAGAGTCAACAGAATGTAAAGACAAGCAAATACTGGGATATAACTTAAGTTTACCATAAAAAGGTCTGGATACTAAATAGTAAACATATGTTTTTCAAATACAAGAAATAATTGCTAAAAACTTTTTTTTGGGGGGTGGGGAGGCGCTAGCAGTGGGGATGACTGAACCCAGGGCATGCCAGCCAAGCAACCCTCAGCCAGAGCAACCAATCTTTTTTTTTAATGAATTAAGAACGTCATTACTTGAATTTCACAGGAGGAACTCCTTAGCACACCAACTTTGCGCACACAATGTAAAAACCCAAATGTTTACAATGGATTGAATAAGTTACTCACTAAGGGAGTAGCCTACAGGGATTTGCAGAGTAAAAAAAAATGAAGCGTTTTCAATCTCTCTGCAGTCCATTACAAAACTCTTTGGAAAACCAATCTCCAGGCAGGTGTGGTGGTGCACACCTTGCATCCAAACAGTCAGGAGACAGAGACAGGTGGATCTCTAGTCTACAGTGAGTTCCAGGCTACAGAATAAGACCCTGTCTCAAAAAAAAAAAAAAAAAAAAAAAAAAAAAAAAAAAACAAATAAAAAAAATTAGAAACCCAATCTCCACACACTCATGACCACTCACTCACACACGTGTAGAAAGCCCTCACTTTTTCAATCTAAAGTAAGCTGATGCTCTGTTTGTTGGTAACACAGGATTATACGGGTCAGCATCCATGCCTTTTGTGTAGCATTCAATTGCTTCATCATATTTTCCTTGTTTGAAGTATTTATTGCCCTGAAAGAAAAGAGAATCAAGCAAAATGGGTTCAATCCAAGATATCTTCCAGAAGAGTGAAAACAGTCAGTATCACACTTCCCCTGACGGTGCCAGACAAAAGGCAGCACTGTTAACTAACCTGAAAGAGAAACAGAGTCTTTCAAAGCCATTGAGGATACAGGGCTGAAAAAACATCCAATATTTTGGACTCTGCTCCCAGGTTGGCTCTTTCTAGGGGCCTAGGGAACAACAGGACACCTCTAAGTGTCCTAAAGCTCCATAAGTCACCTGTTCTCTTGGTCAGAGAGGTCACAGATTTCAGAGTTGGACTCTCAGCAGTTCATTCTACAAAGAGGGTCAATACCAAGAAAAACACCCTCAATGCTTCTAAGAGAAGTCTTGCTGTTCACAAGACCTTGACCTATGCCAAAAGATGCCACAAGTGATAAAGAAGACTAAGAGTCAAGAGACCTAAGTTAAAGAAAAAGGTTGAGTTTTGGCAACCTATATGGTCTTAAACACCCAACAAGAAGTATCGCTAAAAAGTAAAATGACTGGTAATAATTCAAAACAAACAACTTGACTAGACTTTTCAAAGGGACAGACAGTAATTCAGGCCTTACAGATGTCCCCATTAGCCCTAAGTGTAGGCTGCTAGCAGGTAGGACACTCATAGCAACCCTAACAGTAACACAAAGTTACGCTCCATTTCTAATTCATCGGTGGTTACAGCCTTACTTTAAGTTTTGGTTTGTTTCACTATTTCTTTTCTAGGTGCTGTTGATACGCACCAGTGATTATAATCTCAAGTAATTTTCCTTTTATTTCACTTCTTAAAACTGGTCTTATGTTTTGCTATAGTAATAACTATCAACATGTTCTTTTTACAGTCCATGGGCACTCATACTTAAAAGTTAAGATGATAAAATGAGATGTACTACAAAACCTGATTTTAGAGAGCCTGTGCTATTATTAAAAGAGTGTGGTGTGTTCACCTAACAACTGGGACAATATGTCCTAGTCCTCTAAGATTTGCATACCCTAATTAAATCTCTTCCAGATTCTGCCATTACGCGTTAATGATTTACTAACATCACAGTTCTCAGGATAACAGGCCCTGCTATTTTTAGTCCTAACCTTAGGAACAGCAATTCTCTATGTGCTTTATTAGTTATATATAGCTTAGTATCTCAAGTAATGACATCCTCTCCTCCAGACTGTCTTCAAATGACAACCCACCAAGCTATATCCCACTCAGGACAGGTTGAAACTTCTGATCTCTGGATGGGGAAGCTCCATGCCCCTGTTCAGTATCAGAAACACTGAAGATGAAGGAATCAAGTCTCACAGGGGCAAACTGAGGCAGAACAGAAAGACTGGGAAAATTATTGAGACATGGAAAGGAAAAGGAAACTTTCACCCCAGAGTCTCTCATTAAAGCCTCACACACTTGCTGAGAAGCCAAAATTCTAGACAATAAACATCTGTTGTGAAGGCTGCTAACATAAAAATGGTATTCTCTTATGTTAAAATAGCAATGCCTGCACATAGAGCCGGAGTGTGTATGACCTCATTGTCATCTCGTTTAGGTTTCTTAGTAATCCTTCAGAGACACCTTCAAAACCCACCCAACCTCACACCTGACTGCTAGCCCATACCCACGCTGTCTTTCCTTCTGAGCACCCTCCTTAACTCTTCTGCTTAAGCCTGTGTTTAAAATATTTCTATTAAAACCCTCCTCTCCAAAAGAGAAATGAGATACTGAATGTTGCAAAAGTAACCAAAGATGGCCTATTATACACACTACCACCCAACAAGGATGTAGCCAATAACAACTTAAAATGGGAAGATCCCCAAAACCATGCTAAGAATTTTAGAATTCATATAATCTTACACACAGCCTTCCTCTAAGGAATCCAAAACTAACCTAAAGTACCTTTTCTTTTAGAACAAGAGCCTTCTGGGAATCCACTCGAACACCGTCATCTTCTGACTCCGATTCCTGGGACACAGAATCGTGGGTGTTATCTTCTTTGTCAAGTTCATCAAGGATACTGTCCTAAAAACAGAAGCAGAGCAGTGCTCATAATTATGTGGAGTTAAGAAAGCCGATTCCCTTCAACAGATGGAGGGACTTACATGAACATAAATGAAAGCCAAACAATCTCCTACAGTTAAGATAACAAGCAGAGGGGCTGCAGCAATGCTCAGCAGCTAAGAGACAGCCCATATCCACCTGAACTGCAGCTCCAGGGGATCTGACACTTCTGGTCTCCAAGGGTACCTGTACTTGTGTGCACATACACACTGTTAGTATTCAGTCATCTGTACTGGCCTGTTCTTGGGGTTCTGACAGGATACACGCTCAGCTGCAGCTACTAAGAGCAACACCTGTGCTTCTTAAATTACAACACACACATGCAGACACACATACCTACACATACTAAAGTAAAAACAAATTTACACACACACACACACACACACACACACACACACACACACACACACACACACACAATCAACTTTGAGCCAGGCATGGTGGCACACACCTTTAATTCCATCACTCAGGTGACAGAGGCAAGTGGATCTCTGAGTTTGAGGCCAGCCTGGCCCACAGAGTTTCAGGACATTCAGGATATACAGAGAAAAAAGAAGCTACTCACTTAAGATTGGGAACTTATGTGCAATATACTTTAGTAAATATGTTAAACAGAGAAATACAAAGGCAATAAACATAAAATTAATAGCAGTTACTGTCTCTACATATGTGAGAAGAAACTGGCAATAGAGCCTCACAGCACTGGAAAAGTCTCCTTTAGACTGTGAGCTCATATGTTAATTTCATTATTGTACTCTAGAACATGTATCTCCAGATATTTTTTCAAAGGAATAAATAGTATATAATATGTGCTATTTATCCCAAGCTAGATTCAAATTCCTGGCAATCCACCTGCTGCAACCTCCCATGTGCTGGATACAGCCATGCAACATCAGGTCTAGCTCTTACATAATACCATTTTTTAAGGATTTAATTATTTTAGTGTGTGTGTGTATGTACACACATATGTATCACATGTGTGCAGATGTCTGTGGAGACAAGAAGACAGAATCAGAACCCCTGGAACTGGAATTATGGGCAGTTGGGAGTTGCCAGTAAGTGCTAGAAACTGAATCCAAGTCTTCCGCAAGTACCCTTGATAGCTGAGCCATTCCCTAGCTCCTAATTTTTGAAAGACCATATTGTGAGTGACTGTCTGCCAAGCCAAGCAACCACATTTCTGGGAGCTCAGCTGCACCCCTGACACACAGAAGATCACCCAGTGTGGTTAGCTGATGATTTACACCATATCATCTCCATGGACTAGAGTAGGCGATTCTCACCTGAGTATCCAAGTCTGCCCATGGCCTGGGGAAGGGACAAGAGTATACAAAGGTAGGGGAAGACTACAGGGGCGCTCCATCTATGTAGCTGGGGGGACACCCTCACCCTTGCTAGGTAGGGCTTCCCAGGTGCAGATGGTCTGGGGAGGAGTATCTACAGCCCTAAAGTAATTCTTCATCTAGACTCTGTAAGAAAACCCATACATTCATGGATCCCACAGAGCAATCATTGGCAGAATTGTGCCTCAGTCTGTCATTTGGACCTTAGGAAGAAAAGCAGACAATATTTTATATCTCTTCCAGAAAAGGAATTTTAACAACAGACTAAATAAATCTTTTTAAAAATAGAGAAAAGACCAAGCATGGTAGTATATGCCTTTAAACCCAGTACTTAGGAGAAAGCAGCAGGCAGATCTCTGTGAGTTCAAGGTTAGCCTGGTCTAAAAGAAATGAAAGAAAAGAGAAAAAATAAAAGGCAAGCAAGAAAATAAATAAATGGGGCTAGAGAGATGGTTCAACCATTTAGAGTGCTTGCTGCTCCTTCCTGCAGAGGAACCAGGTTATTTCCCAGCACCCACCGCTCCGAACCACACCTCTGGTTCCAGAAGATCTGACTCTCTTCTGGTCCCTGTACACTTAGAGACATGAGAACACTCATACACAAAAAACTAAGTAAATATTCCAAAAAACAAAATACCAAAAAAAAAAAAAAAATGTATATTCTAAATTGCGTTGTCATTTCTCTCCCTCAAAATCCACACTTCTAACCATATTACTTTAGGAAGTGTGAGTCCAGAATAAGGTGGGCCAACTGGCTAATAGGTTCCCTTCCACAGACTAACGTGCTGGTACCTATCTGGACCCTTGGGAAAGGTTGAGGCCAAGCGTGTCTAACCACCATGAGTGTCATATATGGGAAATGGGACACACAGAGCACACAGTAGCTATCTACCTAGGAAAGTAAAGCCCTACAATGGCCTACTTGTGCTGGTCAGCTGTCAGGTTGACACAGGCTGGGGTCATCTAGATAGAAGGAACTTCATTTGAGAAAATGTCTCCATCTGATTGGCCTGTAGGCAATCCTGTGGGGTAATCTCTTTTTATTAATGTCAGAAGGCCTAGCCCACCATAGGCAGAACCACTCCTTGGCAGGTGGTTCAAGGTGTTTAAGGAAACAGGCTGAGCAAGCTATGGAGAGTAAGTCAGTAAGCATTGTTCCTCTACGCTTCAGTTCCTGCCTCCAGGTTCCTGTTTGAGTTTCTGCCCTGGCGCCCTTTGATGGCGCACTTTAATCTCTAAGATGTAACAAGCCAGTTCCTCCTTGAACAGCTTTTGGTCAGTGTTTCATTAATGGAGAAGAAAATCAGGACACCTACTTGGAGCTGACGTAGTAGTATGGATCTGTCTATGATGTGACTTGGCAGTCCTAAGGCTAAGGCGAGAGAATCCCAAGTTCAAAGCTAGCCTGAACTATATATGAACTGCTTCCCCACCACAAAGAGACAGAGAGAGAGAGAGAGAGAGACAGAGACAGAGAGACAGAGAGAGAAGCAGATGATACAGGCACTATTATTTTTCACATCATCTGTGACTAGTAGCTACACCAAGAAATGTTTATCTAATTACTAAGAAGTATACAACTAGATAAACTTACCACATCAAGTTTTGCCCAAGCATCATAATCGTAAGACTTTATTCTGTTTTTTGTGTTTTCCTCTTTGGTTTTCTTGGAAGAATCTTTAGCTTTGCCTTTCTTCTTTTTCCTAAAATTCCCATTTCGAATAGGAGGTAAATTCTAGACAGGAGAAAGAAAAAAGTTTTGAGCAAAAAAGCTTTGAGCACTTTGAAACTTTACTCTGTTACTTTTGTATACTAACATACGAAATTATCATTAAATGATATATTCTTTTTTCCTTTTGGTTTATTGAGACAGGGTTTCTCTGGCTGTCCTGTAACTCACTCTGCAGACTAAGCTGGCCTCCAACTCAGAGATCCGTTTGCCTCTGCCTCCTAAATTCTGGGATTACCATGCCTGGCACTAAATGGCATTTTCAAATAAGAATTTTTTTTTTCAGTTTAATTTTCAAGTGCTTCATTGGGAACTGGAGAAATGGCTCAGTGGGTAAGAGCACTTGCCATACAAGCAAAAGGACCTGAGTCTAAATCCCCAGCCCCCAGGTAAGAGAGGTGTGACCAGGTATGCCTGTAATCCCAGTACGACACAGAGTCAAGCAGATTCCAGGAGCTCTCAGACCAGTCAGCCTAGCCACTCCGGCACAGGGAATGTCAGAGTCACTGGAAGATCTTGACTCCAAATACAAGGTGCTGAAGATAGAAGAAGGTATCTCAACATTCACCACATTCACACATGCAAGAGTGCACACGCGTGGACACACGCCACATATACACCATACCCCACCACACACCCACACACCACACATGCTTGAGAAGGAAAAAAACAGCAGTGATTATAAGTTCAACTCATTATTTGATGAATGTTGCAGATTGTTCAATCACAAAAATACTAACTTGAAATCCAAATTATGTTGTTAAATTTACAATTCTAAACTCAAATTTCAAAAACTCACTGATTCTCAATTAGTATGTATGATAAATGAACACAAGTTCAAAAGCAACCTGACATGCCTCCAATTACTACACAAATCATGAAAACCTCGTCAGATATAAACACACTGGCTTAATATGAATAGCTCAACCTAGCTAGACGTGGTGGCATGTACCTTTAGTCCCTGCATTCAGGAAGCAGAGGCAGGTGGATCTTTGTGAGTTCAAGGCCAGCCTAGTCTACACAATGAGTTCCAGGACAGCTAGGACAACATGAAATCTCTGTCTCAAATAAATAAATAAAAATATAAAAAACAACAACAACAAAAGTATCACAAGACCATTCTTTCAAAAAACACCAAGACTTAGAATATCTTATGATAGTTAACACATTATAACTAAACTTGGTAAGAAGCAATGTTAACAGTGACATAAACCACCAGATCTCAGCATTTTTATGTTTTTGTTAGCAAGATCTCATGTAGCCAGGCTAGACTCAAACTCTCTACATAGCCAAGGAGTACCTTAAACTCTTGAGCCTTCTTCTGCCTACTGAGTACTACTATTACAGGAAATTCCAAGCTTTTCACAACACATTCTACAAGGTCATAACTTATTTTAAAATACGTTTCTGGATCAATAACACGCTCGGCAGGTAAAATGCTTGCTGTGAGCTTGATGACTCAAGTTCGACTCCTGGAAACTACGGAGAGAACCACTCCAGGGAACTGTCCTTTGACTTCTAATCACGCCTGTGGCATGCTGGCACATGTGCATGCACACACACAGTCTACACACACTAACAACAAATTATCAGAAACCTTCATCTACCTCTTCAGGAACACCACTTTGTCTTCTTAGTTCCATGTCCTTTTGTTTAATGTCATTTTCCCAGTGCTCTAAGTCCCTCATGAAGTCCTGCAATTCCTCTGCATTCTGCTTCACTTGTAGTTGTAATTCAATCGCCTTACTTGTTGAAGTCATTCTGACCTGCAAAGTTTTAAGTGCACAACCTCTGTTAAGAATTAGAATGGCAGGTGCTTAAATTTACAGTGGGAACACATCCCCATAACCACCATAATCCACCATAACCATTAAATAGAAAACTGCATTTAAACCTGGTACATGCCTATGAGGCCAACCCTCAGAAGACTGAGGCAGTAGTATCAAAGGTTCGGGTCAGCCTGAGGTGTTCAGCAAGGCCCCAGGGAGAATTAAACATGCCTACCCTTCTACATGCAATGACATAGGGCACTGCCAAGTGTCAGCTGTTCACTATGGTGATGGCGTGGCATAAGTAAACATAAATCAGAGGGCAAAACAGTAGAGTCAACCAAGTGTTCAAACCTCAGCTGGGCTTCAAAAGTAGGCCAGCCAAATGAGTAACAGGAAGGAAAAGGCTGCAGAGAGAATGAAGAGGTTACAAGTAGACATGGGACAGATCCTCAAGTGCCAGGCCAGAGGGTGTTACATACATTCTAAAGCCACATAAAGGCATTGATGGGTAAAATAAAAATTCTTGATGACTGTTTAAGTTGAGAAGTTAGTTAAGTAGAGAAAGATTTAAAATGATATTCTAGATTTCTGATTGGTAGAAACTGGTAATGTCATATTGAGTCAACAAATGACATTTTGAGGGACTGGCAAGATGGCTCAGTGACTGAAATGCTTGCCACTCAAGCCTGACAACTTAAGTCCAATTCCCAGTACCCACATAAAGGTGCAAAGGGAAACTGACTCCAAAGGTGTCCTCTGACATGTGCACCATGGCACAGGCATTCACCATCACACATCAAATACACACAGTAAAAACAAATCAAATTTTTGAAAAATGCAATTTTACCAGGAAAAAGACTTACATGGAGGGGGAACAAATGAATAATAGAATGCTTTTAGTTTGGAATACTGAATGTGAGTCCTTAGGGGCCATCAGAAGATAGCTAGTATGTAGACAAAGAACTAGAAATGTGGGTGACAGCAGCATTATTTTTTGCTTTTTCAAGACTGGGTTTCTCTGTGTAACAGTTCTGGCTGTCCTGGAACTCAATTTGTAGACCAGGCTGGCTTCAAAGTCACAGAGATCCACCTGCCTCTGCCTACCAGTGCTGAGATTAAAGGCATGCATCACCACCCCTGGTGACACCAGCATTAATAAAGGTAGAAATTCATCATGTGTTTGAACATGGTTAGCTATAGTAACTAATGGAATACTTAGGGAACAGGAAGCTGGGCAGAGCCTGAAGAACAGTAATACTTAGGGAACAGAAAGAGATGACAACATCAGAAAAACTAGGCATCAGTACCTTGGGAGCTGGGAGGAGAAGAGAGCACTGTCACCAAAGATCTGAGGAAATCAGTGCCAAATACCACAGGATCATACAGAAAAGAAAGTGCATTACACTAGGTCTTATAAAGAATGAGAATATACATAGGATTTTTTTAAGGGTAGGAATTAAATAAATTATATTGTTTGGGACTAGGGAAACTTTGTGTTTAGTAATGTTAAGACTGGATCCATTGAAGGCACATGAAGGCTATAGCTAGGCACAGTTGGTCACTGCTTTTGATTCCAGCTCTTCAGGAGGTAGAGGGTGCATCATTACAAACTAAGGTCAACAGGAAAACTTAACTAAGAATAATTTTTAAAGGGTTAGGATATAGCATTTACCCAACATGGGAAAAAGATGTTGAGTTCAACCCTGAAGACTGCAGATAGATAGACAGACAGACAGACAGACAGACAGACAGACAGACAGACGGACAGACAGGAAAAGGGATAAAGTGATAAGACTAGGTACCCTATCGTGGAGAAACTATGGGGGTGGGGAGGTTATAACAGCTCCCCCTGACTGATTTAGGTGCAAATGGATCTTCTGACTCAGCCTACACAACACAGTTTAAGCGTCAATCAGTGGCCATACTTTGTGAAAAGCGCATGCATTTCATTCATAAACAAAACTAATATAATGGTTTGCTGGAGACAAACCAGTACAAACGGAGAGGCAGCCGGTTCGAGGCCAGCCTGGTCTACTACAAAGAGAATGGCAGGACAGCCCGGTGCTACAGAGAAAACCAAAAAGACCATGAAATGCTGTAGGGTCGAAAGCTCTACCGGCCCCGCGGGCCCTACAGCAGCCGGGGCTACAGACGAGCAACCAGAAACTTCCAGCGCCTAGGGAAACGCCTTCACACCCGGTATCCAAGCAGCAAACCCCGCACAGCCCGGCCAACAGGAGGCGGCCGGTGCGCGGCGCTCTCCGGACGGTGGCTCCGCGGCTCCCACCACCGCAGACCGCCGAGACGAGCCGGGACGGAGAACCAGCCCGAACGCGCAGGCCTGGGCGGCGCGCGGAGAGCCCACTCAGGAACCGGCCGCACTGCCCGGCCACCGCCGCCTACTCCCGGCCAGGCCCGGCCCGGCCCGCGCTCCCGCCCGGCACCCCAGCGCCCCTGCAGCCAGCGGTATCGGGAAAGCGTGCTCACCCACCCGGGCCGTCACCACACACCGCCGCCAGGGAGACGCGCGGCGTCAGACGCCGCCTCCGGAGTCCGGAGTCTTCCCACAAGGCCCTGCGCGTCGCCCGCGCGTGCGCAGAAGGTTCAGTTCCCGCGCCGGGCTTGCCTAGATCCGCTCGGTAGCTTCAGCTACAGACTTTTTTTTTTTTTCTGCCTGCATGTCTACCTGCAGGCCAGAAGAGGGCACCAGATCTCGTTACAGATGGTTGTGAGCCACCATGTGACTGCTAGGAATTGAACTGAGGACCTCTGGAAGTGCTCTTAACCGCGGAGCCATCTCTCCAGCCCCCTGACTGAGTCTGTAAGCTAAGCGTGAGAACCCCGAAAGTGTGCCCATCCTGACATATTCCGCGCCCCCCCCCAACAATAAGGCCTTTAACTTCCCTCGATTGTGTCTCTGAGAGCTGCCTTGCTCTTGGCTAGCGAGATGCTTGTGGCCTCTGTATGAGGATCATAGGAGAAAGTTACTGTTGCTTCTAAGAACTGTCTACACTGGTAACCCTGCTGTTCCCCCTCTAAGGCTTGCATTTGGCTGCTTGTCTTCCTTGTACATTTTGCTGGTAACCTTTTTCCTTCTCTGAGAATATCTGTGGATCCCAGGTCTTTAGATAGACCCTGACTTATCTAAAACATAGAATTTGAAACCTGTACTGCTCGCTTCTGCCTCCTTTGTGAGTGAATTTTTCCTGCTGTAACAACTCTAAAGTTGTATGATGAAACACATGTAATTTTTAAAAGTCCACAAACACAAACCATTTTTTCAAATTGAATCCACTGTATCATCCCCAAGTTAAGATCAGTTAGTTATTCACAAATTTGACAACTTTAGAATCATCCAAGGAGGCAGTGTGTGTGTGTGTGTGAGGGGGGGTGTCCCACACATGCCCTCATGCTGATTTATGACTCTTACCCTAGATGTTTCACATAATCAGAAATCCAACCTCAGCATCAGATATTTCCAAAGTATGAGATACAGCTAGCTGTGCAGTTCAATCGGAGAGCCACTAACCCAGGCTCCAGTCAATGATCATTAGAACCATTCTTCCACTTTGTGATTGTTTATTTTAAATTCATTTAAAAGTAAATAAAGATCAGAGGCTGGAGAGATGTCTCTATGGTTAAGAATGCTATCTGGTGGTTGGAGAGATGGCTCAGTGGTTAAGAGTCCTGTCTGCTCTTCCTAAAGGACCCTGGTTCAATTCCCAGCACCCACATGGCAGCTCACACCTCTCTGTAACTCCAGTTCCAGGGAATCTGATGCCCTCTTCTGGCCTCCATCAGCACCAGGCATGCACCTGGTATACCTACATACGGGTAAGCATGTGTGTACACATAAAAATAAATATTTATAAAAATAGAGCATTAAAGATTCTGTTGATGGTATTGTGTAAATAAACTGGCTATTAGCAAAGTGTGACCAAGACTGGCCTTGAACTCATAGTTCTCCTGCCTCTTCAGCATATCCTACTGTGTGTACAACACCACAACAAGCAGGAGCCATAGTAGGGAAAACTAGCTTTTAAAACAATCTTAGTGTGCCTGGAATGATGGTACACCTATCATCTTAGCATTTGGGAGGCAGAAGCAAGTGGATCTCTATGAGTTCAGAGTCTACATAGCAAATTCCAGGTCAACCAGAGCCTTGTGGTGATACCCAGCCTAAAAAATAAAAATAGAGCTAGAGAGATGGCTTAGCAGTTAAGAGTGCTGGCTGTTCTTCCAGAGGATCTGGAATTGATTCCCATAGGTGACTCACAACTGTAACTCTGATTCCTGGAGAACCAACATCCTGGGTACCAGGCACACACATCATACACAGACATACATGTAAGCAAAATGCTGATATGCATAAAATTAAAAATATTTGTAAAAATTAAAAAATCACAGGGCTGAAGAAATGGCTCAGAGGTTAAGAGCACTGATTGCTCTTCCAGAGGTCCTGAATTCAATTCCCAGTAACCACATGGTGGCTCACAACCATCTATAGTGAGATCTGGTGCCCTCTTCTGCCCTTCAGGCATACATGGAGATAGCACTCCGACCAAAAATAACTAATTAATTAAAAATAAATAAAAACTTTAAATAATCTTTATATGTTTAAATTAATAATGAATCTATTTAAAATAGATATTGGTGTTCATTTTTAAGATTTATTTATTTACTATGTATACAGTGTTCTGCCTGCCTGCACACCAGAAGAGGTCAGCAGATCTCACTATAGATGGTTGTGAGCCACCTTGTGGGTGCTGGGAATTGAACTCAGGACCTTTGGAAGAGCAGCCAGTGCTCTTAACCTCTGAGCCATCTCTCCAGCCTGATATCAGTGTTCTTAGGAAAGCAACTGTATTTGTTTTATTAATTTTGGGCAGTCGATTAAAGTCGACAACAGGGCCAGTCAGTTGCTCCAGGAAAATTCCATAGCAATCTCCCCTTCTTCTCCTCCCCCCCTTGTGGAATATTAGCTTAAGATGTGTTACATTTGTTTATGCTGTGGACTATTTGTTTAGTGATGCAAAGATACGTTGCATTCTTTTATGCTGCATTTTTTATGCTGCAGGCAAAGTAACACTGTAAAGCTGTGTTACTTTGCCTGCCTAAAACACCTGATTGCTCTAATAAAGAGCTGAATAGCCAATAGCAAGACAGGAGAGAGAGGATAGGCAAGGCTGGCATACAGAGATAATAAATAGGAGAGAAGAAAAGGGGAGAAACGAGAAAAGGAGGAGAGGAAGATGCCAGGGGCCAGCCACAGAGTAAGAAGTAAAGAAAGGCATATAGAATAAAGAAAGGTAAAAGCCCAGAGGCAAAAGGTAGACAGGATAATTTAAGTTAGCAAAGCTGGCTAGAAACAAGCTAAGCTGACAAGTTGGGCATTCATAAGTAAGAATAAGTCTCTGTGTACTTATTTGGGAGCTGTGTAGTGAGTCCCAAAAGAGTAAGAAAAATCAACAACACCCCCCTCCATGTATGTGCTGAATACTATCAAAAGGAGAAACACTAATTGTAACTGAATGATCTCCATGGTCATTGCTTCCTAATTTTGAGGCACCATTGTCCCACTATGACAGACATGACCAGTTTCTCTTTAGATGGCATGCCTGTCCACTTCTATTTACTATCTTTAAATGGGCTTCTATAAAACTGGAAAACTGAGTCTTTTTTTATTTATTTATTTTTCTGTGAATGAACTCCAGTCATCTCAATTGAATTTATTGTTAATCTCTAAATAGTTATTTTCAAAGAAACAATCTCTATATGTGCTTTATATGTTGAAATTGTAATGGTCAGTGGAAATAAGCATACATTTATTACTGCAAAGGTGAA
Organism: Cricetulus griseus; assembly: GCF_003668045.3. Taxonomy (NCBI): domain Eukaryota; kingdom Metazoa; phylum Chordata; class Mammalia; order Rodentia; family Cricetidae; genus Cricetulus; species Cricetulus griseus. The sequence goes on from NC_048595.1 coordinate 394,211,068, forward strand.
ATGCTGCAATGACTATTGCAAATGCTATTAATTTCGTATCCCAATAATTGAGCTCTTTCAGTTAAGCATGGAAGGATTCTACAACCATTATGAGTCTTAAGAAAGGGGTTATTAAGCCAGGCAGTGGTAGAGCATGCTTTTAATCCCAGCACTCTGGAGGCAGAGGCAGGTGGATCTCTGTGAGTTCAAGACCAGCCTGGTCTACAGAGTGAGTTCCAGGACAGCCAGGACTGGCTTTAAACAAAGAAACCCTGGCTTGAAAAACAAGCAAACCAAAAAAAAAGTGTTATTAATTAAGTAACTTCTTTGTTGGTTGTTTTTTTTTAATTTTTATTTTCATTTGTTTCTTTTTCAGGACACTATGTAACCCAGGCTTGCCTGAAACTTACTCTCTATCCAGACAAATCTTAAACTCAGGATCTTCCTACATCATTGATGCACATACATGGCATTCGCTCACACAGACTCTGGCCTCCCAAGTACTAGCTAGGGCTGTAGGGATGAAACACCCATGTTTACAAAGACGTGTGAGCCTTGGGACTCTGTATACCACTCAGTTGTGTGTGAAAGAAAGCCTGAAGTCAAAGTACCTTAAACACAACAGGAGCTATTTCTCTCTTACTTTTTAAAAACATTTATTTTCCAATGTCTGTATTGAGTGCCTGCATGTATATATGTGTGCCATATGAATGTCTGGTGCCTGTGGAGGCCAGAAAAGGGTATCAGATCCCACTGGAACTGGAGTTACAGTGCTTATGAGTCATCTGGTGTGGGTGCTGAACCCAGGACCTCTGCAAGAGCAGCAAGTATTCTTGACTGATGAGCCAGCTCTTCAGCTCTGCTATTTCTCTTTTATATAAGACCAAGTATAAACAATCCAAGACTGGTATGACAACCAGTGTGAGACATAGAGTCCTACTAAATCCCTGCTCTCTAGTGAGCACACAGCTTTTTCTCACAGTACAATCTCAAGCTCCACAATATTGTCTACAAATCAAGCAAGCAGGAAGGGATAAAAATAATAATACAACCCTCTGTTTTCTAACAGTGCATCCATAGGTGATGGACAGATGGCTTAGCAGTTAAGAATGCTTACTGCTTGTGGTGGCTTGAAAGAAAATGCCCCCCCCAAAAGGAGTGGCACTATTAGGAGTTGTGGCTTTGTTGGAGTAGGTATGGCCCATTGGAGGAAGTATATCACTGTGGAGGTGGGCTTTAAGGTCTCCTATGCTCAAATTACACCCAGTGTCACAGTTCACTTCCTGTTGCCTATGGATCAGGATATAGAACTCTCAGCTACTTCTCCAGAACCATGTCTGCCTGTATTCCACTATGTCCCACCATGATGATAATGGACTAAACATCTAAAATTATAAGTCATCCCAATTAAACATTTTCCCTTATAAGAGTTGTCATGGTCAGAGTGTCTCTTCACAGCAATAGAAACCCTAAGACACTGCTCTCTGAGAGAACCAGAGTTCTGTTCCAAGCACCCACATCCATACTGAGCAACTTACAACTATCTGTAATTCCAACTCCCTTGCACATGAGTGGCATTCGCTCACACAGATACAAACACATACATATAAACAAAAATAATACCCATCTTTTTTTAAAATCTCTTCTAATTGAGACATTGTCTGTAAAAATACTGTTGATCATAGCCTGAGACATACTAAGATCTTAACAAATGCTACTTCACCCCTGCCTCCTGCAAAGTTTAGGTCTAGACACTGTGATACACTAGCTTCTAGTGTCTTTCTGTCTCTCTGGTGTCTACCAAGAAGACTTTTAAAGAGAAGAGTAAGAATCAAGAGTGTTAGGGATCACTGGGTGGAAGTTAAAGTTAATCTAGGGAAGGTGAATTGCCTCTCCCAGTGCAAAGTAAAATGAGCATAAGTCAGACAAACAGGGATAATAAACATGGGCTGGAGAGACGGCTCAGCAGTTAAGAGTTCTTGCTGCTTTTGAAATGACCTGGGTTTAGTTCCTGGACCTGCATGAGGGTGGAACTCACAACCGCCTGTAACTCCTATTCCAAGAGATCAAACACCCTCCTCTGGGCTCCACAGGCACCCAAGCAGGCATACATTCAGGAAAAATATTTACAAATAAAATAACATTTTGAAAAGTATGGTGGCGGGGCTGGAGAGATGGCTCAGAGGTTAAGAGCACTGACTGCTCTTCCAGAGGACCTGGGTTCAATTCCTAGCACCCACATGGCAGCTCACAACTGTCTGTAACTCCAGTCCCAAGGTATCTGACACCTTCACACCAATGCACATAAAATAAAGTTAAATAAATTATTTTTAAAAATTAAAAAAAAAGAAAAGTGTGGTGGCATGCAGAGGCTGGCAAATCATAGTCAGTTCCAGGACAGCCAGGGCTACTGGTACCCCGGAAAGAAAGGAAGGAAGGGAAGGGAGGGAGGGAGGGAGGGAGGGAGGGAGGGAGGGAGGGAGGGAGGGAGGGAGGAAAGAAAGACAGGCAGGCCAAGGAAAATGGCATGTTATTTTTACAATGCTAATTTCACCTTGATAATTAGCAGCTTCCTCATGTTACTGTTAAAGACACTGATATAAACAAGAAATTTACCCTGGCTAGACAACATGCAGCCTGACTTCAGTATCTATACCTTGACCACTGCTAACCCTTCTCTTGCCTGCTGGACCAATAACACTCCTGGGGAGGGCAGAACAAAGCCCTGATTCATCCATCTAAGTGCTGTACCTCCCAGGAGTTAGTCCTGCCTGATATCTTCCTCAAATTGTGGCCTAAATGATCTGTGAGAAATCACTCTGGTACATCCTCTTCCTTCAGCCTCTGTAGTCACAGGAGCTGTGTGTGTGATCAAGGAGACTGGTGCTGAGGCTGAGGCTGAGGCTGAGGCTGAGGCTGAGGCTGAGGCTGAGGCTGAGGCTGAGGCTGAGGCTGAGGCTGAAGCCACCAGTCTCCATTCCTTCCTCACACCCCACATGTGATGCTCTTTGTTATGTTACAGGTGTACCAGGAGGAATTCTTTCTTCCTCCTGGTTACAGAGACTTGCCGACCGTCAGGGGCTTCACCCAGACCCCACATTCTGTGAGCCAGGCTGCAAAGACCTCCATTCCTGCTCCAGAGAGGAGGCCAGGAGACTGACAGTCAGGGTCAATGTATACAAGGATGAAACACATTTCAGGTTTTCTCCAGTGACTTTAATTGGAAACTCGATGCCTCTAAGCTGTGGTACAAGCCTGGCTCTGTGGGGCCACATCTGGCTTCTGAGCATCAGGGGGGCATCATAGAAATTGAAATAGGAACCCCAGGGTCCCTCTTCTACAAGTCTAGAATGTTTCGAATTATGGCAGCTGGAAAAACATTAATATAATTTTCAGTGACACCAAGTTATAGTTTCCTTTGTTCCTTTGAGGTTCAGTCTTCCTCCTGTGAGGGGTATTCTTTCGAAGCAAAGCAAAGCATTATGTGGGATCAAAACATGTCTGCAACTGCACTAAACATCTGCAAGCAGGAAACTTCTAGAAGTGTGTGGCTGAGGTGGCCACACAGACATCTAGGATCAAGGGGCCACCTGCCCTAGCCCACTTACAGCCCAACCCCTGACTTCACTGTCACAGATTTGATTCTCCAAGACTCTTCTGCTTTGGTCTAAGGCCCACTTCCTTGGGGCCCAGCACAAGGCTGAGTCAGCTGCAGAGCTGTGAGCAGTGACAGCCGTTTGGAAATCCCAAATTTCTACCCCCTGTTCTTCTTACGAACAACCAAAGATGCCGTCACAGTCATAATACTGTCTGAGTCACCTTCTCCCCAAACCCCAAGCAGGAAAGGGGAAAGACCCCTCCCCTTCACATTAAAGGGAAATGTGAGGCCAAGGACTTGCTCATGGCCCCACTATGCTTTAAAGAACTCTCCAGGGCTGATACCTTTTCCAGGCAGAGGGCCTCTATTTCCTAGTTCATGTTGCTAAAATAGAAGACAAAGATTTGGCTGATTTTCTACATTTTTTCCTAATTGTATTTTTTTTCCTCCCACATGGGCATTTCTAGATTTGAGATCTCTTTCATAAAACTGGGCTTTGGGGTTCTTCTCAGGCTCCTTCCTCCCCTCCCCAGTACAGAGCAACTAGCACCTGAACCCAGCTTGACCCTCTGCCCTCATAACCCATCTGCATGCAAGCTCTATTGGGTAGAAGACACTATGTAGGCTGTGGCAATGTACTTCTTGCCATTTCCATAGGTGGTCTTATCCCAGGTGTAGGTCTGGATGGACAAAGGATAACCACCCAGGCTCAAGTGGCACCTGTAGAGAAAGACCATATTGAATCAGCAGAGCCCACCGCTTTGCCCACCCCATTCCAGATGGGAAAGACCTAGCCATCCGCAGCAGAAGGGTTTCATCCTCCCAGACAGACTCTACCCAAACTCCCTATGTTAGCAAGTTTTCCCGATCTGGACCTCTCTGGACCTCAGCAGCACTCAAGAGGCTGTGAGGCAAGAGGCCCTCTAACCCTGGCTACATAGTGAAACAGAACCCCCACCAACACACACACACACACACACACACACACACACACAAAGTAAAAACAAAAAGCATTAGGACCCAAACAAATTCTCAAATGACGGAGGCCAGTTATTATCAAGTGTTCTCTTTGGGACTCTGTGGTTCTCCAAAACAGCCAATGGGAGGGTGGGGCACACTCAGGGATCCAGAACAAGTACACTGCTGACTTCTTGGTAGATTATTATCCTAAATGCTTCACTTGAGGAAGTAAGGGAGATAGATGGTTCTGCTGCTTAGAAAACTGGAAGCTACCAATCTAATCTAACCATTTCACTGTCGAAGGTAAGAACAATCATTTCCCCGACCTTCTCAGCCAGAGTGGCAGACTCAAGTTCTCCCGACGTCATCCTAGATGACAATAGTTGGAGACTCCCCTACTGCCTGATCCCCTTGGTCACCCCAATACTTACTTTCTGCCTGGCCTGGTGATGAAGCACAGGGAGTAAAGGGCAAACTCAAACTCGGGGCTGCTGCCAATGAAAGCTGAGCCCACTTCCTTGTAGTAGCCATCCCAATTGAACTGCATAGCTAGGACATCTGGGTAGGAATCCCACTGCAGAAGAAAGGACAGCAAAGGTCACATGATAGAACCAGGAACCAACCGTCTGTTAGTATTTAGGAGGGTCTTTGAGGAGCCTTCTGGAGATACTAACTTCTTTAAACAGACAAAAGGGACAGCGTACCGTTCAGTGTCTCAGTCCTACTCAGATCCACTGTCTGAAGCTACCAGTGGCAATGAGGCCAGAGTGACATCCACATGATCAACCCAGAATGCAGGGACACAGCTGTCCCCTATGGCCCTCCACACGTATGAGGCCAGGTTATTGCCCAAAATCATTTCCCAGTAAAGGGCAGCCAAAGTTTCTCAGGAGACATGTGGAGTTGAGCTCAGTTAGCCAGGGTGGACATTGCTGCCACCCTCTGAGGATGTTCAGGCAGGGGGAAATGCATGCTTTGTTTTCTGGTCTAAGAATTGGGCCTTGGCCTCCCACCTGGATGTAGTACCCTCTGGCTCCTGTTTTGGAGGTTTCACTGTTGGGACTTGGGGTAGAAACTTGCTCTCTAGGAGATAAGGGCATGGTATCTATCCATAGTCCCTGCTGGGTGGCTGTGGAGAGCCAGAATGAGAAGCAAGACTGACTGCTTGGAAGCCAGAGGAAGAGCAGTAAGTTTGGGCACCTACAAGGCCCCTACCGCCCAGGCACTCACAGGCCCATCGTAGTTGTGACTGTAATAGTCAAGCAGACCCTCCTTCTCCTGCAGGTAGAAGCGGATCCAGTTGTGAAAGCCAGTGACCTTGCCCTTTTTCACTTCACCTGTAATAGAATCCAAAGTTGGTGGTCTGGGCTGTCTTCCCATCCCTCTCCCCTCCATTCCATGCCAAGCCTGTTTCCTATCTCCAGGTCTATCTAACTTCTGAACTATTTAGTGGGTTACTCAGACCCTTGCCTGACACCCTCATATGACTGTTCTCTCTTTTGGGCTCAAGAGACTCAGGAGACTCCATTCTCCTAGATAGTCCTCTGCTCTGGCATACTCCTCTGTTTCCACAAGATCAATCCAGGCTCAGTGGGAATCTTAAGGATGAGTGGACACAATAGCCTCTGTAGGCAGCCCCTAACCAAGACATGGAAGCAGAGGACCACTCTGAGGCAGACAGGCCAGCGAACACTTAGGCATACTAGATGGAACCCTGGAAGCACCAGGACTGGTTTTCCGTCCCTCTTAGATATTCTAGAGAGACTGTCATCCCTCAGATATCCTCTTACTTGCCCTGGGAGTCCCTCCCTGCCAGGTGGCTTGACTGCCTGTAACCAATGCTCAGGGCTGTCCAGCCTCTAAGCAGTACCGTTCTCCTTCATCTTTGTCCCTCCCACACTTCTCTGCCAAGCAGAGTGAGCCTACCTGAGAAGACATGTTCAAAGCCACTCGAATCCCTCTCTTCACTGCCTCTTGAGTAGAGCCCAAACCACATGTTCTTCAAATCGTCCACGAACTGTTGTTCAGAGCTATAGCGGTCTGTGGAGAGAAAAACAAAGAACTCTTCAGTGAGGAGGGGGGGGTCAATACTGAGACACAAGGAAGGGTAACCTGCTCCAGAACACCAGGAGAGACGGGGGTTCAACAAATGTGATCAAATGCTCATTCAGCATGGTCAAGGGCCTGAGGAGTACACACACACACACACACACACACACACACACACACACCACCACCACCACCACCACCACCAACAACAACAACAACAACAACAACAGAGTCTGTCTCTAAAGCTTGCATTTCAGGGAAAGACATGAATAATAAATCAATAAATAATATCTTGGATAAGTACAAAGATTACCACATAAAAACTAGAGGAGGAGGTGGGAGTCAGGAGCACTGCATGTTTTGGGGTTTGAGGCATTGTCGTTTTTAGGCAAGGTCTCACGAAGTAGACCTAGCTGTTCCGGAATTTGATATATAGACCAGACTAGCCTTGAACTCAGAGCTCTGCCTACTTCTGCCTCCCAAGTGCTGGGAATATAGGTGTGTGCCACCACAACTGGCAGAAGTACTTTGCCTTGAATGTGCTTCTCAAAAGCCCGTTGGAAACCTGTTACTTCCTATAATGAAATTAAGGTGTAGGACTTTCACAGGCAATTAGGGAGCTGGGAGTGGTGACACACACCTTTAATCCCAGCACTCAGGAGGCAGAGGCAGGAGGATCTCTGTGAGTTTGAGAGTAGCCATATAGTAGTCTATATAGTGAGTTCCAGTATAGCCAGAGCTATATAAAAAGATCCTGTCTCCAGAAAAAAAAAAAAAGAAGTGATTGAGCTATGAGGTTCTGTCCAATGAGTGAATTAATGCTATTCTGTGGGGTCCTCCCTGAGTGGATTATTTCCTTTAAAGTTTAAAGTTTAAAAAATGAGTTTAGAGCTGGGTGTGATAGTAAAAACCTGGAATCACTTGGAAGTTGCAGGTCACCCTCAGTATAAAATGAGTTCATGGGTTATTCTAAAAATAAACAACAACAAAAATAAATTCAGCTCTCTTTTACCTTTCTCACTCAGTCAATCTCTTCATTCCTGCATGAGATGTCACAGCATGAAGGCCCTCATAAGATGCTGCCCACAGTTTCTAGAACTATGAACCAATATATTTCTATTCATTATAAATTCCCTGGGCTGATATTCTGTTATATCAACATAATATACCCTAAGACATGGGACTAGCAAAGAGGGTCAGAAAGGTCTCCGTGAGAAGGTGGCACCAGACAGGAGTGCTAACACACACCTGTAATCCTAGTACTTAGGAAGTAGAGGCTGAAGGATCATGAGTTCAAGGTCCCAAGGCAAAAACTTGGGTGGGGGGCAGTGACCAGACACCTGAAGGATGAGGACTTCTCTACACAAGAATCTGAAGAGACATTTCCAAAGCACAGTGGTCAGGAGGGAGAAAGTCTGAGAAGGAGGCAACACTGAGAGCCTTCAAGCCATCACAATGAGGTCAGAAGACCGAGGCTCTGTGAGCCTAGATGTGTTTTAGTACTGTCTCAGATGCTTGTGTGGTAACATTCAATCTTCACACAGCTAATGTTACTAATCAACCTGAACTCAAAGATGAGAAAACCGAGTCAGACAAAAGTTACAAAACTCATGCAAGAGGACACACACTGTTAACCACTGCACTTGGGTCTATGCAGCATAGCTCTAAAGATGGATCTGTTACCGCTTGATGGTCTCTTTGTGGTAGACAATGGCCTAGTTTGTTTGTTTGTTATCAACTTCACGCAAGCTATATAGTTAGTTAAGAAGAGGGATTTCAACTGAGAAAATACCTCTGTCAGATTGGCATGCAGGCAAACCTGTGGGACATTTTCTATTTATGTGTTTGTTTTCTGAGACAGGGTTTCTCTGTGAAGCCTTGGCTGTATTGGACCTCACTTTATAGACCAGGTTGGCCTCAAACCCACAGAGATCTGCCTGCCTCTGCCTCCAGAGTGCTGGGATTAAAGCCGTGTGCCACCACCTGGCTGCATTTTCTTAATTGTTGATTGGTGTGGAAAGGTCCAGCCCACTGTGGACAGTGCCACCTCTGGGCAGGTGGCCTGGGGTGTATTTAAAAAGCATTCAGAGCAAGCCAGTAAGCAGTGGTCCTCCATGGCTTTTTTTTAAAAAGCCAAACCCTGCCTTCAGGTTTCTGCCCTGATGTCATTCACTAATGAGTTGTTACTTGAAGTATAATATGAAATAAACCCTTTCCTACCCAAGTTGTTTTTGGTTTTGCTATTCTGTCATGGCAATAGAAACCTAACTAAGACAATGGACATGAAGAGGTTTGGGGGGCGCAGGACAATTATGTGACATGAACTTTGTTTAAAGGGTCACCCTGGTTGTGTGTGTGAAAAGGTTAATGGTGGTCATAAAGACAAAAACAGAGAGAACAGTTTTGAAGCTAATGGTTTATCTATGGTAAGTTTCTGGGAGCTTTCATTAGTAACAACAGAGAAGAAGAGGAAGAAGCAAACAGATCTGGAATATGTTTTGAAAGTGGAAGCGATGGACATTACTGATGGGGAAATGGGGGTGGGAGCAGTGGTGTAAAGAGAAAAATCAAATCTACCTCCTGGGTTGGTTCTGCAAGCTCATGGGAAACTAACTGCCCAGCATACAGAAGCTAAGCTATGTCTAATCTGCACACACACACACATACACACACATAGGCCCACATATACACACACACACAGAGACACTCAAAAACACACATACACAGAGACACACAAAGACACATATACACACATAGATACATACACACATACACATACATACATACATACAGACAGACAGACACACATAAACACAAATACACACAGACACACAAAGACACATATACACACATAGATACATACACATATACACATACATACATACATACATACATACATAGACACACATACAGACAGACAGACACACATAAACACAAATATACACAGACACAGACACACAAGGAGCACACACACACAGAGAAACACACAAAGACACACACACACACACACACACACACACACACACACACACACACACCCCTAACTCCTTAGCTTTTTGCATGAGAACTGGACAAATTGTGGTGATGATTAGGAGATGAGACAACATAGAGAGGTGCAGGTCTGGAAATAGGAGGAACAGTGAGTTCTTTTTACACTGTGTTATGTAAATAACAGATAGCAGAGTGGAGCTGTTGAAAAGGCCACTGGGCCCCAAGGGAAAGGTCAGAGCTGAAGTTTTAAATCAGGGACTTCCAGAATTGTGCGGAGGATCCAAAACAGATACCAGGAATATTCTCTCCTTTCAAGGACTTAAAACAGTGTTGGAAAACAAGTCCAAGTGGACATGAACAGAAGGGTTTCACAGACCAAATAGTTACCCTTATTAGTACTTGCTTGGCTGTCCCCTTTTGATGCTTTGCAAGCATCGATCTTCAAAGACCTTAAGTCACAGAGAAGACCAGGAGAGGTCACAGCAGCACAGCTCAGCTGCTTAGCCTGCCTTGTGTTTCTAAAACCAGATCCCTGCAGCCATGTCATTTATACTGGATAGCAGTTTAGCTACCTCGTGTTCTGGAGTCTAGGAAACCAAACATGAAGTGCTGGCATGTGAGAAGGTCAAAGCAAGCATACTAAGGAGAGCCAGGTTCTCTAACAGAATACTCTTGAGGATCCATGAATCCAAGTTGGCGTCACCTCCCAAAGTTCTCACCTCTAGATATCATTAACACAGGGCTTTAGGGATTACCTTTTTAATGTGTGAAATCTGGGAGATGCCCTTAAACTATAACCTCGGAATCACACCAGTGGTAACAGAATCAGGGGTCAAACCAAGTCTGTCTGGCTGAGCTATTTTGGGCTATATTCTGATGTCTCAAACTCTGAAGAGATTCAGCATGAGCCACTGGGGACTTTATAAATGGAGCAGGCTAGTGGGATCTGGGGTGAAGGAGGGGATGAGTGCTGGGAACCCTGCTCTGGGTACTGGATGGCTGCCGCTGGCTCCTTGCTCACTTAGGTCTTCTAGCCTAGCTAGACCTCTAGCTCTCTTGCTGAAAAAAAACTAATGGTTTAGTCCAGTGGTTCTCATCCTGTGGGTGGCACCTCCTCTGACAAACCTCTATCTCCAAAAATATTTACATTATGGTTCATAATAGTAGCAAAATTACCATAATTCTATGGTTGGGGGGGGTCACCACCACATGAGAAACTATATTAAAGGGTCGCAGCATCAGGAAGGCTGAGAACTACTGGCACGCCTGTGTCTTGTGTGTTTACTACAGAGCAGACACCAGAGGGCATCACAGGATTGCATGACTCTCAGACACTCCCTCCTCTTAACAACAGAGTTAGTAACTCTGTTGTCTAAGGTTGCAGGCCGAAAGTAGCAGGTCTGCCTGGGTGCAGGCCCCCGGGACAGAATGGGAGACCTATACAGATCTGCCCCTGAAACCGAGTCCAGCTTGCCAGAGTTCAGGAAAGGAATCTGGAGGACACTAACAAACAGAACCCAGAGCCAAGAAGTCCTGAAGCCAAAACCTTTTTTGGTCTGATTTGCATGTATCTGTGTCTGGAGTTGGTCCAGCCAGACCACTTCCTAACAGAATGATGCTCCACAAGCCCGTACTGATTCTCTGCTGTCATCTGTGCTGAGTAGGAGGCGTAGAGAACTCCACTTACCCAAATGTACGGCTTCTGACATGACTCCTGGGATCCCTGAGGGGGCTAAAAAGTGCCCAAAGTGGGAATAGAGATGGGGTGTGGGGCTCATTCCCTTCAGAAGGTAGTAAACTCATAAGATAACTGACAGCCAAAAGATGGATGATCTAAGCAAGCAAGCCAGCCAGAAGGTCATTCAGTTCCTGCTAGGGTCTCCAACCTCTGTAGCTTCCTTCTAGCCTCGTCTTTGACCCCTTCTGACTGTTACTGGACTTCATACAGTGTCCCTGCTCCTACCTGCTCTCACACCCACCACCATCACCATCTCCACTGCCACCACCAGAGACCTCAGCAGTGTCTGGCTCTCCTGGAGACACACCTCTTCACACAGCTTTGTGCATTCAGGAAGGCTCACTCACTTTGATGATGGAGAAAGCCATAGAGCTCCTTCATGACAGCTGTCTTCATGACCTCCCTGAGGAAGACAGCCTGCTCCTCCAGCTGTTGGGCACTGAAGTGCTCCCCATGGCCTGTGGCCCGCTGGTAATTATTGAGTAGGTTGATAAAAGCTGCATAGGTAGGCTTGGAGAACAGCTGCTCGTTGACATAAGTGAAGAGCCTGCAGCAAGTGGATGGAGACCCATTAGGAGGCCTGAACATGCAGTAGAAACTCTCCCAGAACCTTCCAGACAGGCCAGGGGCGGCACATAGAGATGGGCTCAGGGTTCAGGAGCAAAGGCAACTTGTGGTGCTTTTGAAAGCCAACTCTGGGGTCTGTCTGCTTCTACCTCCCCTCTTGAAGAACAGCATTATCCTTAGCTTAGGCAGCACAGAAACCTCCTGGCTCTACACATATCGACCCTCAAGGTGATTTCTTTGTTTCTGGGCATTAATTTTGTTCCCCTCTCTCTTGAGCTTGCTTGACTTGAGGAGCAAGATCTGAGGCATCAAAGATGTGAGGATAGTTGAGAAGATAGGATGAAGGGCTGGAAGGAATGAGGGGCACTCACGGCTCTGGGCAGCGATCCACTTGGTTTCCTGTCTCTGATGGGGAGACGCGGTTTTGACTGTTGAGGACAATGTCTTCCTTGCGGGCTTTGTTGTTATCTACCTTGTAGATCATCTCAGAAATACTCTGAAGTTCCTCATTGGTTATGGCATCGCTGCTGTGGGAGAAACCCTCTACGAGGAATTGAGAGAAGGATGGTCTGAGAGCTAGAAGGTGGCAGTGTGCCAACTATCTGAAGATCAATAGCATCTCCCTCTGGGCCCCTTCTGGAAGCTTGCTCCAGTGAGGGGGACCACCACCTGACTCTGTAGTTGGAGGGCAGGACAGAAAAAGACCCTTAAGGTCAGGATGTGTCATTGCCATGGTATGCACAGAAAGCCCACTTCACCCTTTTTCACTAAGAAAGGTCCTAAACTGAGGCAGGCATCAGAAACCCCTGGAAGGTTTAATCAGAGCGGCGACCCCAGTCCAGAGTTTCTGAGCAGTAGGTCTGGGGCACAGCATAGGGCCGATTGCCTCTGCTAAGGATTCTCAGACGCTCCTGATGTTCCTGGTCCAAGGACCACATGGGGAGAACTCTAGAGAGTTACCATGTGTCTGGGGCTATGCTGATGGAGGGAGCAGACTGACCATGATCACCACACAGGCTGTCAAAATCTTCACAGCAGTCCCCAAACTTTCTGCATCGTTCATTGCAGTGGCAAGGGTGGTGCTTGTCGTAGGCTTCCCGGCAGCGGCCCTGGCAGGAGTTTGGTGCAGAGTACAGGTCTAAGAGGACAGAGAAAAGGGTGTGTGTGTGTGTGTGTGTGTGTGTGTGTGTGTGTGTGTGTGTGTGTCCATGTCCCTGGCAACCTCTAGAGGGTGTGCTAGGAGCCTAAGGACCAAACCCTTCTACCCACACCCATAGCTGGGCTCCTTGCTAAAGGTCTCTTGAGATCAGAGCAAACTTAATCCCTTGCGTACTCTACAGTCAGGAAGCCCTCTGTTTTCTGATGTAGGACTCTGCTCTCTGGCCTGTTTTTATAATTTTCCCACTCTAAAAATACAACCTCTTCCACTTTCCTCCTCAGGCCTCAGAAGTTTTCCTGGCCACCCTCCCCCCTGGCTGCTTGGATCACACCAGTGTTTCCCCCTGGGCAGATCCAGCCTCATTCTTCTGGCTTATGCCCAGGTTCTTGCCTCTGTGGTGGCACCCTCTCCCCTTGTCACCCCTGGTGTCCTATGTGGGGTTCAGGCTTACGGTTGACTGGAATCTCTTCCTCTGGACTGTGGAATGCCTTTGGCTCTGGGGGCCCTTCTTCAGCTGTAAGGTAGGAATATAAAGTCACCAACCATCCAAGGATTCCCCCCCCCCCCCGGCTTTGGCTGAGGTTCTGGGTTCCCAGCCTCGAGGCAAGCATGATAATGGAAAGGGTTTATGGACAAACCCCTGACACTGAAGGGCTGGAAATGGGAGGTATTTCCAGGGTCAGATTACTGAAAATTTAGGAAAAACAAAACTATTTCCCCCAGGTGACAAATGTCCTCCCACCTTGGCATTTGGTGCCCACTGTGCTCAGAACAACTAAAAAGAAAAGTCGGTAAAAAGTGGAAGAAGAGGCGGGCGAGCCCCTTCAGCACTGAAAACCAATCTGAGTTACCACATGAGAACAGTGCATTTTAGCATTCTCCAAATGACGAGGCTCTCAGTTCAGAACATCCTGTTCCTATTAAGAGAGTTGGGGGTGGAGGGGGGCACCTCTCCCTGGGGGTGGGCTGGGCAGGTGTTAAGTATTGTTGGAGCACTGTTAAAATCTGTTCGCAATCACTGTTAATGGTAGGGATACGTTCTTCTAGTTCTTACTGTAAATAAGCACTTCTTCGGGTGTTTTTCCTGTAAGCCAGAGGGGGGGATGGGCAGTTTGACTCCCTAACTGGCAGCTAGTGGACTCTCTTGCTGCCTTAGATGCTCAGGTTAAAGGACTGTGCCTGAAGCAGCTAGGCATTCTAGCCCGGCACCAGCTCCAGTGCGTGGAAGAAACTACTTGATGATGGCAGCTGCTTACTCCAGATCCTGAAGCCACGGTCCCAGGCGTGAACATTTCAGAGTTTCCACCACACTTTGTGCCATCACAAGCGTCTGTGAACTCTAGCTGACTCCACCACAATTTCCATCCAAGCCAGAGGCCCAGCATTTCCCCTGCTGGCCTAACCTAGCTTAATTATGGGTCACAGCCTCATAGGGGGTCATGAAGAATTTGCCAACAGTAAGATGTTTCTGAACTGTCCATAGTTGAAAATTAAACCTCAAAATTGAACATGTAATGAATCTGAGGTGTTTCTGGCAGGATTCAGTCATGTGTCATGTGACCTCCCTGCATCTTTGGTTCTGAACATACAACAGGCATTGCACTTGTCATCAAACCACCAAAGGCCAACAATCACTGCTGGAACTGGTCTGCTCTGGTTCAGGATGGCAGTATGTTATGAACTGCAGTGTCCTTTGTTTTAATGTTGTGTGAGACAGGCCCTCAGGTAGCCCAAGATGGCTCTGAACTCACTATGTAGCTGAGGATGGCCTTGAACTCCTAGGCCTCCTGTTTCTACTTCCCAAATGCTAGGGGTTACAGCATGCACCACCATACAGGGCTATCACAGTAAATGTTTGATATGTATACCTGTTTTATATAACTGTGCCCAACATCACACAAAAGTCTCTTAGGCATAAAGGAATCCCAAGCAGAGGAAGGGATGATTGTAAGGCCCTCAAAGGGATGCTGCCATGGCTAGAGTAAATGCCAAGCATTAGCTGCATGGGAGGTTTGCTGTGACTGGAACCAACACCTCTTTTGCTCTAGCTATAACATCAAGCTTCATGAGCTTCAGGGAGACACCCACCCGTCCTGGTGTTGTGACATTAAACCCAATAAAATGTCTCTCCTGAGCATTTTCTTCTCCAAGGAGAGTGGGTTGAGCTGAACCCAAATTAAAAGCCAGCAGCAGCACAACTGGGCTGGAAAAGGAAGCAAGCTGCATCAGTAACAGCAGGAAGACAGGCAAACTGCAGAATCGGTGGGCAGAAGGGACCAATGGGAAATACACCACCCTTGAGACAGGCATTAACTCCTGGAGGGAAGGAAGGGCAGGGCCCATGGTGGATCATGACACACGTGACCACTCCCTCGATTGGACAATTTACATGATTACCTTTCCTGTTGGGTCAAAGAACCATACCTAAGGTCTGTGCACCTCTCACTGGCTAGCCCTGCCATGTGCTCAGAGCCACCGGTCTCAATAAAAATG
The DNA here is from genome assembly GCF_003668045.3 of Cricetulus griseus. Taxonomy (NCBI): domain Eukaryota; kingdom Metazoa; phylum Chordata; class Mammalia; order Rodentia; family Cricetidae; genus Cricetulus; species Cricetulus griseus. The sequence goes on from NC_048595.1 coordinate 394,226,602, forward strand.
ATCAAAGTTCCAAGCTAGTCCCTGCCCTAAGTCTCGTAAAAGGCCACCAATAGGGCAACAAAGCAACATGGTAGTATCCTTGATCCTCAGAACCCCTCCTACTTTCTAGAGTCTTTCTCACTTTTTAATTTAATAAGTCCACATTAATTCAATTTAACTTAGTAAGTCCACATTTTAATTTAATTTAATAAGTCCACATTAATTTACAATGCTGGCTCAGTATCAGCCTTTCCTTATTCTTCTTAGATGCAAAACAATTAACTAAACAAGGAGTCTATTAAAAAATGATTTTTCAAGGTCTGGAGAGATGGCTCAACAGTTAAGAGCCGTTGCACTTCCAGGGGAAGTTGGGTTCCCAGCATAAGCATCAGGTGGCTTGCAACTGCCATAACTCCAGTTCCAAAGGAGCTAACACTGTCTTCTGGCCTCCTTAACTACACACACACACACACACACACACACACACACACACATGCATACACACAAATAAATAAATATAAATATTTTAAAAATGATTTGTCATGAAGTATTCACTTAGCTGGACCTGGGCATCAGAGTCTGCAATCCAAGCTACTTGGCAGGCTAAAGTAGGAGGATCACAAATTCAAGACCAACTTGCACTCTGTAGTGAGTTCAAAGCTGACCTTGGAAACTTAGTTACATCCTGTCTCAAAATGAACTGTAGAAAATGAACTGAGAATACAGCTCATATATGAGTACCTGCCTCATATATCTGTGACCTGTGGTGCAATCCCTAGTACAGCAGGGGAAATGCATTTAAATCTGTGCTTGTAGAGAAGCAAATGGTCATCTGGGGAAGGGCATGCCTTGTTTCTTTTCTTTTTTTTCTTTGCTTGTTTTGTTTTGTTTTACTGTTATTTTGAGACAGGTTCTTACTATGAAGCCCTGACTGTTCTGGAACTCACTCTGTAGACCAGGCTAGCCTCCAACTAACAGAAATCAGCCTGTCTTTGCCTCCAGAGTGCTGGGATTAAAGGAGTGTGCCACCACATCCTGTATAGGAAGGACAGTTTAAAGCAGTGTCTGCTCAGTTCACTCCCTGGAGAGGCATGGTCTGTGCTATGACAGTCAGTGAGGCCAAACAGTCTCCCCATGTCATTCTGATTGTGAGGATTGCCTGCCATTTGTGTGTGTACTTTGAGAGTGACTCATAGTGAACAATAATATCATATATACTAAAGTGTTTTGAAGATGTATTTGTTTATTATATATACAGTGTTCTGCCTGCATGTATGTCTGATCTCATTATAGATGGTTGTGAGCCACCATGTGGTTGCTGGGAATTGAACTCAAGACCTCTGGAAGAGCAGCCAGTGCTCCTAACCTCTGAGCCATCTCTCTAGTCCTCTTCAAGATATTGCTAATTGTGATTGTTCCCTGAGATCTTCCAGATCAGTAGCATCTGCCCTACTTTATTTTAGGAACTTCCTAGAAAACCCAAGACTAGTGATGACTAAATCCCTGACCCTTGTCTCTGCCTTCCACACTTTCTTCCTGAGTTCCTGGAACCCTCTCCTCAGTGTCCAGCCTTACTCTGGACTTCTGAACATCAGTCCAGACTTGCACACAGCCTGACCTGCTGTGAGTCCCAACCCTTCATCCCACATGGCATCTCACCAGTGCACAGATGTCCATAGTCATCACAGCAGTCGTCATGCTGGGGACACTGACGATCACACTGGCAGACTGCACCACGGTTAAATTTCTCATTACAGCGAGATGCACACGACTCCCGGTTTCCTACGGACAGTCAAGATCACCAGCTCAGTGCTTCAGGAATCCGATGCTTTTCCTAAATTGCCCCTGCAGGTGGTCTCAGGGAGGGACAGCGAAGGCCATTGCTGCCTACAGGACATACATGCTTACAGCCTCCTAGCTCAGTATGGGCCTTTCCTGCTCTTAGCCTGCCTGGCATGACCTAGGCTCAGGACACCAACCTGGGGCTCAGGCTCAGGTGACTGTTGGAGGGACCAGTGACAGAAACAAGCAAAGAAGCAGTATGTGAGAAGTAAGAAGACCGTCACAAACTCCACAGGGATAGCCTGACTTCTGTCCACAGCCACTTCCCAGCCACAGGAGATGGAGCCAGAGCCTCCAGACTGCCAAAAGAAACCTTCATTTGGGGGTGAAAATTTCTCAGATTTTTAACTTCCAACAGGCTGGAGAAAGAGGTCAGTGGCCAGGACAAGGTTCGTTGGACTGTCCTGTAAATGAAGGAGAGCCACTGAGGCAGCAGGGTGCCTCCTGCTGCTCCTCTAAGCTGCCCCTCGCTCTACTCCCACCCCCTTTCTGTTCTTTGTTCTCCTTCCTTCACCCTGTCTTCCGAATCCTATTTCCCCATGTCACATCTTTGCTCCTTCCAGCCTTTGGAATGCATTCTGTGCTTGGGTGGGGAATAAGGCCGATGTGGGTGAGAACTGGGCTTTGGGACAGGATTCTGTTATGCAACCACAGACCACATCCCTTGCTCCAGACAAACCGTTTACAGAAGCAAGCTTTTGGTCACAAGGGGATATGACCAGAGCTTTTGTTTTGTTTTGTTCTGGTTTGGTTTCATTTCGTTTTCCAAGTCAGGGTTTCTCTGTGTAGCCCTGGCTGTCCTGAAACCCACTCTGTAGACCAGGATGACCTCAAACTCAGAGATCTGCCTGCCTCTGCCTCCTGAGTACTGGAATTAAAGGAGTGAGCCACTATGCCTGAAATGACCAGAATTTTTGTAAAGAACAATACAAGTAAGCACACTGCTACTCTAAAAGAGAAACCAGGCCCAAACAGCAAAGGGAGTGCAGGGCAGAAGGTGGGGAGAGGGGTCTTCCTATTCTTGACTTAGGGGAGTTTTCATGGTGGCTCCTGAGGCCTGGGTGTTAAGAACAATGGGTTTAGGGGTCAAGCTGAGGTCTGCACAGAAGTCAGGGTCAGACTCAGAAGCCAGCCAGGCACGTTTGTAATGCCAAGATTTGTGAGACAGGAGCAGGAAGATTGGGTTTTCAAGGCTAGCCTTGGTAACAAAGCAAGTTCAAAGTCAGTCTGGGCTATATCAAATTTGTCTCAAAAGAAGCAAAAACAAAACAGCCAGAAGAAGCCAGGCAGTGGTGACACATGCCTTTATTCCCAACACTCAGGAGGAAGAGGCAGGCAGATAGATAGATCTCTGAGTTCGAGGTCAGCCTGGTCTACAGAATGAATTCCTGGACAGCCAGGGCTATATGGAGAAACCCTGTCTCGAAAAAACAATGAACCAACCAAACAAACAAACAAACAACAACAACAAAACCACCACAAGAGTCAAAACTGCCATGAACATCTGCATTGGGCCAATGAAATATAAACCTAATTTAGACCAGGGCTGGCATTGGCCTTGAATTTAGAGCTATGGTGAGGATCTTGCACTAAATCCATGGATAAAGTAACAATTTTGTATTGCTATTGGGTAAGCAATGGAGTAAGATTAAACTTGATTTAGGGTCAAGCATGTACCAGCTCTAGAAAAGGAGATGTAAACTGAGTTTTGTCTCAGGTTAGACTTGGGGTTGGGATTATGTCGTGCCTAATGAGGGGTACACAGCAGAGTGAAACTGGACTCTGGTACCCAGCTGCCTGAATTGGAATCCTGGCTATGATGTTTCCCAGCTGTGTGATCTTAGACAAGTTATTTCACTTTCTGTGCCTCTGTTCCCTTATCTGTAAAAATAGGAAAAAATAGAGTCTATCTCATAGAATATGCATATGAAGTAAATGAGTTAACCTTGGCAAAGCACATCTTGTGGTGTGTGACACAGAACAGAGGCATTTCAGTCTTTGTTATATAAATAAACAGTGGCCACATTCCATGTCCATACTGTCCAAACTAGCTTCAGCAATCATCCCTGGTTAGGGAACCTGCCCACAAACTACACTGCCTGACTCCCTCCCCAAGTTCAGCTGGGCCATGCTGTGAGCTGGGTTGTTAGCAGGTGTGCGTGTTGGGATGGTTTACCAGCTGATGTCACTGTTATTATGAGTCTATTTGCATTAGAGAGGTGTCAGGTCAAGGTTACTCCAGGTCCTGAGGCCATTGCATATTGTGTGCAGGGTCTCCAACACATCCAAGAAGACAGGGCTTTAGTCCAGGCGATTGTCCTAAAGGACACCAAGTCCAAGACCACTTCTTCATCCAAGCACACAGGGAACCCTTCATGAATCTTAAGTCATCTCTCTTGGCACCTAAATGCTAAGGTCTTAAGAAAAAGCATTCAGGGCAGGAGGAAGGCTGGGTCAGCTGCTTGCCCCACCAGCCTGGCAGAACACTCAGAGTCCAGAGGGAGAGAATGCAAGCAAGTGGGGGACTGCTCTTAATGGGACACCGAGGCAAAGTCCAAGGATGAAATTCCCTCTGTTCTAGGGCTGGCAGGGTTTGAGAAGGACAGAGGAGTGAATAGCTGGCTGTGGAGTTCAGTAGAGCACTCTCACGGGCCCATGCTGTGTGGATTTGTCATCTCTGCCTCAGAGCTTTGTCCCCAGTAAGAACCCCATGCCAACAGGTCGCACATTCCTCTGTGAGTTTGTTTTGCTTCAAGGTAACTTTGGGACATGGGGGTGGCAGGCGCAGGTGGGAATTTTCCCTAGAGAACCTCACTGTGCTATCCTGGGGACACTGGATGACTCTTCATTCTGACTCCAGATCCCCACCCAGTACCTCCCTTTGGCACAAAGTCTTTGTGTAAGCCTCGCTCACCAGTTAGGGCCCGTATCACTACTTCAGCAACCTCTGCCTATCTCTCCTTTCCCTCTGCTTTTCTTCATTTTGCCTTTCCTCTCAGTCTCAGATTTTCCTAACACTCCTCATTCGGACCTCTGATTCCTTCCCCTGTGAAAAGCTAGGTTTCTCTGCATCTTCTCAGAATTTAGCATGCTACAATCTTCACACTCTTTCCCCACTGGTCATCAAGAAAGGTTGGCACCAGACCTGGATGGACACAGGATCCCTATACGTCAGCCCTCAGGCCCTTTGTCAACAGAAGCATCCTCACACATTTGACTCTCAGGGAAACCCAGTCATTATTTCCATGGAAACCTAGTGAACCAAAACCTTCATCTCCAAGACCAGCTTCCTGCCTCTGTTCACTTGAAACAGTCAAGGTCTTGGAAGGCACCTGGCTTATAGACCGTGGCCTATGCCTGGCCATGACTCCTGTATGGCTCATACTTGGGTTTCAAGTCTGAAGGTGCTGGACGCTAGGATATAACTAAAAGGAGTGTTTTTAACAAAACCTCAATTGTTCAATTTTACCAATAAAGACTCAGGAACCAGATGCTGGGGTGAAAACCTGCTAGCTCAGAGAGGTAGAGAAAGTACCCAGTGGACCTTCCTCCTCCATTGGTATCCCAGAAGCCTCCCTTTTCTCCTATACTGTCTCAAACAAGACTCCTCACACTGAACTGGTTCCAGAGTCTTTACTGGTAAAATAGAATGAGGTTTGGTTAAAAACAACACAGGAGCAGAGACTAGCTCCTGCCTTCTGGTATATCTCCACTCTACCCTTACTTCCTATCAGTCTACAGCAGAGGCTAACCAATGCTTTAACCCTTAGTAACCCAGGTCTGCCTATACCTCTGAAACCACTACAGCCATGCCCTCGGGGACCTCCTCAGAGGACCAGATGTCTCCTGTGCAATCAACTCCTGGGGCTGGCATATCCAAGTCCTGTGATCATCCTTCTACACTAGTTAGTCCCACATGCCCTCCTTCATCTCTCCAGTGAGCAGACCTGAGGTAAAGTCCCATGCCTACCCACCCTTCCCTCTTCTCCTCTTCCTCTCCAGACGCAGGCAGAGGGGAGTCTTCAAAGAAGTGTATGCAGTGTGGAGAGTCATGGGAATCTTTTTCCCTCCATGGCTTTTCTGCTTAGGAATCATACTTAGGGTCTCCCCGTACACACCCTGATGGGGAATGACACCAAAAGTCAGCCCCTCCTAGAAATATCCATGCTAAAACTTTGACAAGTTCCAATGGGCTGAGCTGGGTCCTCTTTCTCTAACTAACTTATCTGATCCTTTCAACAGTCCCAGGCAGGAACACCCTGGGAGGGTGGAACTACAGGAACTCTGACTCTCCTGGGGCAGAGGAGGATGCTGCCCACACCCCTCAGCTCAGCCCCCTCCCTTGGCCCTCCTCCCTACCACCCACTAATCACTAATTAACACAGCAGAAGCAGCTCTTTGCACACAGTTACCCAACAGGAAAGTATTCCTTTCCTTTTCCAGCATCCACGTCCTTTCCCGTACTACCTGCGAGTGTGGGACACATCCCTTCTCTCTATTATTTAGCTCCTCTAACCTGGGACAAAATCCATCCCTCTTACAATTTGTGTCGTCCCAAATGGGATAGGGTTCACCTCTAAGTCAGGGACTTTGGTTTCCTCCCAAGCCCACCCACCTCCAAATACCCACCTATCGCCAAGCAGCAGAGGAGAGAGTGACCAAGGGCAACTCAGTGACCTCCTTCCCATTTACACCATGCAGTGGCCCCGGGAAAATAAAACCTTGGCCAAGTGTGGAGTCTGGTTATTCTAGTGATGGTAGAGCTGACCCTGCAAGGCTTCAGCTCTGCAATTCCTCCACATCACCAGCCAACTTCAGACACAGATCCTGAAGTCTCAACCAAGGACAGGTCAAAGAGGTCCACTGGATTAGGACAGTGTTTTTAACCTTTGTCAAGCACCCCAGTTCTCTGTTCTTTAAGCAACCCCTCCTCCCGTCATGCCTCCCAGAGAATGACTTACCAGCCCATGCCAGGCCACAGAGTACGGCCACTATCAGGGAGACACAGGCCTTCATGATGTCAGTTGCAGCAGACTGGCCGCTGGACTTCCTACTACAATCAAGGTGAATGACACAGTACTCAGGTGAGCCTTATTCCCCAAGCAGATCCTTTTAAAGACATCAAGACTTGTGGATCTGGTGTGTCTAGATCCTTCCAGGAAGGAAAGGGGGAGGGAATGGATCACAGATGGATGGGAGGTGAAGAGGAGGCGGGCCCCACAGCTGTTTGAAGCCAGAGAAAAGGTGACTCAGCAGGCAGGTCATGCCAGATGTTTAAAACAGGTAATGCTGGCTATTTGTAGCTAGAAAATAGGCCACATGAGCAGACGCAGCAAGATGGGCCTAGTTTGGCAGGTTCTTTATTCAAGTTCTAGAAAAGGATGTGCTGCTCATCTTCGGATGACCTACAGCCACCTACCTCCAGTCACAGACCTGGCCTGCCAGGGACTGCAAGTTTAGATTCAGATTCGTTGGGATTCGGGGAACTACTGTGGTCATATAGTTCCTCTTCACATTCAGTGTAGAAACCCCTTCCATTATCCCAGTTCTTGTTGGACTTACACATGAATGCCTTCACTGCTGGGGAGGTCAGGGTGCCTCCTCTCTGGGCAGTTCATCTCCTCTCACAGATCTCATTCCGAACCCTTAGGACTCCACAACGTAAGATGTGCTGGTATAGATAAAAGTTGATAAAGGGCATGGCGGTGGGAGAGGTATCAAGTCACTAAGCAAGCTATCACCAACTCGTTCATGGAGAGATGACTAGTCAAAGAACTTAGCTTCTATGCTGGCTAGTTTTTATGTCAACTTGGCACAAGCTGGGGACATCTGGGAAGAAGGAATCTTAATTAAGAAAATGCCACCCTAGGATCAGCCTGTAGGCAAGTCTGTAGGGCATTTTCTTGGTTGATGATTGCTGTGGGAGGGTCCCGCCCACTGTGGGCAGTGCCGTGCTTGGGCAAGTGGTCCTGGGTTGTATAAGAAAGCGGCCTGAAAAAGTCACGGAGAGCAAGCCAGTGATCAGTGTTCCTCCATGGTGTCTGCTTCCGTTTCTGCCTTCAGTTTCCTGCCTCGAGTTTCTGTCCTGACTTCCCTCAAGGATGAATTGTAACCTGAGGATTTTCAGGGGAAATAAACCCCCTCCTCTTCAAGTTGCTTTTGGTTATGGTGTTTTATCATAGCAACAAACCTTAACTAAGACAGATGCCCATATGATCATATACAAGCACACAGAAAAAAGCAGAACGCTTCTCCAACAGGTTTCTCTGTCTGCTGGCCCATCTAGACAGGAATCCTGCTGCTCCTCATCCTTGGTTCCCCTACAGCTAGGTGCTAACATAGGCTTCCACCTTGACAAGTTCTTTCCAGGGAGCCACCATGGAAACTCCAGAACACTGGGACTCAAGTGGGGAAGGAATGTGGGAAGATGAAGGGTGAGGGGGAGAGAATGCCAACAGAGATGCTGCAGTGGAAGACAGAAGAGTGTGGCCTTTGTGGCGGTGTGCATGAGGGGGAAGAGGCTGAGTCTGCTAGGGCCAGTGCCAGGGGCCAGTCAACTGTCAGAGATGTGGGAAGTGTGTTCTGTCAGGTGATTATATATATATATATATATATATATATATATATATATATATATATTGTGCATTGGAGTTTTGCCATGAGTGTTGGGTCCCCTGGAACTGGAGTTACAAAGAGTTGTGAGCTACCATGTGGGTGTTGGGAATTGAACCCAGGTCCTTACCTGCTGAGCCATCTCTCCAGCCACATGTCAGGCAGTATTTATTGAACTGCCATTTTATGCTAAGTGCTATATTGTAACTGCGTTTAGGCCATAAAAAATTCTGTCTCATCCATCCATCCATCCACCCACCTATCCATCCATCCATCCATCCATCCATCCATCTCTGTCTCTCTCTGACTCTGTCTCTCTCTCTGTGTATTCATGTGTATGTTTTCATGTATGAGTACAGGCACATGCGTGCCACAGTACATGTGTGGAGGTCAGAGGACAACCTTGGGAGTTGGTTCTCATCTAAGACAAGATCTCTATGGTTTCCCACTGTGTTCACCAGGATGACCAGCCTATAAGCTTCCAGGGGTTTCCTGTCTGCACCACCTCCCATTATCCCCAGAGGAATTCTGGAACTGCAAATTCAGGCACTACTGTGTTTGGCCTTTACATGCATTCTGGGGCTCCTAAGGTTCTCATGTTTCACAGCAAGCCATCACCCCAATCCATGGGCTCGGGCCTTCCTGAAACTATAGACTTCTGCAGGTATAGATAGAGGACACTTGACCCCAGAAGTAGTTCACTCATCATTGGGCTCATTGAGCTGCCATGGGGAGCCACGACCAGGCAAGACCAGAGGTTTGAGAAGACTGTCCCCAGGAATATAAAAGGGGATATATGCCCCCAGACAGCCTACTCTACCATGTAGGACCTGAGAAACCAAGACCAAACAATGTCAACAGGAAGCAGAGCCTGGAAGAACTTGCATCGGACCAGCTCCAGGAGGTCTGAGTTACATTTCTAAGGGCACCCCAGATTCAGCTTCAAAAGGGACCCGAATACCTAAAGATGCTAGCTGTCTAGGCTGCAGCCAGAGAGTGCTCTGACCCAAGAAGGAAGGCCCAACACAGTCATCCACATCTGATCTCACTATGGCTCTCAACTGCACACATGTGGTTTCTTTCCTACTGCAGTTTGAATGTTACACAGCACACTCGGCTTTCCACTTTCTCCTTTGAAGTTTGGGGGCAGCCGGACTTTGGGCACCACACTTACTGCCTGGGTACACTCATCTCAGAGTCCTGGGCTGTGCATATGGTTCAGCCATCCACACCCACACTGACCTCTGCCTAAAACGGCCTCTGCTCACTGGCTGTCCATCTACCACTCATCCTCCAGTCTCCAGGAACCCTCCTGCCATAGACTCTGTTCCAGATATCATCTCATGCCTTTCACACATCACAATCACCTCTTCCAGGTATCAGTTAACCTCTGCACTACCACTTAACCTTTTACCTATCCAGCTGTTTGTGTAGCTCATCTCTGAAATTCCTTGAGCTGGGGATCCCGTTTCCTTGGCACAGCCATCAATTGTCAATATGTGTCCAGGAATTAACATATGAATACATGAGGGAACTGGAAAGCTTTCCACCTTGTTCCTTGTCACTAAGGACTCGAGGGAAGGCCTTAGCAAGTAGAAGCAGCAGATAGACAGCATGTACTGTGCCATGAAGACTAAAGAGTTTGAGCTGAAACGAACTGGGTAGAAGGGATCCATGCTGAAGTTGTATTTTTATTAAAAAAAAAAAAAAACTGGTTTTAGCCATTGTGTGTACATTGGTGTCTTTGTGTGTGTGTGTGTGTGTGTGTGTGTGTGTAAAACAAAAGGTTCTTTGTCCTGACCCATGACCCTTGAGCCCCAAATGAACATATGGATGCTGTATTAGCTATAAAATTGTTGGTCAGTGACTAGGGCTTCCTATTGGCTAGCTATGTCTTAATTATTAACCCATTTCTGTTAATCTAAGTATTTCCACATGGACTTATCTTACCGAAGAAGGGTCCAGACCTCTAACTCCTTTGGTAGCTCACATGGTGACTCCTCTCTGCCTACCTTTCCCAGAATTCTCCTTGTCTCCTAGTCCCGCCTATCTTCCTGCATCATTGGCTGAACAGTGTTTTATTCATTAACCAATAAGAGAGACATATAGAGAGAAGGACAACTCCCATCATGTGTGTTTTTGACATAGGGTCTCCTGTAGCCCAGGCTGACCTTGAACTCACTACGACCTTGAATTTCTGACCTTCCATCTCTCAAGTGCTGGGATATATATGACAGGTGAGAGCCTCCTGGCATATACATTTGTGGCCATTGGAAATTGTGGATGAAACCTAAACTATGAAGCCACCACACCCAATGGCTGGGTTGTGGTCCTTGGAGGCCACATGGTTTGGAGGTTTGTTTCTGGTGTACTGATGGAGATGTCAGCCTTTGAGAGGTAGAGCATATGGGAGGTCACTGGGACCCAGGATGATGATGTCAGCTGTCAGCAGAAGGGATGAAGGGAGTTCCCAGAGGACCCCCATGGTTAGGTCTCCCTAGGTGGCTATGATGCATGAAGCAAGCCTGGCCTCTCCTCCTTGTCTAGAGCAGGGCTGGTTCTTACAGGCACTTCCATGGGATCCCATGCACTACTGTTCTGGTTCCTATGCACCGCTGGGTCTTCACCAAAAACTGAAATCATGAAACCACTCCATTCTTCACTGCTGGCCTCCAGCCTCTTTAGACATAGCATGCTTAAAATCCCAGCACTCTTTGAGGCTGAGGCAAGAAAATATAAGTATCAAGATAAATGTTTGAGTGGAATGGTGGCAGCACACGCCTTTAATCCCAGCACTCAGGAGGCAGAGAAAGACAGATCTCTGTGAGTTCAAGGCAAGCCTGGTCTACAGAGAGAGTTCCAGGATAGGCTCCAAAGCTACAGAGAAATCTTGTCGCAAAAAAAAAAGATAAATGTTTGATAAAGGATTCATAGGGAAACCTGGTCTCAAAACAACCAAAAAACCACAACAAAAATTTACACTTCTTTTCTTCATAAACTTAACCCATTGTTTGCTAGAGCAACATCAAACTAAAACACACCATTAGTGTATTAGTATTAGTTTTAGCACTACAAGTTGAAGGAGCAGCCAACATAGACAGAACCCAGGACTCTAGCAGCTTCTAAATTCATGACACAACTTCATACTTTTTTGGGTTCCAGAGTAATGACTTGCCCACTTGAAACACTTGCAGAATGGCAGGCAATTGTACCAATGTTTGTTTTCTATGCCTTAACAGTGATGATGGAGTAAAATTACAATTGCAGGTCCTCCACCCTTTGGAAAGCGTCTAGGCTCAGCACACACACAAAGATGTGGATGAGCCTGGCAGACAGAGATAAGGAGCCTCCAGGAGCCAGTAAGGCTGTGAGCAAAGGTGAGACAAAGAGAGAAAGAGACGTGCCCTAGGCTGAGCAGGAGCCAGGTGCTGGCAGGGGGCACCTTACCAGCTTCTTGCCCCAGGTGTGTTGGCACAGTAGAACTGTTCTGGCTTCTTAAAGACAGTGACGGTACACTGGACTAGCAGGTGTGGTTCCTGATCCACACATGAAGATCTACTCTGTCAAAACTAGCATGGTTATTATGCTAGGGAGTCAGGCCATGAGGAATTTCCTTTCTCGTGTATTCATTTGTCCACTCATGCACCTAGCAGATGGTAAGAATGAAGTGTCACTGTGCCAGACACGTCCACATAGCAGATGCAAGGTGAGCTAGTTGGCATCTGACGGATGGCAGACACTGGGATAACTGTATCTGAAGTTCTGATTTGGGCCATCAGGACACAGTAAGAGGACACTGATCCTGCAGCTAGGTCACCTCTGCAATGCCAGCTCTGCCACCTGAGCAACTTTCCTGATCTTCCAGGCCTCAGTTTCCCTTACAGGTACAAAATAAAGGAAGCAAGATCCTGGCAAGGCTGCCATAAGGACAGAGTGAGTTCATACTTGAACCTGTAGAGCAGTGCCTAGTATGTAACAAAACTAGAAAAGTAATACTTAAAGAATAAAGGAGGGCCCGGGGATGTAACTCAGTAGGCACACGAATCCTAAAGCCCATCCTAAGCACTTCATAAACTGAGCATGAGGGGAATCCCCATGAGTCCATCACTCTGGAGAAAGTGGCAGGAGGATCGAAGTTCTAAGTTTTAAAGGAGTGAGAGGGCAACAAGACTGGGTGATTATGATAAAAAATACATTGTATGCATATGAATGAAAATACCATAATGAAACCAATTATTGTGTATAGCTAGTGCATGTTAAGAAACTTGTCAAAAGCCAGGCGTTGGCGCACACCTTTAATCCCAGCACTCGGGAGGCAGGGTTAGGCAGATCTCTGAGAGTTCAAGACCAGCCTGGTCTACAAAAACTAGTTCCAGGACAGCCTCCAAAGCCACAGAGAAACCCTGTGTGGAGTGGGGAGAAAGAAAAGAAACATGTTTAAAACAAAAAGAAAAGAGTGTTTGCTGCTCTTGCAAAGGACCTGGGCTTGGTTCCTGGTACCCACATGGTAGCTCACACCTGCCTGTGACTCACCCCAGTTCCAGGGGATCTGATGCCCTCTTCCGACCTCCATGAGCTCCTCTGGGCACATAAACTCACACAAGTACACATATATACAAATAATAAACACACAAACAAATCAGTGCTTAAAAGATAATTGAAATCAAGCTCAAGGTCGGGCTAGAATACATGAGACCTAGTCTCTAGAGAGAGGGGGTAGATTTAAAATAGAAACATAAGCTGGGCAGTGGTGGCCCATACCTTTAGTCCCAGCACTTGGGAAGCAGAAGCAGGCAGATCTCTATGAGTTCAAGGTCAGCCTGGTCTACAAAGTGAGTTCCAGGATAGCTAGGGCTGCACATAGAAACCCTATCTCAAAAAAAGAAAAAAATAAATAGAGACATCAAGTGTGATATACATTGAAAAAAATAAATGTGAATTTTAAATGTAAAACTGAAGACTCTCCATTTTGGTGTTGGGGTCCAATGACCCTTCAGTGAGTCGCACTGCCTAACTCATTTGGCTAGAGCCTTACTTCTTCTGACTTCTGAGGTGCAGCCTGCAACCTTTGCTTGCTCCCTGGAAGGTTAATGTCCCTAACACTGCTGTAGCTATCTGCAGCTGCTTGGTGTGAAGATGCAGAAGAAAAGGCACGCGAGGAGCCTTTCCATTCACAGGACCTCTGTGCGGGACTCTGGGTGCATCTCAGGTCTTCCTGGCAGTACGGCGAGACTGGCTCTTCCTTGCCTCCGATTCCCACCCTGTGATTCCCCAGAGCCGCTGCAGCCCTCCATCTCTCCAAGCAACACCCTGGGCTTTGCCCTGAGGACTCCTCTACTGCTATTGTCTAGGAGCAATTCTGTTTGTCCCCAAGTGACCACTAGAAATATTCATTAGAATGTTCCTACAATATACATTACATGATAAGGCTTTCTCTAGACTACCTGGATTACAGAGTAGAAAAGCAAGCAGTCACCCACCCACCCACTCACACAGGCAGACTTGGGGACCCACCCACAGATTCAGGCTTTAGGGAAGGGCAATACCTAAGAGGTAGCAAAGGTTGAAGGCTCTTTAAAAACGTATCTTGCAGAAGATGAATAACACTTTGCTTATCAGCTGCATCACTTTTAGGTTACCAGAGCATGTAAGAATGTGAGGGTGATTGTGGGTTTAACGAGAAATCTGGCACTAGGGAAATCTTCAGAGATCCACAAGGATGACCTCAACTAAGAATCTAAGCAATAGTGGAGAGGCTACCTGAAATGCCCTTCCCATATAATGGGATTGATGACTACCTCAAATGCTATTCTAGAGCCTCTACCTAGCAGCTGATGGGAGCAGAAGCAGAGATTCACAGCTAAGCACTAAGCTGAACTCCTGGAATCCAGTTGTAGAGAGGGAGGAGTGATGAGCAAAAGGATCAAGACCATGCTGGGGAAACTCACAGAAACAGCTGACCTCAGCAAGTGGGAGCTCACGGACCCCAGTCTGACAGCTGGGGAACCAGCATAGGACTGAACCAGGCCCCCTGAACATGGGTGTGAGTTTGGGGGTTGGGCAGTCTATGGGGCCTCTGGCAGTGGAACCAATATTTATCTCTAGTGCACAAATGGGTTTGGGGAGCCCATTTCCCATGGAGGGATACTCTCTCAGCCTAGATACATGGGGGAAGGCCTAGACCTGGCCCCAAATGATGTGACAGACGTTGATGATCCCCCATTGGAGGCCTCACCTTCCCTGAGGCCTGGATGGGGGTGAATGGGGGAATGGTGCGGGGAGTGGGAGGGCAGGGGGGAGAGAGAAATGGGATTGGTATGTAAAATAAGATTGTATTTATTCATTTATTTTGGTTTTTTCTAGACAGGCTTTCTCTGTATTGTTTTGGAGCCTGTCCTGGAGCTCGCTCTGTAGACCAGGCTGGCCTCAAACTCACAGAGATCTGCCTGCCTCTGCCTCCCCAGTGCTAGGATTAAAGGCGTGTGCCAACGACACCCGGCTTAAGATTGTTTTTAATTTAAGTAAAAAGTAATTTAAAAGAAAATAAACTGACTTGATCATATTTTTAAAAAAAAATATGAGGCTGGAGAGATGGCTCAGAGGTTAAGAGCACTGGCTGCTCTTCCAGAGGTCCTGAGTTCAATTCCCAGCAACTATATGGTGGTTCACAACCATCTATAATGAGATCGGGTGCCCTCTTCTGGCCTGCAGGTGTACATGCAGACAGAACACCATGTACATAATAAATACAATAAGTCTTGGCTTTAAGAAAAAAAAGAAGAACATGAGGCCGAGCTCTGAGTTCTGAGTGTAAGGTACAGGACCCTTTGTGGGAGCAAAAACTTGGCAGGACTCCCACTTGATGTGCTCATATGCCTTATCTGGGATTATGCACCTTTCTGTACAAGGATACTGTTTTTCACTTGCCAAAGTGCTCTGTATTATGTGGTTGCCATCCTGAGACCCCTTCAACCCATTTCTAACCACTGATCTGAGGACCAACTAGCCAGCCTCCATCTGCACAGCAGCCAGAATCCATAGCTCCCAACACACCCGGCTAAAGTTTTCTTCCCACTTCCAGGGGTCCCAAAGCTCTGCCCTCTGTGTTCCATCCACCCCTTCTGCCCTATCAAGGCTCCAGCTCCTGCAAGGAAGTTCCCTCAAGCCTGGGAAAGAAAATGCCGCTAGAGAAGCTGGGCCTGTGTGGCTTCCCACCATAGTCCTATTTGTCACCAGTATAGGAGGGACACAACCACCTGTCCTGGGCTGCAAGCCCTCCACCCCTCAGGTGCAGCCAAGCCAGGCTAGGGAGGGACTTCAGCTCACGGGGAGGGCCTAGGATCTGAAAGAGGGATCCCTGAATCAATGGTGGGAAAGTAGACAGGCCTGGGTGAGCAGGTCCATGGTCCCAGCAAACACATGAGAAGACCAATTCTTTGTCTATGGGATAGAGCTTTGAAATACATATGTGCTTTCTGGTCTGTGGACATGTGGAAGGGGAAAATTATAAACAGCAAGATCACAGTTGGCTCCAGCCACAAGCGGCAGCGTTCTGTGGGCTGATGGAGGGAGAAGCCCTATGAGTATGCATTTTGATGTGAGAGCAGTTCTGGGCCTCACTCAATTATTCTGGTGGGTGGGGAGAGGTGGATGGGGCAGCCCAGGCTTTTATCACCCTCTAAATTCCTCTTCTGATGTGTTTGGTGGCTTGATCCACGAAGGTAAGGGCAGCTGATCTCACTTGCAGAACGCTCACTCCATGTTTGAAAATCAGATCCCAGCCACAGAGACAGGGACTCTATACCTGGGCTATTCCTACAGAAGAAATGGGATTCAGGGAGGTGACACTGGACACACCAGGGACATGACTGGTACTTATGGAGTTACTTTGCACTGTCACCCTGTCATTAAGCCGTTAGGTGACCTTAGGCAAATCTCTCCATGCCTCAGTTCCTCTGACTATGAAACAAGGTAAAAAAAATAACCTGTAGTTCCTATTCTGTCACCAGGATAAAAATAAGATCGTAGATGTGAAAGTGTGATGAAGAGAGGCCAGAGGCTCTATTCAAATCTCAGACTATTATTATCCTGACAAAATCTCATGAATAACAGCAACATCAGAATGTCTAATTTTTGCTACTTGGGAAGCAGAGTGCAATCCGGTTCAGGGTTGTTGGAGACATAGAGCCAAGAAGACTGTGAAAGCAGGCCTGCTTCCACCCAGCTGAACTCTGAGCTGGTCACGGGTTTGTGCCGATCCTCCTATAAAGGGTGATAAAGCTTGAAGGACAGGGGAGGGTTGGCTCCAACTTCTACCCTTTCACCAGGCACTGCACTGCTAGAGAGGCATAACCTCCCCTGCTGAAGTCCTTGGCTGGCCTAACCTGTGGCTATAGCCTTTAGAGAGACCATAGGGAGATAGGGAGGGTCACAGACATATGCAATGACCATTCCGTGCTGCTTTCTCTCAACAGACAGATAGACAGACAGACAGACAGACAGACAGACAGACAGACACACACACACACACACACACACACACACACACACCCTCTGTTCTACTTCTTTAGGTAACAAGTCTTTTAAAGGCTAGATTTCAGGTCCCCTCCTCCCTTGTTCAGTCTTTCTCAACAAGCCTGTGATCTTCCCCTCCTACTTTGGCCTCAGGAGCCTCCACCACCCACATATACACACAGCCTGGGAAGCTAGAGAGCAGGAGCACCGTCCCCGCCCTCTGCCTGAACATCAGGAGACTGCCATCAGGAGCCTGGACTCTTCCTCAGCCCCTTGTCCCCTAGGCAGTGACCTCCCTCATACATCCACACCCCAGTCTGTGTCCCCTGTGTCTCCAGGGCATTGTTCTCCTGCCAGAATCTTTCCCAACAGGCTCAAAGAGGTCCAGGTAGACAGAGGTAGAGCATCTGGGAAGTTGCAGCTTGTTTAACCTGGAAGACCCACAAGGAGCCCAGAATGTTGGTCAGAAGGTAAGTGTGACCAGGGAAAGAAAGGAAAGCAGGTGAAGGACAAAGCCTGTCTCATCGCTGGGTTGGTTTCACCCTGGAGTCTGCGAAGATGGCAAAGGGCTGAGACTGACTGGCATGGCCTCGACTGAAACAGTGACAATGGGCTTAGAAGACAAGAAAGCTTCAGGGACTCCTGACTCACTGATGCTTGGGCCTGGACTCATGATTGCTCAGCTCTGGACGCTTCCCTCAGATCCTCCCTCCCTGCCCACAGGCAACAGAACTGGTTTGGTCATCCCACCAGTTGATTGCATCCTGAGAGCTGTCTCAGACTCCACTCCAGAAGATGCGGCTTGTCCTCTAGGTCATGGATACAGGACTGTGACAGTCACTCTGAAGGAGGCAAGACCTGCTGCCTTGTTTGTTACCAACAACCCTATATCATACCCACTTTACAGCTGGACAAATGAAGGCAAAGCACACACACTGGTGTGCTCAGGCTCATTAGACCCGAGGTGTAATGTCCATGTGCTGTCTCCTTGCCAACAGCTTGGATCTTTCCTGGGAGCAGCTAACACAGCATCTGTAACCTCAGGCTGAGGAGTCTGGCCGGGGAGTGGGGGTTGGGGTGGTGCACGGAGTATGTCAAGTCTGATCCAGCTGCTGCACCTGCAGGACAAGTACAGGACTGCCCTAGCTGCCTCCCGCTGCCCTGTTGCTGCAGGCACCTCCTCTAGATGCCCGAGAGTGCTGCTGCCCTGGAGTTTACTCAGGGTCATGGTGGAGGCTGTGGGGTTTCTTTCAGGTTGCCAACAAGGAGAGCAGAGAGGGTGGCATCCTGGCATGGAGTTTCCAGGCACAAAACTCTGCCCAGGCAGGTGCTGAAGAGGCAGGGAAAAGAGGTCCTTAACCAACACAGAATATGTGCTGGCGGGGTGGGATGTAAGGGTGGGGAACACTCAACTCATCCCCAAGGATAAATTCATGTTTCCTGGAAATCAGTTATGCTTCGGTTGGTTTCCTCTGCCTGCCTCTTCCCTCACCCTCTTGAGGCCTCTGCTCAGCATACACAACACCCAACGGGATCAAGGGCAGAGAGAGGAAGCAGGGCTGGGAAGGAGACAGTAGAGGACGCTAGCTGCATCTGGACTTTCATTATCTTTTTTTTGCAGAGCTGATGGTCCCCAGAGTGTCCGGGACAGCACTGTAGCCCATCTGGGCAACAGTCAGCTTTCCTGGAGGCCAGCCCGAGGTGCTGGGGCTGCTCTCTGCGCCCAGAGGGACAACCTCCTCTTCCACCGGCCATTCCCTGCCACACACCCAGGCTGTAGAACACACATATCTTTGTTAATTTATGGGAACAATGCAGCGCCACAGGGACCACCACTCTAGGCAACAGCCCTGCCTACACCCAGCTGTTTATCTCAGATATGTGGAGAGAAAAGCAGAACTCCCCATCCTTTCCCAGGCAAGGCCCCACCCTGTGCACACACATCATACAGATGTGAGCTCTCTGACCCCTATGGAAAACAAGCACAGGGCCTGGCGACCACTGAGCGGCACAGCTGCATGCACAGATGGTGCAAAAAGCCTCGTGGGAGAGCTGTCTATCGAGCCTCAGAGTTCTGCACCTCCTAGCTCCTCCTACCCACTCCAGGGCATCAATGTCCCCTCTTCCTTGGCCTTGTGGCCAGCTCAGTTCCACATCAAAGATCTCCTTAGCCGACAGTCATCACAGGGGACAGCTGCCTCTACACTGCCCACTCCAGGGCCTTGAGTCCTCTCCACGGAGAGCCCTGCCCAGCCGTGGCTGGCCTCTGAACCTCTTGGGCCCCACAGGCTCTGGATTTCTCTGAGAGAAGTGCCTGCTCTGCCCAGTCCCTCCTCATGGCTCCAGCTCCCGGGAGAGGCGGGACAGTTCCCGCTGGTTGTCGATGACCTTCAGCTGCTGGACATAGGCCCAGGTGCTAGCTGGACTCCGGGTGCTCAGGGACTGCTCAGAGCCTGGAGGAAAGGAGAGCCATCAGGGGGCACCATCACCACTTCACCAACCCCACCCTTGTCCTCTCCAGGGAGCAGCCCCATCTCTTGGGCCTCCACTCCACACCCTGCATCCTCTTAACACTAGCCCTGCCCCCCCACTAATGTCCTTGCATCTCTCCCCACCAGATTCAGGGGGACAGTGGTTGCAAAGTCTGAAGAAAAATGACCCCCAAGAGCTCACCATACTGCCCCTCCTCTAGTTCAAAAGGAACTGGAGCAGGCTGGATCTAGTGGTGTGTGTTTATAATTCTGGAGCTTCAGAAACCGAGGCAGGAGGATGAGAGTTCCAAGACCCACTTTCAAAATTAAAAATGGCCAAGCATAGTGGTGCACGCCTTTACTCCAGAGCCCAGAAGGCAGAGGCAAGGGGATCTTTATGAGTTTGAAGCCAGCCTAAGCTACATAGCAAGTTCTAGGCCAGCAAAGACTTGGCTCAAAAAAGTCAAACAAATAACCAAAGGCTGGCTCAGGATATGAACTGTTTGTCTTGTAAGCACGAAGACCTGAGGCCAAACCCTAGAACCAGCAAGCACCTATGATTCCCCTGCTGGTGAGGTAGACTCAGGCAGATCTCTGGAGCCAGTCAGCCAGGCTAGACTACTAAGTAAGTTCCAGGCTAGTGAGACAGCCTGCCTCACAAAAAGGAGAGGGTGGGTGCCTGAGGAGCACCACCCAAAGCTGTCCTCTGACCCCTACACAGGTGCATACACATATACAAATGTGTGTGCACCCATCCCTACACACGTGTACATGTGCGTACATACACAAATAAAAATAAAATCTGAAAGAAGTCTATTATAATATGTATGAAGCATGTGGATATAAGATAAGACTATTTAAATAAAATAAAAAAGCACAAAATATGGCCCAGGTTTAGAATCCCCGCCTGGGCTATGAGGTAAAACTGTCTCAAATAACAATCAATCAATCCACAAAATAGTGGCCACTGTGGGAGAGAGAGTAGACAGTAGAGAACCAAGTTATCATTTGTGTTCTACTTGGACTGAGCCAAAGGCTCAGTTTATTATCAGTGTGGATATATCTGTGACCACGGGATGGGCACTGTGCTACAAACCGTATGTCATGACTATCCCTTAACCACATACAACTCATATTAGATAGATACTTAGGCTGGAATTAGCACGAGAGCTCCTCCTCCATCACTAACTTCCTCTTTAATGTGGGCTAGCATTGGCACCTGTCTCACACAAGTGCCAATGGGCTGAACATAAGCACCCAGTTCTGTCCCTGGCTATGCCAACTCCTGCCAGTAGCCCTGTCCCATCACTTACATGTGGAAATCCTTGATGCCTGGCTGTCCTCGTGGATGTGGGATACTCGGCTTCTGAGTGGTGACAGAGGCACTGGGCAGGGTGAAAGGGGCGAGTCAGGGAGAAGGCCATGCTGAGCCTCCCTGGGAGAACTGAGGGACTCTTACCCAGGTATGTGTGTGTGGGGGGGGTCACCTCTTACCAGTGTTGTGACTCCGGCAGTGATGGAGCATTCGCACGGCTCTGGCCATCATTCGCTGTGGGTGACACAAAGACATGAGATCTGGCCTGGGAGCCCACAGCCTGGCCTGCATATGGGAAGCTGGGAATCAAGCCCCCTTTTAAACCATGTTCCTAGGGATCTATAAAAGACAGTTAAGGCTGCTTCAACCCAGCACACCCAGGTGCTCAGTAGGAGCTAGGCAGCAGTGTTGGGAATATTATTTTAAGATGTGTGTTTATGCTGGGGAACATCTAAACAAATGGTGTGAAGATGCGTGACTTTTGTTTACACTGCAATTGTTTAACTCTGCAAAGCTGATTCTTTGCCTGCCTAAAACACCTAATGGTCCTAAGAAAGAGCTGAACCGCCAATAGCAAGACAGAAGCAAGGATAGGCGGGGCTGGCAGGCAGAGAGTGTAAATAGGAGAAACAAGCAGGGAGCAAGAGAACAAGGAGGGGGGTCGGGGGCCAGCTACAGAGTAAAAAGGAAAGTAGATAGTAAGAAAGATAAAATCCCAGAGGGAAAAGTTAGATAGGTTAATTTTTTTTTTTTAAAGCTGGCTAGATATAAGCCAAGCTAAGGTCGGGCACTCATAACTAAGAATAAGCAAGCCTTTGTGTGTGAGTTATTTGGGAGCTGGGTGGTGGGCCCTCAAAAAAGCCAAAAGAGAAATAAAAGCCACAGCACAGCAGCTGGAAGACAGATTAGGGGAGGCTAAGAGATAAAGTAGGGTTAGAAAGGGTTCTTATTGAACAGTGTGATGTTTGAGGCTGTCATCCCAGTAGCTCCAATAGAAGGCAGACCTTCCAGTGCACACTGGAATAACGGAGGAATGATTTAACAAATATTCTGTTCCACTTTTTTGAAACAAGGTCTCTATCTATCTATCTATCTATCTATCTATCTATCCATCTATCTAGATATATACGGGTATATATCTAGATAGATAGATATGGATATATATATATATATATATATATATATATATATATATATTTCCAGGCTGTTCTTAAACTCAGAATCCTCCTGCCTCAGCCTCCTGTATATTGAGGTCACTTGCACACACACCTAGGTTCAGATTCTAGCTGTGACTCCCACCCCTGACCCTTCCCAGGCAACTGTCACACTGCCTCACCCCTGACCCCTCCCCATGTCATACTGTCAACCCACACTGAAGGTGAAGCTCACTTTCCTCGAACTTACCATCTTCTCAAAGTTGATGAGGTTCTCTACGAGCGTGTGGTTTCCCTCGTGGATGAAGGTCATGTCTACAAAGGGATGACTTTGCTTATAGATCCCCAAACTCCTTCCTCTCCTGCATTCCAGGAAAGGTGAGGGGCCAACCACAGGGATCACAGGGCCTGACCCACCCTCAGCCTCTAGCAGCCTCTGAGCCATCGAAACTCCTGACATCTATCTCTTGGACTTCAATCACGGCCCTCAGAGCAGCCCTACTATGTTCCTGTCCTAACTCTTCTTTCGGCTTGTCAACTTCTAATTTAGCTCCGTGCTCCCTGTATGTCAGCCCTTCAGTTGTCATCACCTGAGTGTTGAGGGGACATGAAAATGAGCCCAGGGAGGGAGGCAGAGAGGAGAACACCAGTCCTACCTTTGAGTAGCAGAGGCATAAAAGGGATGACAGGAGGGGAGAGCTTAGTGAGTGCCAATCGATAAACTCGGTGGTTCCATGAGGGGTCCTGTGAGGAGAAAAACCTGCCCTGAGGGAGTCCTGCACTGATGGCACAGACCCATCCTCTCCTGGGTCCCAGGCCATATCAGAGAAACTCCAAGCCAGCCTCCCCTACTACAGGATCTCACTGAGACAGGGTCTGTGGGGCCAAAAGGGGACAAGGACTGGCTTTCTAAGTTCCAAATACCCCCAGGGAATCTCCATGGTGATTAGTCACAGAGGCCTGAAGGTTTCTGGGAACCTCTCTCAGCCTCTGTCTCTCTGGTGGGTGTGCTCCCTGAACCCCTTGGATCCCATGAAGTGACCAGTTCTCTTGAGAACTCCCAAGGCTGAAAAGACCTTGGTGCTCTTCTCTCTAGACTCTACAAAGCCTTCCAAAGTTCCAGGAGGCTCAGCCACTGACTAATTCCTCACTTTTGTCTTACAGGTTCAGCCTGCAAGCCCTTTGAGGATCTTGGAGGGGAAAGTGACACCCTTCTGTATGACACACAGTGGGTCTCCTGCTCACAACCTCAAGGAGCAGAAGACCTCAGTCCTGTCTTTGCTGTCATGCTTGGCCATCAGCTTGAACCCCTGGGCAGAGCAGCTAGAGTCTGGCATCCCCCAACAGCCCCTCACCCACCCCACCCCACCTGCTACAGTCTCACATCTAGGGCGAATGTCCCCTACGTGAATACCAAGGGCACAGTATACCACAAGGCCCCAATCACTATGCCGCATACCCTCAGCCAGCTTCCACAACCACAGGCCAGAGGGATCCAGGCCCTAGGTGGGCACTGAAAACTGTGAAAGGCTAAGAACCGGCATCCAAAGATGGCAGAAATGGGCCAAGCACTTACCAGCAGCCTCTCCAAGGCGGAGTACAGCTTCCGTACTTTATGGGGTAGACGCTGTAAACACGAGACATGTGAGGGGCCATGGCTGGGAAGAGGGAGCCACCCTGGACATCCCCCAGGAGGGCATAGGCCTGGCCTGGGCATCAGACCCTCCTGGAGACCTACCTCCCAGGTGTGGGCCAGGCGGCTGATGGCAGAGTTGCTGAGGCCAAACATGACCGCAAAGAAGGAGTTGAGATTCTTCTGCTCCTTGAGGCTGTGAGCACAAGACCCAGATACCCTCAGAGGAAACAGCCATGAGCCCAGTGCTGCCTTTGCAGGGTGGGTGGGTTAGGAGGCAAAGGCTCTGGGGACCCAGGAACAAAGAGAAGGCATATTGGGCAACACTGGAAAGGGGTTAAGAAGGGGTAGCCACAGGGCTGGCAACACACCCCACTGTTTCCACACACACACCCCATGTCCCCACAGGCACTCACTGGGCTGCCAGCTTGATGAACTTCCGAAGCAGCTGAGCCCTGGGGCCGGGAACTGAGCACAGACAGAGCTCAGTGGCCACCCAGTACTGCAGCTCATTGAAACGGCGCATGAAGCGCTCCAGGTTTGCGGTGGTGACATCCCGCAGGTGCTGGGGGCCCAGGACATAATGGATCAGCTCCACCTGGGTGGGTGGGGCAGAGGCCAGGTCAGCAGGCTAGGCCTGGTGTCTGGTCCAGACCCCCCTCCTCGGCTCTACCTGCTGCACCTGGTGGATCCTGTTGAAGAGGTTCCAGTCGTGGTCTGTCAGCTGGCCTGCCAGGTCCTTGGCACTCACTAGCTCGAGCATGTCAGAAGAACCCAGAGTGGGCCCCAGCTGCTCAGGGTGTGGGGTCTGCAGGGGAAGAGCGCTCAGACACAGGGAGGACCTGGGACCCTGCCTGTGTTCAGAGGGACAGTGGGCAGACAGGGCACGCCAAGTGGAGGGGACTCTTGGGTCTGTGGCGGCTGGAAAATGGGCTCTCCTGAGGGGTCATTGCACTGACCACTCCCTCACACCGGAACTCCAGTTTGAGCCCCTGTGGGTCCGGAATTAGGGTAACCCCTCTTTCCCCTTGGACCCTGTACAGATGCTGAGGCCGTCCCTCCCGCTTCCCTGTGAAGACAGAGCAGCAGCCAGAGCCGAACACCTCCCTCTCTTCCCCATGGCCCTCCCCCAGAACCCACTCTGCCTCCCAGAGCTCTCCAGGCCCTGGCAACCTGCCTGTCCCTACCAGCTCATGCACTTCCTGTGGGTCAACAACAAAGAGCCGCTCGTTGAGCCCCAGGGATGTGGCCACACCACGGGCATCTGGCTGCAGGCCAACAACATCTGCGAAGGCAACAGAGGCAGAGATGAGGAAAGGTGGTTTGGAGGGAGGCCAGAGACCAGCTGGAGGCCCCTGCCTCTCTGAGAGTTTTCGTCTTCTGGCAGTGGCTGAGTAGAGATTCTAAACACACAGGTGCTCATGCCCACTCAGGCAGCACGGAGACTGGTCAATCTTGGATGAGGCCTCAACTTCCAGGACTCTCGGTTTCTTCCTTCATCAACTGAAGACCCTAGGACTCACCCCAACTATTTCCTAGGCCTTTTGTTTTGTTTTGTTTTGTTTTTTTGTTTTGTTTTTCGAAACAGGGTTTCTCTGTGTAGCTTTGGAGCCTATCCTGACACTTGCTCTGGAGACCAAGCTGGCCTCGAACTCACAGAGATCCTCCTGCCTCTGCCTCCCGAGTGCTGGGATTAAAGGCATGCGCCACCAACGCCGGGCTTCCTGGGCCACTTTTAGGAGTGTGGCTGTTGCAAGTAAAAGAAACATATAAAAAGGCCCTCTGACAATTAGGAAACACCCTGTACACCTCTTGTTGTTACATTCATCAGCTGTGAACTGGGCAAGGCTTTGTGTCTTCGAGTCTCCAGGCCCTTGGCCAGTGACTTACAAGACTACCCGTGTGTTGAGACAAGTAGCTCCTCTATTTAATTAATCCATTTTCTCACCTGTTTTGTATTTCTAGTTTGTGTTTCGCTTTATAATCACATGTAGATGATGTGATTTTTATATGTAATTTGTAAGCAAATGTACACTTAGGGGGATTTGTAATAGAGCATTGGTTACTGGCATAGGTGGTATGAAAACAACTGCCAGAACTTTGGTCAGTGGTAACTCACCAGGTAACCATCAGAGGGCAGTGCTTCCCAGAGCTGAGCACACAGGTGTGCTCTGGTTCCTGCTAGCTCCTGAAGCAGGGAGGGGGGCTTTTCCCTTGCCACAGTTCCCTGATAACCCCAGTTCCTTGACTGGGGGAGGGGGGTCTGGCCATGAGGCCCAGGCTACACTTTTCAAGGATAACAATGTTTTTTTAACATACCAAATTCTCCAAAAGCAGATCCCGATAACCTAGATGATAGTCTAGGCAGAGATGATCTAGACTCTGGGTTACATGCCTTAATATGGGTATCTGTAGTCTAACAGCAGGTTCTCATAACAGTACAGGGATAATGCTCACTGAACAGACAAGGAAATGGAGACCCAGAGAGGCCCAGAGTCTCCCAGCTAGGTAGAGCTTAAACTGGAATTCTCACATAGCTCTGGGGGTCCAGTCTATGTTGTCACCATCCCACTGATCTGTCACAGTTTCTGTAGTAATCCAAGCACCTAACACATTGCTACTACAAAATGCTTGCTGTGGGAGCAGAAGAGGAGGCTCAGCAGTTAAACACACTCATTACTCTTCCAGAGGACCTGGGTTCGATTCCTAGCACCACTTGGTGGCTCACAACTATCCATACCTCCATCTTCACAAGATACAACCCCCTCTTCTTATTTTCACAGGGATCAAACACATGTATGGTGGTGCACAGAACAGACATTTAGGCAAAACACCCATACACATAAAATAAAAATAAAATTATAAAAAAGAAACTAGTTTTTAAAATGTTTGCTATGCTGGTTGGTTTGTCAACTTGACACGAGCTAGGATCATCTTGGAATAGGGAACCTCATTTGAGACTATGCCTCTGTCAGAGTAGCCCATAGCAAGTGTATGGGGCATTTTCTTGTTGAATGATTGATCTGGGAGGCCCAGATTATTGTGGGCAGCACTACCCTGGGCTGGTGGTCTTGGGTTGTATAAGAAAGCAGGATGAGCAAGCAATGGGGAGCAAGCCAGTAAGCAGAACTCCTCCATGGCCTCTGCTTTCGTTCCTGCCTTGAGTCTCTTCGCTTCCCTTCACAATGGGCTGATAAGATGTCAGATGACATGTACATTTGCCTCCCCAAAGATCGCACTGTATCACAAAAAACAAACAAACAAACAAACAAAAAACAAAAACAAAACGCAAACTAGGAAATCTGCTGAGTGACTTAGTGACTGAGGACTACCTAAAACCAAAGGCTCGCCACGTGCTCACTAACATCATTAGCTCAGGGAATTCGCCAAATTCTCTTGAACTCCTGTTTCCATGGTTGAAAAAACCGTGCACACCTTTAATCCCAGCACTTGGGAAGCAGAGGCAGGTGGATCTCTGAGTTCAAGGACAGCCTGGTCTACAGAGTAGTTCCAGGACCTCTAGGGATGTTACACAGAGAAACCCTGTCTCAAAAAGACAAAGAAAAAGAGAAAAAAAAAAAAACAGGATAAAATTTCCTCTTGAGAGATTGTGAGTAGGAATAAACGAGTATGTAAGAGTGGCACATATCAGACACCGTTCCAAACACTTTTCTCATTTAGTTCTCACAGATCCTCTAAGAGGCGCAGCAGCATTTCATTAGCTGTGCTTTACAGGTGATGAACCCACAGCTCACACACCCTGCCCCGGGAGCCACAGCCAATGAGAGAACCAGCTGGGTCTTGAGCATTGCTCCTGAAGCAGCCAGAGGAGATATGGTAATCCTACCACAAGTGCAGGGCACCAACATGTAACAGTCTGAATTCAAGCATGTGGGTGTGAATTTCCCAGGGTGGAGTCGGGATCCAGAGACACAACTCACCGCCTGCAGAATTGACCTTTACCAGCACCTGTCCCTTGGTCCAGTGATCCTCATGGGCCAGAGCTGCCATCACCTCTCTCACAGAGGCCGTCACAGGCAGCTGTAGGGTCACCACCGAGTGATCGGGTCTGCAGATGTCGTAGGGAACTGGAGAGGAGGAAGGGCTGAGCTGGACCAGTGGGTGCCTGGTCTCCCCACCCCATGAGAAGCAGGGCCCACAGATCAGCAGCTGGAGGACTCCCATAGGCCAGAAAAGGGGGTTTAAAGAGAAGTCTACTAGGCTGGTGTTGAAACCCAATGGGGAGCCCGGGGCCTAAAGATGGGCACAGGTGGCCCATCTGCTTGGCAGCTATAGCAAAGGCCCTGAGGAACACCACGTCCTCCCCTGGCCCAGAACAACAACAGCCAGAAAGGGAGACAGAGACAACAATGTTGATGTCGGTCCAAGCCTGACTTGCTCAGTCACCCACCTTTGTCCCCAACTCGGATGGCACCAGTGCTGCTTGGGAGGGATTCCTCCTGGCTAGGGAGCCAAACAGGTGCATTTCGGGCCTGAGAGGGAAAAAGGATAGGGCTCCAGAAGCCAGAGACAACATACAGGGAAGGGACATGGAGGGCCTTTGTCACCACCAGCAGGGACCCCGAAGCATCATACTGCCAAGGGGCTCTGCTGGCTGCATGAATCTAAGTCCAGGGAGGGCAGGGAGCCAGGCTTGAGGAGACACAGAGGTCAAATGCAGGCCAGTCATCCGCTGGGGGTAGGGAGGAATGGGGGGAAGGTCAGCCACCTCCATAAAACAGGGCCAGAGCTGTTGTGGGATAAAAATGCCAGGGCCAAGTTTCTTCTTCTCTCCTTCCCTCAGCTTGCAATTGTTACAAAGTGGGCATTGTTCTGGGCACTGAAATATGCACAGTAGTCCTTGGAGGGAAAGTATTTTTAATCCTCACTTTATGGATGTGGTAAGTGAGGCTCAGAGATGTTAAGAAATATGCCAAAGGCCACACAGCAACTGCTACAGGGCTAGAAATTTGCTATGCTCCTCTCTGTGTCCTTGTTCTGCAAGAGCTGTCCTGACAGAGTGGGCTGCCAAGGCCAGATAGCCTTCCTGATGAGCTGTCTTAACCTGAACCCATCTGGCCTTTACACTCTCTCCAAATCTGGCATTTTCTCTCTGCCTCTAAAAGGAGCTTCTCCCCTGCCCCCGCCTTTCCTAGACAGCTTCCTCAGAGTCCCCATGACAAGTGCCCCCTTATCATAGATGATGCTTAAAATGCTACCACCTGCTGGGTTCACCAGGACCCTAACCTTAAACTTACATCCCCATCCCTGATGCATTGCCCCAAACTTTCTGCACCCAGGGGTCCCCTCCTCCTGCCTTCACATCTTTCGTTCTGCAATTCTGGTCTCAGGCCCCTCCCTACTCCCCAGAGCTTGTAGTTTCTTCATTTAAATGTGTCCCCAGTGCCCTCTCTCCCACCCAGGATGGCCTCTTAACTGTTAACAATAGTTCCCTACCTCCAAACTCCCCCTACCCCCCAGGTGCAGCCACTCACTTCCTCTAACCCACCTGAGCAGAGCCACACTGAGCCAGGGACAGAAGTCATGACTGTCTCCTCAACCTCTCAACGGTCCATAGCTGGGACCCTAGGAGGAGACACTCTGGTCCCTGCCAGCCCTCCTGGCCTCCTCTCCTCCTCCCTGGGGCCCTCTTTGTCCTCAGCTCAGCTCCAGCGTCACTTCTCTAAGCCCTCACAGTAAATCAGAAAGTTGGCTTTTCTCCTCTTGCTTTCTCAGGCTCCACTGACTTCACACATCAGGAGACTATTTCACAGCTCTGGGCCCGCGAGTGACTGTGAACCCACAGGCCACACCACCCATCATCTAGCATTGCATCTGACAGGGCTGGTGATCCAGCCATATGCAGTATGTAAAACAAGTAGAGGCCCCTTCATGCTCAACCTGACATCCTGATGGGATGTGACAGACAGGAACATACAACTGGAGTGAGGGGAGGAGCCTGGTCTCAGAAGAGCAGACATGAAGAATAGGAAGGAGCAGGATGAGGGGACCCCTGAGCATAAAAAGTTTGAGGCAACCAGTCAAGGTCTCTTAGCAAACAAAGGAAACAGTTCACAAGGGGAGAGTGCTTTGAAGAAACCAGAGAGGACACCTGGGATGCTCCAGTGGGAAATGGAATGCAACGTTCTTACTCTGTTCAGAACAAGAAGGATCCAGGAAGGTAAAGGGGCAACCAAGGAAAGGTCCATGCAGAAGGCTAAATGCAAAGGTCCGGAGCTGAGGTGAGGCCAGCTTTGACTATATCAGGAAGGAGCTAGTGGGAGCCTCTGGGCAGCAGGGCTGGCTGAAGTCAAGGTACTGACTTTGAGTTCTCTCCTTGTATCATTCCCCACGACCAAGCCATCCTACCTTCTCACCAGTCCTTTCTCCCAATGCTCTTCAACCAAATCTTAGCTTCAGTCATGACTTTGCAGCCCTCCCTAGCCCTAGCTGGGAGTGGGCTGGCCACCTGGACCCCTAGGACAGTCTCATCATACCATCTAAGCTCCTACAATACCACCCACCAGAAACCCTTGGGTCTCAGCGGTGAACCCAGCCACCTGTCTCGCCTCCTAGCTACAATTGCCGGCATGAATTACCACCCAAAGGAATAAAAGCCCCACCCCCAGGGAAGGGATGAAGTTGTCCCCTTAAGCTCGTATCTCTCGAAAAGGACCTCCCTGATGCACCTGTCACAGGTCAAGGACCCTCTGGGTGTGGAAGCAGGAGGAGCAGAGTGAAGAAGCTGGGCCAGGCAGAGGGAGAAATGAGGCAGGGTAGGTACCTTGGTCTGAGGAGATGCATTCCCGCAGCCATTCTCCAACCTGCAGAGAGGAGTGAGAGAGGAGGTGAGAAGGCCCCTGAGGACCCTTGTAGGCAGGATGCCTCCCAGGGTCAGTGTCCACAGCGGTCCCATCCTGCCCTCCCCAGAAGCTCAAAGGGATACCCTGAGGAATGTACACAGGGCAGGGCATGGGGCGAGATGTGCTTAAGACCTGATTGGCTTGTGATTTCTAGGGACCAGGAGGGAGGGGGAGTAAGAGGGAGAGACACAGTAGGAGGGGAAGACACAGGCTCCAGGGATCTGAATGACCTTTCGCCCTTGAACCCAGCTGCCCCCATGATGTCTGGGGGGAAATACGGTAAACTCAAAGGGGTCGATTGGTATCATAGGTCATAGTAACCGGCCAAATGGTGCATTCAACATATAGAATGAGCAGATGAATGACTGCAGCATATGTAGGAATGGGATGGGGGCTGACAAGAACACTTGACATAAGCAGGCAGCCTAGACTGAAGCCCTGGATGAACCAGTGCCAGCCGCTCAACCCGTGCTGCACAAAGAAGACAGATGGACTTCAGTCAGAGGGTCACCTGTGGTGCCGCCGCCTCTCCGGCCACTGTTCCTTCAGCAAGTTGCTAAGTCGGGCATCCCTGCTCACCAGGTCTGAGAGTTTCTGTGAAAGGGTGAGAGTTTGACCCTGGGATGGCTGAGGCTGTATCTTCATGAGCACCCCAGCCAGCCCAGCTGCACTCCCAGGTACCTGGAGGAAGCTGGTGGCCACGGGGTCTGAGTGGAGCATGGGGCCGTACAGGGCCACCCACCGGCTGACTAGCCGCAGAATCTGCTGCCTCTTGTTGCAGATGTAGGTGCTTCGTTCCTGCTCGCTGCCTCCAGCAGGCTCTGCTGGCTCCACATGGAAGGTGGGCACCAGTCAAGGGAACCACACCATGCCACTGAGGCCACCCGTCACACCTGAGCAGAGGATGGGCAGGGCCCGACTGGGCCAGGCATGTGCAGGGCACCAGGGAAGGGTTACAACAGTCACTTGGATAGGGATTCCTTCCCTCGCCTCCGCACACCATCCCATCCCCTACCCACACTACCCTAGGGCTCGAAGGATATTGATGCAGGAGGGCAGTGAAGAGCTGGGTGCTGGGCATGAAGACACTGTGGGTCAGCAGGAAGTCACTGAGGAATGTCTCTGTTGGGCAGGGGCAGGGATGGGAAGGGACTTCAGAAGCCAAGTCACCACACAGCTAGCTATATGAGCAGCTGCAACACATGTCCCCAAGTACAACACAAGCAAGGGAAGCAATGCCCAGCCCCTATGACAGTGTTTTCCACCCAGGCCAAGAGTACTTCCTGCCAACTGCCTGTATGGACCAATCTAGCCTCTGATGAGGTCAGACCGCAATGATCTCCTGATGACTCGGAGAACAAAATAGTGTCTTCTGACTCTACCTGTTGGGTCATGAGCACTGGAATCTGGTCGCATAGCTTCCAACAGGAGTTCTAGGATCTTCTCTGGGGTGCCAGACATTACTGTATACCTAGAGGAAAACCAGTCCATCTATAGTGCGTGCCCTTCCATAATTACTCCTCTCCATCATCAATAATTGATCCCATCATGCTTCCTGATTCACCAGATCTACTCCATCTTGGAGAGGGGTTACTAATACATCACCCCAGTCCCTCAGTGCCTCCTGCCCCCCAGATGGCCAAAAGATAGAAACATGGCATGGGAAAGGAGCTAAGGCAAGAGGGAGAGGAATGTAAATGGGGAGCCGTGGGGGAGCTGTGTAGGGAGAGATATGGTGGGCTTGTTACCTGTTCCTGCCTGGGGTTGGGGGACGGGAAGGGCCGGTACCCTGAGAGCTCCTCTCCAGAACCAACACCACTTTGCCGTGTTCTTCCAGCCTCATGGTTTTTGCTTCCACATCCTGGAAAAAGAGCCACACAGGTGCTCAATGCCTTAGTCTCCTCTCCAGACCTCCAAACCCTGAGCCTAAGGACCCTCAGCAGAACCTCAATGCTTCTCAAGACCCAACTTTATCAGACCTCCAAAGCTTCAGCCCCAAACCCAACCCTCTGCAACCCACCAGTCTCCGGTCTCTCACACCAAACTCAGGGTGTGCATTCCCAGCTAAATCCCAAGTCTGCCTATAAACTCTCTTGGACACCAGCGGCTCTGCCCCACACTGCATCATGTCCTCACCGCACCCCACCATCACCCCCACCCTGTGGCACCTTGATGATTCGGTTGAAGTCCTGCTTGTCCACACGCAAGAAGTGACAGTTATTTTCTCGAAGGATGATAGTGGCTGCCCGAGGTGCATCGTTCACCAGAGCCAGCTGTCCAAAGTCATCTCCCTCATGCAATGTGGTCACCAGCCCCTGAAGCCAGAACTCAGTCACAGTCTACCCCTACCATCAGCCCCTGCTAGGGGACGGACTCAGACACACATAGGATCAGCAGCCTAGGGACTGTCAAAAAGGAGTGTCCATGAGGACACGAAGCAGAGATCATTGACACTCCAGGGGATTGTGGTGGGCTGGAGGGAGAACTTACCTTGCCGTGGGTCACCACGTTGACAGATCCCTTCCAGATAATGTACCACGAGGTGCCCTTGTCCCCCTGGCTAAACACTGACAGAAGCACAGATCAGATTAGTCCTCTCCTGTCACCCACCACTGCCCCCAATGGCTCCTGACCCTGTCTGTGGCCAACCCAACTTACACACAGTCCCTGCCTTGCTGTGTGGTTCAAAGAGCAGAACAGCAGCTAATTCCCGCTTCACCTAGGAGTGGGAAAAGGAAGGTCGATAGTGTCAATCTGGGGGAAAGAGAGACAAGCTGAGAGAGAAGGTAAATCTAAAGACAGAGCACTGGAGGACAGAGCTGTGGCCAGGCTGGCTGTCCCGGCATGTAGTGAAGACAAAGAAAAGGAAGGCCAAGAGAGGTGGGAAAATATTCAGACTGAGGGCTAACGGTAAGAAATTAGGTAGAGAGGGGCTAAGAGATTGCTCAGTGGTTAAGAGCACTTGACTGTTCTTCCAGAGGATCCGGGTTCAATTCCCAGCACCCACTCACATAGCAGCTCCGAGCTGCCTGTAACACCAGCTCCAAGGGATCCAACACCCTCATACAGGCAGGCAAACCAATGTACATGAAATAAAAATCAATAAATCGTTAAAAAAGAAATTAGATAGAGAGACTGGAGAGACATCTCGGTGGTTAAGAGCACTGGCTGCTCTTCCAGAAGACCTGTGTTTAATTCCCAGCATACAGATGGCAGCTCACAACCATCTGTAACCAGTTCCAGGGGATCCAATACCCTTTTCTAGACTCCACAGGTATCAGGCATGCATGTTGTATACAGACATACATGTGAGTAAACCATACATACACTTAAGATAATAATTTTTAAACTTTAATTTAAAAAAAAAGAAAAGAAAAAGAAACCAGGCTGTGTGGAGCATGCCTGTTATCCTAGCACTCCGTGAGTTCCAGGCCAGCCTGGTCTACAAAGCAAGTTCCAGGACAGCCAGAACTGTTACACAGAGAAAGCCTATCTCAGGAGGATGGGGGGGGGGAGAAAGAGAAAAAAGAAATTAGATGGAAATCTTCAAGCCACAGACAAAAGGGAGGAAACTGCTCTCCCCACCCCTACCCCCCATCTGTCAGTAGGAATCTGAGGGCTCCTGGATGAAGAGGTCTAGCTAAATGGCAAGCCTGTGTGTGTACTGACTGAGTTGGAGAGGTGGGCCACCGCCTTGATGTGCAGCAGCTCCTCGAAGATGAGGTCCAATTCTTCGTCTGTCCGCTGACCTGGGCTGCAGGAGCAGAGGACGCCCTGAGAACTGGGAGCCAGAGCAAGAGAGGGAGCCACCCCACCTGCCTGCTGGAGCCTGGGGCCTGGAGCCAGATGGTGGCTCCACAACCATCAGTCAATCCACTGATATCAATAACAGGCTTTGCGGGTGAGCCCTGGGTACCAGGCACTGTGCTAAGCACCTTTTCACGCATTATTTCATTTGGTGCTCACACTATGACATGGGCACTATTATCTTCGCTTGACAGAAGAGGAAGCTGGCTGAAGAGGCCCAAGGTCACCCAGTGAGTAGCTGGTTGGGCTAGAAGTCGAACCCTGACTTGCCTCAGTCCAAAATCCACACCCACTGTTAGTGTGTGTGTGTGGGGGGGTTCTCTGGACCAACAACCTCAGGACTAGGAGAAACAGTCAGAGATGTGGGGGCTGAGGTCACATGGCAAGTCCAAGGCAGCATGAGAGCTGAGTTCAGGCCTCTGCTCCTGCCTAGGTCCTTTTCCCCAAATGAATCTGAGAGCCTTTGAGGTCTAACTGAAGGCCACGTGAGAGTGGGGACAGGGGACAAGGCTCTGTACTTACGGCTTCCGGAGCGCCACAGTGAGTAAGGCATCAGGCCCTCGCTGTGAGAGTAGAGCCATTGCCTCAACAAGCTCCTCTTCAACATCATGAGTTCCCGCAGGCTCTGGCTCTGGTCCAGGGAACCTATAGAATTGGGCATCTCGGTCCTGGAAGGTCCAGTCATGTTTCACTGGGGAGCCAAGGCACAGGCATGGCAGGGAAGAGAAAATTAGGCCAAGTAGTGGACTTCATACTAATACCATCACAATGCTTTAAGCCCCTCTGGAACTCCCAACACAGTCCAGTCCTCAGGTCAGCCCTCCCTACCTCCACCCAGTCCTACTGCCCAATCAGAGCTCAGCTTACCATGGCAAAGGGCACCCTCATCCAGCAGCACCTGGCAGATGCCCACAGCTTGGCTCCGTGAATGGACGCCAAGCCCCAGAGCCAAGATCCCATCCACCAGCTCCCGGCCAGAGCAGCATTGCCTGTGGGAAATGGAAGGAGGCCAGAGAATCAAAGTAGGAGTGAGAGGGATCGGTATCCAAAGTCTCCATCCAGGCCCAAGCCCAGTTCTTCCCTACAAAGCAGGGCTTGGTCCCAGTTCCTAGAAGAGATCAGGAAGGAAAGCCAACAGGGTAACTGTAAAGGACAGCCAGGACCCCCACTCACCGATACAGTCGGAGATGGTATTTTCTGTCTCGGATGAGGGTAGGGTAGGTGGCCAGGAGATGACGATGCAGGAGCTTCCCTGCCTTGAGCACACGCTCCGTGGTGGCCTGGAATGAAGGGGGCAAATTTAGGCCTGAAGCCCCCACAGCAGCCCCCTCCCAGCTCTACTTTCCTCTACTCATACCTGCTCCAGGCTCACAGTGAAGTCCAGAGACTCCTCACTGTTGGTAAGTGGTGTCTGAGGGCAGTACGGAGAGTTTGACAATCAGAGAGAGGCCTTCAAACTCACAGAGTGAGACCCTTCCCTGCCCTACTCACTGTTGCCCTTGCCTGAGTCTTGGTCTCAATGCATCCATCGAGCCCCTATGCCATAAATAAACACTTGTTGCTTACCCAGTGTGCAAGATACTGTTCCCCCATACCGCTGCCCCTCTCAGAAGTTTTGTCCCACACCAGTGTGCTGCAGGTGAGAGTCCCCAAGATCCCAACTTGGCTCACCCAAGGTCCACACATGCTCAGGCTATCAGGCAAACAGTCCCTGTGTATGGTTGGTGGGAGTGGTGCTGGACGAAGTTGGAAGGCACAATACAAGATTCATGAGAGGCCAGGGCATGAACATCTTGGGAGGCCTGAGAACACCAGCTCCCAGCTGGGACTACAGGCTTGACCCCAAGCTCAGGATTGTGCCCAACCACAGAGCCCTCTGTAGGGCTGTGTCTTACTGAAAACACAAACACTGGAACCAGGTACCATAGTAATGGTGTGATCCCCAAACAAAATCTTGATGTATGAAATCTCAAGTGCAAATCAAAGCAACCCATGAACTTTTGGAAGGCCCCCGATACAGATTGCACGTTTAACCATTGTCAGGCATATGGCTGTGCGTATATTAGCTTTCATTATTCAGTAGGGCACAGGTGGGGCTGCAACTGGAAGACTTCTTTCTATGAGATACTGCAAGGCACAGACCCATAAAGGTGGATAAGGCCTTGGCAGCCCATAAGACTGGTTTACCATAGAAACATTGGTTAGCAAGGCTCTTGGTAGCAATGTCGCTGCCACCAGGGACTCCAGGGCACCTGTACCCTGGCATTTCAGCCATGAAGGTTCCTCACAACCCTCTTTTCAGACCATCTGGAAATGAGTTTATGAACATCTCTGGGCAGGCTGCCCTGCTCTCTAAAAGCCCTCCCAAGGCACCCTTTACAGCTCACAGAGCACCTCCACCTCCCTGATAGCACCACAGCCTAGGTGTGGTAGGCAGAGCAGAGACTGTGTCTGTTCCTTGTGACTTACAGAGTAACAAGTACCCCACCTAAGGCAGCCATGCACGCACAGCCAACCATGGGTAAGCTGGAACTCCCACCCAAATGGTCTCCTTACCAGTCTCATTCCACCCACCCTACTTGCCAGCACTCAAGGTCCTGGAAAAGCATTGGGTAAGGAGCTGGCATCCAAGTCCTGTTCCCGAGAGTGGCAGATCTTAGGCAAAGGCATTTTGTCACTATCCCCAGGCAGAGGCCTAAAGGTCTGGCATGGGCGCCTAGCCCAGCGTGAGGCGGAAGTCACTAGGTGTCCCAAGGGTATCCCTGCCCGGGTCATGGGGCCCAGGCCAATGCCAGACACACAGCCCTAGAGACTTAAGGACAGGAAATGAGGAGGAGGAGGAGGAGCCAGGAAGGGAGGAAGGGCAGGAATGCTATCCAGCCAGACCTTGTGTTGGAACAAACAGTGCCCGAGTGCTAATGACTTCTTGTTATTCAAGTCAAAATGCCCGTCACCCTAGTTCCTGCCCCAGCTCCCTTTGGTGCCCACAGTCCAGACTGTAGTGTAGGCTCCATTATTATTGTTAGTGTGTGTGTGTGTGTGTGTGTGTGTGTGTGTGTGTGTGTTTGCACATGTGTGCATGTTCACGTGCACGTGCTCATAAAAGATAGACGAGGGTGTCAGATGCCCTGGAACTGGAGTTACAGTAGCTGTGAGCTGTTGGACATGGTTGCTCGGGACTGAATTCAGGGCCTCTGTGAGATTAGCAAATGCTGTCATTCTCAAAGCCATCTGTTTGGTCTCAGGTTTTTGTAGTTTTGTTTTTTAGAGGCAAGGTCGCTTGCAGCTCAGGCTGAAGTCACTAAGAAGCTGAGGATGACCTTGAACTTCTGATCATCTTGCCTTGCGTCCTCAGTGCTATGATATCAAGAACTGCCACTGCTCAGGGTTCCTGGCATGCTAAGCCAGCACTCTACCCACTAAGCTATATCCCCAGCTCACCCTTCCTGGAATTCTCCTGACCTACGAGGCCACATGACCATGCTGGTCACTTCCTGCCCTGCCCCAGGGGATGGGCACGGGAGTCTGAGAGTGGTAGCTTAAGAAAGCAGCCATAAGGCACTTCAGTTTGCTAAAGAAAGCTGAAGCCCTGAAGAGTCAAAGTCACTGCCTAGGGTCACATAGTTGCTCTGAAAGGGAAGAGTCTAAGTGCCGCCTCCAGGTGAAGCAGATGTTTGTATTATTTCACAGCCAGAAAAAGGTTACATAGCCACCCTAACAGGTGGCAAAACAGCATTCACACCAGAACCTGTCTCACTCCATGGCCCACTCAGGCCCTGTCATCTCTCCTGAGTTCAACCCCTGTACTTCCTCTGGGCAGGTCACAGTCACAAAAGCAGCAGAGGCATTCTGCCCTCAGGAACATTCTAAAGGAAGAGTAAGGGACATGCTTGTTATCACAGCCCTTCCATGCCCCTGCAATGCTCCTGTGGATAGAGACCTTGGGAACAGTCACCGAGAGGACCATTAGTGAGCAGCAGTGGGCACCTGTGTGGCCTCTGGAGCCAGAAGCCTGGGTTCTAATGCTTCTTTCTGATTGACAGCCAGGGTGTGTGATCTTAGGCTGCTTAAGCTCTCTGTGGACCAGCTTCTCTTGTCCTGGTCTCTGATAAACTATGCTTCAGAAGGTTAACCCACCTTCCCCCTGGGCTTTCTAAAGAGATGGGTATAGCCTGAACAACCCAGCCCTGTCTTCCTGGGCTCTGGGCCCAACTTCTTCACCCTATACATACACACACCCTGCTTGAACTTGCTCCCTCTAGGGAACACTTCATGAGCCAAAGGAGCCTGGAGAGAGTCAAGAGGTGTAGCCTCGAAGGGAGCCAGAGAGCTCCTAAACACAGGCACAAGAGACTGAGCCTACCTCACTCACCCCTCAAGGATGAACATGGTAGAGAGCTGGGGGACAGTGGCCTCTAGTCCTAAAAACCTCAGCACTTTAGTCATTAGCCCTCCCCCACTCTCCCCCTTACATGGCAGAGGTGGGCCTTGTTTCTGGACCTTTGACCCCATTTGTATTCCAGCAGCCTCCACTTTTATATGTTCAGACTCCCATGCAAGCTGGTCCTTCCTTTCTGTTGTCTTAGAGGAGCTAGGAGAGTGGCCAGAGACTTCCTCCACCTTTTCCCTGACTTTGGATCACAAGAGATTCCCCAGTGACCTCATTGTCCTGGTAACTGACCTTCTCCCACCTCCTACCTAGCTTCTCCAAGCTGGGAAGGGGACAGGAAATGCACAAATAATTATAGCCTGAAGGGGAAGGCCAGAGGGAAGGTTCCAGCAGCTAGATCCCAGCAGGAATTACCGCAGTGACCCAGAGCCTGAGTGGGGGTGTGGGGTAGAACCAGTCTCCCCCCCATAAGAAAGACCCAGGGAAAGAAGGACAAGTAGGGACTCAACTCCAGTGCAGAAGGTCTCCTCCTCTAGACCCACCTGGAGCTTTCTCAACACAGACCCCTTTATTAGAAATGGAAATAGTGTTCAGACAAGGTAGGAAAAGGAGACAATGGTGATTGTTTTACTCAAAGAGACTTGTTGGTGAGACATGATCCTTTCCAAGTTTGTCATCCACTCCTGCCTTCTCTCCACCCTCCACTCAGTACCCTCTGCCCTATACACACATGTGTGCGTGCACACACGTACGTGGGGGTATACACAGCATACAGACAGGACGGTCAAACCTGGTGGTTGGGAAGAGAGAAGAGTATCCCTGGGGACTGGCTCCTATCTCCCACCCCCAACCCCTGTCCTTCCCACTCCTTTCCTCCAGCAGTCTTCTCTGAAACCTCTTCAGTTCCCCATGGCCAGGTGCCAAGCTTTATCCACACAAATGCCTCACACCCCAGGAGGGAAAAAAAAAGCACCAGAATCAGCCCAGTTCATTGTTCACTAAAGGAGACCGTTGCCACGGTGATGTGTCAGGAACAGTAACCAAGCTAATTTCACCCCCACTTGACCTGGCCCCACATCTCCCACTGCCACACAGAGAGAACTCTCAACACATAAGTCAACGCCTGCCACACAGAGGGGATGGATAAATGATAAAGCCTTAATAGGGAGCAGCCCAGTACACCACGCACACCGGGCACCCTACACACAGACACAGCCTCCAGTTTTGCCATCAGCCACACATACTGCCACCAACCTGTCTGTCTACCCAAATTTACTCTGCACCTCTGAAGCAAGCTTGCTGGCCGACCAGCACAGCAGTCCGGACTCTTCCAGCCCTGGTCCAGCCTGGCAGATGGAGGGTACTCACCCAGCGAAGTCCCTGGATGCAGCTGGGCCGCCTGTGCTCGAACACCAGCTGGTAAGAGCAGCACCGGGGACGGTGCATTCTCTTCAGCACCATGTTGAGCAGCGTGCCCTCCGGAACCACGTCGGGGAGACTTTCCACCTGCGGTGCTCCCACAGCTGGACTTTCCACCACAGCTGGACCCACCTGCCAGTGGTTGTCACCTGGCCAGCCGACCTGTGAGGACAGCCATCAGCTGGAGGAGCTGAACCTCCACACAACCACCCCAGGCTTAGTGTCCTCTGGACTTGGACTGGTCAGGCGGAGGTGCGGCAAGCCTGCCAGGAGCCGGGGGAGGGACAGGAAGACCTGCCCCGGGTCCTGCTGGCTTGGCGCACCTAGGGGTCTCCCAGCTGGCTCACAAAGATGGGGCCCTTCTCAGTCCCTGATGGAATGCTGCCCCGCCTCACTGCCCATGTCCTGCAGGCATGCCCACCTCTCCCGGCTTGAGGCTGTACACACACTAGATCCCCAGAAGCAGCTTTGCCTGAAACTCTCCTCCCCACCACCCTTTCCCACCCAAACTCCCCCACGTGTCGTCTTCCTCTCCCGCCCTTTCCAGCAGCTTTCCTTGGCCCTGACCCTGGCCCCACCTTTACCCACCTTCATGTTTCTTCTCCAGCTCACACAGCGGTGCACTCTCTAGCAAGAGGCTGGAAGATCCCTGGAGCTCTCCAGGGCAGCTCCGCCCGGGAATCCTGAGGGGGGTGTCGGTGCGAGCGACACTCGGGCGGCAGCGAAGGGCCAGTTCCCAACAGGACAGGTTGTCTGGACTAGCAAGATGCAGGGCTAGGCAGAGGGGCTCGTCCTGGGTTCGTAGAGGGCTGGGGGCGTGGGGGAACCCCCACCCCTCCCCAAAGGCTAAGAACTCCGAGCCTCCGCCTCCGTCCCAGATGTAAGCGCCAGCTGGCACAGGGCGTTCAAGCGAAGCTGCAGCTGGCACTGATCCGGGCAGGAGCTGTCACACCCCCTGAGCTGCCCGCCCCTTCCCCTCCCCGGGACAGGCCGAGGGGGCGGGGAACAGGCACCGGCTTTACGGTAGAGGTGGACATAGGGGAAGGGGCAGGACCCACAGCTGATGGAGTCCCTGCCCGGGACTACATCAGTGGGTTCATGCTCCGGACAAGAAGCCCCAGCGGGTAATGCATTAGGGTATATGCCCCAGTCTCAGTCTGGTGCCGGGTAAGGGGCCGCGAAGACTGCACCCGCCGCCACGTGGCCAGGAGGAGAAATGCAAACAAGGAAACTAGGGAAGGGGGAGGGAGTGAGTCATGGCGGCCCCACCCGAGAGGGAAATCCGGGCTGGGGCTGCTTCCTGACCAGGGGCGTCCGGCCTCCCGTTTGGGTTCAGGGTCTCCAGCAACCCGGAGTTGTAACTGGGCAGTCTTCCCATGGGGAATCC
The DNA here is from genome assembly GCF_003668045.3 of Cricetulus griseus. NCBI lineage: Eukaryota > Metazoa > Chordata > Mammalia > Rodentia > Cricetidae > Cricetulus > Cricetulus griseus. The sequence continues at coordinate 394,267,988 of NC_048595.1, forward strand.
CGCTGCCTGGCTTCCCACCTTTGCCCTCCCAATCGCGAGGATTGGGAAGTTAAGGCTGGAGGGCCAGGGACCGCATTCCAGATGGAGAGAGGAACGAGTGGATGCATAGATCGTTCCAGGGCTTGGATTTGTGGCAATTCCGAAGACAGGCTGGACTTTAGAGGGCCACACCTCTCAAGTGCCGCCCCCCCCCCCAGCCCCTGGCCTGCTCCCCTATGTCGGGCTAGGTAAAGGCAGAGGCCCCACACCTCCCTGTGCCTCTTTCCACCGCCACACAGATGCTGGCACTTCATCTCACTCACGCCTGCTTCTGAGTGGACAGAGACTAACCTGGGACGATTTCCGCGGCGCCCGGTAATTGCTCAGGACATTAATGAGGGTTTAGAAAAAGGTACATGTCCTGCCCCTAGCGTTCTAGGACTCTCCCCTTAGCCCTTCTCTTCTCCTTTCCCACTGCCATTAAACCATTTCCACCCAGAATTGGTTTCGTGATGCGAGAATTTTAATCGTCATTAGAAACCTTTTAATGCGTGTGTGTTTCAATAGTTTTTCTCTCCCAGGGGCATATGAGCACGAACGTTTTAACTTCTCAATTTGTGATTCTATCTTGCAGGCGTGAAATAGAAAATCCGTACATTGAACCAGCGTTCCAGCTCATCCATAGTGCTCACCCTTTGAGACACACTAAAGAAGACTTCACTGCTCCTCCTGAGCAAAGAAGGGAACCTGGGAAAAGGAGTCCCGCCCACAACTCAAGTTCCTAAACCTTGGAGAATGGCTTGGAATCTTGACCTAAAAGACAGGAAATGGATAGTCTCGGGTGTGTTTGGAGAAAAGAGTTGGGGGTGCAGTGGTGGCACTTGGAATGCCAGATCTGGCCTAGAAGGTCTTGCAAAAGTTCCCTGAAACTGGCTGTGGAGTAGGACATTCCCTGTTTCCCATTCCTGTTGCCCCACTTAGGGCAGGAGGGAAAGATGCTGAGAGATGAGGTAGGACACCTGCTTGATCAAACCATGTGCCTGGCCCTGTTTCCTGTCCAGTGGCAATCCTATCTAGGTTGTCTGACTCCACTTCACCCCCAGGATGTCCTGCATATGCTCTCTCAGACCCTATCGTCATTCTCTAGCCTGTGATGCCCGGAGAGGTACTAAGATACAAGAAGGGACAGTGTGTGTGTGTGTGTGTGTGTGTGTGTGTGTGTGTGTGTGTGTGTGTGTCAGGGCCAGGCAGGGCACGACAATTCATAATCATTTTCCATCTGACATGATTTAGAAGCACCTAAGAGACAAACCCCTGGGCACCTTTGAAGGTGTTTTCAGAGATAAGACCCACCTTGAATGAGGGCATCAAGGTCCCCACAGAACAGGGTCCCTCGGAGAACAAAAAGGCCAAGTGACCTGGGTGCCACATTCACCCTTCCTGACTGCCAGTACAGTGTGACCAGCTAATACTTCTGTCACCATGCCTCCTCTTTGATGGCCTGGACCTTCCAACTGCGACTAAAACCCTTTCTTTTGTAGCTTTTATTTGTCATGGCAGTGAGAAAAGTAGTTAACACACAGAAAGCACCTGAAGAAAGCCATTCAGATGGCAACAGTGACTGTCCCAAACTTATTGGCCCCATCTTTCCCTCATTCTTTCTGTCCTAGGAGGCTACGATGCTGTTTTTATGCTTACCTAGTCACTGATGACCCGAGCCACGAAAGGATTAGATGTCCCTTCTGAGCAGGAGTCAGATTTCCTGCCACCTGCCAGTGCAGTGAGTTCTCTTGGGATTGACAGATGGGACCTGGCCAGTGTAATTACTGCTCATTCGATGTTCCATTGAGGCTGAGGCCTGGAGGGTCAGGGGACAGGGAAGGATGTCTGAAGAAGACATCCAGGCCAGATGGGTTATCTTGGAGGTGATCATGCCGTGTCCTGTTGCAGCATCTTCCCTCCCCAACTGTCATTACATGCCTGGTAGGTGTCTTCGACAGAGAAATAATAATTGTAGTTAGACTACACTAGCCCTGTTCTTAATACTTCATATACATTCATTCAATTGTCACACCAACCCTGTGAAATGGCATTATCATTATACCATTTTTCAGATGAGGAAACAGGCTCCAAGATGTTAAATAATGTGGTCAAGTTCTTCTAATTGGAGAGTACCAGAGTACTGAGTGGTCTACCCAAAAGGTCACTGGATCAGTACAGTCCTACTTTAGAAATATTGGGAAAGCTCCTACAAAGATAAAAAGCCCACATCAGGAGCCATCTCCCCAGCCCTGGGCATTCTGGCTCTGGTGGTCAGAGAGGACCAGATAGGTGATATGAGAGGCACATCAAAATCCACTTGATACAGACTGTCCCTTCAGTGAGCTTCTGCCAGAATACAAGTCCCCTAGGGCCCTCTCTGTCTCTCAGGTTAAGGGTGGCCTTCCTGGGGACTAGGCATAGAGGTAGGATAGCTGGAGAGAGGGGACTCTGAGAACCAGGCTTTGACTCTGGACAGTGTCTCTTCCAGCTAGGCCCCTTGGCTAACTTTGCACACACTGAGCCCACAGCTTCCTGGATTTCAGCTGGAGCCTTAAAACTCCACGTGTCCAACACTCCCTTCCTGCCTCAGGGGCTCCTCCTCCTGCTTTGCCTCTCAGCTCCTGGAGTCCTGCCACTGTCTAAGCAAGAAACCTGTAAGGTGGCTCCCTTCTACAGCCAATCAGGCACCTAAGTGGCTGGTTCAACCACTGTAGCTGCTACAGTCAGGGGTGGTCTTGTAGCAGTTACTCATCTTAGTGTTAGCTCTCTTGTAAATACCACTTTCTTCTCCTTACAGCTTTGCAAGTGAGGGAACCAGAGCACAGAGAGGTGAAGTAATCTGTCCAAGCTCACACTGATGGCAAATCATAGAGCCATACTTGGGCATGTAATGACAGTCCATGTTCCTATCTATTACTTCAGCCACCTCTCCCATCCCTGATCGCTACCTCTGCCTCGCCTCTGTTCATCCTTTCAGTGTAGTCTCTCAGCATCATTAATAAAAATCTTGAATTCATTTGACATTTACTGCAGTTGCCAGGATCTGTGCTGTAAAACCGGGTAGCAAATGCCACCCCCAAACTCTGGGAACAGGCTGGTGGGGTAGCACAGTTGACAGAGTGCTTGCCCAGCATGCACAGAGCTCTGGAATCCATCCCCAGCACCAAATAAATGAGTTGTGGTACATGCCTATAATCCCAGCACTGGAGAAGGGGAGGCAAAAGAATAAGGGGTCCGAAGTTGTCATCAATTATATAGCAAATTTAAGGCTGGCCTGGACTACAAGGGACCCTGCCTCAGAGAGAGAGAGAGAGAGAGAGAGAGAGAGAGAGAGAGAGAGAGAGAGAGAGAGAACCAACCAAGGCTCAAGGCTTTGGGAGCATAAAGTCCAATGTGGTTATCTGGAGTAAATAGATGCTTAGATTAGGGATGGAGATGAAGTCAAGGGGAACCCTGGAAATCAGAAGCTGCCTGCTGTAGCCCCTCACTCTGCAGATGTGGACCATTGAGAAAAGCTGTTCTATTGGTTTATTTTTGAGGTGTGTCTTTTCCCCATGCTTCCTAATCCCCCCCTCTTGTCCTGTGCTGCTGGCGTCACTCGCAAGATTTAGCCTCATCATTTGAGGGTGGAGAAGTTGTTAATGTTTGGCCTTCAATGAGATGCAGCTTGGAGACTTGACCCTAAATAACGCACTAGAGGAGTTAAGGTCCAATGCCAACTCTCTCCCAGGGTCCCTGGACTTCTGCATCGGCCATAGCTAAGCAATCATGGGGAAAGATTGAGACAAGCACCCAGGCCCCCCTTATCTGGACTCTGCCTCCCGGGTCTGTAAAGTCCTCTAAATCTTTTCCTGGGCTCCTTCTCCCAGTAGTGGTTCCAGTTCAGTTACTCATCTCCTCTCCTGCCCATTCCTGGGGTGGGGGCAGAGGAGGCAGGGAGCTGGAATGTTGATGGGCATGAAGCCAACCCTTCCTAGGACTAACAGGTCAGAACCAGTCACTCATGAGCCACTTTGGACAGGGATGTGAACAGAAGAAATCTGGTCCCTGCATTCCCTAAGTTGGGGAAATGGGCAAGCAGGGATTATGGGCAGGTCTGGGGACTGGCAAGGAGCTTGCTGGGGCATGAGGAGGGACATGCTTCTGACGCTCAAGATCCTGGTGCATGACAGAGGAGCAAGAAAATAATCACTGAAAAGACCTGAGGTGATGACCAAAGGGTGGAGAAGCTGGTGGGAGAAGACAGGCTCATAGAAGGCACAAGGCTAAGTCTAGAGTGCCTGCAGCAGAGAATAGACCACTCACTCAGGAAACTTGTATTACATGAACATGCAGAAGATAGCCACCACTTCTTATTCCTGGCTTCTGCTCAGGGAGGAGGGGAGAAGGAGAAAGGGACACACACACACACACACACACACACACACACACACACACACAAAAAAAAAAAAAAAAAAAAAAAAAAAAAAAAAAGAGAGAGAGAGAACTTTGTATCTGACCTTGAATGGTCAGTGCTCAGAAATGGCTACTCCAGTTGTGGCCACTTTCCCTTAAGCTCAGTTTTCCCTCCTTCTAGTACCTCATGCCTTCCTCAACCAACACCATTCCTATTCTCCCCACAGCTGACCACCTGGCCACCTGCAGACTACCACCTCCTCCCAGGGTCACCCTTCCAGTGTTCCCAAACTTTCTTAACCTGTGGTTCAACTGTTCCCATCCTCACCTATACTGAGCCTTTGGACTCTGCCCAGCTCTCCTTGCTGCCTGCTTTTGGATGCTGGCAGGGTGGTAGTTGCAGAAGCCCAGGAGAGAAGTCCTATTAGATAGGCCTCGTGACATATCCAGGCCTTTGTCACAGGCCTGCCTGCTTGGTTGCTCCAGTTGTCCCCAGAGTATTAGCTAGGGTGGGGGAGGAGGCACAGGGGAGTGAGTACAACTTGGTATTCAAGCCAGGAATAGAATCTCTTTCCAGCATCAGACCTGCCCCAGTCCTGCCCCCAAATCCTGCTCAGGAAATGCTGGGGCCAGAGAGGAAGTTGCACAGTCCAAGACTTCCTGGCACCAGATCTACTGCCCGTTTCCTCCCTTCAGAGGGGCCCTGATCAGAGACCAGGGGAGGCGCAAAGATGGAAGCCACAGTAGGAAGCAAAGAGCCAAAGGGACATCTATAAATCCAACTGAGGGACCTCCATGGACGACTCTGTCTGGAATGGACAGCAGCCTCAGCTATTTAGACTTCCCACCTTAGGACTGAGGAGTGCTTCCTGTTCCCCAGCCTCCTCTTCCTCCAGGTTCTTTACCTTCAGGAGAAGGAGCAGGCCAGCCATATATGTTCCATAAAGACGCATTGTAGGAGTGGCAGAATTCTGGCCTGATCTCCTTGACTGCCCAGGCTCTTCAAGCCTTCATGGAAGTGCCCTCCCAAATGGGCCTGGGAGCCATTACAAAATGCAGCCACTGGCCAGTTGCCTTCCCTTTCAGGTGTCCTACCTGCCTCAGACTATGTACTGGCTGGTTTTATGTGTCAACTTGACACAAGTTAGAGTCATCGGAGAGGAAGGATCCTCAGCTGAGGAAATGCCTCCTTGAGATCCAGCTGTAAGGCATTTTCTCAATTAGTGATCAATGGCGGAGGGTGCAGGCCATGGTAGGTGGTGCCATTCCTGGACTGGTGGCCCTGGGTTCTAGAAGAATGAAGGCTGAGGAAACCAGGGGAAGTAAGCCAGTAAGCAGCACTCCTCCATGGCCTCTGCATCAGCTCCTGCCTCCAGAATCCTGCCCTGTTTGAGTTCCTGTCCTGACTTCCTTCGATGATGAGCAGCAATTTGGAAGTGTAAGCTGAATAAACCCTTTCCTAGAAACCCCAACTAAGACAGGCTTCCCCTGGAGCTCCATATTCCCTGCCCTGTTCCTGGCACTCACCATGTTACACACTATTTCCAGAATCCTCTGGGGAAGAAATCAGTGGTCACTGAGCAGAAAATGGATTATGGGATCCCTCTTACCCATTACACTGGGCTCTGCTTCATTCAGGCTTTGTACCTCGTGTGTGTGTGTGTGTGTGTGTGTGTGTGTGTGTGTGTGTGTGTGTGTTTGTGGGGGTGGCCTGAGGTGAGAGGTGTCAGTGGGGTTCCCTCTTTCCTTCCTCTGGTCCTTTTCACCTCTCTTGTGGCTCCCCCATGAGCCTATCTTTATGCCTTTCCACCCGGCTCATGGGCTAGCAGTACTTCTGCTGCCTCCTCCCAATGCCAGCACATCTTTTTCCCCTGCAGAAAGGGTCATCAAGCATGGCCACTTAGACCTCCCCCAGGTTGCCATACTTGGGTCCCTTCTCTGGAAGAAGCAAGAGATCAACCAATTTCTAGTCCTTTACTCACCACTGCCCTCATGACAGGAGGAGGCCTCCAGGCAATGAAGCCTTCATGTAATGAACCCATCCCAAATTCCAGTCTCAGTATGACTCTTCATCATCCCTTGTCCCAGGCTTTAGTGGCTGCTCTTCCACTTCATAGCTGCAGCCTGACTCTTCCTCCACCCCCTTCAGCCTCCTGGGACTCACCCAAGTGAATCAGCGCCATAGGCCCCAGGCTGTAGTCCTAGTCCGTGTTGAGGCAAACACGGATTTACCTGTCCTCTGCTTCCTATACATCAACACTCCCTGCTCCCAAGGAGCGGGGACGGAGAGATTCAAACAGGTCCTATGGCTGGGGCCTCACATTGCTCTTCCTGGGCTGCTGCAGTGGTAACAACATCAGCCCCTTCCTTCCTTCTAAAACCCTTTTAGATTTTGTCAAAATGACTATGGCTTCTGCCTGGCATCTTTTCACTCATTATCCTGGCCTCTGAAAGAACCTCCAGGACGGTGGTTCTCAAGCTGTGAGTCACAACCCTTTTGGGGATCAAATGACCCTTTCACAGGGGTCACCTAAAGACCCTCAGAAAACATGGATATTTACATTACAATTCATAACAGCAACAAAATTACAGTTATGAAGTAGCAACAAAAATAATTTTATTGTAGGGGGGTTACTACAACATGAGGAACTTATTAAAGGGTTGTAGCATTAGGAAGGGTGAGAACCACTGCTCTGGGCTCTCAGGCAGGCAGAGAAGGGGGGCTCACTGTGAAGAGAGACTTAAAGTAGTTCCATTCTAGCCTTAAGATCCTCGTCTACCAGTCACAAAAAGACAAACATGGTATTACTCACTCATATATGGATTTTAGACACAGAGCAAAGGATTACCAGCCTACAATCCACACCATCAGAGAAGCTAGGAAACAAGGAGGACCCTAATAGAGACATTCATGGTCCCCATGAACAAGGGGAAAGGGATAAGATCTGAGCAAATTGGGAGCGGAATGGGGGGTAAGAGAGGGGAGAGGGAGCTAGCAGAAAGAGAAGGGGAGAAGATGAGGGGAGAGTAGGACATGAGGGAGCAGGAAGGTTGAGTTGGAGGAAAAATAGAGGAGCGCAAGATAAGAGATACCACAACAGAGGGAGCCATTATAGGTTTAAAGAGAAATCTGGCACTAAGGAAATGTCCAGAGATCTACAAGGATGACACAAACTAACAATCTAAGCAATAGTGGAGAGGCTACCTTAAATGCCTTCCCCTATAATGAGATTGATGACTACCTTATATGCCATCCTAGAGCCTTCATCCAGTAGCTGATAGAAGCAGAAGCAAATACCCACAGCTAAATACTGAGCTGAACTCTGGAATCCAGTTGCAGAGAAGGAGGAATGATGAGCAAAGGGGTCAAGACCAGGCTGGTGAAACCCACAGAAACAGCTGACCTGAACAAGGGGGAGCTCATGGACCCCAGACTGATAGCTGGGAAACCAGCATAGGACTGATCCAGACCCCTTGAATGTGGGTGTCAGTGAGGAGGCCTCAGCAGTCTATGGGGTAGTAGATCAGTATTTATCCCTAGTATACAAATGAGCTTTGGGAGCCCATTTCACATAGAGAGATACTCTCTCAGCCTAGACACACAGGGAAGGGCCTAGGCCCTGCTCCAAATGATATGAGAGACTTTGAAGATCCCCATGGAAGGCCTCACCATCCCTGGGGAGCAGAAAGGGGATGGGATAGGAGGTTGGTGGGGGGCAGGGGAGGAGGGGAGGGAAAGGAAACTGGGATTGACATGTAAAACAAGCTTGTTTCTAATTTAAATTTTAAAAAAATCTGGGAAAAGAAAGATCCTGTTCTAGGGGCAGAAGGTCACCCCAGACCTGGGAAACAGCATTTTTTGGGTCAAGAAACCCCCCTGAATCTGGGTCCTTCTTGAAGCCTCAAAAGCTGGGGTTTTCACTAGCTGGGGCCCTCCTTGCAGCCAGCTACCTGCAGCTCCCCTTCTAGGTTGGTTCTTTCTGAAGTTCTCTGGCCCATAGATCTGAACTCAGGACACAGATGGACATGCAGAAGTGAAGAGAGACAGCTGAGCGGTGGTGGCACACACCTTTAATCCCAGTATTTGGGAGGCAGAGGAAGGCAGATCTCTGTGAGTTCGAGGCCAGCCTGGTCTTCAGAGGAGAGTTCCAGAACAGCCAAAACTACACAGAAAAACCCTGTCTCTAGCAAACAAACAAAAACACAAGTAGAGAGACAGAAAGCTAGGTTCCCCTCCCCTGAGTCAGGCACAGCCTTCGGCTGTCATTACCAAGTTTTGAACTCTATCCGGAATAGGGGAGGACAGGGTGATGAGGTAAGCTCTGAGCAGAAGAATCTAAGAAAATTCACAAGCTAAATTTAGGTCTCCAAGGTTTTAGTGAACCTGCATAGCTGAATACGAACGAAGGCTCAAGGCTGGGGAAGGTTGCCCCCTAGAGCCAGGATGGAATAATTCCATATGGACAGCTAAGCTTTCTTTCCCTTAATTCTTGTGGAGTTCCTCCTACCTGGGAAACAGGAGGACTAATCTTTATGGCTGGCTCTAGACCAGTGGTTCTCAAACTTCCTAATGATATGACCCTCTAATAAAGTTCTTCATGTTGTGATGACCCCCAACCATAAAACTATTTCTGTTGCTACTTCATAACTGTAATTTTGCTACTGTTATGAATCATAATGTAAATACCTGTGTTTTCTGATGATATTAAGTGAACCCCGTGCAAAGGTCATTGGAACCCCCAAAAGGGTCGTGACCCACAGGTTGAGAACCACTGCTCTAGACTCTGGGATGTATGTTTTTTTTACTTGTAAAGCAGGAAAAGTCAGCTATCAAAATGGCTTAGAGATTAAAGATACTTGCTGCCATGCCTGATGACCGAAGTTCAACCCCTGGAACCCACATGGTGAAGAGAGAACTAAGTCTGTTCTCACTATCACACACACACACATACACACATACCATTAGACTATATAGAAAGAACTTAATAGAGTGGCAAGTGTTATGGGGGTGTTCTGTTTTAGAGTGGGGGTTCGAAACAGCCTCTCTGAAGAAGGAACACTTGAGCTGAGATGTGAGTGTGTTAATCCCAAAGATGGACAGAGAAAGACTACCAACTCATGATGGCCAATTAATTAAAGCAAGACTTTTTTATTCATGTACAAGGGCTACCTCTCCCTAAGGAAGGGTTGAAGAGGTCCGCATTGGATGTATGGAAGACAAGGCTCAGGTGTAGGGGATTTGGAAGGCAAAATAGGTGGAGTTACAGGAGCCAAACATAAGCATAACAAAACAAGTTAGTCATAATGACCTCCTGGAACAAAGACATGGTTGCAAGATGAGCAAAACTAGGTAGTCATAACAACAGGTAGTCATAGGTGGACAAAACAACCTTTTGAAACAAAGGCAGAGTTGTAAGATGGTTATAAACAACTTTTTGAAGCAAAGACATGGTTGCCATTCCTGGAAAGGGTAGTACAGAACCATTTGTAGTTAAGGTTACACGTGGGGCATAGCCCAATCCTTGAGAAACAGATTTAATCATAAACAGGAATGAACATCGTTTTCCTGTGCCATAAGATAGCTTTTAAGCCTAAAATGGAGGCAGGCTGGTTTTTCGGCATGGTGAAAGACCAATCTTAGAAACATTCAAAGAGCTTTCTGGACACACAGAGCAAAGCTTCATGGCTAGGAACAACCATGATAAGAAACCTCAGTGAGCAAGTGAGGCTGGTAGCAGCTGACAAGGTGTTAATCAGTTTGTTTGTGAGCTAAGGGAAGCTATGCAAGGGTTGGAGCTGGAGTACTGTGTTGTGGTGCTGGGTAGAAACAGGATTTAAAGGAAAATGAGCAAGTTGGATGAGCCAAGAGGCTGTGGTAGGTGTCATGATGGTGGCGCTAGGATACAGACCGAGGACAGGGTAGATTCAACTATATTGCTAAGGTGTTGTATGTGGAGGGGGACGGAAAGGGGAGGGAGGCTCATGAGTAACACCTAAATTTAGGTGTAGAGCCTCAGCAAACAAGGATGTGCCCCCAGGGAACATCAGAGGCTCCTCTGTGAGAATTAAGTGGTGATGAGGAGGAGGCCCTCAGAAGACCGTTAACTCAGTTGTCTGGAAGATAGCTCAGTGGGTGTAGCCCTAGCACTGTGCAGGAAGAAAAATGTCCGGTATGTGCCTGGGGGCTGGGTAAGGAAGGAATTTCTTAGGAGGCAGGATGTCTGCAAAAGGGAGTTACTGACATTGGTGGGAAAGTTCAAAGGTGACTTTAGAGATTTTTGGGGGGAGGTGTCAAGACAAGTGTTCTTTGGATGTCTGAAGTGGAATGATGATAAAGCAACCACCAAATCTCAGCCATGTAACCCAATAAAGATGCACCACACTGGCACTGTAGGTATATATAAATATAAATATGCCTTTACCTGAGCCAGCTACAATGATTACTTTTTAAATTAAATTAAATACATATTTTATTTTATTTTATTTTATTAGACAGTGTCTCTATGTATCCTTGGCTATCTTAGAACCTGTTATGTAGGCCAGGCTGACCTGGAATCCAGAGAGACCTGCCTGTGTCTGCCTCCTGAGTTCTGGGATTAAAAAGTAGGTGATGTGCCCTGCAGAGGCTTACAGGTATTGGTGGTCTCTGCTTTAGACAAGGAGAGTGACTGTCTTATAGGGAACCAGGTTTATCTGTCCTGATTGGGATGGACATCTGCTCTCTGAATGACACAGAAAGGAAGCTGGAGTGTGTGTGTGTGTGTGTGTGTGTGTGTGTGTGTGTGTGTGTCTCACCCGTGCGCTTTGAGGCTCTGCAGGCCTTCCTTCTTTCCTAGTAAAGTTTCTCCAGAGCAGATCTATACTATTACTGTACTATACTATACTATACTATACTATACTATACTATACTTTAGGGTTATTGTTGCTAGGGTGAAACACCATGACTAAAAGTAAGAGTAAGACAGGGAGAAAAGGTTTATTTGGCTTACAATTACACATCACTGTTCATCTCTGAGGAAAAATCAGGACAGGAATTAAAAACAGTACAAGAACCTGGAGGCAGGAGATGATACGGAGGCCATGGAGGAGTCCTGCTTACTGGCTTGCTCATCATGGCTTGCTCAGCCTGCTTCCTTATAGAATCAGGACTGCCAGTCCAGGGATGGTATCATCCACAGCAGGCTGGGTCCCCTCCACCATCAATCACTAATTAAGAAATTGCCCTACAGTCAGATCTTATGGAGACATTTTCTCAACTGTGTTCTCCTCCTTTCAGACAGCTCTAGCTTTTGTCAATATAGAACTAGCCAGCACACCACTAGAAATAGCTGTGCAAGTGTTTCTCCTCTGCAAGGTTTTTGTAATCTAGACGTGACAGTCTCACTTATCTCCTCAAGCCACAGCTCATGTCATGTGACCCTTTTTTAATAGTGACAGCTGTCTCTGCCACAGCATTAGTGACTTCCTGCATTAGTGTGTTGAGCTTCTGAACATGATTGTTTACGACGGGCCTAGAAGGCCCTCTAGAAACATGAGCAACAGGAGTCCTGAGCATTTCAAGCTGCTCTGTCTAAAGATGTGATCCCTTAGCCACATGCAGCTATTTTAATTAAAATTAGACGTAAGTAAAACTCAGTTCAGTGGCAGAACTAGCTGTGTATCACCCACTCAAAGACAACATGTGACTAGGGGCCCCACTGCCCAGCATAGACTTATTTTCTTTGTGGAAGAAAGTTATTTTGGGTAGCTTTGAGTTATTAGGGGACCTGGTTTATAAACTGTGAAGCTAGACCTGTAACTCTCCCAGAGTATCCAGCCTTTTAATAGCTCCTTATTTCCCCACATTTTCATATATACATGTTTCAGTCTAGTCTTCTTCCCTTTGTATAGCCTGGGCCCAGGCCACTGTTACATAATCATCTCTCGTTATTTTCTTACACAATCCCATTCTCTATACAAGCTACTTACTACCCTCCAATTTTCACAGTACACTTGCCCTCCTCCTTTCTGTCCACTGTGAGAATGAATTAACACCTGATCATTTAGTTTAAAATGACTTAACTATCTCAAGAATCGGTTCTTTTTTTCCCTTCTTCTCTGACCAAACCAGCTCTTGCCTGGGCAGCTTTTGGTTGCTACTAATTCCACTTTCTGACTTTTACTGAGAACCCATGGTGTGCCAGGAAGTTGGCCAAGCATGAACAGCTCCTGGGAACTCTTTGAAGTGGGCATGGCGGCTGTCTGTCTCCATTTGACAGCCACAGTGATCATTGTACAGAAGTGGGAAGGACATGTCCCACTGATGTTTCTGCTTCTAGGCTTTCTCGGGCAGTCCCTCTTCACAGTACTACCAGGCCATATTTCTAGAACACAGTTACTCCAGGCCATGGGAAGGGAGGTAGGAAGATACTGAAAAGCCCTACATATTCAGTCTCAAGTTCAAAGTCCACCACTCCCCCCTCAAATCCAACAGTCCAACTATAAAAACAACAACAACAAAAAAACTGCTACCATTTTCAGAACATTCCATTGTGCATGCTTCCCCAGAGGCTGTCTCCATGCATATTGCTTGTAATCCCTAGGATATTGTCTATCCCAGCCAGTCCTGCGGCTATCTATGGCAGTGTTCTGGACCTCTAGGCTCTCTATTCCTCTGAGGGGCTCCATCCCAGCCAGCCCTGTGGCTATCTATGGCAGTGTTCTGGACCTCTAGGCTCTCTCTGTTCCTCTGAGGGGCTAGTACTTCATCTCCACCCACTACCCACAAGAGGGTTGAAATGAACTCATGTGTCAAAATCATTCCTTTTTAAAAATACACTCCGAGCTGAGCCAGGTATGGTGGATCACACTGTAATGCTAGCACTCTGGAGGACAGGCTGGAGGTTTTGACTGAAGCCAGCCTAGGCTACAAAGCAATGTCAAACCCAGCCTCGGCTATATAGTGAGACCTTGTCTCAAAATTCAAAAGGCACCTAAACCAATCAATCAAAACAAGCAAAAACACTTCAACATTCAAATTTGAGCAAGCAAGAATGACACTGGCATTAGTCTGGATATTTTTAAAGATGTCCCCCCTCCCCAGATTATTTTGAAGTTTACACCACTCACTTGACAATTGAGTGTTCCTGCTTGGGCTGCTCGTGTGTAATACATTGCTCTTTAATGCTCACCTCATTCAGATGTTTATTAAGGGGGGTTGGGATGTCTGACACTCCACTTGGTGTTGGTGCCAGTGGAACTGGCACTACTGCTGCTCATGGAGTTGATATTCTAGAAGGGTGAATCAGGCAGAACAACAGCCCTCAAGACGTCGTCCATGTCTGAGTCCCTCCTTGAGTGCCTTCCTGGAGTTTTGCTGAAGCGAGGAAGTTAAGGATCTTGAGATGGAGAGAGTAGTTTAGATTACTATGGTCCTTATGAGAGAAAGGAGGAGGAGATGGTCAGGAGTCTTGGCCTATGTGCACCGCCCCGAAGCTGGCTGGAGTAGCAGGCAAACATCTGCTCCCTGCCGCCTCCCTGGGGAGGCTGTCCTGGAGTCCCCTTGATTTTTGTCCAGTGACACTTCTATTTGGACCCTTGACCTCTGGCTTGTAATATATTTGTGCTGATTTAGACCACTAAATTTGTGGTAATTGTTGCAGTAGTGAAAGGGAATGAGTGCACGGAATTCTTCAGTTACTAACTTTGTAGGGTGTGGGGGTATGGTTGACCCTGCCAGAGGATTCTGGGTCCTGGGGTGCAGAACCCGGCTTCTGCTTTGCTTTTCCCTGCTAGTGGTACACACTTAGGAAGCTGGGCTAGTGGGAACAGTGGCATTCTGCCATAGATGCACTGTAGAGGCTGGGACGAGCTTGCAAGGGGTTAGGGGGTGGAAGGTTGTGAAGATCAAAGGGTAGGTGACAAGTGTATGGCACAACTCTTGGGGGAGGGAACTCACTGGTTAGGAATATGGGCAGAAAGAATTTTTGTTTGTTTCGTTTTTTTGAGACAGGGTTTCTCTATGTAGCCCTTGCTGCCCTAGAACTCATTCTATAGACCAGGCTGGCCTCCAACTCAGAGATCAGCCTGCCTCTCTCTCTTAAGTGCTGGGTTCAAAGGCATGTGCCACCACCACATTGTATTATTTTAGGTTTTCAGTTTTTTATTTTACTTGTTAATTTGGGGGGAGTCAGGGAATCAAACCAGCTGTCCAGGTGTTGCTTTGTTTCCCCCCAAACAGGTCTCCCTATACCATCACCTTGCCTTGGCCACTTCTCAAGTGCCAGGATTATGTGTGTGGGCCATCATACCTAGCCTATGTTTTTTCCTTGTTTGTTTTGGTTTTGTGATGGGGTTTCATGGTCTGGCTCTGGCTGCCCTCAAACTCACAGAGCTCTGCCAGCCTCTGCCTCTATCTTTGCTTTTGTCGGTTTAAAGGTAGGTGCCACTATACCTGGCTAGTTTCTATAGTTGTAATTAGAAATTTTAATCTTAAATTTGAAATGCTGATGAGTTTCCCATTCAAAATTTAATCCCAGAACTCTGGAGGTAGAGGCAGGAGGGGTCTCTATGAGTTCCAAGCCAACCTGGTGAATTCCAAGACAGCCAAGGCTACATAGAGAGACCCTATCTCAAAAAAATTCAAACATTTTAAGATTTAAAAAGAGAAACCCTGTCTCGAAAAAAAAAAAAAGTAACCATTGCAGCTGGCTCAGGGAAAGACTTATTTCCAAGGCAGCCAAGGACCCACTAGGTAGATGGGTTCTGGGGATGAACCCGGGACTCTGCCCTTCCACCAGGGGTCGTCTGCCTTTGCAAAGCCGCGGTGGCAGGGTCAAGCTGGTGTCGCGAGCGGCCTCCGGCCGGGGAGGGCGCTGTGCCGATGGCACCGGGGGCGGGCTGGGGGCGGAGCGCTGGGCGCCGGCGGCTCAGGCTCGGGCTCGGGCTGGGGCTGGGGCTAGGGCTCCAGCTCGGGCCCTGCACCTGTGACTCGGCGGCAGCAACGCTGGTCCTCCGCTGCCCCGCGCGTTGCCCCCATGGCCCCGTCCCGGCGGCAGCTCGGCCTCCGCGCCGCTTACTCTGGCATCAGCTCTGTGGCTGGCTTCTCCATCTTCTTCGTCTGGACCGTGGTCTACCGACAGCCGGGGACTGCGGCAATGGGGGGTCTCGCAGGTATCCCGAGGGGCGCGGGGAGGGCGGGAGTGGGGTGGGGAGGAGCTGTCAGCTGCTGCGCCCGGCGCCTGGGGCGGCGCTGTCCCCGGGGCGGGAGTGTTGTTTACCCCGGAGAGGCCAGTGGCAGCGCAGGCCCGGGTTCCTGGGCATTTCCCGGGCCTCTGGGACCTGATGCCTTCTGAACGTGGCGCGACCTAGGGTGCCGACTGCCGGACTCTGTGGTTTGCACAGATGTCGCGTCCCCGCACCCTGTGGATCAACCCTCCGCCCAGGAGCCACTGCAGCGTCCTCTGCGCGCCCCCTCCCCAGCCACCCTCGCTCCTGCAACATGCACCCTGCTTCTGCCGGATTCCCGCGCCTCTTATAATAAGTGGGGGTTCGCGGGGAAGCCCATCAGCCAGCCCCAGGGGTCCTCAGCGGAGACCAGGACTGTGCTGTGGGACCTAGTGTTAATAGACATTTCCTTTGCATCCGCGTCCATCTGCTGTGGTTCCTCAGTGGGAATTTGCTAATCCTCCAAGGGTAGGGGACAGGAGGCATCAGTGGTGAAGGCCCAGTGCTCAGCAGTGCTCTGTACCTGATGTGCAGTTTGGGTCAAGCCGTTTAATCTCTGTGCCATAGAGCTGGCGTGAAGGCCAAATAATATTATTTGTACTTATTAGCATAATTCGATACTTTCATGCTCCGCTCAGCAATCTACTCCCCTTATCTCACCTAACCCTTATATTACTCCTCGGAAGTAGGAATCATTCTGCCCATTTTATGGTTAGAAAAATAGAGGCTTAGGGTAAAGAATTTGTCCAGGATCACAACAGTCACACAATGGGCTCTAAGATGGCCCAGACTTGAAAGCCTGGCTGAACTGAGTTCTATCCTTAAAAGCCAGCAGGAGAGGTTGGGTTCAAGAGAGTTGTAAAATTCAGATTAGCTTACTACAGGCATTAAAATTCCTACTAAGAAAATTTACCCAATTGTACAATAGCAACATGAAACAATATGTTTGGGGACAAGTATGGGTAAGGACAACATTTTAATATACAATGATTTTATTCCATAACTAAAATCATTGGACAAAAGATCCATAAACGGAATAACTAAAACTAACTAATTCACCCGGGCACAGCGGCAGTACTTCCCTTTAATCCCAGCACTTGGGAAGCCGAGGCAAGCAGATCTCTGAACTTGAAGCCAGCCTGGTCTACATAGTGAGTTTCAGGATAGCCTGGTCTACCGAGCAAGTTCCAGGACAGCCAGTGACACATAGAAACCCTGTGTTAGAAAAACAAAGCAAAACCAAAAACCAAAAACCAACCAACCAAACTAACAACAACAAAAACCAAAACAAAGCAAAATAGACCTCTCATTGCCACTGAATGCACTGAGTGCCATCCTGCAGTGGAGAAGGAACCAAAGATGTTTGTCTTATCAGAGGGTACGCAAAGCTCCTAAACCAAAGCCATGCCAAGCAAGGCACCAGGGTCACCAAGCAGGTTCAGTGTCGTGAACTCAGGCCTGCCACCTGTGGACTCCTGACCTTCTTGGGACAGCCAGCACTGGCAACTGGTTTAGGCACAGAGCCTTTCCCCTGGACTACCCTCCTCCACACTTCCTATTGGCCCTGTTGCTTCTGGGTTTGGAAGGCACTGCCAGGGCCCAGGCTGGATGCTGAGACTTGAGAGACATTCTTTGGTTGCAGGGAAGAGGGAGGGCATTCCTGGGATCCTATGGCTAAGAGTCTGCCCTATGGAAGTAGGGGTGATCTCTACTTAGCTGTGTGAGGCATGGAAATGCCTGCTGGGCTTCAGCTCCCTTTTCTGGAAGGAGTAGGAGGAGATCCCACTTCTCTAGGTCTGCAAGACTGTGTACTGCTGTTCACTCATCCAGGCTTTATGTCTGGCTGTGGATTAAAGAGCAGGGGATGGGACTGGAGATATGGCTTAGCGGTTAAGAGAGCTGACTGCTCTTCCAGAGGACCCAAGTTCAATTTCCATCACCCACACAGCAGCTAACAACTGTCTGTAACTACAAGATCTGATATCACCATACAGACATACAAAAAACACCAATGCAAAAAAGAAAAAAAGAAAAGAAAAGAGCAGGGGAAGGTTCCAGCTCCCACTCCAGGCAGCCACTAGGGCCTCCCTCCCACCTTTTCTATCCTTGACGGCCTTGCTTGGCCTGAGGCAGGCTGGCTGTGGAGCTGCCTTGAGAGACAGGCACTTGGCAGCAATTAGCTGGAGCAGGGACTCATCTCCCAGCTAGTCTGGTCACTGGCAACTGTGGTCATGGAAGAGCCAAAACTGCTTAGTGGTAGTGACTGATGAGCGAAGAGTTGTGAGGCCAAGGTCACACTCTTTCCCTGCCCGGCATGGGTTGCAACAAGGGGTCCATGACCTGACGCCCTTCTTCCTCTTTGGGGGTGAAATGTCAGCAGGCTTCTGACTTGTAAGCACTTCACTACTGACTCGGCATTTTGCTGCCCAGAAATTGCTGAGTCACAGAGGTCCATCCCAGTGGGTTTGTACATGTTGGTCAATTGTGGCTATTGGGGATGCTGGCTTCTGGAACAGAGTATGCATGAACGTTTAGGGTGTGGACACCCTCTTATCCCAGCAGGAATCTGGGAGGAAGTGACTTTGCAAAAAGGCAGTGACCTAAAAAAGTATGGGTTCACCAGAGAGGCCTCATTGGACTCCCCACTCTGGCTCTGCACTGGGAATCCTAGCTAACATGCCTGCTCTGTGTTTAGAAAACCATGGAAAGTAGAGCACTTGCGCCCCCACATCCAAACAGCTCCATACTTTTCACAACTGAGCTTTGATAGAGAGGAACTCTGGCACCCTGAGTCTCCTGTGTCCTCTGAGCTGGGCAACAGGGCTGGTGTGTGTCCTCAGAGTCACATACCAAGTGTCTGTATTTACCCCATCGGTGCCCTTGGGTGCCTCCAAGCCCCTCGTCCAGCCTAGCATCTGGACATGGGTTCCCTAACCAGGCCTATGAACCTAGAGACTAGTCAGGCCTAGCCTTGAAGTGGCAGAGTGGATCAAGGATGAGGTCTAGCTTGGTCCGGTAGCTGGGTGGGGCTGAGGACTTGTCCATACTGCCCCAAGTTTTATATACCAGGCGTCTCAGAGCCATTGCATATCCTGGGAAAGGGTACAATTGCTCCCCTGAGTATAGGAAAGGACTAGAGAGGGACGCTTCCTTCATTACCACTTGTGGAAGGAGCATCTCTCCAAGGAGGCCAGGGTGGAAAGTGGCCTCCAGCCTGAGTGTGTTTCCCTAGCTAGCCTGAGTACTGGTGCTGGGTTCAGGGAAGTGTTTAGCTACAACCGGGAGTACCTCAAGCCACCCTCTGCCTTCCCTTCTTGTTCCCAGCATTTCTGGGCATATGTGGGAGTGAGAGTTTGGGGGAACCCCTGGGTCATGCTGGTGGTCTGAGGTGATACTTCCTAGTTCAGCGTTTTCTAACCTAGACACTGCTGAGTCATAGGAACTGCTTGCTCAGACCTTCTTTTTTCCACTTTAAGCTGGCTTCCAGATCTTCAAGTGGGAAAAGATCTCAGAGCTCAGTTATTGTACCCCGTTTCGTGAGAAAAGGAGGGAGGACAAGTCACTGGGAGAGCCTGGTCTGTCCCCAAAATGTTTGGTGACAAAGGCTTCATCTCTTGGGGCCATTTAAAAAACCGAAAGCAAGTCTTAAGGGTGGAGCTCACTGTGATAAATTGAACACTGTGCACAGGGCCCTGGGTTTAATCCTCAGTGCCTCTCACTAGAGAAGCCAAGGTGAGGAGAACTTCAGGAGGAACGGGGAGACACTCGTGGAGGTTGCTGGGATAAAATCCGGACCACAGAGGGTAGAGCAGAGATTAGTATTCTGGCTACCTCTGGCCGGCTGCAGCTTCCTGCCAAGACAAAGATGGGAGCATGTTTGTTTCCATCTACCCAGAGCCCAGGGGTAATGGGAACCCATTCCAAGAAGGAAGATTGAAAGGCCGGCTAGGGCTGAACTGGAAGAATGGGGGTGGGGGTGGGTGGGTGTCAGACTGGCAGGTGGGGAAAGCAGAGTGAGGTAGGCAGGTAGGTAGGTGGGTTGGTGGGCTCATGCCCACACAGGGAGGAGCCCAGGATACCCTGATTATCCAGATTGGCAGGACCTCAGGGCTCACCCATTTTTATGTTTGGCAGCACAACAGTGCCTGGCCCTAAGTTTCCTGGTTTGCATTATTCCTGTTTTGGTTTTGCCCTGATTGTGACAATTAAGCTGGTCACCATAGCCCCATGATAACTAGAGTCCTATGCTTGCTACCCCCACCCAATGTCTCATAACTTAAAAAGTATAAAACACTTTAGGCATGTCAAGAGGAGAAGCAAGTTAACAGATACTTGTGCTAAGAAATTACCCAGCCTAAGAAATAAAATGCTCTGGGTGGTGGTGGTGGTAGTGCACACCTTTAACTCCAGCACTCGGGAGGCAGAGGCTGGTGGATCTCTGTGAGTTCGATGCCAGCCTGTTCTATAGAGCAAGTTCTAGGACAGGCTCTAAAGCTGCAGAGAAACCTTGTCTCAAAACAAACAAACAAACAAAAAAATGTTTAATGGTTGTCAAAGGGTCCCTTTGCTTCCCTCTGTCCCTGCGACCTCCTTCCCAGCCAGATGTCTGTCCCTCCGAGAGGTCCCAGACTTGCACTATATGCAGCTGATGATTTGAAGGGACTCCCACCTCCTGGATGCTGGCAGCCTGAGCAGCCTGCCTGCGACCCATGGCTGTCCTGAGAGTTTACAGCTGGCCAGCTCTCTTCTCTCATTCTTCCCTTGCCTGGCTTCACAGCCCTGATCTAGGTCCTAGCCAACGGAATTGGTATTTGTCTCATTCTTTAATCCGTACCAGCAGGCACTGCCTGGCACTGGGGGTTGAATTGTGTTCTATTGTACTGACTGAGAGCATCCCAGGAGAAGTGTCCACCAGGTCCAGAGGGCAGACCCAGAAGGGCCTGGGATGGTAGCCTGCCCTTTGCCTTACACTGGAGGGATGGCACGAGGCCTAGCCCAAAGCAAGTAGCCACGTGGGTGCTGGGTGGCCTGCCTTGGGGGCCTCATGACAAAGCTTCCTTTTTATGCAAGACCAGTGTAGAGTTGAGAAGAGCCCTGCTGCCCAAGAATTCAGCTGCAGGCTCCGGGATCCAGAGCAACAGGCAGAGGAGAGTGTTGGAGGGGGCATGCTCCTCTACGTCTGTGGCTTTGGATAGGCATCAGGAAGTCTCATTCAGAGTGAAATACCAAATAAATTCTGTTTAGGTAGATTCTATCTATGGACACGTGCCATATTAGAAACTAAAACTGAGAAACTTTTAAGATTTTATTTATATACATCTAACCTTCTATATACTCCTTTATTTAGGTTTTTAGAGACCCCCTGTGTAGCCCTAGTTTCTCTTTGTAGCCCTGGCTGTCCTGAAACTGATTCTGTAGATAAGACTGGCCTCAAACTCAGATCTGCCTGCCTCTGCCTCCCAAGTGCTGGGGGGATATGCACTACTACTGCCCAGCTAACAGTGTCTTCAAGCTGGCTGTAGTGGTACATGTCAGTAATCCCAGCATTTGGGAGGTTAAGGCAGAAGGATCACAAATTCAATGCTAGCTTGGGTTATGTAGAACTTTGTCTTAGCCTTTTGGTGGCTTATGCCTTTAATACCAGCACTCAGGAGACAGAGGCAGGTGGATCTCAGAGTTTGAGGCCAGCCTAGTCTGCAGAGCAAGTTCCAGGACATCCAAGGCTATCCAAAAAAAAACCTATCTCAAAAAAAAAAACAAAAACAAAAACAAAGAAAAGACAAGAAGAAGAAGAAGAAGAAGAAGAAGAAGAAGAAGAAGAAGAAGAAGAAGAAGAAGAAGAAGAAGAAGAAGAAGAAGAAGACCTTTTCTCTCTCAAAAGTAGAAGAGGAGAAAATAAAGAAAAAGTTGGTGAAAGTAAAAACTACAAAGAATGTCATGGTTTTGTTTTCCACAAATCTCTTTAATGTCTGGCTATTCTTTGAAATTTTTAAATGCTTTTTAGTTTGTTGTCTTTTTGAGGGTCTTTGGGGGGCCCACCACGCAGCTGCCAAGTTAATCACACACACAGTCTTATTATTACTTATGAGTGCCTTAGCTTGACTTGTTTCTAGCCAGCTTTTCTTATCTTTAATTAACTCTTCTACCTTTTCCCTCTGGGCTTTTATCTTTCTTACTTCTGCATATCTTACCTTCCTTCTTACTTTGTGGGTGGCTGGGTAGCTGGCCCTTGAAGTCCTCCTCCCCTTGTTCTCTTGCACCCCCCCCCTCCTCAATTCTCCTTTTATTTATCTCTGCCTGCCAGCCCCATCCATCCTTTCTCCTGCCTTGCTATTGGCTGTTCAGCTCTTTAGTAGATCAGGTGTTTTAAAACAGGCACAGTAACACAACTTTACAGAGTTAAACAAGCGCAGCATAAACAAAAGTCACACACCTTAAAATAATATTCTACCACACTTGGCTTTCTGGAAGGCAGCTAAAGTCCCATGCTTCCATATTCAAGTGGTAACATCACATCCCATTGATGTCACATCATATCATAAGGGCCAGTCTTCTCAGTGCCACTGTGTGAGTAGATATGACCTAGTGGACTTAAGGGCCCTAGTATCAGGGCCACTGGTCTAGAGGCCAAGCAGGAGGGGGCTGCAACATGACAGGCAATTGTCTGGGTCCTGCTGACTGAGTCTGTCCCTGCAGGTGTCCTGGCATTGTGGGTCTTGGTGACTCATGTGATGTACATGCAGGATTACTGGAGGACCTGGCTCAAAGGGCTGCGAGGCTTCTTCTTCGTGGGTGTTCTCTTCTCAGCCGTCTCCATCTCTGCCTTCTGCACCTTCCTGGCATTGGCCATCACCCAGCACCAGAGTGAGGACCATTCAGGGAAAGGAGGCAGGGAGAGGGCTTGAGGGTAGGGAGGAACCTGGGAATATGCCCTGGGACTGTTGTCCAGGTTCTAGAAGTGTTATTCTAGGGACTGAATGGACCACTTGACTTCCCCTGCTGGGGTTCCTTACTGTTAAAGTGGGGAGGATGAAAGACCCCACCTCCTCAGGGCAGGAGGACTCCAGACTGGTGTGAAGTACCAGGGACAAGTTTGACTCCCACCCCAGAGTTGCTGGAGTCCTTTATTCTCTGCCTAGCTCCAGGAAGGCAGCACCCCCTGGTGGCTCTAGTAAGAAGTAGCCAGAGGCCCTTCCCTATCTGATGCAGGTTGGAAGCGGCCTGTGTGTGCCACAAAAGGATGACCTGATGGCCAACTGTGACCTCCTCTCACACCCCAGCTTTATGACTAACATGCAGGGGTGCTCTAAACCTGCACTACACACACCAGTCTTTCGGGAGCATTAGTTCAGAGGCCCGCAGGCTGTAGAGTGGGCAGAAAGGGGGACCTGGACTTGTGGCTGGCTGTGGTGCTATGGGTCATCTCTAAAGTTGTCATCTGGTGTCTCTTCCCTGCAGGTCTCAAAGACCCGACCAGCTACTACCTCTCCTGCGTCTGGAGCTTCATCTCTCTCAAGTGGGCCTTCCTACTCAGCCTCTACGCCCACCGCTACCGGGCTGACTTTGCTGACATCAGCATCCTCAGTGATTTCTGACCCAGGGAATGAGATCACTCCAGCCTGGGGGTCCCTCAGGACCTGTACTCAGCTTCTGAGTCAGCAAGTGAGCCTGCCCCAAACCCTGGGGACTCCAGAACCGTGGCAGAGCATAGGCAGCCGGGTCAGTTTAGTACCCCAGAAAGCCATCTGGTCCCCTTTCTGGGGGAAGACAGAACTGTTGAAGGGGCACTGCCAGCCTGCCCATTAGCCTGGCTAGAGGGCAGCTTAGCTCTTTCCAAATGGATCTATTTTCTTAGCACTCTGAGGAACCTTGTAAGTAGGACCACGATAATGAACTCAAGGTGTCAAGGGTTAGGATTGTGAGGTCTGAACGTAATGGCAGGGTGGGGGACAGGCTTCCTTGCTGCCCCAGACTTCATTGAAGCATGTGTGTGGGAGGCATCTGGAAAGTTTCATCAAGTAAGGAATCTCCACTCAGAGATCTCCAAATCCCACCCCAGCACCTCTGCTCTGTTGTCCTCAAGGGTCAGGTAGTTGACTTCATCAGTTCCTAGGGAAGTGACAATTGGCTCTTTCCTCAAGCTGCAAAACTGAACAGAATCCAGTGTCTCTCCTCCTGTCTTCCCATCCAGAGTTTGTTTCCCATGAGGGTGCTAGAGCCAGCCAACCATTCCTGTGTCACATATGCTCACATGACCACATATTACCAGAGCTGGACTCCTTGGATGAGGCTAGACCTGAGGACCACTGGAAACATACCCCTGCACCTACAAGGGTTTTGGGATAGGGGGCAAGCTGGTGGGGGCTAGAGAGCTCTACAGCTGTAGTCTTGAGTCTCCAGCCTTTCACTTCACCTGTCCCTCACTGCACAAGACCACACCCCAGCCATGAGGACCTTCTCCCTGCACCAGACCCCAACATTGACGTTCATCTTTATCTCCTGGATGGACATGGGCCCAAGGCCTTACCTAAGTAGAGAGGGAGGGCAGGGGCTGCTATATACATCCTTTTATGTTAGGTTGCCGTTTTGCACATCTACTTTTCCACCCAGGTCCTGCCCCTCGCTCTCTGCCTTACCTGTGTCACTGTCACTTTAGCAGAAATACAGCGGCCATTTTTATCAGCCTCAGGGTGTTTCTTGGCGAGGGAGGGGACTTGAGAGGGGACTATAAGAGTGGACAAGGAGGGGGGCTCTACCTATCTGAATATTTCTCTAAGGTTAGCTCTGGGCTAGCGGGCAGCCTGCCCCCTCTTGGCCTGAGGAGACCACTAACTCAGACCTTTGCTCTCCCAGCCCTGCCCTATGAGGCTAAAATCTCCACAGTCCCAGCATCCCCTGCAGATTCCATACCCACCTCCTAGGCTAGGGAAGGGATTTTTTTTTTTCTCCTACCCCAAACAGACTGCTTGGGGCTCCAAGGTATATGGTGACCAGGCTGGGTAGATTTAGAACCAGAAAGACAAAAGCTGACACCCCCTTTGCTTATGCTGGATACTTTTTTCAGGCCTCTTGCCTTGTCCACCCTTTTACTTTATGGTATATGCTTCAAACACCATGGTGCTTTAGAGCAGGTAGGAAGCAGAAACCACGTCCACGTCTAGAGCCTTTTACCAAAAGATACACAAGGCAGCGACTCTACTGACTCCCAGCTAGGACCTAAGCCCAGGTGTGTCTGCTTCATGACCTTTTTGACAAACTGAGTCTGAGAACTGGTCCCCGTATCCCACAGGGCCCAGCCTGTAGGGCTCAGCCCTGGAGCATCTCCTTTTTCGCCTGGGTTGGTAAGCATGTATTTGGGGTGGGTTCTCCCTGCATGCAGTAGCCATGGAAGGGCAAGGGACTAGAGGGTCTGAGTTTGGCCCAAACTTGCCCCCTTTCTTAGCCCATCTCAGGTGCACACCCACCCCACTGATGACATCTAACATCCAGGATGTGTACTCACAAGGACTTTAAAGCAAATAAAACATTTATTGTTCAGGGTTTTTTTTTTCCTTTTTTTTCCTTTTTTACAAAAACATGCATACATACACAAGGTATGGCAGGTCTCGGGGAAGACATGCACACACACACTCTTGCACGCGCACATGCGTACACACACACACACACACACACACACACACACACACACACACACACACACAAATACTCTTTCTTGGCCCCAGGCCTAGACCTCAAAAGCCTTGAAGACTTCTGGGATGGCCTCCCCTCCCCCATATCTGTCTACTCTCCCCTCCTATCCCCCCTCAGTCAAGCTAGTCCTATGTGGGGCAGCAGTCAGAACTGAGGTGGGGGGAACCCCAGAAACAGAAGACAGGCTCATACTGGGAGCAGTGACCAGGCATCCCTGGGATTGTGTTGTGCTTTTAAGGGGAGATGAAGGTTTGGCACCATTGGGTCAGGAAGCACAGGACTCATAGAGAACCTGTCTGCTGCACCAGGGCACTGAGATGGTCCACATAGGGTGGCCTCTGGCAGGACAGTGACCAGATGGGAGGCTTGCTGGTGACAAGTCACAGGGAGAGAGCAGCTCAGAATGGCTCTCAGAGCCCAGTGCTACCAGAAGACAACTGAGGAAGCAGGTGAGAGGAACTCTCCTGTCCTCAGGAATAGGGGACCCCTTGGCTCCTTCTACTCCCCTAGCCCTTCAGAACCTTGGAAGGGCCACCCTGGCTGAGGCCAAGTTCACATTTCTGTATGGAGCCTGGGGCGGTGTGCAAAATCTGGGGTCTTCTGAGTAAAGAATAGTGGTAGTGGTGGGCCCACCTGAACCAGTCCTCCGCTGTGCAGTCCTGAGGGATGGAGGCCACAGGCTAGGGGCCTGGACACCAGAGAGCTGGATCCATTCTGAAAGAGCCTAGCTGGGCCTTAGTGCCCAGCCTGCCTCCTCCCAGGAGCCTTCCTGGTCCCCATCCCAGACCCAGTGGCCTTGTCAAGTTCCCTGGGGTAGCTGTCAGGGTAGGTTGTGCTCTGGACCTGACTGCCTGCCCAGAGGATCTCTGCAGACACAGGAACAGGGCTGACCACAGGTGAAGAGAGCCACGTCTGGAGAGCAGGTGATCTGTTCTGAAGCCCTAGAGATTCATAGGTTCTTCCTCTTCTACCAGCTGCTCTGAGGGCCTGGAGTGGGACAAGGGCAGGATGTTGGAAAGCCAGATGGCTGTGGTCAGGGCCTTAGTGGCATTACCCTCACAGTCCTACTTCAAAGGCCTGACACTATTAATTGTATGAGAGTCTGGGGTCTTCAAGCTGGGATGATCTAAAGGGATTAGAAGGCCATGGGCCTCAGGCTGAGGGTCTTGTGTTACCTGTCTTCAGCCAGGATGCCCACGGAGAGTGATGCCAGTGCAGTCACAGCTTCTACTTCTGCGTCAGCCCCTGGCACTCTGGGCAGCCAGGAGTCTGGACAGGAAGCCAAGCGCTGCATGCAGCCCCAGTATTTCCCTAGGACAAGAAGCTGGGTCAGTTGGGAAAACACAAGCTGTTTGAGCTGTATCCTAGACTGATAACAAAGAATAGTGGACACATCATCAGCGCCCCTTCCTGCCCTCACCTCTCAGCAAAACACCTCACAGCTTACCCCTTCCCTACAGCCCTGGGTAACAGAGCAGATTCAACATGGCTATGAGGACATCTTCACAGATTATCAAGCCCCTTTCCCATCTTCCTTGGCTAAAATTCCACTCTAGAGGGCTGGCAAGGTAGATCAGCAGTTGAAAACACTGATTACTCTTCCAGAGGACCTAGGTTTGATTCTCAGCATCCATGTGGTAGCTCACAACAATCTGAAACTTGGGTTCCAGAGGTTCTGGTGCCCTCTTCTTGCCTGTAAGAGCATTGCATGCACACACATGGTGCATAGCAGTACATGCCGACAAAATACCCATACACATAAAAAATTAACCAGACACACACCTTTTAATCTTAGCACTCAGAAGGCTAAGGAAGTTGGATCACTGAGTTCAAGGGCAGCCTGGTCTACATAATGAGTTCCAGGACAGCCAGGGCTACATAGACCCTGTCTCAAAATAAAAAAAAAAAAAATAATAATAATAATAATAATAATAATAATAATAAATAAATGAATAAATAAATAAACAATGAAAGACCACTCCATAGGTGTGTGGATTCTAAGAGCACCAGGTGGATCCACTTGTCCCTACATCATGTTTATGTCAAGATTCACTCACATGCCCTGCCCCTGTGCCTTGGTTTCCTAGAGCACAGGGTCCCCCTCATGTGGCCTCCATAGTGCTCAGCCTACCCCTAGGAGGCCAGGCACAGTAATAAATTCCTGTCTGAGGTAGGAGGATCACACGCTGGAAGGTAGCCTGGGAAACATAGTGAGACCCTGTATCAAAACTAAACAACCCAAGAGCTAGGCTATAGCTCAGCAATAGAGTGAAAGCCTAGCATGCGCAAGACCCCTGGTTCAATCACTGGTACTGAAAGGGGGGGGAGGTAAGACAGTCATGGTGCAGAGCAGGGGCAAGCATCCCCACAGCTGCTCTGCACAGCCACCTCTGGTCCATGGAACACTCATCATCCTGCTGGTCTGAGACGGTGATGGACACAGACCAGCTCAGAGCAGAACCTGAGCCATGGGAGGTACCATAGGAAGC
The DNA here is from genome assembly GCF_003668045.3 of Cricetulus griseus. Lineage (NCBI taxonomy): Eukaryota > Metazoa > Chordata > Mammalia > Rodentia > Cricetidae > Cricetulus > Cricetulus griseus. Next base: position 394,295,788 of record NC_048595.1, read on the forward strand.
TGTATCTGTGGTTATGTGTCTGTTTCTCCAACCAAGCCCGGATATGGGGAATCTGCCTTATTCATCTTCGTATTCCAGTAGAGATTCGGGGCCTTCACAGAAAGTGCTCAACAGATAGATACCTAGTTGAAGTGGAATCTTTAGCATGTTTTCCAAATGTGGGCTCTTCTGAGACCCAAGTAGACCTTCCCCACAGCCTCTCCAGTCACTGAGGAGGTAAAACCAAGCCTTCTGTTTTGTTTTTCGAGACAGGGTTTCTCTGTAGCTTTGCAGCCTGTCTTGGAACTTGCTCTGTAGACCAGAATGGCCTCCAACTCACAGAGATCCACCTGCCTCTGCCTCCTGAGTGCTGGGATTTCAGGCATACGCCACCACCACTCAGCTTTAAACCAAGCCTTTTTTTAGCAACCAAGGCCTGAGTGTTGCTGTCAGCCTGGCTCCTGGCCCAAGACTATAGCCAGAGATGGGAGGCCAGTCCCAGTCATAAGGAAGCCACTGTTGTGTCCGTGCTAGGTCCAACTGGAGGGCTAAGAGGTTACCCACTCATGGGGATATGCCCACCATTATTCCTGGAATCCTATTTGGTACTGTCAGTGTGCTTCTGGCCTGGCTGACACTAGATCTCTGAGACCTTTGCCAGTGGGCTGGTGGACTCTGAAGGCTTTCCCAAGTTAGGACCCAGCAAGTATCCAAGGTCAAAACTCACTGTGCACCCTGATCACAGCTTCCAGAGAGCGGATGGCATTGGGGTTGGGTTTCTGTTTCCAGCCTTCTTCTGAAAGGAGATCCACCTACAAAAACATTCTATCAGGGACCCGAGGCTCAGCCTGCACAGACAGACATAAGCTGCTGGCTCTCTGAGATCAGAAGATACTGGCCCTAGACCTGACCTGAGAAGGTTTCCACTATACCATCTTGCTCCACACCACCCCTTCCCCTCTTATCTACCTGCTCTTTGTCTGGGAACTGTGAAAGCCAGGCTCATCTGCCTCATTGAAGTATAGATGGTCTGGGGAGCTTACCTTGTTGCCCAGAAGAGCAGCCACACAGGCCTCAGAGGCATCGCAGATGGCTGTGAGGTCATGGCCACCCTCTAAGGCCAATACCACTGCACCTCCTGCCAAGGTCATCAGTTGCTGTGTCATATACCCAAAACCTAGATGGTTGAGATGAGAGCAAGAGTAGCAGGCTGGAGGAGCGGCAGGACCCATTCCCTACCCATAGTTTCCCTGCTTGCTTCCTCCTTTGTAGACAATGTCTTAAAGATGAGAACCCCATGCAAAATTCATTCATATGCTTCATCCAAAGCTCTGAGAAGTTCTCTACAAGGTCCCATAGCTAGTAGGTGGCAGGGCTGAGGCTTGAACCCCAGTATCACCTCCAGCCCAAGTCTCACTGGGCCACCACCACCAAGCCCTGTGGCATTGTGGATAGCACCAACATTGTGTTCTGAGACTGCAGCTCTTCTAACTTCAGCTGATGGCCCAACCTGGAAGCCTGGCTTCTCCAACTGGGCTTCCATCTGGCAGACCTAAGTCTTCAGAGGCCTGGTCCTGAGAAGTAGCTTGTGCTGTGCTAGGCTGGGAGAACCCAGGGAATTCCAGGGCCTGCAGCCCTACTCCAGACCTTACATGTGGCCCTGGACTGTGGCCGCTGCTTCTTGTCCCTTTCATTTTGGCAATACATTCCTGTCCCCACACAGCCTGGCTCTTATTTCCCACATCTCCCCCACAGCTGGGGCCCCCTTACATTTGGCAGAAACATGGTAGCCACCCAGTGGTGCTGGGTGACCCTCGGCAGCATCAAAACCAGCAGACACCAGGACCAGGTCTGGAGCGAACTCTCGGGCAATGGGCATCACCACTATCCTGAAGTTGCAAGGAGAGGCGTCATCCACCTGGGGCCTAGCACAGCCCATGCTAGCCCCTCCTGGGGGCACCTGTCCTTAGGACACCAAGACAATCTCCTAATGAGATTAGCAGGTGCCCTGATCTCCTTCACTCTGGCTGTGGCTCTGGTACACACCAGCCTCAGAACTCAGCCATACTGAGAATTCAACAAGCAAGGAGCAGAATGATGGCAAAGATGACTATGATAGGATGAAAGAAGTGTGTGTGTGCACGCGTGGTGTGTGACTCACACAGCCAGCTGCACTTAAGCTTGCGCTGGTCACTAAGCCTCAGGGACTAAAAACACTCAGCACTTTGGCTAAAGGTGAGCACACTATGTTTAGAGTTGACCTAGACGCTTTCCACCTGAGAGTGACCAGGCAACTACACCTGAAGTCCTGGGGTGTTAAGCTCCATCCTTCATCTTCTTCCTCTTGCCACCTGTCCTTAATGTCCCTAACCCAATGCTGGTGTCCATTTAGGCATTTAAGCTCAGCACAGACACCAGGAAGTCCCACCAGTAGAATTAATTCTCATGGAGAGAACCTCCAGAAAAGGACCCACGGGTCTAATTGTAGGGTTCCATTTTCCCTAGAAACAAACAGGAACCTGGAGTGAAGGCGACAAGGGCTCCTTATAAGAGCCCAAAGAGTTTTCTAAAGTCACCCCCATCCCTCCATGTGGACAGCATTTCAGGACACCAAGTTTCTACTCTCACCGGAGATCCACAATCTCCATACAGTATTCTTTGACTAGATGCGGCAGTTTTGCCCTACCCAAAGGTCCCCAGGCTGTGCGACTCAAACTTTCTTATTCTTGTGTGTAACCTATCTTCTTATTGGAGTTGGCTTACAATGTCTAATAACCAAGTGTGAACAGATTGACAAGCCAACCAGTCGCTTCCAACCTAGGGTTGTGGCAAAGGGAAGAGAGGCAGTCTTGCTGGACTGGCCTCCTCTAGACCCCAGAGTACTTACCTGAAGGCAGCCAGGTACTCAGGATCCCCCATGGGTGGATCCAAGCCCCCAGCCCAAGCCACATTGACGTTGAAGCCTTCGCCATTGCCAGTCCCCACCTGGAAAACAAGATGTAAGGAAGACATGAGAACAGAATCCCAAGCTCATCCAACTTCTTCACTTCCCAATATGGAAGCCGAGGTTCAGAAATGATGAGCCAGTAGCTCGGGACCACACAAGACAGGGGCAGAGGGCTCAGGAGGAAAATCAATGTGCTGGGAGATGCTGACCCAGCCTGTGGTTACCTCATCCACAGCCCCACTGCCTGGGAAGAAGTTGCCATCATCATGGCGATGCAAGGAGATGTACAGCACGCTGGGGTCCTGGTAGAAAGTTTGCTGTGTGCCATTGCCATGGTGAACATCCTGCACAATACAGTGGGCCGTGGATTAGGGAAGGTCCAGAAGCAGAAAGATGGAGGTAAGGACACACTGGAAGGATTTCAGGGTCGGTAACATTCTGAGTACTGGGACGCTAGGCTGGTGGGGTCAGAAAGCTACAGTTTCTAGGATCACATGATTGCATTGCCCCCAAGCAATCTACTGTCTGGTGGTAATCCCCATCTCCACATGGAAAGACTTCCTGTCTTGAGACACCGTAGTTAGATGCATACACCATAGAGCTAACTGGCCTGGACTCCAATCTTGGCCTCTCATCTCAAGAGGTGAGTGGCAATTCAAGATGGTAATCTCTGTACATACTTTCCTCATCTGTGAGATGGGCTACCATCAGAACCAGACATGAAATTGTCAGCATCTAGATATGACTGAGGATATACTGATGCTATCGATATGACTGTTAAGGTTACTGTGTGGAGGGGAAAGGCCTCGCTTTGCCAAGAAGAAGCCAACAGAGGTTAAAGACAACACCTAAGAATTCCTAGAACTGGAGAATTCCTATCCCTTGTGGAAGCCTATGAACACCAGCAGCTTCCCACAAACCATCCTTTCTGGGCTTCCTGACAGATCTATGATGCAGGTGCTGCATTCTCCCACACTTTGATAAGGGAGAGGCTAATGCCACACTCAGACATGCAGCCACATTTCTGAGGCCAGACTCAGGGTTTTGCCAGGAGACCTGGGTCTGGTGACACTAGGAATCGGGACCTACCCAGTCAACAATGAGGATCTTGCTGGCTTTGCCTTGCTGTTGTAGCTGTCGGCAGGCAATGGCCACAGAGTTGAAGAAGCAAAAGCCCCTAGAAAAAGGAGAGGGTTCTGACAGCCCATTCCTCCACCCCTCTGCCTACAGGAAGGCTCTGAAGGTGGCCCCCACCTCATACCACACAGGCCTGCCGCCTCCCCAACACCTTACATGGCTGTAGAATGATCTGCATGGTGTCCTGGGGGCCGCACCACAGCAAAACCATTCTGAAAAGGGAAGGGCACTTATCACTCCAACAGTCACCTTTCGACCCACATTTGCCTGAGCCTGCTTCTCGTCCCAGCCTCTTTCTCCAAGGAGCAAAAGGCATGAGTTGCCAGTATATCCCACTGAAGTGTCCAGATATTCATACATACCACATTTGCCTCTCACAGCATCTCTAGACCATAAACGTTATCATCCCCAATTTATAGACGAGAAATCAAATCACAGTGAATTAAATAACCCAAGTTATGTGGCTGCAAATGGTAGTGTTGGGATTTTAAAACCAGGGCGCTTGCCAAGTGCTTGCCAAGCCCTTAGGATGGCAAGGGCACAGTGCCTGCCTTGGGCTATGAGCTCTCAAACAATGGGGCTGTGTGCTTCAGACGGATCACCCCAAGGCACCTGTCTTAGAGCAGTGAGCATAACCTCAACCTAGTATGCAGGATACCATCACTAAAAGGAACCCGTTGGCCTATGGGGCTCAAAAATGGCCATGATGCACCTACAGGCACGAAACAGGTCTTAAGTGATCTTAGGTGGTCAGGACTATCTAAGACACCAAGGCCCTAAGCAACATGACCTTAGAGGTCAAGCCTCACCTTGGTTTCAGCCCCGATTTCCCTTCCAAAACCTTGTAGCAATATCCACAAGAAACGAGAGGTCTGAACTTGGGATCTAGACATGCCACCATCACCCCGCCACCTCTGTGGTTTACCAGCCTTTAACTTCCTACCTTTAGTTCTCGGGAAGCTACTTTGAATGCAAGGTCGGTGACACTGCCTGCAGCCCAGCGGGCTGCATTGGAGGAATGCAGCTCGTTCCAGATGGTGTCAGTATCTACCTGTGGGGGCCAGGGTCAGGGACTGCATCACCCTATGCTTTCCACAGGAGGCAGGGCCCCATGAGGCAGTACCCACCCCATGGCCAGGACCCCAGGGGCAGGGAGCTGGGCAGACAAAGCTGCCTCCCCAGTGCCCCACCGCCCAAAGGCAAGGCCTCCTGTGTCCCCCAGTCCCAGCAGGACTTCTTCCCAGCACCAGCTCGTATGTGGCCAGCACTCTGCCTCCCCAGTCAGGGGAGGGGGCATGGCGTTACCTGGGCGGGATTGGGGTTTGGGCCCGGAGGGGTTTTAAGCCCCAGCTGACTCTGCTCAGGCCCTGCAGGACGGTCGGAGCTGGAGGGGCCGTCTGCACCACTGTCTTCCACTCAGAGCCCCTAGCCCAGGCTGGGAGGCCCCCCAAACCCAGTCCCTGGGCCTCAAGGCTAGGGAGGGGCCGGGGGCCATGATGGGGAGATGGGAAGGGCGAGGCGGACCGAGAGAGGCGAGGAAGGCAGAAAGAGTCGCAAGAGGCTGGAGAAAGAGAGAAAGAAAGGACAGAGAGGGAGAGGAGGGAGGGGAAAACAGAAGCAACAATAGTTGGAAAAACCAGAAAGTGGCAAGAAATGGGGAGTTGTGAACAGGGCACTGACTGTCTCCCCAACAGCTCCCCCTCCCCCCCCGGCAGCTCCCACTGCCTCCATCTCATCTCCACACACCTTGCCTGGCACCTTTAGAGGCAGGAAGGGCCATGCCAGCAGTATCAAAGAGACCTCCGACAGGTGAGGGAGAGGCGGGCAAAGCTGGAGGGCTAGAAGGCTATGTCCTGGGTAGGGGCATTCTAAACCTCTAAGTACATGGGAGGTGCCCCACGGCCCCCACACTAGGCAGTCCAAGGTCTGGAGGTCAAGTAGGGTACACCTGGAGTGCCTGAAAGAGGCCCACTCCTGGACAGGCAGAGCTGCTAACTCCTGGGACACAATCTCAAGCCCCAATGTGACCCTGCCTTGGGCCTCACTCAACATCTACCAAACACCTAACTGTGAGGCACTGGGCTGCACACTCGTGGGACACTAATGGGACTGGGATACATCTATCACAAGGAGCTTCCAGCCAGCAGAAGAGCATAACGGGGAAGGCCCTGACAGAACCACAAGTCACAGGTGGCAGAGGGGCGGGAGTGGGCCAAGAGAACCGAAGGGAAGGCTGAAAGTCCTTAGTAATGCCCACTTGAGATCTCTGGGCATACTTACCCCAACCCCACCACAGGGTAGCATCACAAACATCCGCTGTGCCAGGAGTCCTGTGGAGAGAGGCCCGGTCACAAAAGTGAGGAACGCAGAAGCCCTAAGAAGAGTGTATGGAGGGAGAAACAATACAGGGAGATATGGAGATGGGCGGGGTGGAAGTGGGGCTGACGGGACACATGGACAACACCAGGGCAGCAAACTGGCGGGGGATATCCAGGAAGCTGTGCACAAGTGAGGCAAGAGCACAGAGGTGGGTGAGATGGGTGAGCTTAGGGTGATTCGGGGCCAGACATCATATGGGTCCCTCCCCTACCTGTCAGCTTCCCATTATCCAGTTTGAGGCGGCTGAGGGGGTTGGTGCCGTAGAGGAGTACATGCCTTTCAGAGTGGACTGATTGCAGCTCCTCTAGGGAGGCCTTTCGGCCTCGGAGACACTGAGAGAGGGCCCACAGAGCTCCTGAGGTTTGCTCACCCCTGACCTTCTGCTACCACCAGACCACCCATTGTCTCATCCCTTACTGACCCCAAAGCCTCTCGTCCCTTCCCTTGCACAGCCCCACTGCCTTGCCTCACCTCACACCGGCTTCGGAGACCTCGCTCCTGCAGCCGGGACCAGATGCTCTGGATGCGGCCTGCATGCTCGGGGTGCTTGCTGTTGTCTCCACAGGAGCACTGGTGCTTCAGCATCACCGAGTCATAGACCAGCCCTGCAAGAAACAGCCATCCGTCAGGGCTGGAACTCGTAGTGGAGGGGCCTCCACCATGGCTGCAGATGGAGAGCAGCCCATGCCCAGAGAGCTAGGCATATACACATCCCTTGCTGCTACACATGTCTGTGTTCCCTTCCCAGGCCTTCTGTGAAGAGCTAGCCCTGTCTCTCTGTGCACATGCCTAAATGCCTCAGACAACCTGATGTACACACCAGTGCCAGCCTGCCTTGCTCTGCATGACCCTTGATTTCTTGGTATTCGTACTCCCTATAAGGCTCAACCTATCTCCTATGCCCTTTAGAGTTCATGTCCTAAACCCAGAGAGACTTAACACAGGGCATCTCCCTCTCAGTGTCACAAACTCACAGAGGGTTTGTGTCCCAACACAGAGAAGAAAGACAATTGGAGGGAAACCTCAAGACTGGGAGAGAGGATACCCACAATGTTACAGGCCATGTGGTTAGTCTCCCAACTGCACATGGAAAACACTCAGAAAGCTAGTTTACCTTGTAAACATTATGCAAATAACACAAAACTATTTACATAGCATCTACGTTGTACTAGGTATTAAAAGCAAAGTAGAAGTGATTTCAATGTGGAAAGATATGCGTAGGTTACATGCAAATACTATGCTGTTTTACATGAAGAACTTGAGCTTCTGTGGTTTCAGTGTCTTTATAAACTGGGCAGGGGTCCTAGAATCAACTCTCTGAGGGACTGAGGGCTTTCAGCCTAGCCCAAGGGAGGTCTCCAGAAACAGGCCCTGTATATGCACACTGCTAGTGGGAGGGCTGGGGGCTTGCACATCTCAGGGTACCAAGGACTTTCAAAATGCTCACACTCCTTGACCCAGGAATGCTACTCCTTAAGTGTGACCCTAGAGAAATAATCCCAGACAGAAGACAGGACTGAAACATAAGAAAATTAAAGGTCAGGCATCGGTGGCGCATGCCTTTAATCCCAGCACTTGGGAGGCAGAGGTGGGTGGATCTTGTGAGTTCCAGGCCAGCCAGGACTTCATAGTGAGAGTCTATCTCAAAAACTAACAAACAAAAGCAAATTAAAACTAAAGCTGGACTGTGGTGGCGCATGCCTTTGATCACACCACTCAGGAGCCAGAGGAAAGCAGACCTCTGTGAGTTCAAGGCCAGTCTGGTCTACAGAACGTATTCCAGGATAGCCAGGTCTACACAGGGAAACCCAGTCTCAAAAAACAAAACAACAAAAATGAAAAAGCGGCCAGGTGGTGGTGGTGCACGTTTTTCATCCCAGCACTGGGGAGACAGAGGCAGGCGGATCTCTGTGAGTTCGAGACCAGCCTGGTCTACAAGAGCTAGTTCCAGGACAGCCTCCAAAGCCACAGAGAAACCCTGTCTCGAAAAACCAAGAAAAAAAGAAAAGAAAAAAGAAAGAAAAAATTAAAACAAAAAAAATAGAATTAAAATTGAGCTGGGTGTGGTGATTCACACCTGTAATCCCAGTACTTGAATCCCTAGCACCATTAACAAAAATTAAAAAGGACTTAGTCAAGCAGGGTGCAAAATACAGTTGGCATGTTTGTGACATTAGACGGGTATGGAAGCTAACTAAAACCTAGAATGAAATAGAGCAGCACTTAGGACAATAAGGTACTTGGTGACTTTTTATTCTTATATTTCCCTGTATTTCTCAAAATGTTTGGAATACTTTTGAGCTCTTTTTACAAGTACAGCAATGGAAAGTGATGCTTTTGCTTTTGTTTTAAAAGGGCTGGTTATGGTAGAAAGACACTCAAACTCCTGTCCTAGCCCCCGACTGCTGGTTTTGTCGTTTAACCATAAGCTGGTCGCTGTCAACTTAGGTTTCCTGAGTTGTGATGCACTTATGTTTCATGGGCACTGCAGAGCTCACAGGTGTGGACTCGTGCCCCAGCCACTTCCTTCTGCCTCCCTGAGTTCTTCTGGTCTTACCTGTGGCAGGTGTTTCTGAGCTGGTGAGGACTTGGGTCTGACAGGTGGGCTCTGGGCTCAGCAGGGAAACAGGTGCCGCTGGGGAAGACTGAGTTCTGGACAGGGGCCGGTGTCCCACCTGGGCCAGAGGTAGCAGCGCAGAGTCGCCGGAGCTTCCCTGGGAAAGTCGCCCAGCAAGATGCTGCTGCTCCCAGAGTGGCACCTGAAAGAAACATGGCCCTGTACAGTCTCCATCCAGTTTCCCCACCCAAGGACTAGGGGCCCTCCAGATAGACCCCTTTTCCAGAAAAATTCCAGACGTGGGCTCTGGCCTTTCAACTCTCTGTGCTCCCTGAAGACCAGCCCTAATATCACAAAAACTCCTTTTGGCCCTGAGTCTATGCTGACTGAGATCACCTCTCCTACGACTGTGCTACTAACCACAAGGGGACCTGCCTGAGACACTAAATACACGTGAACTGTTTCCTACATTCATAAAGTCTTAAGCCCTCATCTTTGGAGATGGGATCTATGCAGGGGGAATCAAGTCTTCATTGAAGAGTTTGCTGTCCTTGTAAGAAACTTTTAGCAGAGGCCTACAGACCTCTTCCTTCACAGCCCCCAGAACACACATCCCCCACCCACCCAACACACACACCATGATTTCACCTTTTCAGCCTTCAGAGCTTCAAGGTGATCAGTATCTGCCTTTCAAGGCACCTGTGTGTGTATTTCCTGTGCAGTGGTCCTGGCAAATGAACACTGCCTTGACCCCGTGCTATTAATCTAAAGACCAGGGGACTACTGTTGTCCTACTTTTTTGCCCCAGCTATCTTTGGATAAAAAAGACAGCCAGTTGCAGGGAGAAGTGTGACGGGAGGGGCATGTGTGGCTCTGTGAAGAAGCAGGCAACGGAGCTGGGTCTACTTGAGAAAGCAGGCTGCTGCAGTATATGTGCACGTGAACACACTGGAGAGCTGGTGTGCGCACACGCGCGCGCACGCACACACACACACACACACACACACACACACACGCACGCACGCACACACAGTGTGTGCATGATGTATGCATCTGCACCTTGGTGTGCGTCTTAACCACCCTTCCTTTCCCCATCCTATGCCAAGCCCCAAGTCTTCTGACTGAACTTTCTGCAGAGCTCTTGGTGCTGCAGAGCATACCTGTTGGTGCTGCTGCAGAGAAACAGGGCCTCTGCCCTCGGGAGGCCCGTGGCCTGACTCCCTATGTTCCAGGCCATCATTCACCACAGCTCCCACTCCCCCACCATCTGTCTCTAGGTCCTCAGCTGAGGGTATCTGCCGCAGTCGGGGCTTCTCACTCGGCTTGGCGGGCCTCTGGGGAGGGGAGATGGCTGTCTGAGAAGTGGGATAAAGAGGAGGTTGGGAGGCAGGCAATGGGTTGGGTGAGGCCACATCCATCTTGCTAGGTCTCCAGCAGTCACTTCTCTTGTCCTCCAGTTCTTCCTTTCCTCCCCCTAAGTGTCCATCTTCCAACCCACAGGGGTTCAGTTAGACGCCCCCTTAGCATCTCCCCTACCCAGGTCCTCTCACCTTGATGAGCTGGACATGAGGTTTGAGCCGATCCTGGCGATCCTGGCGGGGCTGCAGGGGGCCCAGCAGAGGGGAGGCAGTGGCGCTGGGGGGCAGGGGCTCTGAGCGTGTCCGGTTAAGTGGCCGGTGGAGGCCTGACCCAGAGAGCCGCTCGGTGGTCAGTAAGGGCTGGGCAAAATGGAAGGGCAGGGGCCCAAGTCCAGGCACTGGAAAGAATGGGACGTATATGAGGAAGGGATCTTGGGCATCAGGAAAGAGGTGGGGGCGTGGAGTGGAGGCAGAACTTGGACAGTGAGGGATTAGAAGGTGGGTCTTTCCCAGAGCTTGGCCCCTTGGCAGCATACACAAATCCTGCCCATTCTGGGAGAAGCAGCAAGACTCACCAGTCCATAGTGGGGCATGGGAGACTGAGGGATCCAGCAGGAGAATGGGCTGCAGGCGAGACGGTAAGGTGCCCCCAGCATCTGGCTCCAGACCATGGTGCAGGAAGAGAGGAGCATGAGGGTTCCCCAGAACAGGACCCCGAGGGCCCAAATTCGAATGGGTCCTGCGGTCACCATCGGCCTGAAAGAAAGGTAAGAAGTCAGAGTTGGACAGGCTTCCCAGAGAGGAAGAGAAAGGCAAGGCAATAGGACACAGGCAGGAAAGAGGCTGGAAAAGCGTGGAGTGGGGGCAGGGTGCCCCAGCCACTCACCCTGGCAGGGGCAGGCAGCCCCAGTGTGATTGCGGGCAGCAAGGACATTGTCGGCAAAGCGAACGGGGCCAGAGAAGTCTCCTGCAGCCGCAGCCGCTGGCCCAAAAGCGCCTGCCATGGGGAGCAGGGTGACGGGTCACCAGTCCTGGAACGCTACCCCTGGTATGCCTATCCCCAGAACACCCAACAGGCCCTGCTAGGGACTGCCCAGACCCTGAAGCCTCAGGCCAGGCCAGATGCTGGAAGAAGGCCAAGACTCAGAACTGCCCCCAGGAAAGCCCAGTCCCAGCAAGGCCTTACCTCTGAGCCCAGGGCAGGGTTGGGGCCATGCTCGCTGTCATTGGGGGAGCTGCACCCCGAGGCAGGAGTGCTGCTACTACTGGGGGAGGAATCTAAGGGGAGAGGGAAAAGGAAGGCACAGTCAGGGTCAGGAGTGGTCAACCTTGGGCGGGATTCCCAGTCACAGTTCCTCCCCTTCTGGGGTGTATTTCTGCTTTCTTCCTAGAGGAACAGAAAGCTTCCAGACCGCCACTAGCCTACAGTATCTCTCTTACAGCATCTCTGAACAGTTGCTTTCACGCAGCTCCCATTTCCCCCAGCAAATGTCAACTTAGCAGACCCAATAGGGCTAGTTTTAGCCTCAGCTAGCCCTCTCACAGGCAGGAAATGTACAACACTTAGCAGTCCCACGTGGCAATGTCCATCTGAGTGGAACCTGGCCCAAAGGAACAAAACCAGGAGTAAGGAGGGCAACTCCATGGCCCTGTGGGACCCTACCTCCAAGGGGCTCTGCAGGCCTCCGCCGAAGGCTGGGTGGGGCACTCTCCTTTCTGAGCAGGGGATTCTTGCGCCGTTCCAGGGACTTCTTGGGCTTATAGCGCAGCTTCAGGTTGGGCTCAGACACTGCAGAGGAACAAATGTCACTCCATTGCTATGCCAGCTACCCTACTCTACTCTTGTTTCGTTTTGAGACAGGGTCTCACTTGTAGACCACGATGGCCTTAAACTCACAGACATCCACTTGCCTCTCCCTATTGAGTGCTGGGACTAATGGCATGCAAAACCACGCCGGGCCTCTTCTGTGCCCTCCCAGCTACCTCTATGGGTTGAAGAGAAAAAAAGGCAAAGCCAGAGGAAAGAAACCTAGTGTACCAACTGTCCCAGCCCTCCTTCAACCCCATACTCCTGACCTAAATCCCTTGGCCTACTCTAATCCCTGCAAAGCTCTGCCCGCTCACCTGTTTTACGCAGGGGAAAGTGTTCCGGGGCTTCAGTGGGCAGGCTGGGAACTGGAGGCAGGAAGCTGCTAAGCATGGAGCGGGCAGCACCCTCTGTGTCCAAGGGCTCAAGAGTTCTGTGGGGATGAGCGTCAAGGCTACTTCAGAAGCCTGGAACACCCAAAGGCCTTAAAAATCTCACTCTGCACAGAAGCCTTCCTGGGCCCAGTCACCAGGAGAACAGCCACCAACAGAGCTAGGCAGTGTGGAGCCAGCATGTCCGGAGTCATCTCCAGGTGGCAGTAGTGGGTTACCCGTGCTAACATAAATGTTCTGTTCCAGGTATAAAACCCAGGCCTTGGGAGCTCAGGGCCTCCTGGAAACTCAGTGTCTCCTGTGGTAAGAGCCTTTTCAAGAACCAGGACTTCTGTGCATGCAAAGAGCCCGAGGTGAGATGTGGGGAGAGAACTGAAGGGGAGAGGAGGGCAGCTCCTTGCTGAGGGAGACTTGGGGAACCATGTTGTGGTACAGAGTAAGAAGCAGGTGGTAGGTGTCAGGGAGGAAAGGGGACATGAGCTCACTTACTCACAGGTGAGTATGTAGGGAAGAGAGGGTACAGAAAGGACCTGAGGGATGGTGAGCTACCTGTAAGGAATACTGGGGCTGCTGGGATGGACTGTTCTCTCAAGAGCTGCCTGCTGTTTCTTCAGGATCACCTCAGCCAGCTTCTGCTTGACCACACTGCTGGCTACGGCACCTGCAGCGGCAGAGAAATGAGAAGCCTGGCAATGGGGAGACGGGGAGCCTCTTGGGTACATTCTCTGCCCACTGTCCAGGCCACACATTAGCACACCATGTCTCAGGGACTCCTCAGGCAACAACGGAGCTACGCCTGAGATCCCACCTCTCCTGTGAAGCCTCTAGACACGCCCACCCCCGCTTCTGCTCATAGGCAGAACAGAGGGCATCCCAGTAAATGGTGACCTTCCCACACACCCCTCCCAGACCCATGGTGGAGCCTGAACACCAGGCAGAGAACAGGGGAGACAAGCTTCACTCTTACTTCGCTTGCTCTTGTCTTTATTGAGAAGCTGTCGAAGTTCTTGTTCCTGCTGCGCCCCCTGCAGCTCCGGCACTGGTGGGTCCATTGAGAGCTGTGGACAGAGCCAGCAGCTCAGGGACGGCAGGGGTAAAGGACAGAGTTAAGGTCTGGGGAAGCTGGGATGTGTCTAGGGAGTTCCGTCTTTACCCTCATGGGCTCAGCTGAGCGCTGTTGCTGTTGCAGGCCGGCCAGGAAGAGATGGCGGTGCAATCGCTGGGGGTGCTGCAGGGCTAGCAGCGCAGGCTCCGGTGGGGGCTCCACTGTGGGCCGCTGGCCCACGCGCAGGTCCATGGGCTGGGGCTGAGAGCCTGCTGTGTCTGGCTGGAGGGCAGGGCAGCCTGGGGACACACAGCAGAGTCAGGAACATGGTCACAGACTACTGAACCCTCTGTAAAAACACCCTCAGGGGACCTTTTCCTCACACAAGCTGGGTCTGTGAGCTACAGGTAGGTCCTGGATTCCACTCTACCTGTGAAAGAAGTTCTACAGACTACAGACACGCTCCCTTCCAATTGTTGATGGCTAGAACTGAGTCACGGGGCTGTAAGCATGGCGTCTTCCCCCTGGAATGCTTTTCCACTGGTTTGGAGCTAAGGCTACCGGTTTTCTGAGATGGTAAGGCAGTTCTACTCTGTTTGCCTTTGACCTTCTAGGAATGAGGTCAGTCTGTCTCAGGGTGGAAGAGACCAGGCAGGTAACCAGCCCCCAGTCTTATAGGCCTCACACACCCTCAGCTGCCATTCTCTTATCGCCATGCTCTGTTCCACTCTGGTCCTTGGGATCAAGATATAGTGCCTGAAGTTCACAAGCAGCCCTGGCTGACCACCTAGGGCCTACAGAACCCTGCTTTCAGGGCAGGCTCCTCAGCTCACCAGGCCCATGAGCTTGTGGTGCAGACTCCTGCTTCCCATTCCAGCCAGCTGTGGGCCTGGTCTGGCAAGGACAGCAGGCTCAGCTGCTTCTTCTCCAGTGTCCTCTGCACCCACGCCAGGAGCACCTTGCCAAGACCGTGGGTGCAGAAGCTATTTATAGCTCACCAGCAGACCAGGGACAATGCCAGCATAGCCAGCTGGCCAGGCTGGGCTAAGCAACCCGGGATGCTGAGATGCTAAGAGGTGGGGCTGCTGCTGCAGCTGGGGAAGGGAAGGGTTGAGAGTACAAGAGAGAAGAAACTCCCCACAGGGACCTTCTTCGGGCATCCCCTTACTGAGCAGCCACACTATCCTCGGGGTCTGGCACTGACAGGGAATGGGACAATCTCCAGCAAAACACCAATGGGAGAGTCAGGAAATGAGGCCTGTGGTCTGATGCAACCATAGCAATCATAACTTTAACATCTGTGGTGCATGCATGCAACCAAACCCACTCAGCTCCCAATCCACCTGCCCTGGATGCTAGTTATTGCTATCCTTTATCCCAGACGAACCAAGAAGTCCCAGTGTGAGGGAGACTGCCTAGAGTCACCCAGCAAGGGACAGAAAGAGGACGGAGTCTAGTCCTGTTAAGGCCAATGCTCCGTTTTCTCACCAACACTCAGGAAATCACCTCCCTTGGAAGGGATTCCCTTGGAAGGAGCAAGGGAAGAAGTCACTAAAATGTTGTCACTAAGGGGTGTCATTCCAACATTGACTATGAGATGGGCATGAAGAAGAGTTGAGCCAGGCCTACTACGGCCCTCCAGTCACTTAGCAATTTGAAAGCATGGCTGTGCATCCAGATGCCACCCAAAGTAAACAAATGCCAGGATTTGGTGCCCTCACTCCTGTTCACATGGCTACCCAAGCAATCATTCTGGTTGAGTATGGGCCTCTACTGGCAATGTAGCCCTGACCCACGAGAGGTTTGTCTTCCTAAGTTCTGGTGTAGTGGCTTCCTGAGGTCATTCCCTTGATGGTGCAGGTTGCACTATACCTGAGGCCTGTGGCTTCAGCCACAGCAAACTAGGAGCAGCCACCTATAAGCTGCTACCATCTTTCACTAAGCATTACTATCGCCAGTGCAAAAGGATGCCAGGAACAGAGGACAGCCTCTGTTCAGAACTTTGGGAATGCCTGTTGGGGTGTCTTAGCATTTGGTGGGGGCTAGCCCTATGATGGGTATAGGAGTGGGAAAGTTCTCTGGGAACCCTCCATCAGGCATTTTCCCAAGAACACCCTTCATGTGAACAAAGCCACCAACTCAGGCAGTGCTTTTTATCCCATAATAAACCCAGAACCTTTTTTCCCCTGGTCTTTGGCTCACAATGTCTCCTCACCCCTACATTCTATTTTCCCAAACCTCACCTAACTGCTCAAAGCCCAGCTGAATCTAGGCCAGTGGGCAGCACCTCTTTTTCCTGGACTCCATGCTGGCCACACACAGCATTGTAAGCTGTCCAAGGAAAGGACCATGCCTGGGTTAAGCTCCAAAGGTTGACTTTGGTTTGCCATTGCTTATCATCCCAGGACTTAAGAATAGTGTAATCTGGCATAGGGTAGACACTCAATAAACCCAGAATCACGGGGAAATCTCGGTATTTCTCCACAGTGGCCTAGGATGGTAGTGGTTGACACAGGTGAGGTTCCTCAATGACTTGAAGTGATAGGATAACTCATGAGTCAGGTTTCTCTCGTTTAGCATGGGTCTCATGTTGCTACCACTGGTTTTTCTCTGTTTTTGTACATCCTATCTTCCCAAGCTTTGGGACAGCTGAACTAAGGTCCTCTGGCTCTTCAGTTGTCCATGCCATGTGGAGTCACTACATAACTCGGTAGATCCGGTGAGTCCCCATAGGGAGTCAGGGAAAGGACAGCTTCAGACTTCCATTCTAGACCTAGGCAGCAACAGGAAGTCTACTGTAATCCAGTCTTCCAGGAAGAGTGAGTGACAGCAGAGATGTTCCAGGACAGCAGGGAGCACCCAGAGAAAGCCATCTCACCACTGAGAGACATCGTGCTTCCCTGAAGGGCCCAGAAGAGGACTGAATGACTTGAAAACAAGAACACATCCCTCCTAACCTGGATCCAAAGATGCCTCTCCTGTCCTTATTCTTCTGGAGACCCAACGTTGTCCCTTGCCTAGGACCCCCATCTTCCAACTCTCTGGCCCAGCAACATCCCACCTCTTCAAACCCTCAGTCTCACTTTTCCCAGGTCATTTCCATCCCTCATCATCTCCCACCAACCAGTCTCAGGCCTGACTTTTATGGGTGCCTGGGAGGCAAGGGCAGTGGGTACCCAGACTTACCCCGGGACCCATCTGTAGAAATTAGAGATGAAGGTGTGTCTGGAGTGAGCACTGGAGGAGGGCTACTGTCCCTGGAGAGGGCAAGCTCCCTGCCACTCCAGGCTGGGAGTGGATCTCCAGCTTTTGCAGCCAGCTATTGAGTGACTCAGCTAGCTACTCCGCTGCTTGGGCAAGGTGCACAAGAAGAACTCCAGGAAGCCCCAGCTCACCCAACAATGCCCTCAGCCCTCCCTGATGTGGTCAGATACCATCTTCCCTGGGCAGCCAAAGCACATTCCCAACAGCCTGAGGGGGAAAAGCAGGCTGGGAGGTGCACAGGGCCAGAAGTGGGAGCATGTGGATGGGGAAAGCAGGCCCAGAGAAGCAAAAAGTAAATGTCTGGAACAGGAATGGTCTTCTCATTGGAAAAGGCCTGGGCTGTGGCCACAGGTCAGAAGAGATCTGATAGGAGCTGTAAAGGAGGGGAGATACAATACCCCAAGGGCCCCAGCGTAGGGCCCTCTACTCTAGCTGCCCTGTTCTATGTCTTACCAACTTCACTGTCCAAGAAGAAAGAGCCACTAAGCCTTTTTGAGATAACCTGGGCTAGGAATCTTTTCTTTGGAAATGGCTGCCTCTCCCAGGCTCCTAAGCCTGTTCAGAATCCACAAAACTACAATAGGACCTTGGGTTGGTTGGCAACAGAAAGGCCCAGGCAGACTAGGAGGGGGAAGCAGGTGTAAATTCTCACAACACTTGTCCACAGTGAACACTGAACGCCTGCCCCCGACACACACCAAGGGTCAAGGAAACTGAGGGCTTTCCACAGACAGCATTTAGAGGCTGTGCTTCTCAGACCAGACCTAATGCACAAGGCCACTTCCTGAAGGGAGATGGGTGCTGCTTTCTGGGCCTGTACTTAGCAGGCAGCTTCAGGTGGGAGGGACCCATGCCTAGTACGGACATGCTACCCCACCCATGAATCCAGTCACCTTTGGAGTCTGCCCAAGCCCATGTCGGGACGGGGCTGATCCTATCTGCTCTCCTCACTTCTTCACATGCACTCATAATGTCCCCACACCTTAGCATAGCACTAATTATGGTATCGATGGTGGCACTTATCAGCCATCATCACCTGCAGTATAACACCTTTTAAGGTGCATGAGGCCCTTTGGTACTGATCAGTCACACACAATGATCCTCTCCGGACGCCCTGCCTAAGACATGAATATTACTCAAGGTTTGTGATTCCCCAAGGAACGCCTATCCCAGAGGTTGCCTCCTCTTCCTAGGAATAATCTTCATTCTGGATGTCTTGGGACCCCCTTTCTTCTGGGGGCCCCAGTCCTGAGAGGTTTCTGTACTGACTCTTAGTGTGTTTCATGTATAACAGTTACTTTTGGTTGCCAACCTGACATACCTGGGAAGAGGGCACCTCTACTGAACAATTACCTCTGTCAGACTGGCCCATGGGCATGCCTGTGAGAGTTTTTGTTTTGTTTTGTTTTTATCGATAATTGATGGAGAAGAGCAATGCTGCCATCCCTAGGCAGGTGGCCCTGGTTTGTACAAGGAAGGTAGCTGAAAGAGGTAGAGAGAGCAAGCCGGTAAGCAACATCCTCCATGGTTTCTACTGCAGTCTCTGCCTCCACGTTCCTGCTTGAATTCCCTCCCTGACTTCCCTCAATGATGTGGAGCCAAACAAACCCTTTCCTCCTCCAAGTTGCTTTTGGTCATGGTGTTTACCACAGAAATACACTGTCAGGCCCAGCCAGAGGTCCCTGCATCCTGGGAATTAACTTGCACTCCCCCCCCCCCCCGCCTTTGCCTTCACACTTTCGAGCAGTGAGACCTTCTGTGCCTCGTGCCCCTGGTAACCACAGGTCTGGACACCGTGCGCTCTGTGGAAAGGAGAAGAATTCATAACCTTGGGCCTTGTGGTTTGTTACGATGACTGCAGGGATAGTTTGTGGTGGTGACCTATGACATAAGCTCTATTCAGAAGAGCCACATGGATGTGTGTGCATGCATGCTGGTAAAGAGGTAAAGAGGCTGAATCCAAAAGCACTTTCTAGAAAGAAGCTCTCCATTCCCTAGCTCTCTGCTAAGAGCCACAAAGTTCAAAACACCTGGGGATAGTTCTCTGCACAAAGAGGAAATGCATCTCAAGATGCTGTGATGAAGGCTGAGCTGAGAAGAGAAAGGGGATATCTTATATTACAATTCCAGCCTGAATTTGCCCCACCCCACCCCCCATGACCTCACCACCTTTCTCAAAGGGTGGCTATCATCCATTTAGGGTCAAACCACATGAAAAACAAGGAAAAAACTACCTGAGGGACCAAGAACACTGTCCAGGGCTATCCAACACGGTTCTTGGTTGGGGGGGGGGCTTCAGAGCCTGGCTACTCACCCCCATTTCCACCTTTTTTGGAAGCAACTACAATTAAGCTGAAGCAGTTCACTCGGTGTAGGAAACCTGGACTAACAAGTTTCCCCTGATGCAAAGCATCTACTGTCACTCAGAACCAAAGCATCTACTGTCACTTAGCTATTCTGCTGCTATGGGTCCATCACAACCCTGAGCAATCTCTAGACTAGACAGAACACCATGGGGTTCCACCCTGTCCCCCCACCCCGGATGAGTTGGGTTTCTAGGCCTTACATCACTGTCTCAAGCCCCAGTTTTGACCTCATCGGTCCCACAAGGTGACAAGAATCCTGAGCCCAGGTTACTCCAACTCCCTGGTCCCTGGCTATTAGCTAGAAATGAAGTTCCAGGAAGACCAAGCCTTAGATGCAAGGGGAAGCAGAGACAGTAGGCCAAGGTCCTCGGTTACAGGCTGAGTCCTATACCTCAGGTTGCAGCCTCAGAGTTCTAGCCATGACACAGGAAGAACAAAGCCTGACTCCTTGTGGGGACTGGCAGAGGAGGTAAGAGGGCCTCAAGAGAGTCCAGGAATAACCAAGAAGGCATGCCATGGTTGTCAGGCCTCTAAGACGGCCTTTGAGAGTCATGGGTATATGGCTCTTCTTCCAGGCATCTGACTGAACCTAGGAACTCTCAGGCCAATGCTGTGGTGGCAGAGGGAGGCTGAGAAGGGTGCTGAGAAGGGGTGAGAAGGGCGCTGGCTCACCAGCAGGAGCCCAGACAGACCAGTGTGAGAAGTGATTCCAAACACAGGTACTGACCCTTTCCAGAGGCCACCGAGCTGGGGGCCACCGAGCTCAGGAGACACAGCTATTGAGCTTTCCTGCTTTCCAACAGTTTCAAATAGCCCTCATCTATAATGAGGCTGAGACAGGGGAATCAATACTTTGAGGTTTGACTGGGCTACAGAGTAAGGCTCTCTCTTTCAAAAACAAGCAAGCAAGCAAAGAAACATGAACTACAGCTCAGCCTGACCTCCAATTCTCAATCCTCCAGCCTCAGCTTCCTCAGTAACAAGACCACAGCCATGTAGAAGACTGGAACACGCCTCCATCTTTTGTTAGTTCTTTTTTGACAGGTTTTCAATATGGAGCCCTAGCTGACCTGAAAATGACTATGCAACCCTGGATGGCCTAGAACTAGCTATGTGGCCCACCTCCCAAGTACCAGGATTAGAGTACAGGCTACCACAACTAGCCTTTAGTTGATTTGTTTGTTTTGTTTTTCAGGTCTCTATATAGCCCTGGCTGTCCTGGAACTCTCTCTGTAGACCAGGCTGGCCTCAACTCACAGAAATCCCTCTGCCTCTGCCTCCTAAGTGCTGAGATTAAAGGTGTGCACCACCACTACCACCCGGGCACACACACACTTTTTTAAAAATGTATTATTACTTTATATTATAATCTAAAAAGAGAGAATTTAAAAATGCATAGTATTTACAATTATTTAAAAAACCAAATAGCCTAAAATGTATGACAGAATACAAATTTCTCGCTCACCCTAGACTCCCTAAAATTTTCTTTGAATTGGATCTTTTTTAAACAGTTTTTTGTATCCACCCCAACCTTCCAAAACTTCATGGTCTTGGCTTTGAACTGCTTCTTGCTCAGATTTATCCAGAGCCTAGGGGACAGACAGTGGGCCCTCAAATGAAGTCTATGAGGGGAGTGAGGGTCCCCGGCATTAAGGACCTTGGCTAGGAGACCAGGTGGGGAGAGCTATATACATAACAACATCTGGCAGAGCTTTACCTGCCCCATCTGCAATCAAAAGAGAGGCCAGCTGTGGTCAGCCATATGCCATCACAGCCACCCATTACTCCTCTCTGCTCCAAACCTAGAACAGCCCCCATTCTGGCACTAACAAATTGGTATCTGGTCCCAGTGCACCCTCCCTCCTCAACCACAGGCATTTGCCTTGCACATAGTCTCAGCTCCATCACTTGCTCCTACCCCTCCCAATAGCAGGGGCTTCCCTTTCCCTTCCACCCAAATAGTATTGAGATAGCACTGGTTGCTCCAAGAGCCCTTCATCTGCTAACTTACCCAATGCTAACAAGCTCCATGAGGTCACTGCTTTTACCTCTAGTATATAGATGGGTAGACTGATACCCAGCAGCATTAAATAACCTGAGGTCAGGGGCTGGAGAAGATGGCTCAGGGATTAAGAGCACTTACTGCTCTTGCAGAGGACCAATGTTTGGTTCCCAGCACCCACATGGCAACTCACCACTGTCTGTAACACCAGTTTCAGGGGATCTCAGGCCTCGTCTGACCTCCTTGGGTTCCTGTAGACACACTGTGTACATACATACACTCAGGCACATTTTGCAAGTGCAAAAGACCTAAGGTCACATAGCATGATGACTCTAGAACTAAGACAAGCCTCTCAGCCGGCCAGCCCAGAGCAAATATACGGCAAAGAAAGCTCTTCACCTCCAGAGTGTGCCTGTGGGATACCCATGAATTCAGTCCCAAAGAGTCACTTACAGGAACTGGACTTGATAGAAGCCAAGCAATGACAGGACTGTTGGCCACAGGTTTGGGAGCTCAGAGAGGAACCTACTCCATGTTTCCTACTCAGTGGTACCCTGTTGCATCTCTTCTCCAAAGCAGGGGTTCTCGACCTTCCTAATGCTGTGACCCCTTAATACAATTCTTCATGTTATGGTGACCCCGAACCATAAAATAGTTTCATTGCTACTTCTCAACTGTAAATCTGCTACTGCTATGAATCGTAATGCAAATATCTGTGTTTTCCGATGGTCTTAGGCAACCCCTGTGAAAGAGTCATTCAACGCCCCCAGGGCTCTCGACCTACAGGTTGAGAACGGCTGCTCTAGAGGCTTTCAAGCCCTCCTATAGCCTCTTACAGGAGGCCCCAAAACAAACAGCACAGATTCTTTGTAGACACAGGCTCAGCTGGGAGGTGGGCAACTTGGGATGGGTGCCTACACAGATGGAGGTCTGGGGGCAGCTCCAAGGGGATGGGGAGAGGGAGATGGAAAGCTGGACATCCAGAGATCAGAGGGCTGGAAGTGCAGGCTTCAGGCTGCCTCCGCACCCTGCAGGGAACAGGCCCCCTTCCCCTCCACCTCTGGGTAGCTGGGGCTCTAGGGCAGTTATTTTTAGCTCTTGACACCTGGGTATTTTGCAGCCACAGGATGTCCGGTTTGGAGTCCCTTTCTGGGAATCCCACACGAGGCTGTTGTAAACAGCCCCACACAGTGGTGGCCTGAGCCAGGAGCCAGCCTCTCCCCCCAACCCCCCCCCTTGAGATTAATCAAACAGGAAGTAGATGTAACCATGGCAGTGGCAGCTCAAGCTTCCCAGGAGTGGCAGTGTGCCCCCTGGCTCTCTGTCACCTACCTAGAGCTTCATCCCACCTCTGGTGGCCTCCCACGAATCCAGAGGCAGAGGTCTGGGTCGTTTGTGTGACTGCATGACACTCTTTAAAGCTTTGCTGCTACCTGTTAACTTGGACCACTCCTTAGCCTTTCTGAGCAGGAGCAGGAGCACACACCTCCTCAGGATGGCTCTCCAGGCTTGCCACCACTCCCCATCTCTGGGGCCTGCCTTGCAGCCTGGCCTGCTCTGAAATGCCCTGTCCACCTAGGGAATTCCTGAGCAGACAGGCTGCCCAGTCCAGACTGCCCTGGTATTTCCAGGCACTGAAAGCCCCAGGCAGGTAAGTTCTATATTCCCTCACAACTCCCTTGGTCCAGTAGCCCTAATCTTATTGGAAGTTCACTACAAAGTCTAGTCACTACTTTTTCCTATCACAAGGAAAACATCCTATGCAGGCAAGATTTGAGACTCCATCTGTAATGTGGGGGCTACAAATTTAGGGCTTGTCAGCCTCTGCCTTGTCTCTCTCCTCCCCACCCTCCACCCTCCACCTCCCTACCACTCCCCCACCCCCTAGTGCCCACTTCGCTCAGCAGCCAATTCAAGCCAGCCTTTCTCAACTGCTTGCCCCAACAGGAAGCACAGTCACCACCCCAATGCTGCCTCTGGGGGCGGTGTCTTTTCCCCCTTGAGGGTTGTCATTGGGTTGGGCCTATCTGTGCACCCCACTCCTGCTTGCTCCTAAGTCCTGCCTTTCCTTGCTGCTTGAGTGCCTGAGGAGGGCTTTCTTAGTGCCCTCCACCTGAGCCACCCAAAGGTTTCCCAACCTAGTCCTGCGATGGCAGGGAAAAGGTCCAAGTTACTCAGTACATTATTCTAACCATCGATATGAATAATTTTAACCACTAATATTAATAATGACCAACAGGCATATATCAATGCTGACAATGTATTTCTACCACAGTTGGTAACAGCACCACGGTTAGTGCTCTTACAAAGGAAACTTAGGAAACATGCAAAGGGCAGTGTGGTTTAAGCCACAGAGAGCTTGTCTAACAAGAGCGAGTCCCTGGGCTTATCCCCAGCTTCACAAAAGACAGAAGAGAACGGAGAGCAAAAGAGAGTGGGGGACAGAGAAAAGAATGAAGGGAAGAGGGGAGAAAAGAAACTCGCCTGGGCTTCCAAAACCTATGTTTGTGATCAGCACCCTGGCAAAGATGCCTCCTAATAGGTGGTGAAGAGAGGCCACGAAGGGACACATAGGACAGTGGAGTGACTCCCAGCATTGGCATACTTCCACAAAGCATGAGATGCTCCATCCAAAACATACCAAATAACAAAAACCACCTCTGCCTGAGTCCCTCCCGTGCCTTTGTCTCTAGGAGGCTCGTCTCCACTTCCTTATTCATCTTATATTTCCCCAGTTTCTTGAATGTGCATTTTACCATTTTATTGGCTTCCTGTAAGCTGCCTCCAGCAGGGTATAACTAAACAAGCAGACCTCCCAGGGCTGCCTGGGAGGATCACATGCTGTGAGAATATTCTGGAAATTGTCAAGTCCTGTAGAAAATTCCAGTTGCATAACCAGAGCAAGTCACCCTAAGACTGGTACTCAGAATAAATTCCTTTGGAAGGCTACAGCCTCTCCCTCACTCCCAAGCCTCGCCCCTGAGCAGGCCCTGGGCAGGTGGAAGGGTGGAAACACCCACTAGGGCAGAGAGGAGCACCACATTCAGGACAGTCAAATTAACCCTAGTTTTGGGGAAGGTGGAGGACACTGGTCACAGACCCTGTCCTCCCACTAGCCTGGGGGTGGGCTCATAGTACAAACCAGGCAAATGGGAGGCATCTGGAGTCTGTGAATAGCAACGAGCTATGAATGCTGGCACTCACTGAGATGCCACATTAATATTAATGACAGTAAATACCCCAGACATCCCCAAATCCAGTCATGTCGTAGTATTCTCCTCCTGTTATTTTTGGAAAATGGCAGAAGTCTATCAGGCAGATTCTCTGGGAAATCCCATTCCCTTCTGCAGTCAGGACTGCCCCTGACACTTACCAAAGATCTCTCCAGACCACAACTCCAGCTAGGATGCTTATACAGCCTCAGGGAATTCAGCAGCCAGATGTATTGTATGGTCCTGGGCAACTGGTACAAACAAAGTAACTTCAAGGATAATTTCTAGTCAAATGGGGACTGGATGAGATGATGATGATATACAGGAAAGTAGAGATCGCTGACCGGAAAAAAACAAAAAAACAGCACGCATAGCGCAATCTCATTTTAGCAAAAGAGACAGCTTTCAGGGGTACACGAGAAAGTGGGACGGTATATGCTGGGGGCCCAGGGCCTCCCATGTAGAGCTCTGCAGTATGCACTACTTTCCATTAACATTGCCGCCCTATATTGTCTGTTTCTGCAGAAGTTCCTTTGCAGTAACAATTCATTGTATACACACATATATGTGCACACCCTGGAAGCAAAGTCTACACATGACCAGGAGTCTCCTATAAACTACAGGGCTTTCAAGGACTCCACATATTCTTGGGCCCCATATCCTCAGGGAATCCATGTTATCTACACGCTCTCGGCACCGGCCTCTTGTGAATCATGCTGAGGGCCTAGCCCAAGCTAGGCAAAGTCAGACCTTTCTTAATTGAATGCCTGTCGGCTGAATAATGATATTTCCTGAAAGCAATGCTTCATGTCTCCTCCAGGGCCAGTGCGCTGGGAATACAGCTGTTGTCACTGCCTTGCCCACCCCTCCATTGCTTCACGCTCCTCATAAGGGCTGCCAGGGAGGAGCTAAAAGAAAGGTCACCATCAGCAGATGTTGGCAAGGTACTCCACACAGGAGGCCATTGAGGGACTATCTGCCCAGCATGGCAAGGCAGTCCCTTTGATGAGCCAGCTGGCTATGAAGCCTGGAGTCCCCACTCACCCTTCTTCTCTGGGAAGGGAGCAAAGAGAGAGAAGCAGGGGTCCACCCTGTGACTATTGGCTCTAGACTCCTGCTGTTTCAGGCCCACAAGGGTGGAGGAATCTAGAGCAGAGAATTTGGCCTGGTTTTTCCTGTGAACTGGGGCTGGGCCCTGTTCTGTCATATCTCCAACATTCTCTATTTCTGACCTTCAAAAATATGAACAATAACATCAATAAGGATGAGTATTTAGCATACACTGGTTTCCTACCAGACATGGCATAAGTCACGTACACTATTTCCTTTAATCTCTATAGCAACTCCGTGAGATTGAAATCATAATTATGTTCACATTAGCAATAAAGAAACGGAGTCACAGAGAAGAAGGTACCCTGCACCTTAGCCTGTCACTGGAGTAAGAGAAATTCAGCCCAGACCAACCATTTCTTTCCTCTTGTCCCTAATGGAAGCACTTCTCGCTGGGTTTGCAACTGGCACGGGGTGATGCTTTAAACTCCACCAAGAGTTTACACTCCCAGATGACGACTCCTTCGGAACAGCCAGGAGGAAACAGACTGAAACCTCGGCATCCTCACACAAGCCCCCACAGATACTCCACTAGCCTTCAAACCCAGATCTTGGGTTTCAGTCCTCTCCATTTCACACAACTCTTCTGGCCCAGAGTCTTATCTACTTTGAGCCCTGGGCTCCCTGCACTTTGCAGAGCGGCAGGGTGAGGGTGT
Organism: Cricetulus griseus; assembly: GCF_003668045.3. Lineage (NCBI taxonomy): Eukaryota > Metazoa > Chordata > Mammalia > Rodentia > Cricetidae > Cricetulus > Cricetulus griseus. The sequence goes on from NC_048595.1 coordinate 394,321,999, forward strand.
TCAGTCTGCTGCCTCACCAGCTCTCCACGGTGACTCACTCCGGACCCAGGGGAAGCACAGCCCCGTTTGCCGCGCCTCCAGCTCCCCGCCTCCACATTCGCTAACCGAAACCCGACTGCTGCTATTTTTAACCCTCCAGCTCCCCCTTGCCTGGGGCTCCCCCTTTACCCCCACCCCCTTGCCCCAACCCGGTGGCACCAGTCTGTCATTCTGAGAGCACTTCTACAATCCGAAGGCCCCGGAGGGCGCAGCGGATGCCCCGGAGGTGCAGGTTTGTGGGGCAAGCAAAACAAGACGGTTACAGCCCCAGTCTCCGAATTCCCCCACCCCGACTCTTTCCGAACCTGCTCCTCCCTGCCATCCAGAGCGCTGCAGAAGGGGAACCGGACTTCTGGGTTGAGGGCTACTGTAGGAAAAAGGAGTGGGCTCCTTGGATTCAGCTCCGCGGGAAGCTAAACTGAAGGCAGGGGGAATGGGAGTTCCTAGTTATTCCCAGCTTTTGAAGCCAGAGTTTCCCATCTCAGCATGGCAATGTGAGGAGAAGGAAAGTGGCCTGGGGATAGGGTAGGGTCACTGAGTCCGATCTGCCTCCTCCACTCCCCCACCCCCAATAGGAGCCTGCAGCTGGGGCACGGAAAGGCTGGAAGGCAGGGGCCAAGGAAGGAAGGCACTTGAGGCGCCTGAAGAGAGGACGAAGCAAAAGGGGGAGGGAAGCAGACCTCTTCTCTTCTAGGCTCCTCCAATCCCTCGGGGCTGCACTTTCTTGTGCCAGCTGCCAGTGGGAAGCTCTGGGTCTTCCAGGGAAAACCCTCTACTGAGGAGAGAGAGAAGAGGTCTGAAGACTGCAGGCCGACAGCAGGAAGGTTATGCCCAAATTGCTGATGTGAAAGTTAAACTCCTGAGAGAGGGGTGTAGGGGCAGGCCTGCACTGCAGGTGGACCCAAGGGGGTACTTCCTTCTGGCGGAAGTAAAGCAGGTGGCTTGAACCAGGCCCCTCTGCCCCTCTGGTCTGAGAGTCATCCAGCTTGGGGAGCAAATGTAAGGGCATAGAAAGAAAACCTCCTATGCTTGGGTCTTCCCCACACACGGCCCCTCCCCTTACCCCCCTCCTCTTATTTCTGGTTCTGTTATCTCCCAGGATCCGGGTCCACGCTGAGCCTTGACCAGCCCCCTCTCCTTGATGACCCTGAACTAGATAAATAAATCCCAGTGGCCATAGAGGCAGCCAGCTACACCCAGAAGGGAGGGGCCTGGCGCAGTGGTTCCCCAGGTTGAGAAGGTAGGAAGGGAATGAGGTAGGAGGGAAGTGGAGCAGGAGGTTCAGGAATGGGCGGTGCTTGGGAGCTCCTAATAGTCTGCCCTGCTCTTAACCTTAACCTGAGCCCTATTTGGCTGCTCCTGCTTCTCTGCCCCTGTCAACTTGGGGAGGGGGGCTGCATGAGAAAAGAAGAATCAGCTGTCTACCAGGCTGGCAGTCCAGTTCCAGCCCTCAGCTAGAGTTCAATCCAGATCCCTCACCTGAGGTCAGGGAGCTTCCAAGCATGGTTTAGCAGGCTCTGTGGATTCAATCCTAGTCTGGGAAAAGAAAGGTGTCAATGTCACTCAGACCTCCTCTGGCCACCCTGTCTAAGGAAGTCCCACCTTGTTGTTTTTTTATTGCTGCACCCAGTTCATTTCCTTCACAGGGCTTATCACCGTGTGTAACTATTCATCTCCTCGTTCCTGCCCATGCTTTCTTGTCCCCCAGTAGAATGGTAGCACCCTGAGCTCAGATGCATACCTCTGTGCTCACTGAACATCTGTGTCCAGTGCATGGCACAGAGCTCTGCAAGTCTGTTAACAAATGGATGAACTGTTGAGTGACCAGTTTGGTACATGAGGTTCCCTGGCTGCCACTGTGATTCTTGAGGGTTTCAGAGTAACAAGAACAAGACCAGAAAGGAAAGGTCAATGCCACTCTGAGGCAGCATCTACACCGGACGGCACTACCTGGTCCCCTTCATCATGCCAGGCATGAATGTACACACAGGTACCCACACTAAGTCGTGGAGCAGTCTTAGGAAACTTGCATTGTGTTTGAGTTCTTTCTCTAAATATCCCGGTGACCTCAGACATGCCACACACCTGCAGGTCTGTCTCCTCCACAGAAATAAATGAAAAGGTTGGCCCAGGTCTGTGCTGGAAGAGTCTAGCTTGGCACCAGAATCACCCACCAAGCAAGTGAAAATGCAGGTTCCTCACCCCATTCCTGCATACCTGGATAGATGGTGGGAATAGGGTCTGAAGATGTTTTTAACTCATTCCTCACATGATCCAGTTAACTGGCATTTAAAGTCTATGGACAGGAAGCTGGACGTGGTGGTGCACACCTTTAATCCCAGCACTTGGGAGGCAGAGGCAGGAGGATCTCTGTGAGTTTGAGGCCAGCTTGGTCTACAGAGTAAGTTCCAGGTCAGCCAGAGCTACACAGAGAAAGCCTGTCTCAAAGAAAGGAGAGAGAGAGAGGAGAGAGAGAGAGAGAGAGAGAGAGAGAGAGAGAGAGAGAGAGAGAGAACCATGGACAGGGCTTTACAGGTTAACATCTGGACACTTATGAAAAAGCAGCTCCTATATAGGTTCACATCCCCTAAAACCAATCCATACTCTATACACCCCACACAGAGCCATAACTTACAAAGGTGCACAAGACACACATCTGTGCCACATGTGTGCCTACCCCCAAACACCCAACAGAGCCAGCACATGGATCACAGATTGCCATGGAACCACCACATCGACATATACTGCCCTGGGCAAACACAGACACCCACCACACACCCAGTGCATACACACATATCACATGGAGACTCACACTAAACAGATGCTATCCTGAATTTATTTTGCCTCTGGGAACAAGTCCAGAACCAAAGGAGCTATGCTCTGCTGATGAAAACATCCCCCCTGCCTCTGCCACCCCCACCCCTTGCCCCAGGCAGCAGGCTGTCTTCCTCCCCCCTCCAATGACTGACTGGAGAAGGGCAATGGAGAGAAAGATCCAGAGGAGAGGAGGCAGAAGCTGAAGTGTTCTCAATCTGCTTGGACGCCTCCTTAAGTCCATCCTACTTCGCTTCCCTTGCCTGCCAGGAGATACTGTAGGACCTCTACTCAGCGCCCCCACACCCCCACACCCAGTCAGTGCTTGGTCAGGCCACTTGTCTGGATTCCCAGGTCCCGGTCCTACAGAGCCAAAAGGATTAGGGAGTAAGCTAGACCCCGGGACTCCCAGTATGTGGGCCACTAAGGAAAGGGCTGTCTGGAGCACCTTCCTGCAGCCCTAAGGCCTAAGGCCCCCATGGAACGTTACCACAGAAACAGGGAAAATATTATAAGGAACACAATACCCGGCAGGGTCACCTGCTGACCATGCTTCCTGCTGTATTACCCACCCCCATCTCATGGCACTCAGAGCCTTCTCCAGCCTCAGCCTGGGCCTCCTAGCCAGACCTCTCCTTCCTGCCTCCCCTGGACTAGGGAAACAGCCTCAAGCAAAAGCTCTGCCCTTCTGTGGTTCCAAACAACACCAGGGATGGCCCGGTGGGCCCCCCACTCCTAGTCCCAACTCCCCCAACACAGGAAATCAAGGCTTCCTGCCCCAGAGGAAGTGCCCCATCTAGTGAACAAATCCAACATACACAAATTCACAGTCCTGGAGCTGGCGCCTCCAGGGGGACATGCCCTCAAGTCTTGCAATACCCTATACTCCTCTGGAGGCTCCAGACCACATCTGACTAAGGAAGATCTTGGGTAAGAACAGGCACTGGCAGGGGCAGAAAGTCTGTCTGGTTGTTGCCATTCCCTGGCTGGGTGACCCTGGGTCTTGTTTTATCTCATGTTTCTCTTAGTCCTTTGCCAGCTTCAAACTACTAGTTGTCAAAGAAAAGTCAGAGCAAAGAAGGTCGAGAAGAGATGATGGGTTTCAACTCTCCGGTACTGGGAAGTGTGCCTACAGCTATAAACAGGTCCTCATTCCCCATCCCATGTCAACCAAGCCACCAAGCACTATAGGTGACATCCATTTTTCCCAAGGCAAGGACATAATACCTCCCCGTCCCTCCCCTCCACCCTACCCCCGTCCACCCATCCCCCTATTCCCTACTGAACACTGACTGGTTATTTGGGGGCAGTCCCTCCGGTTCTGAGCGCTGGGAAGGGGACTTAGGATCCCCCCCCCATAATGTTAATTGTGGGGAAAATGAGCTTAAGTGGGCTGACCAGCTTAGGTGCCAAACCTGCTCTGCCTCAAAATCTCAGCTTATTTCCCTGATATGTAGAGAATACCCATCCAAGGGGCAGAACTGAGCGACAGAGGGTTCAGGCACACAGTTCCCAACCTTTCCAAAGCTGGCTTGGGAGGGGCATCAGAGTACTAAAGGTAGGGAACAAACCCAAGCTCCAGTGGGTGGGTCCAGGACTTGTTCCAATCTCACTTATCTGGGTACCACACAGTGGAACTGCTCTGTGCCTCAGTTTCCCTCAGGAGTGACTGTAAAGAAAACGACTTAGTTGCTGAGGGGAGATGGCAGGTGAACTAGAGAGCAAGGAGGTGAGAGTGAAGGGATGGTTTGCAGCAGATGGAAAAGCGACTGAGAAAGTGTGAAAGGGTTGGCATAGCGAGGAGGCATGTGTATGGCAGCCTACTGGAGTCCTCTTGGGAAGAAAGGGGTCACCTAAGTACAAGTTAGAGGGTAGGAACCAACCAGAGTCATAGTCTCCAATGGTTGGGCAAGGAATTGGAGCAAAGTCCCATAAGCCTATGTAAAATCTGGGGGACTAGCTCCTGATTCCAGATGTTGAGCTCCCATCAGGGCCACTGAGGGCCAATGTCCTATTATCGCCCTAAAAATTGGCAGGCAGAGCTGGGCCTCAAGCAGATGCTGAGTTGGGATGTGGGGAGGGATAGTTAGCAACAAGCCAGCCAACGCCAGATGCAGAAGGCTTTTGGGAATGCTGGACCGCCAGCAAGGACAGTGAAGGGTCACAGTGGCCAGTCCACATCGGCCCCACACTGGCAGCCAGTGGGAAGGAAATGGGACACATTAGGTGACCTGCAGGACCCAGGTTTTCTTCCAACTTACTGGCCGAGAAATTGTGGTAGTGGAAAGACAGCTCAGCTGCCAGATTTGTGAGAACAAGAGTTCTCACACTTGTCAACACTAAGAGACTTGGGGGGCACATATTCAGCTTCCCACCTCCCTATACCGCTCAGTACACAGCCGGCAGCCCCCACTTTCCCACACCTTTAAGGGTCTTGCCCTCACAGTTCAGTTGGGCACAGGTGTCTCTTCACTCCGATGAGTGACCAAGGATAGGGGTTGATGCTCACAGATATCTCCCAGCCCAATACCCTCCAAGGGTCGTTTTCACTGGCCACTGGATCTGAGGAGGGCCCTGTCCGGCTACGCGAGATGGGGGCGCTGATGTCCAGCCCCACAAATCCGGCCCCAGTTCTGCGGGTCCTACCATTTGCCCTCCCGCTTCCAAACCAACCGCCGCGGAGCACCGCCTCCTCCCCGGGCCTCGGCAGCCGTCTGTGCCTCCCGGATCCCCGGGAGGAGGGTGACGGGACGCCCGGCCCATGCACAGGCGGCCCCGGGCCTCCCACTGCCTCCCCGGGGCCTGTCGCTGCCCCGGAGCAGGCGGATGTGGGCACCCCGCAGGAGGCCGGAGTTCTCTGGCCCCGGAACCAGTCCCGGGGCCCCGCAAGCGGGCCAGAACCCCGCCGAGTGGTCGCGATGGAGCGCGCACGGAGGACCCGGCCAGCCGGACCAGCCGGAGACCCAGCCGTAGCCGCTGCCAGAGCTGGGGCGAGCGGCGCAGGGTGCCGCGCGCAGGGCGGGGCGGGCGGGCGGGGGCGGCCGCCCGGTACTCACCCGCGCCGGGGCTGTGCATCCAGGGGCCGGGGCCCTCAGAGCCGGGGGCTCATGGCGGGCGGGGGGCCGGGGCGCCGGCCTCACATCCCCCTGGTCGCCGGAGGCTGCAGAGCGACTGTGAGACGGCGAGAGGAAGGGAGGGGGCCGGGAGGGGGAGGGCCCTGGCAGCCTGGCCGGCCGGGTAGGATGACAATGGAAGGAAATGCTTTATCTGAGTCTGAGAGCGGGCCAAGGGGGAGGGGAGGGAGGGGGGGACGGCGCTCACGGCCCTGGGACACACCACCCCGGCAGGCTTTGCTCAGCGGCACACAGGCTGGCTGCAGACACCGATCGCGGCGGGGCGCGGCACACCGCCCGCGGGAGGCAGCGCCGAACCCGGAACGCGGGACGCTGCCGGACCCGCGCGCGGCCGCCGAGCCCCAGCCGCCGCGCGGCGCTGCGCCCAGCGCACAATTCCCGGAAACCCAGATACCTGAGTGCACGCACCCGTGCATACACAACGTACACGAGCATGCATCCATGTTTACACAGGCCGGGGTGATTTATACTTCGGGGAAGGACGTCTGGGCACACATCTACACACATAAGAGGTTCACGAGGAGAGAGCCACACATAGGGGCGACAGGACACGCTTAAAGTCCCGAGCGAGGAATCCCAGACGACGCCCCCACCCCATTCCACCCCTCACACACACAAGCAGGACTCGCTGGCCTCAGGAAAGCTGCAAGATCTGATTTGAATCACTGCCCAGTCCAACCCGAGTGGCACCCCCCTTCCATGCCTGCTGAGGGGAGCAGAAGGGTCCAGCCTGTTCCTATTAAAAGGAAAAAGGAGGGTGGGGGTGGTGTAGTTTTTGAAAGTTTTCTTTTTTTTCAAAGACATTTCTCAAGGGATTTCCTTCCATCTTCTCTTCTTCCTCTCCTCCATTCCTCTCCCTCCACAATGACCCCCCCTTTGCCCCCTCCCTATGAGTCAAACTTAAGCAATGTGCCCAGTGTCCCCCAGTGCATTACAGTGGATCACAGAAATGTTCCAGTCTGTGAGTCGGAATGCAGACGCCTCCAGCCCTCCCTCAGCTAATAAACTCAGCTGAGTACTGGCTTTGCACCGCAGCCCTCCCTGCCTTTCCCCCAATCTCTTCTTAGACTACTATGGAGGTCAGATTCAAGGGTCAGGGGCTGAGGACCTTCCCACTGGGGCTGCCTGGCTTGGCCTATCAATCCGTTGCCTCCAGCAATCTGTTGCACCAGACAGCTGGCCTTGGGAAAGGTCATCCACCAGGAACGCTGGGCTCCCCTGCATCTGAGGTGCCCAGCCACCGAAAAGCAGCTTCCTTCTGATCACTTTCCACTTACTGAGCCCTAGGAACTCCCAGAATCCTTAGAAACGGAGACAGCACTGGAGCTGCGTTGTCTTGGAAGCCAGAGTCTTGAGTGACCTTGAGGGTCTTTCACTGGGCTGCTGAACAGCCACAGTGACAGATCAGGTCTCACTACCTGTCGCTCCCTGGATGTTCAGCAGCTGACTTTAACCTCTCCACACATGTTAATGTGTACCACAAACTTTTTCTAGCATCCATGGCCTCTTGCAACATGGTACCACACGCATCCCTGCCCAGTGCTTCCTGCCACTTTCCTCGTGGGCAGTTATTATTACTACTTCAGCCAACCCTGTCTGTTAGCTGTTCCCCATCATGTCCTCCTATTTCCTGTGTCCTAGCCTTGGCCTAAGACACTCTCTACAGAGCAAATGTCCTCTGAGCCCTTGAAATCCCTTTACTTCGAAGTACCACCTCCTTTGAAATGTTTTGTGATTACCATAGCCTGAAGGGTTTTCCTATTCCTTGAAGAATTCCACCCCAGCACTGTAGGTTTTTCTCTCCACATTAACCTTCATCCATCTAGTCTACTAGTCTTTTTATTTATTTATTTATTTATTTATTTATTTATTTATTTATTTATTTTGAGATAGGGTTTCTCTGTGTAGCTTTGGAACCTGTCCTGGAACTCGCTCTATAGACCAGGCTGGTCTCAAACTCACAGAGATCCACCTGCCTCTGCCTCTGCCTCTGCCTCTGCCTCTGCCTCTGCCTCTGCCTCTGCCTCTGCCGTCTCTGTCTCTGCCTCTGCCTCCCAAGTGCTGGGATTAAAGACCTGCACCACCAACTCCACCCAGCTGGTCTACATCTTCCTCACAAGCATTCAAGAAAAGATGCCAAGCTTGAAAGCACTTCTTCAGCCATAGCTGTGTTTCTCATAGTGCTTTGCACAGGATTTGAACTCAGCGAATTCTCTGTTGAATTATGTCAGATAATTCCTGGCCTTCAAGGATCATCCTCCAGCTGGACATCTGGAATACACCCTTCAGTCCAATGATTAACCCATATTGGCTCTACAAGATACTCTTGCCCTTCTACTGAGCCCTCTTTCCAAAACAGTGCACTCTCCTTCCTAATCCCTCCTTGAAGCCTGTAGCCCTTCAGAAGACCCACTGGTTACAGAAAACTGCCAGTCTCTCTTCTTACTTCCCTCCTCCTGTACCCTCTCGTTGCCCCCGCCCCACCCTGCCCCCAGTACCTGTCTTCCTTTGCTGTAGCTGTGGCAGTGCTGGATTTGAGCCCTAGTTTGTTGATTTCTATGGGTGCAGCATTCATGTATTTGTTTGCAAGTCTGCCTTTTCTTTGTAACCTAACCGCTGACTTCTGAGTGACTGGGATAGACATGTATGGCCCCCTGTCTATGCTCACTGTGCCTAACCTGTGGCTTTGGCACACACCACAACTCACAACCCCCAAAGTGTAGGAAGAGAAGATGTAGTATGTGTCTGGGATGCTGAACTGGCTCCCTCCTTGTGCTGCCAGATTTACCTATGACTCCAACAGCCCCTGCCCTGCAGTGGATTCCCAAGCCATTTTCTAAGTCCCAGGTTCCCTAGTGGCATATGTTAGCCTCCAGGAACCCCTAGAGATATGATGGAAAAATTCAGGCTACCTCCTTGCTGTGGTGGTTACCATGGAGGTTTCTAAAGAACTCAAGTCTAGACTTCTCACAGCCTGCTCATTTAGACATCTAGTATAAGGGACTGTCCCCACAGGATCTGCCTTGGCTTCTTCAAAGCTCCCTTAGGTCTCTGGACAACACAAAGCCTGCAGATGCCCCTTTCTACTTTCCTGTGACTTTGGACCACATGTCCTCCTCTTTATCCCTTCCCCTTCCTTCTTGTCATGGCAAGCTACCCTTTACTGAGTGTTTACCAAATATCAGCCTTATTCCAGCCTTTGGACAAACATCAGATCACTTTTTTTTTAAAGATGTTTATTTTATCTTATGAATATGAGTGTCTGGTCGCAGACACACACACATGCTACATGTGTTCCCGGTGTCCACAGAGGCCAGTAGATGTTGTTAGCTCTCCTAGAGCCAGGTGGCTTTTTCAGATAACCAGAGTTAATCTACTAATGGTTGTGAGCTGCCATGAGGGTGCTGGGAACCAAACCCAGGTCCTCTGCAAGAACAGCAAGTGCCTTTAACCACTGAGCCATCTCTCCAGCCTCTAGATCTCCTATTCTTCATAATCTTTGTTATGCTCATTAATGGAGTATGGTCCATAAATAAAGAAACCTGACTGAATTTGCTCAACAAGTTACAGGCCATTTGCTCATTCAACAAATGCTGTTGGGAGCCTGCTTAAGTCCAGGATTCAAAGTTACAGAAAAGCTACATGTATAAGTGTCAGGGCACTAGGGACCACACCCATTCCAGCCTTCTCCATATGCTTATTTCAACTAGGAGGCTTCCCCTGGCCTTCACTTAACTCTCATACATGCCTCACAAAGCCAGCCAGAATATACTCATTCCCCAAGGCCCCCAGGAGACCTCAAGGGACAGCATTGCATGGAATTGGGATTGAGCCTAGGATCAAATGCCAACTATTTTTGGGCTTTCAGATTAACAGGGAAAGTTAAGTCCTCAACTCCAAATAAAGGGTTTCCTGAAACTAAAAATAAGAAATAGAAGGAACAGGCAGAGCAATTAAGAAAGACATCTGTGCCAACCTCAGGCCTCCACATGCACCCACACGTGTGTATACCAGCACCTGTACACATATGCACACACACACACATCCGAACACCAAGCACACATACACACACGTGCCCAAAATAAAATACAATGAAGGGGCTGGAGAGAAGGCTCAGGAGTTGAAAATGCTCCCTGTAGAGAGGACTGAGTTCAATTCCCAGAACCCAGGGAGCTCATAACTACTTGTACTTCTAGGTCTAGGGCTTCAGACACCTTCTTTTGGCCTGTGAGGGTATTCTGCACATACACACACACACAAACACACACACACACACACACACACACACACACACACACACACAAATAAATCCTATAGAGAAGAAATAAGGGGAAGAAGGGGGAAGAAAAATGATTTAGGCTTTAATGAGCAGCTTCTGTGTTTCCTGTACTGTTCAGGGTCTTTTCATTTACATCTCACTATTATACCTTTGTTTAGTGAGCAAACTAGAGTTCAGAAAGAGGAAATGATTTTCCTAACCCCACAGAGCCAGCAAGTAGCTTGATCCTAGTATACCTGATTCAGAGCCTGTGTAATTTCTCTAGCAGGCCCAAACAGTAGAGAAGCCACGCCAGGGTCTTAAGCTCCAGCGTAGCCTGGTTACTTGAGGTTTCTGTTGGTCTCTCTATATCACTCCAGAAGACCAGTTCCTGGCCTCACGGAACCCAGACATATGGATTCATCTCTGTCCTCTACTTCCTCAGTCACATTGCACAGGCAGGATCAACAGGCTGTGTGAGTATTCTGGGTAAAGTTGGGGGGTGTGGCTTTGAGGTGCAAGCACGCAGGCAGACCCCACTCTAGGAGTCCAAGGTCTGAGACAAAAAGTGTTACATGTTTCTAGGCTGGAGCTGAGTGGATGGATTAGAAAGACACTACAGCCATGGCTACCAGTCCAGATAACCCCAGCCAGGAAGGATGATGACAGTGAGGAATAGGACAGGCTGAGAACTACCCAAGTCTCTTCCCTCATCCCCTTTACCTCCCTCCAGAGTCAACAAAGGTGATGTGGTTTCTCTTGTGGTCGGTTGCCCTAGACACCTGCAGTTCTGAATGTACATGTGTGTCTGTGTGCCAGCACGAGGTGGGGAGACAGGGAGAAAGCACTGGGACAGGATGGGGAGGGGCAGGAAGCTAGGGACAGGGTCTCTTCAACCCCAAGACGAAGATGAAATGAATGCAACAGTGGCAGAGGTCACCTCTTGATGTCCCCCCCCCCAAAAGAGACCATAAGGAACCAGGCAGTGGTGGCACACACCTTTATTCCCAGCACTCAGGAGACAGAGGCAGGTGGATCTCTGTGAGTTCAAGGCCAGTTTGGTCTACAAATTCAGTTCCAGGACAGACAGAGCTGAGTGTCCCTGTCTCAAAAACCAAAAGAATAAATGAATGAAATTAAAATAAAGAAGAGCGCAAGGGAAGAGCCGGGAGAGAAGCATCAAGGATATTGGACCCTAGGCTGAGGGTAGGGAAACTGAAGTTCTAGGTGAGCTCAGCCATGAACTTTTTTGGGTGCTGCCTACGTCTCAGTTTCCCCACTCTGTAAAACAGCAAAACCTTGGCTACTTACTTCAAACAGCTTGCCAGAAATCACATGAATGATATATGCAAAGGCTCACACCATCATCTTGTAATTGTGTCCTTGGATGGCTTGAACAGTACCGCTGTAAGCTTTAGAGTCTTTGTCACAATAAGGAATGCGCAGTTATAATTGTTTACTATAGTTCCTGGATTAACCACACACACACACACACACACACACACACACACACACACACACACACACTGGAATGTGGAGATAAAGAACATTAAGTATAAAAACAAAAACATCCCTGTGCTCATATTGATCACACTGTGTTGAGGAAACCAAATAAACACAGCACACTTGAAACCCTCTCACAAAGCCCAACTATTTGAAATATCTCTCGGTCTGCATGATCTTGGCTCAGTCACAGCCTCTTTGGCCTCAGTTTCCTCCTCGATCGCATGAGTGGGTTGCTTCGGATCATCGCTTCTTTTCTCAGAATCTAAAGTCATTTTCCAATTCTGTTGTTCCCAAGTGTAAATGAGTACGTGGCAGAAAGGAAAGGCTTGAGGCTGAGCTGAGCTGGGTTGTGACGGAGCCCAGAAGTGTGAATCAGTGCAGGAGAGTGGAGGGGGGTTGGGGGGATGACATTCCAGGTAGGGAGAATGGCATGTGCAAGGGCGAGGCTAGGAGGCTGAGGGGTGGCAAACAGATTAGCAAGGCTCAAGAATGAGGTTGGCAAGAGCTGGAGGGAGCCTGGGGAGGAAGTTGGGAAGGCGCAGTCCCCAGGCTGAGCAGCTAAGCTGGGAAAGTGGGGGAGGAAGGTGGGTGGGGGAAGAGACTCTCTCAGCCCAGAAATTGGTGCCAAAGAGCATCTAGCCAAACTCCAGTTACCCCTGCCAAGAGGACCCACCCACCAGGGAAGGCCCTTCCCACCCCTCCCTACTCTACTCTCTCAGCCCCACCTCCAACTCTGAGGTGAGCCAGGACCCCTGAGGCCAGGGCTGCCTTAACCAAGGAGCAGATGAGGCACCACCCCTTCCTCAAGGCAGTAATGCAGCAATAAAATAATAATCATGTGTAAGAATAATGACAGAATAAATTATCTCCTACCCGCCCTCTGATAAAGTCAGTCCCAGTGCAGCAAAACCTCATAGTGTGACTATTGTGTTTACGAGGACTTGACTCTTTGAGCTACAGGAGATTTATAAGGTCATCTAACTTACAAAGTCCCCTGACTGGACATGACCTTAAAGCCGTGAAATACTCCCATTCCCTGCTGTGTGCTCTGAAACTCTCAGGTCGCTGTAAGGGATGGTTCAGTTTGGGACTCCCTGATCTAATCCGCACCATTCCTTGCAGATGAAGAAACTGAGGCACAGTGGGGGAGAGAGCTTGCCAGGAGTGACATGGTTAACAAGTGATGCGCCAGGCAGAGGACTCCTGCTCCTGCCTTCTAGGTCAGTACTCCTTCCACAGGCCAGCGGCCCAGCCCCAGCCGCCAGTGCCAGCAGTGATTAGGGTCAGCGAGGCAGCCACTGGGCCATACTCTAATCATGAGAAGAAATTCATGTGAGTTGCAAAATGCCTTTCTGCATCCAGTTTGCAATTACTCGCTCCAGTGGGCCCCTACAGGGACACTGTGGTCCACCCACTGGCCCTCTTGACATTGGCCTTGTCCTATCTCCCAGTGTGACCCTCTGTTGCTAGTGGTTGTATTGGCTGGAGAAGGTACCTGTCCTGTACAGATCTCCTCCTTGAGGGTAATGGATTTCAAGGCTCAGAATGTCAGGAGAGAGAAGAGAAGGTCCTGGCCCGGGTCCACTCTCTTTTTCCCCTAGGAGTGTCTTCTAAAATGAATTTGAGTTGTGTTTGTGCATGTCAGTAGAGGCAGCAAAGATGGCATATGTTAAAGTCAGGAGTAAATGGGGTTGATGATGACCAAGCTAGGATGAAAATAAAGCTGTCCATGCTAAGCTCTTATGATACCTCACCCAAGCAGACACTCCCTCACTCTCTTCATCTGCTCACAGGAACACCCTGGTGTAGCTGTGTGGCCCTACTACTCCAGGGTACCACTCCAGGCTCTTCTTCTTGGAGGCAGGATAAGCTGCCATCTGTCATGGAGGAAGCCATCGTCACCTGCAGAGAATGCAGCACAGTCTAGGAAGAGAACCTGCAACTCACAAAAGGATAACCAAGGATGTAGGCTATAGAGGGAGTGGTGACCTGTAGAGACCCCAGAGTTCTCTGTCAGAAAGGGCTCCCCCAGGTTATGAGGCCATTGTGGGCTGGATCAGGGAGCAGATTCTGTTTTCAACTGCCCCTTAGGCGTGGTTATTGGAGGGAGGCTTAACAGTGAATCTAGCAGTTTCTGCCCTGCCAGATCTCCCTCTCCTGCTGGGCCCAGGGGGTCAGGGTAAGAGGGCTGAGAAGCCTGGGTAGAGATGACACCTCTCCCTTCAGGAGCCCTGAAGTCAGGGCTCTAGAGTGTCCCCCCACCCCACCCCCAGTGTTTGAAGACACAGAGGAATAGAAAGACATGTAGGTGTTGCACTGTGGCTAAGAGCAAAGATCTGGAGTCCTGGGCTAGAGCTGGTAAGGCATATTGTTGAACCTGGAGGAGGCTCAGCTCCCTCTCTGCAGACCAGGGCCAGCAGTGCTGCCATATTAGGGCTGCTGGGAGGCTGAGAGATCAGGACATGCAGTGCTTAGCACAGTGCAGGCTGTGCTCTGCTAGGGCTGGAGTGTGGATGCCAGCATCAGGAACAGAAGAGAGCCTCTTGTCTCTTCGTCTCCCTCAGCCTGTGTTTCCCTGCAGATTCAGTCTCAGATGAGTACTGACCTAATTTTTGCAAGTGAATCCAGTTGGGTCTGTAGGGTCTGTGCTCCTAACACCTTGGGGACTACGATGACTGACGACACAGGATAGCCTAGCCAGGCTGGGGAAATAGAAAAAAAAAATGGTACAACATTTCTGACCCTCCTGAGATACTCAAGGATTTTCTTGCTCTTGAGGGGAGCCTGGGCCAGACTCAGGGGACACCATATGAATCGCAGAAGGGGCCTGGCCTCTTCTCCAAAATGTGGCACTGCACATCTGGAGTGATCTGCGCATCTGGCTGCATCCCTGGGGCAATGGCCACAGATGCTGACATTTGAGGGAGGAGAGGACCAGTTCCTCAGTGGGGCCTGGGGGCTATAAATAACCAACTAAGAGGGCCAAGGGAACCAGGTTGACCTTTGGGGGGCAGGAGCCTCAGGCAATGTCCCCCCTCCCCCCTTGGGTCCAGAGCCAGAGTTTTAGCAAAACAGGAAGAGGCAGTGGCAGTTGCTGGGAAAGTAGGAGTGGCTCCCCTTCCCCCACTTGCCTGGGGCCTTAGGATCCCAGCCAGGACCTGGGAAAGGTGGAGTCAGCTAGGCTGGAGGGAGGGGCAGGCAGGGCAGGCAGATGGGCCTATTAGGGTGCCCTCCTGCAGCTCAACTGTGCCAAGGAAAGGGGAGAACTGACAGAGGAGGACAGCATGATGGGGTGTGCCTGTGCTCCTCCCTGCCTCAGGCTCCTCCCTGCCCCCTCCTCTTCCCTTCTATTCCCCATCAGAGGATAAGAAGGTTAGGCTTGGAGCACAAAATGTGCCAAGAAGCAAGTAGTGTATTTGGAGGCTCAGTGTCAAGGTGAGTCCACCTCCATCTCTCATCCCCAGCCAGCCTGCAGGTAGACTGAGACTAGAGAACTCCAGACAAGTGGAAGACACCTCCACCCTTCTGGAGAGGAGGCTGAAGCAGGCCAGGACCTGGTCCAAGAACGGTGGAGAACTGACCTGTGAGCTTTGAGGAGATCAAAAAAGATGGGGAGGTCCTTAGAACTGTACACAGGATAGACCCCCGGAAGCTAAGCTCTACATCAGAAACAAGTCAGGCTTGAAGGCATTTTCCAGCAAATGTGTTGCTCTGCTTTGCCTAGAGGAGGCTGGCCATTGAGGACCTAAGACATCCAGTAGGTGCTTTGCTGGGGGAGGCTGGCCGTTGAGAACATACAGACATCTATTAGGTGCTTTACCTGGCCCCCATCTCCAGGGGGCTTGGTACACATATCCACTGGGTCATCACTAGCTCCTCAGCCTAGTCTGTGTGTTGTGGAATATTTAACTACATAAAGATGTATTACATTTGTTTATATTGCAGAATATTACTTAAACTGTGTGAAGATGTGTTATATTTGTTTCGGCTGCATTTTTTTAAACAATGTAATGATGTGTTACATTTATTTCTGCTGCATTTGTTTAATTATGCAAAGGTGTGTTGCTGTTTTACCTTGCCTGCCTAAGGCATCTGATTGGTTTAGTAAAAAGCTGAACCACCAATAGCAGATAGGCGGGGAGGGATAGGTGGGGCTTCAGGGCAGAGTGAATAAATAGGAGAGAAGATGAATGAAGAAGAAAGAGAGAGAGATGCCCAGGGCCAGGTAGCCAGACAGAAACAGGAGAGGCAGGAAAAGTAGAACATACAGAAAGAAGAGGCAGATAAACAGATTAATTTAAGTTAAAGGGGCTAGCCAGAAACGAGCCTAAGCTAGGCCAAGCATTCAAAATTAGTAAAAAGTCTCCCTGTCAATGATGGTGGCCCCAAAGAAAAGGTCTGGTATATGATGTTTTCCCTGCTGGACAGTCTAGACCAGAACCATTCAGTAGAAGCCCAGTAAGGGTAGCATGTACAACTTCACATCTTCTAGTTGCCATACCAACAAATGCAGAAATAGATGATTAAATAGTATATTTACTTAATATATTGGAAATATCATTTCATATATAATCAAAATGGAAAATTATTGTCTCCTTTTTTCATTCCAAGTCTTTGAAATCCAAGGTATATGTTACACTTCCAGCATATTTCAGTTCTGACTGGCCACTATGGCTGTGGCTCCTGTAGGGACAGCATGTGTTTATGATTTGAGCTTAAGTCCTTCTTAGTAAGAGCCAAGGAGGAAGCCAACAAGGTCAGTATCATGGGTGGGTTTACTTTAGGAAAAAGGCTGCTCATCTGATTTTCAAGCATGTCTCTAGATCTGAAATCAGTTCGTGTGTGTGTGTGTGTGTGTGTGTGTGTGTGTGTGTGTGTGTGTGCCAGGGAAACTGAGTCACACAGCAGCAGGCATTCTCATTCCCTTTCCAGGCCTCTTCCTCTGGGCTGAAGGTTGGTAGGATCTCACTTCCTTTTTAAGAACACTAGCCTGGGGCTGGAGAGATGGCATATTGGTTAAGAGCTCTTGCTGCTTTTCCAGAAGATCCTGGTTCAGTTCTCAGCACCCACATGACAGCTGACAAACACCTATAACTCCAACACCTCTCCTTTTTTTCTTTCTTTTCTTTTTTCAAGACAGGGTTTCTCTATGTTGCCCTGGCTGTCCTATATCTCACTCTGTAGACCAGGCTGGCCTGGAACTCACAGAAATCAGCCTGCTTCTGCCTCCCAAGTACTAAGACCAAAGGCCTGTGCTGCCACTGCCCAGCCCAGTGTCCTCATCAAAACCCCACAGGCAGCAGGCACACATATGTTGTACTGACATATATTCAGGCAAACTAATACAAAAACAATAAACCTTTAATGAAGAATACTAGCCTCTACTTCCTGTTTCCCTTCTCCAAACAACCCAAAACCAAGGATACTCAGGTGGAATCAGGGACTTTGAGGGTAGAGCGACAACATCTGCAGGGAAATGCAGAATCAAGCCAGGGACAGGTTTGAGGTGCTGGGAAGACAAAACCAGAAGACATGGAGGGGACAGTTGTTCTGGACCTCAGAGGAGGGGAGACTAAATAAACCAATGGACTGCAGAGTGGAAGCAGGAGGCTGAGAGGAATGGGCAGAGACTGAAATCAAGCAAGTAGTGCCAGGTCAACATCTGGGGCCAAGCGGGGGTGGGGTGGGGGGATGCACAGGAGAGATTTGCAGTCAATCAACTGACAGCTCTCAAAACCTTTCCCACAGAGAGAGCACACAAATTGATAGGCAGCCCCGAAGCATTAGCAGACTGAAGTTCAAAGCACAGAAAAAGACTCTCCAGGGAAAGAGGAAACACAACGCTAGGGGGATGCTCAGCCTGAAGGCGCTCAAAATCATGCCAATCAAACAAAGAGAAGGCAGGTGCCATTTCAAACACCAGTAAGAATGGTGACAAGTGCGTGCTGTTAGCGGTGGCAGACCGCTTTTGAAGTCAGCCTGGCAGTATAGGGTGAGAGCTACGAGATGTTTTCACCCGTTGTTGAGTTACCCCACCCAGTGTACTCTAAACCAAATATCTATAGTCAAGAGTTAGGCAGGGTGGCAAAATATGTGCACAATGACGTCCCCCTTCAAGCTACTTGTAATATGGAAAATTAAAAATAATTTGAATACCTACAGTTGGAAAATGATGAAGCACAGTATGGTATTTCCACTTAGTAGAAAGTTATAACACTGTTAAAAAGATGTTTCTGACTGTGAGACTGCATCGTGGGAGAAGACAGAGTTGTGCATGCCCTGTGACAGAAACCATATAAAAACATAGGAGCAGAAGGAAGGGATTAAGAGGAAATGTCTACAGCTGGACACTCAGGAGGCTGAGTCAGAATAGTTCCAAGTTCAAGGCCAGCCTTGGCTACATGGAGAGACTCTGGGTGGGGGAAAGGAAGCTGGGCAGTGGTGGCACAGGCCTTTAATCCCAGCACTCACTCGGGAGGCAGAGACAGGTGGATTTCTGTGAGTTTGAGGCCAGCCTGGTCTACAAAGCTACACAGAGAAGCTCTGTCTCGAAAACAAAAAACAAAAAACAAAAAAAAAAACAAAACAAAAAACCCAAATAAATAAATAAAAAAGAAGGAAAGGAAAGAATAAACAAGAGGAAACATGCACACTAGTTAATGGCCTGTGGGGCAGTGTGAGTGTGCATGTTTTTCTTATCAGTTAATAACTGTTAACACTGAAAGGCTGTGGAAGCAGGATGACAGCTCACTGAAGCCTGGATTTGACTATAAGAGGTTATGAATTCATCCATCCAGAAAGTCTGTTTCCATAGCTCAGTCCTCATGTCCTTGAAAGGTGGATATGAGCTTCACATATATATATATATATATATATATATATATATATATATATATTTTAGTTTTTCCAGTCGGGGTTTCTCTGTGTAGCCCTGGCTGTCCTAGAACTCACTCTGTAGACCAAGCTGGCCTCAAATTCACAGAGCTCCACCTGCCTCTGCCTCCTGAGTGCTGAGTGTGAGCCACCACTGCCCAACTGAACTTCACTCTCTTGATGGCAGAAAACTCACAGTAAGGGGAACGGCCCAGGACTCACACAGACACTCTGCCTGGTCCTAGAATGCTCTGACTGTAGGCAGGATTTGGGGCTACATTGTCCCTTCTGGTACTGCTGAGGACAAGACCATGGGCTGGGCTTAGAGGGACAGGACTGCGGAATTTTTAGAGGCCCTGGTGAACGGTCTCCTGCGGGAAGCAGCGCTGGGGGATTCACCAAGGAGCTGGGGGATAGGAGGGCTGCAGTGCTCTGGGGGAAGGGCTGGATGGTTGTGGTTGACCACCTGCTGTTTCACATCACCCTGAAGGTGACAAGAGATGTGTATGAGCCATCACCTCACTGTTCCCCACAGGAACTCTACCTGGGCCCCCACCTACAGACACCATCCGGCCTGAGAAGCCTCGGGTTCCTCCCTGCTCACCCGCCTTCTTACGGCAGATACACCGGGGCCTTGAAATAACACATCTTTATTTTCACCATCATTTCCACATCATTTGCCTATGATTCATTTGTTGTCAAGAGGCATTAAAACCCTCAAACCCCAGCTCCCAGGCACCCACTAGTCCCTGTCTTCTCTTCCTACGTCCCAGCACTATCCTCCCCATAATGCCTTGCAACCGCTAACACACACTATGGAAGCCCCTCTTCCTACAGATAGGGCTTCCACTGGGGGTTGGGACGAGGGGGTTGAGGCCACTCCAGGTTATATTCACCCAGGTTGCTGCCCAAGATTCTGGCCTCAACCCTCGTCTCAGGTAGCTCTGATGGGAAGTTTGGACTACAGATGACCTCATGAATTCAAGAAGCCCTGGGAAAGGGAAGAGGCATCTCATGTAGAATCCCCCTCCTCGTCGTCCCCGCTCCCCCGCACCCCCCCCCGCCCCAGTTCCAGAGGCTGTGTTTTTCTGAGAGTCCCCACCCCCTCACTTTATCTGACTGGTTTTTCTTCATACCTTAAGGCCTGGGCTGGGGTCCCTTCCCCATCATTGTTTCCAACTGGCCCAGAGTGTACATTTCCATCGCCTCTGTGCCACGTGCACACACTGAGGCAGAGCAGGGTTGACTCTCAAACCATCTTATCCCACTAGGGCTTTGAGTCTCCTGGACCTCCTCTAGGGGTGCACCAGAAGCTAGAAGGGGAGGAAGAGGGTGAGGGGTGAGGAGAGGGTGGGAGCAGGTCGGGTGAGGGGAGCTACTGTGGTTGGGTTATCTGATGTGGGAGCCAGGTGTGCAGCTTCAGGGCTCCAGGGTGGGGGAAGAGCAGCCTGAGGCAGGAGACACTGCAGAAGCAGCCAGGCAGAGCTGAAAAGATTTGGGTGAATGAAAGAGAACACATCTCCTGTCAGGAGCCCCGACATCCTGGTCCTTGGTCTCCTAAGCTCTGGGGTATACCCTTCTTCCCCAGCTTCTTCATTCCCAGAGAGACAGTCAGTCTTTTCTCAAAACATGTGGTGGAGGGAGGGGAGGCCATGGGATGTGTGGCAGCGGGGACAGGGTCTATCCTTATCCTGAATCAGAGCAGTTGGAGACAGTTGCTGGTCTGTCATCTCGGTTGGGGGTTATGGGTGGAGAGGGCTTTGCAGGAGGAGATAAGATAATAGTGCCCAGGGCCAGATGGAGTACCATCAACAAGATCCCCACCACCAGGTCCTCCGGCCTCTGCAGGGGCTGCCCTGGCTCAATCCTGATTCTGGGGCACATGGCATGACACTGGGTGTGCCCAGCTTCCAGGCATGGTTGAGTATCCACTTAACCCTTTTAGAGGGTGGACCTTGTGAGTTCCAGCTCCTGCCCTCTCCAGCCCTGGTTTGGGGGAGGAGCTTGTGGAAGGTGGTTGGAAGGAAGATATGACTGGGTAAAGGAGAACATCCCTGAAGGATGAGGAAAACATCACAGCAAAGGCTGACATTTCTCAAGCACTTATTGAGGGATTAGACATGATTCCCAGTGCTCTTTATTTAGTCATCGTGTACCTTTCTTTAGGAAACAATGACACTCTTTACAGGAGAGACGGAGGACATGTCCTGAGCACAGGTGGGACTGGGTCCCATCCTGCCCCTGGATGCTGTTTCTGCTGCCTTAGATGAAGCCCTACCAGGCACAATGCCACAATCCTCCCTTATGTTGTCTTTATAAAGACTCTGTGTTGCCATTCCTAAGAGAAGAAACTGAGGCTCAGACAGCCAAGCCATTTCCCCCAAGGTTACTTGAACAGTACTAAGATGACCACCTCTTTTTATCATCACCATCACCATCACCATCATCATCATTATTTTGTTTTTGTTTTTGTTTTTGTTTGTTTTTTGAGACAGGGTCTCACTGTAGTCTTGGCTGGCCTGGAGCTCGATATGTAGACAGGTTGGCCTGGAACTCACAATGATCCACCTGCTTCTCAAGTGTTGGGATTTATTTGTGTGGGGGTGGAAGAGAATTGGGGGGTAGCAGGCATGCACACTACAATGCAAGTGTGGCAGAGAACAATTTATGAGTCTGTTCTTGCCTTCTACCATATCCCAGGTCCCAGGGACTGGCCTCAGGTCATTAAGCTTGATGGCCATCTCACTGGCCCAAAAAGACCAACCCTTAAATGCCATGCTCTTATTCATTTATTGGCTTTTTGGACCAAGACTGGGGAGACAGGTGGAGAAAGAGGTGATAAGACCACAGAGCTCATCTGCCTGAGTGGCCCTCATGGCCCAGTACCACGTCTACTGTAGTAGCATTTACCAAGTAAAACAACAAACAACCAAATGACCAATGACTGGTAATCTTACAGGGCAAAGGACTGTGCAGGTGTTGCGTATCCGTCTCCTCT
Source organism: Cricetulus griseus (assembly GCF_003668045.3). NCBI lineage: Eukaryota > Metazoa > Chordata > Mammalia > Rodentia > Cricetidae > Cricetulus > Cricetulus griseus. The sequence continues at coordinate 394,343,621 of NC_048595.1, forward strand.
AAGATCAAAATACTCCATCCTGAAGGGGAGCTCCTTAAGCAGGGAGGTAAACAACAACAAAAGAGCTTCAGGAAGTCCCTGAAAATTGAGCAGATTCACTAATGCCCCTCCCTGTTGGAGTAACCAGAACCCAGCATCGAGGAGTACTCTCAGACAAGAAAGGCTACCAGGAAGAGGCAGAAAACAGTAGAGCAGCTTGGAAGAGGTTTAGGAAAGCAACGGAGGCACCTGGAAAGGACACTCTCCCACCTATTGAGCTGCCTGCATGCTGCACAGTGTGTTCCAGGTTCCCAGCTTTGTGAGCTGTCACCTATCCCGGGGTGGGTTTGCATGATGCAGCTGTCTTTGAGTTATTTCTGCTCCTGTAAGTAACCCCTCACCCATACTCCTATAAACTAATTCCAATAAAACTCACTGTCTCACCAAGTTGGCCTTTGGTGGTATCTGTACTTTGGTCTGTCATAGGTTCCCTGTCTGGGGAGAGTAGATGTATGTGTTGCATCTCCCAGGAAAAGTTTTGTCATGAAACAGCAAGAGCCACCAATATCCCTTCTGCCACCCCTTTGTTCTCTGCTCCAGCACCTCAAGTCCTTCCTGTAAACACAGCAGAAAGCAAGGAGTCCCTTAGGGTGGGGTTTCTATCAGAGAGGAAGTGGAAGCTGGCTTCCCCCATCTCTTTTTTTATCGTTTCCCCCATCCCCTTTTTATCACCTAGGACTGATTCAGAATCCACTCCCTTGTGCCTCTAGGGCTCCTGGTGAGAAAGGATTCTGCACTGAAGTCAACATGACTTTCTCCTGGTGAGAAAGGATTCTGCACTGAAGTCAGCATGACTGGGTTGGGGGCACACACAAAGGACACCAGCTTCTCATGCCTGGCCAGGTTGCCTTCAGCTCCCAGGCTTTGCCAGGATAGGCTTTCCTGGGGTCCACTATCAGGATCACTTGATCTATGTGGGCTATGTTAGAAGGCAGTGGGAGAAATGGTAGCCAGGTGCCAACCAAGGTGGGGCACTTGCCCTTTCGTCTGCCCAGTTGCCATAGGTGTTCACAGATGGCTGCAAGAACTTTAGTTAAATGGGTTTGGGTGAGGGTGGCAAGGGCCTTTGCAGAGTCCTGGAACTGAGAACCAGTGAAAAAGGAAGAAGGGAGAACTCATTCCTCCTTCAAAGCGAAATAAGAACTGTCAAGTTTGTCACTTCCCTCCAGGGTCTGGACATCTAAAGAGAGCTCTGCCCAGAGCCCCAGGGCTGCCTGGGATTTCCTCCAGCTTCCTTTCATTGGCAGTATAGAACCTAACAGGCTGTGCCTTTCTTTCTGGGCCCAAAGCTCAGAGGAGATTTGCATCTTGGGATTTGATACTTGATTTTCCCCTTCTTGAGTGTCCTACATCCTATAACCCTGGGTCCCGACCCTCAGCTCAGATCTGGTCTAATTTACAGGTGTCTGTATAGACTTCAGCGGAGGGAGTGGCGTGGCGTGGGGTGGTTTGGCCGGAAGAGCATAGGCAAGCTCCCCACATTCCTGCCAAGGAAATAATCTTTCCAAACATTCTTTTTTACCTGAGAATGCACTTCTCCTTACCCACCCCTTCCTCACCAGTTCTGTCTTCAACACTGAACAGAGGAGTCCCCAATTAATGCACAAGGTTGGCCTTCGCTCCATCTCCTTCAATACTGTCCCCAACTAATGCACAAAGGCTGACCTGCAGGAGGGCTGGCCTTGGCTCCATCTCCTTCAACACTGACCTAAGTTTTGGAAGATTCAAGGCCCAGAGAAGTGTCACAAGCATTAGATGGGCTGGAGAGATAGCTTAGTGGTTAAGGACACTTGTTCTTGAAGAGGACCCATGTTTGATTCCCAGGACCCACATGGTGGCTCACATTTGTAACTCCAGTCTCAGGGGATCCAATGCCCTCTTCTGACTTCCTGGGCACCAGGCAAGCACACACTAGGTACACTAGGTACGTACAGACAAAATATGCATACACATAAAAAAATCTGAAAAAAAAGTAGAGACTCCTGGATGACAAAAGGAGGAATCAGAAGATTTAAGCAGCCTAACATGGGATAAATTGTTAGAGAGACATGAATATCTGAATTCTGCGTTCTCAATTGGTATGAATTCCAATCTGGCCAAATAGAGGAGAGCGATACAATGGAGGCTTTACAGATAGGTAGTTGTTATATAGGTTTTGAAGCCACATGGACTTAACTGTTCAACTTCCCAAGTCCAAGGGAAAGATATATATCAGCATAAACATTTCCATTTCATTTTCTTGCAGGGACCCCAGCAAAATGTTGGTTGGTTGTTTTGAGAAAGTTTCTTGATACAAAGCTCCAGTTGGCCTTGGAATCCTCCTGCCCCTGCCTCTGGAGCACTGGAATTACAGACCTATGACACCCTGCTGGCTTTCAGAAGAACTGGTTTCTTGTGAATAGTAGATCTTTCCAAGAGACACAGACACGGGTGGCATGTTGTGTTATACTCATCCATCCACATGTTCAGCTGGATCCACAGGGGCTCTGCTTTGTTCCAGGCTGGTAAACAAGCTTGAAACAGATGCCACACTTTCTGTACAGCACCATAAAAGTGTGATTTTACCCAAATGGGGCCAGCAGGGCAGGAATGGGAGTCCAGGATGAAGAATCTGGGAAAACTACGAAGTCTGAGCTGGAGACTTATAGAGCAAAAGGAACCCCATCTTATTGGGGCACTATAAGGGCAAAGAACAAGGCAGGTTCTACAGGGGGGCAGTGTGCAGAAGGCTAACAGCATGGGCCCCAAAGTGTAGTCTGGGGCCCCTGTGAGTCTTGGAGACCCTGCAAAAGCAAAGGTTTCAACTCTTTTTATAATAACACTATGAAGACACTATTTACCTTTTTTTATTCCTATTCCCAAAGTTACAGTGCCTTCCTTTCCCCAAAGTGGCTTCCATGATGATGTGGCTACCACAGCAGGCTGAATGCCGAAACTGATAAAGAATGTAGCCCAACATTAAAGAGCTTTGAGAAACAGTATCATTGTCTTAAATTAGTGCTGCTCCCAAGAATGACTATTTTAAATAATAATTGCTTAATATTAATGTCTAACAGATTTGTTTTTAGTATATTTAGAAGCTTAATAAATATGTACTTTAAATTTTTCATATCATAAATAGTGCCAGTTTTTTTTTTTTTATTTTTGCGACAGCCTCTCAGATAGCTCAGGTTGGCCTTGAACTCTTGACCATTTTGTTTCCATGTTCTAAGGGCCGGGATCACAGCTATATACCATCACACCTAGCAGCTAGATATAATGTACATAAGTAAAAGTTCCCAGGGTTCCTTGTTTTTAAGAGGCAAGGGGGTCCTGAGAACGTCTGAGAACTTCTGGACTGGCAGGCTCTGAGATGCACATGTGGAGAGCTGGATGGAACCACTGTTGGATACAGCAGTGGCTTAAGTTTCAACATCTGGCGTGGGGACACAAGGACCCTGGAGAGATAGAGGTGGCATTACAGTGCACCCTGGGATATGTGAGTGACAAAGCGGCACGAGCAAAGGTGACAGATCAAATCTGATTCTTGACACTTATGCAGAGCCTCCTGCTCTGAGCTGCCACCATTCACCTCGCTTATGGGTGTAATCCACATATCATGAAGTCGGGAGTTAAGTAGTGCTGGTTTTGGTTTTAGTTTTCCTTAGTTTGTTGGTTTGTGGGGAGGGAGTTGGAAAAGAAAGGATATAACTGAAGAAGTTGGGTACCGCAGTAACCATATTCTTTGAATCCAGATGTAGATTCTGCCCCTCAGCCCCCAAGAATCCGGTTTCAGTTGGGTTCAATTTGGCTCTCCTTAAATGACTCACCTGCCCTCTGGTGGCCAGATGGCCCAATGACACATTCTTTAGGTGATGATTATTAGGGACCATAAGAAACCCCTAGCAAGAGGCTGAGATCTGAAGAAGAGGCTATAGACATCAGTTCTGGGGACAATCAAGTGACCCAGAAAGAATCCGTGGTCAGAGCATGGGAACAATGTCACCTCCTTAGTACACATTTATTTGACCACCCTGCAGCCCAACAATGATGCTGTCAGGCCTTTCTGATTGATGGTTACCTGCAAGATAATGTGATGAATTCTTTACACAGGTTGACGTATAGCAACAGTGACCCATCAAGGTGGCTACTGTCACTGTTGCCATTTTATAGAGGAAGAAACCAAGGCTCAAAAACATCATGTGACAACCTCAGAACGGGGTGTAGTTTCCGCCCTTAACTGTTACTCTCGGTGGCTTACGCTGCTACTGTCTCCAATGGTCTGTTTGTGGGCCTGTACATTCAAACTTTGGAAAGAATACACAGTCGGATTTCTGGACAACCTCAGGTTTCTCACTCTTAGCACAGGTGGGGCTCAGAGGCAACAAGTACAAAGTCTTGACCTTGGGAGGTCCCTGCTTGAGGTGTCCAGTGTACTGGGGTAAGAGGAGGGGAACACCATCAGGTGACTTCAGCAGCAGGACCTCAGGGCTTTGCTGTAGGGTAGTAACTCCCCCTAGTGGTGAGTCTCAAGATAAGTCTCCAGGTGAGGTTTGACTGGGGATGGGGGCTCAAGGAACTGGGTAGAGAGGGGGGTCTCCTTCCCCAGAACCACAAGGAAGCCACTGGAATACTTCTACCTTCTCCCCAAGCCAGAGCAGTCCTCTGAAAAAGTTCCTGCCTGGGCTAGATAGAATGAAAAGAAATATATCTCAAGGTCATGTCAAGGTCACCCTTGATTCTGGGGGATATCCTGCACCTAATGGCTCTCTGAAATAAAAGAAAACCAGGGTGAGGGGAGATGGGAGGAGAAGAGGGGTGTAAAATGAATACATTTAATTAATTTTTAAAAAATAGAAAATTCATCTTCCTCAATAGGAGGCCAGCCAAAGTCCAGCACAGCTCCAGGCTCCCCTTGATTGGCATTAAGACTTTCATTGGAATATTTCTCAGCCCAGCTCTTCTGTCTCACATTATCCCATACAACCTCTCTCCAGTAAAACTCTGGCCCTCAAACTCCATTTTAGAATCTGCTTCCCTTGAACCCCTCACAACACAACCCGGTATATGGCATGTATACGGCGACTCGGAGTGGTTAGTTGTCTGCAGCAGTGAGCCCCGCCACACAGCATCCCCTCTCTCATACTACCAGGGGTTATCATCCAGGCAGAGCTGGTTCTGCCCCTTGGGGACCTGGAAGAACGGTCACCCCTGCACACAAGGCATGCAGTACCTTGGCTCTGCACGCAGGTGCAAAGGTCCCTTTAAGAGATAAGCTTAGCCCACTCCCACTCTCTTTTTTGACATTTCTCTGAGGAGGCAGACAAATCTCTGTCTATCCGTCTCTTTATCTCTCTCTTCCCTTCTCCCCTCCCTTCCCTTCTCCCAATAAAACTTCCTCCCCATGTAAGTTCTGGTGTATTCATCCCTCACCCACCATGGCATCCACCAAGGTTCCTTTTGTACCACATATCACATCACCAGGAGCATTGAGTTTGAAATTAGTCCATGCTATATAGTAAGTCTATGCTATATAGTAAGTCCAGCCTGTGCTGTATGGTAAGACTCTGTCTCCAAAAATAAGGCATTAGGGAAAGCTGCTTGGGGTAGACCACTTCTGTGATAATAAAAATGTTCTGATGCACATGGTCCCTAATGGTAGTTCTGAGGCCACTGAGCACTTGTCCCGTTGAAGAACCGAATGCTTACTTTGGTTTGATTTTTTTCCCCACAGAGTTATGAGAGGTTTTTTATTTTATTTTTTGTAATGCTTAGTAGAAGTGGCTTGTTTTGTTTTGTTTCTTGAGACAGGATCTCTCTATGTAGCTATTGCCATCCTGGAACTCACGTTGTAGGCCAGGCTGGCCTTGAACCCACAGAGATCTGCCTGCCTCTGCCTTCCAAGTGCTGGAATTAAAAATGTACACTACCATGCCCTGTCTTTGGTTTGATTTTGGTGATTTTAAATATAAGTGTGGGACAGTGACAGACGCCTTTAATCCGAGTACTCAGGAGGCAGAGGCAGGTCCATCTCTGAGTACAAGGTCATCCTGATCTACAAAGACAGCTAGGGATACACAGAGAAAACCTGTCTTGAAAAGCCAATAAATACATAAATAAAATAAAAAATTAAGTTGCTCAACAGTGAGGTATAGAACAAAAGCTTGGTGTTTGAACACTCATCACTCTGGTCTGATTCTAATGTTTCCCAGATTGTGTGCTTGCTCTTCTGGATCATCTCTAGGAACACTGGGATTTATGACACTGTTTCTCAGTTCCACAGACAGGCCTGACATAGGTAACTATGGGTTTTCTTTCTCTAAGTTGACTTATTTCTCATGACAAAGCCCTCCAGCCCTCTCTTTAGTTCCTCGACTTTCATCTCATTCCACTGGCACATTTTAGCCTGGGGCTTGAAATCTTTTCAGATGCTTCTGCAAATTAAATTACACCCCAGGTTTCTGTCATTTGCAGTTTTCAGTGCCGAGTCCTTGGTTGGGAATTCTTGTTTTCTATATCTGTCTTACTCCTCTGGGCCCCCAAGGAGTCATAGTTATACAAGCACAGGGGTACTTGTAGCACTCCGAGGCACTGGCCTAACCACTGTCTCCAGCGCAAAGACTACTATTATCAGTAGGTCTTTGGTTTCATTCTCGATGTCCTTTGGTAAGTGCCACACCTGATTGAGGCCAACACATTAGGCCAGGTGCTTCTTGGGGGTAGAGCATTATGATCCCGCACTTCCAGTTTCCCCATCTCTGCATAGAAACTCTCCTTAGGGTGATAAGCAAGACTGCAAACATTTACCACCCCGCTTAACTCTATAGAGGGCAGTAGAACATTGCAATTAACAAAAGGCTTCCAGAGACAGCTGCCCAGGTCTGAACCCCACCTCTCACTCACCACCTGTGTAGCTTTGGGCAACTAATCCCCTCTGCCATGTGGGAACCACAATAGCGCATCTTTCTTAGGGTCCTAATAAATATCAAGCAGGTTGGTTTTCATGAGGCGTTTATTTACAGCGGTACTTGTCACAAAGTAAGTGCTGTGTATGGATGAGCCACTTTTATCACCATCAGCAAAGCATTTTCATTGGTTTATTTGGCAAGCTCTTGGAAAACGTTTTTTTTCCCTCTTTGGAGGTAGGCTCTTTAGATGTCTACCTTCTGCCATGTTTGTCATTTGTCTCAGCCATGACTATTGGCCTGGCTGGGACTCCCCTACTTCCTTCCACTTAGACAGCAGGAGGATTTGCCTAGCTCAGGAAATCTTGCTGATTTTCCATGTTGGTGTCTGTCCATTTCTCCTTCATGTCTAATAAAATACCTCTCAGAAGTGTGAGCTCTTTCAACGCCTACCTTTGCGTGTTCAGAATAAACAAACTAGATGCTCCTAAACCCTACCTGGCCCTGTTTTGTTTTCCTCCCAGTTCCTAGGCTTCCCTTGGGAGGCTCCCTCAGTGGTGGTGGGCCCTTGGGCTGAGTAACTGGCCTTCTCTGGCCCGTTAGTTTCATTGAGAGGGCAGGAAGGGAAGAGGACAGAAAGAGAGGCTTTCCAAAGACTGACAAGACAATAGCAGCACACGGGGCTGAGGTGGAGAATCCAAAAGCCAGGCCTCACTCAGGGAGGCCGGAGTGCCTTCCCTCCTCCTTTGGATGGGTGAGTGGGTTTTTTACTCAGGATAAAAAGAAAGTCCAGATGAAGGTTTGCTCTAAAATCCAGGGCTTCCTCAAATCTTGGGTCAACTACCAGAGCAGTGGTAAACAGGCTTGATATAAAATGGCCCAGGACCATAAGTTCCAAGTTTCTCCAGGCCTGGGGATGTTTCTACTTGTAAGAGCCCCAGTAGACCACGCTCTCCTCTAATAGCAGGTTCTCATCATAAAGGGGTTGCAGTAGCTTAGCAATTTTCAAACTTTCCCTCCCATTGAATAGTGAGCTGGATCAATGTGTTCTGCAGCTAAAATCAAAGGTCTCTCTAGTTTTTTTTGTGGAGTAACAATAATCATCAATGTACAGTATCTTCACACACACACACACACTCATAAATCGCTAATTCAGGTGTTGCCACCTCAGTGTTAGAACACAGTATAGGTGGGGTGTAATCCTGTAAGACAACCATGATCCAATAAATCTTAAATGAAGTCTTCTGACTGCCATTATGCAATACAAGAATGTGGCCCCAGATATTTTCCAATTGAATTCTGGGAAACATAGGGCCAGGTGGGCACTAATGATTCTTTCAATGTTAAATGTTTTCTCCCCCAGGATTTTCAGGGAAATTTTTTTTTAATGTAGATAGAAGGACACATCTGGGGCTCAATTCCCACTGACATTAGCATTCTGCTGGTGCTTTCAATGTGGCTGTGTTCCCCAAATCTAACATTTACCTGAGGGCCTTCTGTGAGTCCCCCTATGAGAACCTCTTCTGTATGGGTCCCACACACTTACAACCCATTATCAGAAAGGGGTGTGCTGGGGGTGAGCAAGATCAGGGTTCCAAACTCCCGGGCTGGGCTGGGCTGCTGCAGAGGAAGAAGTAGAGTTTGAAGATACATACCTAGTCCATCACCTGTTCATTTCATAGATCTACACTGACTATGAAGTGGTGGAATGAGGGAATCAGGAGGGAACTGGCCCCATATCACTGTACCCCACACATTCTGACCACCTCTCCACTTATCCCGAGGTGTGGAGTACTCCTGTCTGGTTTTCTATCTGTAAAGCAGGCTTGGAGGCCCACGTGGGCAGCTCTTGGTTTTCCTCCATCCCCCTCTACCAGATGGACACTGCTGATCCAAATGGGAGTGTTGGGAAAGCTGAAATGACTTTTGGGACATTCTTGGTGACCAGAGGGTGAGGCCCAAGAAAGAGGTGTTTTCCTAGGTAGGTGGTAAGGCACTGGCAGGGTAAGGGGTGAAGACAGGGCTGGGAATTTCCTGAAAGTTGGGGACATTTGGTCCGGGCACATCTGTAGGTGAGAGAAGAGATCCCAGTATCTCCAGGCTGAGGGACCCTGGGCTTGATGACAAGGACAGAGGTGTCTCCATTCATGGTCCTGCTGGGAGTCTGACTTTGTTACTTGGGCTTGTGTTCCATTCCAGGGGCCTTTCCTCGGGTGTTTTTCTAGGTCAGTGGTTCTGGGAATGAAGAAGAAGGCCCATACCACAGGTGCTGGCCTGGGGGTTCCCATAACAAATCCTGAAAGGCTGGAACTACAGTGCTAGGTGAGTACTCGTTGGCTAATGTGATTGTGTGTTTGGTCATCTTGGCAGTGAATGAGTCTGTGAATATAATGGCAGAGGAAGGAGACCCCACAGTGAGCTACTGCCCTGGGATGGAATAGCACACACTGGCGGCAGGATGAGATGGGAGGCAGGGGATTGTGGGTAAGTTGTGTACCCTTTTTGGCAGGGGTAGGGGATTTCCCACCAAGCTCTGGGCAGGTGGGGCCAGAGTCAGGGGAGGTACAGGTAGCTGTCCCTGAGGCATGGGCACATTTCTCCTGCCTGCCTCCCTTGAAACGAGCAGCAGCCCCTAATAGTGGGAACATGCTTAGGCAGGGCTCTGCCTGCAGCCTCTGCCCTCTACCCCCACTTGACTTTCTTTGTCAAATGAATAGCAGTCTCTCATAACTCAAGTCTCAAGGGACAGGGCCAACCTGTGGTCTGCAGGAAAGGGAGACAGGCTGGGCAGGGGAAAGGTTGGGCTAGACAGACACGGGCGATGGCAGAGGAAGGACTGAACTCCAGAAGGGGCAGGAGGCACTGCTGGGCTGCAACCAGCCCAGAGCTTGGGTACAGGGCCCTGGAGGAGCGGCCCCACCCAGGCACCACTGTGGGTCACCCTGGTCAGGAGATCTCATTGCCAAACACCTCTAGCACAAGGGGTGTGAGCTTCATGCTGTTCTCGGGCTGGAAGGAGAGGGAGCGGTACTGTTTAGAGTGTTCCTCGTTGAGGCTTCTCAGGTCAGCCAACTTCTGGATCATCTTGGCATAGAGCTGGTGGCTGCCTGGGGGTGGGTGGCGGCAGCGGATGTAAGTCTGCAGTGTGTTGGATAGACGGTCCTGAATGGCTTCAACCAGCTTGGCATCCTGTACCCCAGGTCGGTCTGTGTCACAGGGGATGGAGGGAGACACAGGGGTGCTCAGATGAATTCCTCAATGCTCAGTTTCGAAATATCCACCCACACAGATACCCATATCAGCATTCCCCCAACGACAACCCACTGCATTTGGGACCAAGTCCTTCCATGAGCGCCTCTGGATCTGTTCCCACCTTGTCACTCCTTCTGCCTCTAGGCTCAGTCTTTGGTATTCTTATCCTCCACAGTGGCCAACCGATCTTCTCTCTGCCTGGGAGTCAGCTCTTGTCTACTTGCCTGACTGACAGATCACTGGGGACCAGACTCAAAGCCCTTCCTGAAGGCTGTCCCCCAATACCCTCCACCTCCCTGCTCCAGGTAACCTCAGGATGTCTCCTGTAGCATCACACCATCTTCATATTCAAAACTCTTATCATATTGCAAATGAGTAGATACTAGCATTTGCTTCCCCTAACCTTCATGAGAGAAAAGTCTATCCTTTTTGCTGAGACTCCCTGCGCCTTGCCCAGTGCCTGGCCATAGTAAGTGCTCAGGAAATCATTATTGAGCATGTGAATGAGTGATACATGCCAGCTGGGCAGCGGGAGGGAAACCTATGTCTATCCCTTGGGCCGTCAGTCTGGGAAGGCATTCCTGGGCACAGGCCAATAGCTTTTCCCCCGAGCCAGGGCTGAATCCTTTGGGCTTTATCACCGATATAACATCTCTATGACCATAAGTTCCTTCTTAGTCTTCTTCCCCCTCGGGTCACAAGCCCACAGCCTCCAAAATCAACCCAGGCAGAAACCATCCATTGCTCCACAAGGGTTTGTGCCCTGTCTCCAAGGAATCTCAGGTGACAGAAAAGTTCATCCCAGTTCACACAAGAACAGAACTTGAGTATTGGCAACACCCAAGGCCTAAATGTGGCCTATGGAACCCTGTTCATCTGGTTCCTCAAAGTCCTATGAATCACCCTGGGCTCCATGGGACAAAGCCACATGTAACACAAAAAATAAGAGATCCAGAGACTGATATTGGGGTTCAAACTTCAAGCTGAAGATTAGAAAAGCAAAGAAGGGGGTCACTAGCTCTTACCACTACTTCAGGCTGAAAGGGCTGATTCTACTGCCTATCCTCAGCGTGGCTGGAGAATCCTAAGACTGAATGTCTTCCTCTCCTCAGTGTGGATGGAGAATAAATGCTGATACTGACTACTGAAGACCCTGCTGCTCCTATCTTTTATACCCCTCTAGTGCTGGGATTAAAGTCATGTGATGCCAGGTGCTGAGATATATCACCACAGCCACATGTGTTGAGGCCCCCTCCACATGCCCTATGGACTATGCAAACCTAGCAAAATGAGCATTTCCTTATTTGCCTTTCTTGTTCACTTCTCCCTCAGACTACCCTGCTGGCTTTGAGCAGGTCTTTATCACTTAACAGTCCCCACCACATCCCAGGTCTCTCTGCTCCTCGCTGCTCGGCTCCATACCTGGGGAGACGATGCAGATGGCCATGAGAAGGACATGTTCCTCCTCATGTAAGTTCAGCTTCTTCAGCCCCACCTGGAACTTTATGAGGGGCTCGATCAGCTCCAGGGTGTGCCCAGCTGTGAAGGAGAACAGCCGGCATGAGAGTAGAAGCACCCACCCTACCTGAATCCATTACTGGGCATTCCCCTAGCCCTTCTCTCCCCATTGCTGCCCAGTCTCCTTCCATGCGCCTGGTCACAACCCCAAGAGTCCAGAGGCTAGAAAGCCAGAGTCTGGGAGCTGGAGGAAACAGATGAGGAGTCCAACTGCACCTTTGGTGACATCAGTGACATCATACTTGTAGTCCTGGCTGCCACAGTCCCAGGACATGTCATCCATGGTGAAAGACTGATTGGAGCGCAACATGATAACCTCAATGGCACTTGACTTGAGCAGTACAATCTGGTCATCAGAGGTGAGATCCCTGGTGGAGAAGGCAGGGAGGGGGAGGTCAGGTAAGCAGTAAAAATCTTCAAGTCACAGGCACTTGTTTAGTGTTTGGACAGGGTTATCCTGAAACGCAAGAAAATGTGTCTGGGGGAGAAGAAACCAAGGCTTTTCCAGGAGTACAGTGACTGATAGCAGAGGCTACTGTGGACAGGAAGAAAGGACATCCAAAGAAAGCTCAACCAGAGTCTACAGGACACCTGTTGGGTCCTTGAGTTCATTCCTGTTTCCACTAGGACTTCTATGGCTCAGAGCTCCATCGTTTTTGTTCTTGGTGCATGTGTATGCGTAAAGACCAGAGGCTGATGTCCAATGTCTTCCGTTGAACGCTGTGTCTGGAGATTGGGTTACTTGCTGAACCCAGAGCTTGCCTTTCAGCTTGACTGCCGGGCTACTGAGCTACAGGGATCTATTTGCCCCTCTACCCTAGCACTGGAGTTACAGATCCATATGGCCTCATCTGGCTTTTACATGTATGTTGGGGATCTGAACTCAGGGCTTCATGCTTGCAAAAGAGGCAACTGAGCTCCTGAGCTGTCTCCACAGCTGTGGTGGTTTGAATGAGACTGGCCCTCGTAGGCTCATGTATTTGAATGCTTAGTTATTAGAGATTGGAGTTGTTTGGGAAAGATTAGAGGGTTTGGCCTTGCTGGAGTAAGTGTGGTCATGTTAGAGGAAGTGTATCACTGGGGGTGGGCTTTGAGGTTTAAAGAGCCCAAATCAGGTTCAGTGGTTCTCTCTCTGCCTGCCACCTGTGGATCAGGATGTAAAGCTCTCAGCTACTGCCATGCCTGCCTGCTTCGCGCCATGATGATCATGGACTAACCCTCTGAAGCTGTAAGCAAGTCCCCAGTTAGATGCAAGCATTGCCTTGGTCAAGGAGTCTCTTCGCAGCCACTAAGACATGGCCCTCTCGACGGTTTGTGCAACAGCCTCCTACTGGAATCTCAGAGTCTCAAGGCTCTCATTCATCTTTCCCATTGCTGCTACAGGGCAATGTCATTCTTGTGCCCAAGATCCTCCCTAGGATCAAACACTCCGAGATCAAGCCCAGACTCCACAATTTGGCTCTGCTTGGACTTTCCAGGCCTCTTTCCCATTGCAAACGCCACCACCCCTCCACTCTTGCAACATGGAGCCGCTCTGCATTCAATTTTGATGCACTCCTACACATCATACCTTTGAGGAGGTACAGTTTCAGCTAGGAACAAATCTTTCTTTTATTTTTTATTACATGAATTTATCTTGTGTGCACATGGAGAGTGTGTGTGTGTGTGTGTGTGTGTGTGTGTGTGTGTGTGTGTGTGTGTGTGTGTGTGTGCATGAGCTACAGTGCATGGGTGGAGGTCAAAGGACAACTTGGGAGAGTCTCTTCTCTCCTTCTACCATGTGGGTCCTATGGATTGAACTTACATTTCTGGTTGACAACAAGAGCATTTGCTTTCTGAACCATCTCACCAGGTTCAGAAACACCTCCCACCCCACCGGCTGTCCTGGAACTCACTCTGTAGACCAGGCTGGCCTCAAACTCACAGAGATCCGCTTGCCTCTGCCTCCCAAGTGCTGGGATTAAAGGCGTGTGCCACTGCCCAGCTCAAAAACATCTTCTAATGTTCCATCACACCTTTCTGGTCTCAAAACCAAGTGTGATCTTCCTCGGAGTCCCTACTCACTCCGAGCAGTCTGGCCAAATCGGTAGAGTTGGTTTTCTCTGTCACCAGTGTATATTGAGGGTGTTCACCTTTTACCCTTCCCTGCCTGTGCTTGCCTCTGCCTCTGTTTTGTGTTCTGGACTCTGGAGTTCTACGTAGCCCAGGCTGGCTGGAGTTTTTTCTGCCTCCTCAGAGCTGGGATTACCACTCCCAGCTCTAAGTTTTGTTTATAAGTTACTTGAGAGCCAACACCATCTCTCAATTGCGTTATTGTTTCCCACAGAATGATCATGGAACCCTGGGCACAAGAGGATCAATAAACAAGTTGGTGTGACAAGAGGCCAATCATTGCAGTCTTCTGAGTCAAGAGCTGGGCTTGTCTGAGCAGCGGCAGGGAGAAGCAGTTGATAGGCCAGCTTGCTTCTGGCTTTCCCTTCTTTCTTTTCCTGACTATCTAGATTCCTCTGTAGGAGACTTCTGTAGACAGGCTAAAATGTTTTCTGAAACACTTTAGTATGTAAGTGCAGGAAATGGACGATACATGGTGGGAAGCGAAAGGCTTCCACGGTTAGGCGGCTAGCCAAGGACCAGGACGGAGAAACTGCACAGGTACTCCACTGGGAAGTTCCCCTGGAGACTGTGTGGCCAGTTCCTCTTCAGCATGCTTGATGAATGGATGTCGCATGGCGGCTGCAGATTTCTCCAAGAGCCAAGTTCACAGCCCCTGGAACCAACTGTGAAACTTAGTTAGCTCCTGCATCAATAGCCACCTCTTCTATTGAGTGATAACCAATAGGACCAGAGAAAACCAATGTTCTAGCGGCACACAGAACCACCAGATGTCTCTAGTAGCTGTGAGACTCCTTACCATAGCTAATTGAATGTTTTTATCTTAAAGTTTTATTTACTGTTATTGTTATTGTGTGTGGTGGTGGTGCATGTGCGCTATGGCATATTCGTGGAGGTCAGGGGACAATTTTGGAAAATCAGTTTTCTCTCTCTTCCTCTCCCATGGATTCTGGGAAATTTGAACTCAGACATCAGACTTGGGTTGGCAGGCACCCTTACCTGCTGAGCCATCTCACCAGTCCTGTATTTTTTTTTTTCAAGACAGGTTTCTTTATAGCTTTGGAGCCTGTCCTGGAACTCGTTTTGTAGACCAGGCTGGCTTTGAACTCACAGAGATCTGCCTGTCTCTGTCTCCCGAGTGCTGGGATTGAAGGTGTGTGCCACCAACGCCCGGCTTTTTTTTTTTTTTTTAAGAGAACTATTGTGTCCTATTATCTTTTTATATGCAATAATAAATTTAACAATATGGCATCTAAATGCTTCTAAGTATAAATACTCAATGCATGTTAAAAAAGAAAAAACTAGCCAGGCATTGGTGGCACACGCCTTTAATCCCAGCACTCGGGAGGCAGAGTCAGGCGGATCTCTGTGAGTTCCAGGCCAGCCTGGTCTACCAAGTGAGTTCCAGGACAGGCTCCAAAATACAGAGAAACCCTGTCTCAAAACAAAAACAAACAAACAAACAAACAAAAAAACAAACAAAAACAAAAAGAAAAACACTAACCAGCTGTAGTGATTCATGCTTATGATAACATTCAGGAGGCTGAAGTAGGGGAGATTATCCTGAGTTTGAGTCCAGCCTGGGCTACACAGTTAAGTTTCAGACCACTCTGAACTTCAAAGTGAGACCTGGTGTCAAAAACAAATGAATGCTAGCACGGATTTCATTTGAGTTTTAGCTCACTCTCATTAGGAATTACAGAAAAAGTATAAAATCATATAAATTTTTTTTAAAACCAGCTTCTTTCTCAGTAAGCAGTGTAATGTTGTATCACAGCACTATACAAGACAGCTTGGTCACTTCTCATTCTTGCTATTCCTTGTGACTGTGAGGAAGGTCTTTGCTCTATTCAGAATAGATGTCTAGAAGTAAGTAGTCAGGCTGGCTGCTATGAAAGGCGGATTTCAATAGGATCGGTGTTTACTATAATCCAGACACACTATTGCTGTGGGGAAACCTATAACGATCCCACATTACACCCACAGGGGGGAAATGCAGGGACTTTCTAAGCATGGTTCCCAGGAAACTGTGAAGGGGTTTGTTCTGCTAAAGCAAGTATCAGCTCAATGCTTGATCAAGTGACATCTCTCCCAGCCTACCACCAGTCACTATTAACATCTGTGACCACTTCAGCACACCTGAGGTGTGCCTTGGAACTAAGGTGCTGTCTGGCTAGCCTTTCCCTGCCTGCCTTCCCACGGTGTGGTACCTCCAGCAGGTTTTCTGCAGAGTTCTTATCTATTGGCAGCCATTGTTTACATGCCTATCTCTTCTATCAGACACAGAGTCCCTGGAGGCCGGAGATGGTGTCCTAATCAACTTCCATCCCTCACAGTTCAGACAAGAAAGCTGCTGGGTGGAAGGGTACATGCTTGTGCAGGAGAGGGTGAGGGAAGCCTCTAGGGCCTGTGACTGGAGGTGTCCCTGGAGATGTAGGTGGCAGCAAGGCTGCCGGTGTTTATAACTCATGAAGCGGAGCTTGAGCAGCTGTGGCCTTGTAGCCTACTTCACTGGGTACAGCAGCCCGGACATGCTCAGCCTGTGTATCCATGGCTGCTCCTGGCCATCTAGAAGCTGCTCTTGACCCTACCTCCTCCATGCACTTTTTTTGCAGCACAAAGAGGTTTGTGGGTGATCTGGAGCAGAGGAGGGAGAGTAGGTAGGAGGAGGGAGCAGAGCCAAGGGCACACTACTGTGCTGTGCACACCCAGAAGAACCCAGGAACTCCTGCCCTGCGTTGGTTCCATGCCCATGCAGGAGTGGCATCCCAGCCCCAGTCCCCTCACCCACACAGACATCTCATCCTGCCTTCTCCACCTGTCTGCCTCGCCTTCGAGCAGCAAGATCAAAGCTGCCAGGGAGGCAACTACTGTTCTCAGAAAAATGTAACCCCTTAGTGTGGCAACCACAGACCCAGGGAGCTGCCGGGCTGGCTCCTGTCCAGGTGCGGCACCCCTCTGTCTGGTCAGGGTACCCACGTTAGTGTACTTCCAGAGCTCTGGCCAAGACCTGGCCCATTCTTCTTGAAAATAATCAGCTGAGATGTCTCAGGTCATGCTGAAGAAAGAGAAGCCAACCCAAGGTTGTTCAGCATCAATGTAGCCTGTTTTGCCCAAGTCCTGGGTGGCTTCCATGTCTGCTCATGTATATTGCACTTTAACCATGACTACAGGACTAGGCTAGTGAACCCTGTGGGGAAATGGGGCTCCAAAGGAAAGGAAGGAGTCGACTGTCTCAGCCTTGGAGAGAGAAACGGAAGACAGAGTAAATAGTAAGAGCTAAATAATAATGAGATATGAGGGTTGGGGGGCAGAAGCTGGGGCACTCGGGAGGAGGCAGTGCTGGGTGGTCGGGATTAGTGATGTTTTTCCAGCCTCTACTTCTTCCAAACACCAAACTTTAGCATATTGGTGGGAGGGGGGTTTCTCAGAAGCTACCTGTCCAACCCTGCCCCCCATCATAGTGAGGAAAGATGCTAATGGAGGAGACTCCTCAGACTCAGGTGGGAGCCAGCTGGACTCCAGTACCTTGGAGTGTTTTGTTTTGTTTCTAGTTGTTTACACAAAATAAAACTTGAGAAGGCACAGAGCTTACAAATAGCAGTGTGCAGCATGATAGAAGGAGGTGGAATTTATACTAAACAAAATGTGTTGCCAGTTCCATGGCTAGGCTCTGAGGGTGAAGCAGGCCTCACTCCACACAGGAGACTCTGTGTGCCCACCTGGCTGACAGAACGGCCCTTGGCCCTATCGCCACAGCTGAATGTGCAGTGAGGTCCAGGGGTGGGCTGGGGGGGCGTGGTCTCAACACTGTCCTGTTTCTCTTCTACATGTTAGTCACATGATTCTATCGAGTTCGTGAGATGTATAAGGCAACACATAGGCTGTCTCCTGGCAGAAACCAACTGGGAGGTGCTGCGTTAGCTCTGTGAACCACCAGTGCTGAGAGGTTTGAGAGGATGGTGTGGTAATTTCAACAATAACTAATTCCTCCTTCACAGTGAAAAGTTGGCAAAACCACGAAAAATGCCTCATGTTAGCATCTATCCAAAGGCGGCCAACGTTAAGTCACCAGCAGCTCCCAGGACTAAGCAGGGAACCCTAGTTCCAGCATATGGAAACAGTTTGGCCTTAGCTATTGCTACCACGGGAAGGGACGATGACAACATTGCTTTGTGTTAACTTGACTTCTTGACCATGTTATAGACAGATTTTATGGAAATGTACCCAGTGAACTTTTGGAAACAATGAAGAGATTGGATGTAGGTCTAATCATATTTCAATATATATATATATATATGTATATATATATATATACATATATATATTGACACTACTGTATTGTTTTAAGAATATTTAGTACTGCATGTATATAAGTAACATACATGCCTGTATATACATATACACATGTGGTGTGTATATGTTCAAATGTGTATAAATATATGTGTAAGCATACATGTGGAGGCCAGAGATTGACCATGGACATCCTCCTTGATCCCTCATCACTTTATATATTGAGGAAAGTTCTTCCTAGGTCCTAGAGCTGGTTGATGTGACTAGTCCAGGTAGCCAACTTGCCCTGGGGATCCCCTCTGCCTCCAAATGCTGGGGTTATAGGACTACCACACTAGTCTGGATTTCTTTTAAACCTTTATTTTTATTTTATATGTATGGGCATTTTGCCTGTGAATATGTCTGCATACAACATGCATGCAGTACTTGTAGAGGCCAGAAGAGAGTATTAGACGCCCTGAATGAAACTGGAGTTACAGACAGTTGTGGGCTACCATGTAAGTGCTGGGAATGGAACTTGGGTCCTATGGAAGAGCAGCCAGTGCTCTTAACTGCTGAGCTAGCTCTCCGCCCTGGCCTGGATTTCTTATGTGGGTACTAAGGATATGAATTCTGGTCTTAACATTTGTACAACTGCTCTTAACCACTGAGCTATCTCTCCAACTCCATATGCAATTATTAAAGCAAATTTAGACATGAGTGAGCAAAATCTGCTTGAACGAGTTTGTAAGGCAAAACACTTCCCCTAGAAGAACTCTTTATCTCCACCTATTTTTGGAAAGAAGGGCTTATGATTAGGAGATGGTATTTTGATACAGATTTGGGTGAGGAATGGACAGGTCATGTATGCCAGGGAAACTGCCCCAGTTTTCTAGGATTCCTGAATTATTTCACAAGTCCAGAAGTCCTATATGCTCTCCTCATTGTCACTTCACCCTGGCCTCAGAATTGGGTGTGCAGGAACCTTGTAGGTTGAATCTAAATGGATGACGTGAGAACTAGTTTCAAGGCAGCAGTGGGAGCCAGCTGCAGGTAGCTAGGGCTCCTTGATCTGGTTCTGATGCCCTAAAAGGATCCTAGCTGGTCATGAAACCTCAGTAGGATGTCATTTCATCACCCAGAAAGTGAGCAGCAGAGCTGCTCTCAGAAGTCTCTCAAAATAATACTGGGCAGCTACATGTGCTAAAGGACAGTCCTGGACTGGCCCAGAGGTCCTGGTGTAAGCCCTCTGGGATGAGCCTGAGGCTGTCATTGGGGGAAGCCAGATATTGTCTAGTACCACATAGGATCCTGACAGTTTCCCAGCACACCACAAGAGCTTCTTACCTGAATCCTGGTATCATCTTGGCAAAGCCGATGACCTTTTGGATGCTATAGCTGACCAGGTCCGCTAAGTGTGGCAACATGGAGAGCTGGGACAGATCCAGGCTCACCAAAGGGTCATCAGAGTCCTCTTCATTCAGATCCAGGTTGGAAAAATTGGATGGTTCCATCATGTCTGGGGAAGATGACGAAAGAGAGGGAACTACTTAGGGACACCCCGGCCAGGCCCTCCTGTGAGGACCTGAGGCAAAGTCACCTCATAGTGACTGCTTTCTCCCAGAGTCCCTCTTCCTACCCAGGCTCCCTCTGGGTCTCTCCCCATCTCTTATTTTAGCTCTTTGAGGCAGTAAATCCAAGAAGCCAGAGATAGTCTGGAAAAAAGTCCTTTTTATCTATAATTTTGCAAAGCATGCAGTCTTCCTAATAACTCAATTAAAACCATGTTTGGGACCCCTCAACCCAGGGGCAAAAGCTGACTTCCTTAACCCATGGGGCAAAAAGCTCACTTCCTACAAGGTAGAGAATATTTACATTTTCCAACTACACACTGAAGACAAATATAAAATGGATGCTGGCATTTGTAAAGACTGAAGCATTGAAGAGAGTCTTACGCAGGTAAAGGTGCTGCAGATGTGTGGCTATGCAGGTCATCTAAAAAACTACTTGAAACCAGGAGTGAAAAGCCTTCAGTTGCTGAGTGTGGTCATGTGCTCCTGTAATACCAGCTCTCAAGAGGTGAAGACAAGAGGATGGAACCCCAGGAGAGAGAGATCTTATCATTATGTGTGTAGTGATCCCACTTCCACGGATTCATTATAAGAAAAAAATTGGATTAAGTATAAATATTTATCAGGAGAAACACTAAAAAAAACTGGGAAGCAATATAGATATCCAACAATAGGGGATTTTGATATTTCTTTTTTTTTTTTAAAATAAAATGAAAAAAGAGAAGGGCCACGAATCATCAGGCTACATAACACAATTCCATTTCTGAAGGGAATCAGAAAGACATATCAAGGGGTTAACAGTAATTTCCTTTGAACATTAGGATCAAAGATTATATTATGCAACAAAATGTATTCACCTACATTTTCTAAATAGCTATGGTGAATGTGTATTACTTCTGTATAACAATTTTTAATTAACATCATTTTACCTTTCTGAGTTTGTAAACATACTATGTGAATACACATTGGTGGGTATAAGGATCTTGGACCAATGAACTTATGAAAAGTTTAAAATTCCCCAGCACCCAGAAGGCAAGTGATCTCCTATGAGTTCCAGGCCAGCCTGGTCTCCAGGACAGCCAATGTTATATAGTAACACCCTATCGCAAAATAAAATAAAGAGGGGCTAGAGAGATGGCTCAGTGGTTAATAGCATTGGCTATCCTTGCAGAGGACCCGGGTTCAATTCCCAGCACCCACATAGCAGCTCACAACTGTCTGTGACTCTAGTTCCAGGGGATCTGGCATCCTCACACCATTGCACATGAAATAAAACTGGTTTTAAAAAAAAGAAAAATTTAAAAATAAACAAATAAAATAAAGAATAATAGAATCACCTAATGGGCATACATGATTACAAAAAGCTGAAGTACTGTTTGTCCATAGCTAGGACAATGACTACATCATCTATGGAAAGCAGAATGAATACTGGCTGGAGGGGGATCCCAGTGAGGGGAGGGAAGGGAGTGCCAGTCACAGCCATGCCCAGCGCTTTTCTTTCGTGTTTGACCACTTCCCTCTCTTCATTTCTGGTAGGTAGGCACTGTCTGCGCAGTTATCTCAGTCCACTTGGCACTAGCACCCAGTTTCAATCCATCCAGAGGTGTGCCAGAGTCCTAAGTGAAGGTCAAGACTGTGGTTACCCAGAATGTGCACACATGTGTGAGGCGGGCAGGGAGAGGGGGGTCCCATCCCCACCTTCTTCCAGGTCCTGAGAGGAGGACACCAGAACTGGTGAGAGATAGAGCAAGAAGGAAGGACGAGGCAGGATGATGAAGATGTACATGTAAGAGAACCCAAAGCAGAAAAGCACAAACTCAGAAGTTGAAGGCGACAGGTTGTCCAAGGCGATGGTGCTCAGTCCCCCCAGTACTCAGGCCATAGGGCCCTTGGCATCATAGGTCATCTTCCCACATCAGTTTCACCTTCCAAAGAGTCCAGGACCAACACCTTGAGCAGTGAGTGACCTCCAGGTCATTCCAGGGAAGAAGTTAAGGACAGAGCTTAGCTCAGAGGCTGAGCCTGGACCCAGAGGGCCCATCTGTGCAGCCAGAAGCCCAGCTTGGTCTCTTCCCAGCACACATCTTTCACAAGCCAGCCCTCTTTCCATGAAAGAAGGGCTGTATCCCACACACCGTATGCAAATAGGAGATTTCTGTCCCTTCCCTATAGCCTAAGAGCGAGTGGAGGTGGACACTTTCCCCCCAGTTTGCTTGGGTGAAGGGCTCCTTACCCAGTGACGTTGTGTACAGATCGGAGCTGGAGGAGGAGGAATCCCCGGAGAAGCTGAGTGTGGGCCCTGCAGGATAGCTCCTTTCACTCCCATCCATACGAACTGGAGGCTGGAAGGCAAAGATGGGTTCTCAGAGGTCCCTATTTGGGGGCTATTCTCCTGCCTCTGAGAACAAAGGTTTCAGGGAAGGTCTGCAAGGGGAACGGCTCACAGGGGACAGCATGGCCTCCATATCTTCCCAGCTCCTCCCTGACCCTCCATCCGGGCTCCCCATGCCTAGGCTATATCTGATTCTCAAGCCCTGGGCCAGCAGACATACCCTGAAATCCCTGAAGTCAGCATAGGTGGGGTCATAGGTCTTGTGGTGGGCATCCAGCAGGATGGCTATAATGCGCTGCTGTTCCTCGGATAGCTTGGGCCTCAGACTGTCCTTCAAGGCTTCTTCCTCCTTTCGCTTCATGATCATCTCCCTCTTACGCTGCACCTCCTCATCTGTTAGGATGACTGTGGGGGCAAGAAAGCAAGTCCTGAGGGATGGCCCCAAATCCCTCCCTCCGGGAGTGCTTCCTCCACAACAAAAGGACTGGCATGGGAGGGGCTAGTCAGTTCCTTACACGGTGGGGGCGGGGTGGAGGGGGGAAGCAGGGCAGAGGGGAGCTCCGTGGGACCTAGCCACCATGTTATGTTAGCTCCCACGCCATGAAATGGAGGAAACTGGGTTTTCTACAGTGAAAAGGCAGGTGTATGAGTGAGAAGTAGAAATTTGTCTGGCAATCGGAAGTCGAGATTCTCAAGGACAAGTTGTGGGACCTGGGGGGGGGGAGGGGGCGGGAAATGGCAGAGTTTCCGGGCTTTTTCTTGCTCATAAAAAGCGAGCAGTTTGAGCCGGGTGTTGGTGGCACACGCCTTTAATCCCAGCACTTGGGAGGCAGAGGCAGGCAGATCTCTGTGAGTTCGAGGCCAGCCTGGTCTACAGAGTGAGTGCCAGGATAGGCTCTAAAGCTACACAGAGAAACTCTGTCTCGAAAAAACAAAAACAAAAAACAAAACAAAAAAAAAGTGATTAGTTTGGAGCATATGGTCTCTTCCAAGGTGTCCTTATTGAAGAGGAGGGGAAGGGAGGAAGAGAAGGAAGACTAAGAGGAAAAACACCCCCAAAGACTACCTGTTTTGAGAACTGGATGTGTGCCTGGCACAAAGCTACATGTTATTCCTGGCCCATACCTCATGGTCCATGACCCTGTGGCCTTCCCTGTGTTAGAAGCTAGGCAATGCTAAGAAGACCCCCTCAAAGCAGCCATTTCCACATTCTCATTTCCTGATGTGGAACTCAGCCGTCTGGCCCACTCTAAACAACACGGAGAGTCTTTGTACCCTGGCTTCTCTGCATAACAGCATCTCTGTCTTTCAGTTTGACTAAGCTTGGAGCTTCTGTTCAAGGAATGTTTTGTGCCCTCTTGGAATCCCTGAAAACTTGAGCCTCATAGCCTGGGTATGGGCAGCACTCCTTCCGGTTGACAGTAGATAACTAGTCATGAGAGATCCTTTGTCACCTGTAGGCTGGTACAGGGGCTTCTGCAGGGGCGCCTGCCACCCTGTGCTGGGGTAGCTGCCTGCACGGACAGGTGGGAGCAGGGATGCCTGGCACAGCAGCCAGGCAAACAGACCGCCTGGCCAGAGCTTGCAGAGCCTGATGTTAGGAGTGGGCACTAGGGCCCTCAGCTTGTAGCAACTTGCTCTGTGCTCAAGCTGCCAGGGCATCTGCCCACAGAAGTGTGGAGTTTCACAAGAGCAGGGGAAGGAACCAGAACCAGAGAGTAAATGGGTTCTGGGCTTCAAGAACCGTCCACTGACCCCAGCCCATCATGGAGGAGGAGGAAGAGAAGGTGGAGGAGAGAAATCAATGGAATCAATGGGGGCTAAAGAAGTACTTATGGTATGCAGGAGTGAAGAGTCAAAGCCACAGGCATTTGAGAAAGTCTTTGAGAAAGTAAGATGGTGCCTTCTTCCCACAACCAAGGTACACAGCCCAAAGAACAGTGCTGGAAGGATGCCACGCCCAGGTGGCTGACTCATCTGCCCAAAGAGATGCCAACCCTCCTCCCACAGAGGGTGTCTGCTCAACCCCTAGGAGGTCAGGTGGGGTTGGGGGAAAAGGTGCCAGGAGCATCCCAAGGAAAGGAAGGGCCGAAGGTCATGGCCTGTGGAACCATGGTCAGGTGTTCAGTCTCTCCTGTCCATGTGGAGGGTGGGTAGAGTGAGAGATGGGAGCTCCAGAGGCAGGGCTCTTCCTGTCCCACTGTGGGCGTCTGCAGGCATGTTGATCAATCAGCCCGGCAGATTTTGGTAGCCCTCCCAGGATTCTGTGATGTTATTCTCCTACTTAGAAACTTCTGCATCTTTCCTGCTTGCCAGGACCAAATTGAAGTCAAGGCCTTTCATAATCTGGTTTAACTCTTTCCAACCTTGTTTCTCAGCATCCTTGGACACAGCTTCTGTTCTAGGCATGTTGGCATTGCTGTTAGTCTATTCTTTCCTAAGTGGCCAGCTTTTTGCCCATTTCCCATGAAGCCTTTCTTGATTGCCCTGATCTGCTCGGGCTCTTGTTCCCACTCCTCCTGCAGGGTTAGTGTTTACCACCCACATTAGCACCCGAGTCTTCCACTCTTTGAGACTCATAGCTGCTACAGACTTTAATAAATGTTGACAGAGAAACTTAAGAAATTCAAGTCTGGGGCTGGAGAAATGGCTCAGTGGTTAAGATCACTGGCTGTTCTTCCAGAGGACCTGGGTTCAATTCCCCTCACCCATATGGCAGCTTATAACTGTCTGTATCTACAGTTCTTGGGGATCTGACACCTTCATGCCAATGCACATAAAATAAAGTTAAATATATTATTTTTTTAAAAAAAGAAATTCAAGGCCTCCTTTCCTAGAACATAGGATGCCTAAGGACGAGGGTTGCAAATCTTGTTTGTGTCCCCTTACAGAGGTTAGTGGGGGGAGGGTCCTGCCATGCAACTTGCCACGTTGTGTGACACCAGCTATCAAGTGTGTCTACCATGTAAGTAATTTTCACGGTCATTGAGAACTGCACTGGGCTGTCTGCACTCTGCAGTGTCAGGAATAGCCCTCATAGCATGCAGGCTCACTGTGTAACCCATCAAAGCTGACCTCTTTAAGTAATTGTGATTGAAACACTTCCAAGACAGACTGATCTGTAAGGGACTACCTGAACAACAGTAAGCTTTTCTCAGATGATGCCTTCAAACTCTGCAGGCTGAGGGATAACTCCAGAGTTGTACACTTTGGGGTCTTTGTGTGATTTGGCACAGCTTCTGTAGACACCTCTGCTAAGTTATGTGTTACATGTTGGCTCTGTTTATTGCCTCTAGAGGTATGGCTTTCTTTCTCTTTTAAATGTACCTTATTTTTTAATTTTAGGAGTGTTTTGCCTGCATCGCGTACCATATGTATGCCTGCTGCCTGTAAAGGCCAGAAGAGGGCATCAGATCACCTGGAACTGGAGTTACAGATGGTTGTGAGCTGCCTTGTGGGTGCTAGAAATCAGACCCAGATCCTCTGGAAGAGCAGTCAGTGCTCTTATCCACTGAGCCACGGTTCCAGCCCCATGTGACGTTTTGTTGTTTTGTTTTGATAGGGTCTCATTATGTATCTCTGGCTATCTTAGAACTTACTACGTGGACCAGGCTGGTCTCAAACTCAGGGATCCATCTGCTTCTGCCTCCCAAGTGTTGGGTAAGTGCCACCACATCAGGCTTTAAGATTACTTTTGATCTTTTGGGACCTAGAATTTCTGGTAATCAAGTTTGGCACCATATGAAGGTAGGAATAACGGTGACTTACTTTTTTTTTTATGTACCAAGCATTGTTATAAGTACCTTTTAGGTCAGGCTGTGGTGGCACATGCCTTTAACCCCAGTGCTCCGGAGTTAGAGGCAGGAGGATCTCTGTGAGTTTGAGGCCAGCCTGGTCTACAAAGCAAGTTCCAGGAAAGCCAGAGCTGTTACACAGAGAAACCCTGTCTCGAAAAACCAAAAATAAAGAGGGCCTTTTGCACATTAGCTCACTATAACAATCCTTTAAGGTAAATATCTTCATAAAAGAAGAAAATGGGGCCCAGAGAGGTTGTGTAGCTTGCTCAGGGTAACACAGCTAGCCATAGTAGAGTCAACATTCAGACTTGGGCAGTCTGGTTCTGGAACTAATGATCATGCCCACAAGTCCATCTCCCTCTGATTATGTCAAGCTGTATGTAACTGCTCAGTGGGAGTCTCTCTCAGACATGAAGTCCTGACACAAACAGTCTTGAGTAAAGCTAAAGAGTGTGAACAACTAAGGGAACAAAGTTTGTCAGTGATTTACTTGAAGAAGACAATAAAGATTCAAAATTAACTTCAGAGACAAGCGGCATGATTTAGTGGGAAAAGCCACAGTCAGTAGAGTGCTTGCTTGCCAAGTCCGGCCACTTGAGCTCAATACTTGGAACCCACCTTGTGGAAGGAGAGAACTGACTCCCACAAGTTGTCCTCTAACCTCTACATGTGTGCTATGACACATGCCCCAGCTTAAATAAGTAAACAAATAATTTAAAGTTCAAAGTTAACCTTTAACACCTTTCTTCCCAACCACTTGCGTTGAACAGCAGCCAGGCCTCTCTGCCTGGGGATGACTAGTGAAATCTGAGACTCTGGTTCCTATCCAGAGCTTCCAGGAAGCAATACTGAATAGGGACCTTGTTCACACCTTCACATACACTGTGTGATCTGTGAAATAGTTAGCTTAAAGGGCTTAGTAACCTCGTGGGAATTTCAAAAATAATTTTCTTGGTGAGTTGATACTTAGATGCTACTACTACTGGCCGGAAGATGCTCTTTTGAAGTGAAGCCAGTGACCTAGTAACAGGGTCCTGGGGAACTCCGCAATGGATGAGACTGAACATCAGTAGTTGGTTTAGGCAAGCCGGTACAGCCTCCACTTCCTTGCAAATCCCTTGGGGGACACGAAATAGCTTTGCATAAGTTATTTGCATGTAAAATGTTTCCTGTCCAACAATGTCTAGACTCGAGTTGGAAAGTGAAGATGTGCAAACGTGAACAGTTTTAAATGTGACTATGTTACTCGTGACCTCAGAACACCAAGAGAGAGGACATAACTTTTCCCCACAAATGAATGACTCAGACAATATCAGAGTTAGGCTAAGCTTACTAATCTCTATAGACTGATGAGAATCTAGAGATAATAGCATGTGGAAAGCTGATATTCATTTAACACGTTTACCGAGCACCTCCTATGTCCCCGGTGCCATGCAAACATAAGGAAACTGGGGAAGAAAGACACACACATGAAAATATTAAAGTTACAACAAGGGGGTGGTTCTGGGCAGGACAGATTTAGCAAGATGCAAGAACTCAACTCCATAGTCAAGACCCTGAAGCAGAGGGCTGAGGCCACCCTGAGTTTGCATAGCAAGACTCTATCTCAAAAGCAAAAAGAATAAGAAACAAACTTCAAATAAGAACTGTCTTGGATTTGAAGACAGAGGAAAGGAGTCTCAAGAGGGACAAAGCTCTCTTTAGTCTATCCCTTGGGGTTCCAGGCAGAGTGTGGGGATGGAACAAGTGCTGACTTGCTGCGAGTGCCTATGGGGTTTCCCTAGATGGAGCCCATAGGCCAGGCCTAGGGCAGAATAGACACATATATCATGTTAGCTCAGAGGCATAACAAGTTAATTTTCTTGACTTTTCTTAGCTGCTAAAAAAAAGTAGTATTCACATGCTTAGGGGTTCTGAGAATTTAAGAGGAAACTATGTGCTCTAGATGCAGTATTTGGCACCCCCAGCAGATTGTCAGCAACCACTGGTTCCTGTCAACTTTTCATAAGCCTCCCCTTCCCCTACTTTCCTATGAAGGACCAGATTCCTGCTCTAGCTGGAAGGAAGACTGAGTAGTTCCTAGTCTCTCCTAGCAGTTTGAAAATAGTGAGATATTTGATTGTCTCTGGACACACAGAGGGTGGGGAGCTAGATGGGTGGGGTGGGTGGTAGTGGTGGGTGGTGGTGGTGGGGAACAGACAGACAAAAGCCATTGTAGGGGGTTGGCTCTGGAGGGTTCTAAGCCAGGGACTTTAAGCCTGGATGTGCAAAGCTGGGTGACCCAAGACAGGAGTTGCATCTCTTGGGAACAAGCTTCCTTCCAGAGCAGTGAGAGCTGGTTCCATTCTTGTTGGTTCCATCCCTCTCTGCTGGGAGCACCAGGATGTAGGCAAGACAAGGCATGTGTGAGATGCCATGGACGACCAAGATGAGATCTAAGATGCTTTGGAGGAGGCCATCCACTTCTGGCTGGCTGGCACCATTGTGTGATAGCATGTATGGGGGGTGTCTTAATTCAGCATTTGGGGGTTGGTTTGCTCCTGTGGGGCTCCTGCGGGTGTCAAGAAAGCGACCTGAATTGAGTTGTAGTCCCAGATCACCACCAGCTTGCTTTTTGGATCTTGGTTCTGATGTTTTGTCCTTTCTGGGTCTGAGAAGATCTTCAAGTGTTAGCAATTGCATCTTAGTGAACCCCAACAATGGAACCCAGAGCCATTCTTGGATGGCAGAAACCTTAGGACACTATGGAAGCTTCTCCAAAGAGGTATCCTGTTCCACAGAGGCAGGGCACTTCTGTGTGCTCACTTGAGCACAAGGCACAGAACAGGCCCCATTAAGAATGTCTGAGAACACCTAGCCAGCCTTGGTTCTCCGCCTCTCACTCTCCAGTATAAACACAGGAGGTGGGGTGGGGCAGTGACTAGGTTGCAGCCATGGCATGTCCAGACCTGCACGTTCCTGTGGTATGAACAGCAACCTAGGTCTGGAAACTCCTTCCAGGGCTGCCAATGTTGCTGGCAGCTGGGATCAGGACTGAGGCGCCTCAGTGAAGGCCCTAGAAGGAGGGCCAAGGTGACTCTTTGCTAGTGCTTTGCGAGACAGCGCATTTTATTTCCCTCTCATCCTGAGTCCTGCTCTATGACTTCCATCTGCTCCTGACATGTCTTCCTAGTTTTTCCTCTCTTCCTCTTTCCTCACATTGCCACAGCCAAAAGGGCTTCACAGGGTGACTGCAGGCCCACAGCTTAGCAAGGCACGGACCCTGTCCTAGAGCCAGGGTTTGGGGTCTGGGTGTAAATGCTGACAGCAGTGTGCAAAGGGAACAAGGGCTTCTGTGGGGACCAGTGCCCGTGCTCCAGCCCATGTGGCCCAGATGAGCCCTTCCCCAGTATCTGCTGAATTCTATGGGTTCTCTCTTTAAACACAGCTCCTTGAAATATCCCAAATTGCAGCCACAACAGCGTTGCTTCACCCATACCCTTTCCCCTGGTCCAGGATCTTTGGGGCTACACAGTAGGTAGAGGCAGACCTCAGTGGAGAAACCTGAATGACAGTGACCACGGCCATTTTGTGACTGCAGGTTAGCCCCCACTCCCACCTGTCTCCTGGGCACTCACATTCCTTCATCATGCCGATGTCCACACAGCGTTTGAGCCGGCAGGCCTGGCAGTGGCGACGGTTGTCCTTGGTGATTCGGCAGTCTCCATTGAAGGGACAGGTGAACAGTGCCTTCCGCTTCATGCTCCGCCTGCCAAGAGGGCACAATTCTGCACTGAGTCATTGGCCTTCTGGACACTTAGCCCAGCCTAAGCACAGCCTTCAGGGACCATAACTATGGAGACCTGGCTACAAGGCCCCTAGATGTCTATTTTTCCATTCCATTGAGCCAGTCTCAGTGACTCTGAGCCCTGCCCCGAGGTAGGTATACTAACTAAAGACTAGCAGTTCACATTCATTGGAATATGGGGATTAAGATAACCACAATCCTCAGCAACCAGACTGACTTGGCCCATGGATGGGGAAAAGACACCAGAGTGAGGCTCCCTAGCCACTACAAATAGTCACAGACTCTTGGGTCCACTCAGAGGACCTTGGTATGACTGCCTCACTTAATAGATGGGGTCCCTGAGGTTAGGAACTATTCAGTAAGAAATTAAGGCTTCAGATCTGAGAGTCGCAGGGGTCCAGGACTCAGCTTCTAGCTCCTTGGA
This sequence comes from Cricetulus griseus, assembly GCF_003668045.3. Lineage (NCBI taxonomy): Eukaryota > Metazoa > Chordata > Mammalia > Rodentia > Cricetidae > Cricetulus > Cricetulus griseus. The sequence continues at coordinate 394,373,609 of NC_048595.1, forward strand.
TGGCTTTCAATCTTAGAAACTCAAAGTGCTCAATAAAGTTGAGCCCTCAGCCAGACTCAGACTCAGCATAGCTCAAGGCCAGATGGGCCCAGGATGAAGGGCCATCTGTTGGCTTTGAACTTTGGCTTTGGTACCCTCCATTGATGACGTTTCATACTCAAGAGGGCAACACTGGGACTGTAATGACAGTAGGTAGTGCCAGGCTGTTAGGGGTGGTATGGCCCTAAGTTTAGGCCACTCCATCTGTCCTGTGAACATTCAGGAAGAGACTGAGTGGTGAGCCAGTGTCCACCTTTGTGGGGACAAAAAGCTTTCAGCTTTTGCCTTTATACCTCAACTACAGGGAGAGTACTTTCCTACTGGACAGCAAAATACAAAAGCAATTTGGGAGCCATCAGGGTTACCCAGGAATGAGATCATCATAGCCACATTGGTCTATTCTAGGATAGGAGCCATGTGTCCCTCCCTTCCTCCTTCCTCTCCTTCCTGCCTTGGTTGAGGCTTCACCTGTTACCACAAATGCCCACGACTCTCTAAACCTACTCAAAGACCAGATGTTTCTAATTCAGAGCAAATTCTCATTTCCTTTTTGTTCACAACCAGGCATTTAGTTCCAGGTCTTAGTGGGGCCGCTCCCTTCTCCGCCCACCGTCTTGTCTAGCTTAGAAGTCCTTGCTGTGAACCCTCCATGTGGACCATTGCAAATCCTCAACCAGCACCTGGCGGGGCAGAGAGCTCCCCAAACACTAGGCAGAATATCCAGAGCCCTTCAAAGGCCTGCTTGTAATTCCTCAGGCTCTAGGGTCTTTCTGGCCTATGACCTATGACTGAGGGACTGTCTTAGTTCCTTTTCCTGCCACTATGATAGAATAACGTGACAAAAACAATGTCAGAAAGGGTTTGTTTCAGCTCGCAGTTCCAGATTACATTTCATCAGAACAGGGAGCTCCTAGAGGCAGGAAGTTGAAGGAACTGGTCATATCACATCCATCCCTGAGTGCTGTAACAGTTTTCAAAATGCAAGAAGTGGTCTGTAAATTTGTGAAGCTTTTAAATCATAATTATTAAAGTATGGTACCCAGCTCTTCCTGAGCTTCTTTAAATATGTAGCCAGGGAAAAGGAATGGTGTCTGGGAAGACAAACTTTTGACTTCATGCTCTAGGAAGGACAGCAAGCTCACTGGCTGGTCACCACTGGCTGGTCACTGGCTGCCTTATTCTCAGAACCAGGAGCAGGTCTGGAACTGGCCTGTTGGGTCTGTCTTTTTAATATGGATGTTAGCCGGACCATAGGCCCTGCTGGCTTGGAGACCAATTTATTCTGTCCTCCCACACTCTAAGGGCACTTCAACTTGTGTTTGCCATCTAGCGTCTGCCCACAAGGAGTCAGGGCAGCCATACTGCCCAGTCCTGGCCCCGTGCTTTGTCCTAAAGCCCCACACCCTACTCTGCCTTCCTCCCAAAGCTAATTGCCTATGAGTTAGTTTGGTTTTGAGAAACAAGAGCCTTCCCATTCCGAAGGAGCCCAGTGCCTCTCTCTGCTGTTTCTGAGTCTGAACCCTGTCATTCTCTGGCTGACTGGCAATTATATCCCAGTTCAGGAAGGGGACCAGGGGTGGTGCAACTAGGCTAAATATAGAGGCAGTTACTAGAAAGCCAGGGGTTATAGAGGACATTGAGCAGTTCTCATGCCAGAGACCAATTCATCAAAACATGAAAGAGACAAGGAGTTCACAAAACCATCAAGTGCCAGGGGCTAGGGCCTCAGGCTGGCAAGTGGGTGACTTCTGCCAGGAGCATGGTATCAGGTGCTCTCTGAGTTCTGTCTGTGGTGAAGTTTTAGAGATCTCAGTGGCTGGGCAGGACACAGAAACTGCATGGAGTCCTAGATAGGGGAGATCAGTGTGAGATCATGGACATGTTACCTAGGTTGATAGTTGTGATCACTTCATAGTATGGGGTGTGTTGTGAAAAAGAGATAGAGAGATGATAGAGACTGATGATTGAGATAGATAGATGATAGATAGATAACAATCATAGAGACAGACGAAAGAGATAGATGATTGAGATGGATAAGAGATAGATAGATAGATAGATAGACAGATAGACAGACAGATAGCATTGTGTACCTTAAATACAGACCAGTTTTCTTTGTCAAACACAGCCCAGTAAAGCTGGAGCAAAGGTGACGTCTCAATGTCACTTGACAATGACATTTGTAGCAATACCAATGGGTTCTCAGCAGATGCTCTACAAAACTCTAAGGAAGGTTAACACTGGTCGAGACCACAGCACTGCTTTCTGGCGGGCATGGACCCTAAATGCCTAGGCTATGGATTTATCCTGTGGGTAGATCAGGAGTGTGAAAAACCAAGCTGACGTCCATTATAGAGGGTAGGTTCATTACATCCTAGGACTTCCACATGCTATATGACCAGGGAAAGTCAGGGGGAACAGTCAGAAAGTGGAATGGGCTCTCGAAGATAAAGATACAGATGAATGATGGTGGTAGTGTCATCCATTTACATGTGTACTCATGTGCATGCACATACACTGACATGACCACACACACACACACACAGACACACATACACACATACACACACACACACACACACACACACACACACACAGACACACAGACACACACATACACACACATACACACACATACACATTCACACACATACACACACACAGACACACATACACACATACACACACACACACACACACAGACACACACATACACACATATACACACACACACACATTCACACACATACACACACACAGAGACAGACACACAGACACAAATACACACACATACACACACACACACACAGAGAGAGGGGGGGTTCATACAAAGAATTCAAAAGTGAGTAGAAGGAACTGATTGTATTAATCTCTCCCAGGAAGAAATGAGGGCTGGGAAGTGGGTCGAATAGGAGACGACTTGGATTTTGTTTATATATTCCTTTGAACTGTTTGCTTTTTGGGTTGTTTTTGTTGTTGTTTTTTGAGGTTGTTTTGTTTTGTTTTGTTTTGAGACAGGGTCTTAAGTAGCCTAGACTAGCTTCAAACCTGCTTTGTAGCTGAGGTCTGCCTCGAACTTCTGATCTGCCTCCATCTCCCAAGTGCTACAGTGACAAGTGTGTGTCACTACATTCAACAAACTGGTGTTTTAGAAAACACGTTTAGTAATAATTTTAAAAGCATCTATCCAACACAATTATTTAAAACTAAAAATTAAATACTGTCTTTGGTTTGGTTGATCTATTAGGGTTTAATATTAATATATGCAACCTTGGTCAGTTAGTTAACCTCCCATGCCTCAGTTTCCACATCTTAAAAATGGAAGCAACAGGCAGGGTTGTTGTTTAGAGGGAAAGAGAACATGACCAGGTAGAGGGGAAAGAGAGAAGCTGCCAGGGAGAGGCAGTAGGAGGGAATGCTGAGGGAGACTGAAGGCTGTCAATTTCACCTGTTTCCATGAGACCCTGAGGCTCTGGAAGCTGACATCATGCCTCACACTCACTCTTTAGGTGCCCAGCCTAGGATTCAGCAGACACAAGAGGGCCAAAGCATTGCTGCATTGTATGCTGTTGTCCCTGAAGTTCAGAGCTACAGCCATGACAGTCACCATAGACAGTTCCAAGGATCTTTGACTGATGTCTAGAAGGCCTCCAGAGACCATTGGCTCAGCCTTCCTTTTTCATCTGATGTTTAATTCTTTCTATCCTGAGACTTTTCCCCCAGAGGCCCCTCCTAACACATACTCACACACATCCAAGTCAACGCAGTACAGAGAGGAAATGATTATCTGTCCTTAGAAAACGAGACATTTCAAGAGAACAATGTCAGCTGCTATCACCAAGCGCCTGCCACACCAGCATTTCATTTATCTCCAACTCTTATTCTTTTTGAGGGATACATACTACCTTTATTCTACAAGCAATTCCAGGAGGCGTAGTGAAGTCAAACAGCTTGCTTACTGCCCCTTAGTTAATAAGGGTGACAGTATAATCTAGTTAAGATCTATTGGATTTCAAAGCTCCTGGCCTTCTTATACTCTAAGTTCTTCATCATCAATCTATCAACTTTCAGTTCAAAATAGAGCAGCAAATACAAGCCTGCCCAGCATCCCGGAGCAGAAGCAGAGGCTGTCTGAAGGACTCCTCTGGGATGAAAAAGATTGGGTCATTGGCAGTCCCTAGAAGTATGTGTTGGAAGTGTGGGGTAACACCTGGCCACACCATCCTCCAGCTCTGTTTTGCCTGTGCACAGAGAGGAGCCTCAGGGTGTATGCTCAGAGTGAATTTATGCAAATAGCTCAGATTAGAGCACCAATTCTTAAAGATATAAACACAAAACCCAAAATAAAATGAAAACACACACACACACACACACACACACACACACACACACGTCTTTCTTCACAATCCCACTGCCCTTCGCTTCCATGTTCTTGCCTCCAGTCTCTAAGCACATGACTCTTGAGTCATCTATCAACAACCACGGTGATGGCCTTCCTCACCCTGTAGAGGGTAGAGGGACAGCTCCCTTGGACAAAGTTCCTCTCAGCAGCAATGACTGTCTAGTGGGCCATCTACTTGTGTCACAGAGGCCCCGGGAGGTCTTTTCTCCCATCTTTTCTATTCATACGACTTCATTTAAGTACTCTGTGTTTAAATCAGCTGGACATTTCCCCATTTCTCTGCTTCCTTCGCAACAAATTCTTAGAAGAGCTATAAATACCAGAAGAGCCATTTTCCTGAAAGCAGAACATCTCTCTTGTTCCTGGATTCTCACTAGCCTGCCTTTCACTCTCTGTACTCTGGAAGACCCATAATTAACAAGGCCACTGAGGACCTTGGGGCTAGCAAATGAAAACACATTTCTTCATGTTTTTTTTTTTTTTTTCTGTCTTGGAACTGACAGCGCTGGGCTTTACAGTGTCTCAGGGTTCAATCTAAGGCCTCATACAAGATAAGCAAGAAATCTAGTCTTCAAGGTTTTAGTTAACAGATATTAATAGGGTAGGGGAAGGAAAAAAGAGACAAATATATGAATTGTTAATCTAGTTTCTAGGACTCCCTCTTAATTTCCCTATCAACCTCAATCTCTTCATCAGAGGGTCCCTGGGTCATTCTTCTCCATCTTTATGTCTTTCCGTTTATATCAGACCTTAGACAGAGCCATTCATGATCAGAAATTCATCCATACTCATCCATAGATCATTTTATAATATATATATATATATATATATCCTATGAGGTAGCTCTCTATATTGTCTCCTTCTGGCACTTTCTTACTAGTGCTCTGCTTGTTAATACATAGTGGAGATGCTTTGGATATACACACACTCAGCTTTGTAGGCCTTTAGTTTACACTGTAGAGATGGTCTTTTGTGTCCATGTACTTCAGAAGAGCAGGAAGCACATAGAACATGGAATGGTCTATAGGAGGAACTGGCCAGCATTGAACCCTAACTCCTGACTACAGGTCAACTAAACCATGGCCCTTCAAACTTCACCATCACCCTTGGACTTGAGTGAGTCTCAGACTTTCTGGGCTCATCAAAACTATTATCTTTGCAGTTAGAAGCCAAAACAAACACTAATGGTCGAAGAGGACAACCAGTCCCTGAGCTTAGGGAGTAGCCTGTGAGCAAAAGTCTTCCCCATAGCTGCCATGATGGGGCAGAGGAAGCTTCTGAAGAGCTGTAACTTGGTCACATGCATCTCTGTAGTCCCAAGGAGGTGGTGTCTGAGAAGGAGACAGTACCAGCTGCCTCTTGGGGTATAAACAGATATGTGACTATGGAGTACTCAAGCAATTATCTGACCTGGACTGAACTGGAAAAATCCCAAGTGAAATTTGGATGAGCCAAAGAAAGCCAAGAAGGTGGCAGGAGAACCAGCAAAGGAAAAAGGACGTACATGTAGCTGATTCTTGCTACTCCAGGACGTGTGATCTATCTCTGACATCACTGTGAACACTGGAGTCCTGAATGCTGAACTGTCTCCTGGGAGAAATACAGGGTCAAGCTCCTGTGAGCCTTGAGTTACAACATTTTTCATCACATTGATTTATGTGTTTTCTCTCTAAAGTCTTCTTGTTTGAAAGACAGTGTTGGTTTATTAGCAATGAGCCACCAACAAGCTGCATTGCTCACAGAGGGAATTAAGCTTATCACACACATACAGTTTCTCCAGCAGGCACACTATGGCTTCTTGAATTTAACAGTACACAACACTTTAGTACTAAACTTAGGAACCATTTTAAGTAACAAAATCAATGACTATAACTCCAACCCCTGCAAACCCCTCAACAATAACAACAAACGACGCCATAGCAGTAAGTCAGCAGACTGCTAAAAGAACACTATGGGGGCTGGAGAGATGGCTCAGCAGTTAAGAGCATTGGCTGTTCTTCTAGACAACCTGGGTTCAATTCCCAGTGCCCACATGGCAGCTGACAACTGTCTGTAATTCTAGTCTCAGGGGATCCGACACCTTCACTCCAATGCACGTAAAATAAATACGTTAAATAAATGTTTTAAAAAAATCAAGAAGCTTTAAAAAACAAAGAACACTGTGACTAGAGAAGAAGCTAGTGGTTGAGCATTTGCCTAATATGCCCTCCAAGTCTAAGGTTCAGCATCTCCGGGGTGGGGAGATGACAAAACTACAAAGACACTTGTTTAGAGTCAGAGCTTGAGCAAAGGCAGCACAGTGTCCTTGCTCAGCCTTTTCTGAGAGTGTGTGCATCCATCCAGATGACTCACCCAGGCACAGCCCTGCACCATCCATAAATGACAACCAAGGTGTGGCAAGGGGTGGTTCTGGTAAGTTTTAGCAGCTGGGAACAATTTCAAATACGGGGAGGAAGGCAGATAGGGAGGGCAAGGTGATTTGAGGGAGGGCTCCATCAATTAACAAAACAGCTCCAAGAGCTGTTGGAACATTGTGGTTATAGATTGGTGACATACGGTCTTTAGTGAGAGTCCCAACTTTGGCAGCTCTTGGCTTTATGTTCATTCAAATTTGGTGAGTGAGCGAGCAAAAGAAAACATACCAGGAGGGCTACTGGGAAATGGCCACAGAAACTTTTATTAGGGAAGAATTCCACCAAGGGCATCAGCATTGGCCTGTGTGGCCACAAAGTGATGTCACATTGTACTCTATACTTTCCAAATCTCTTTTCTGATATATCATCTCATTAAATCTCAGATTAACACTGCACAGCATCTGGGCCAGATGTCAGCACATGTGTACAGTTGGTTAGCTGGGACACAGGACTGTTCGGGATGATTAAGTGAGGTTGGATTTTAAATTGATGGCATGGACGATACTTTAGTCCATGTACTTCTCATTGGTTTTATATGACAGGGTTGGTCCCATTGTGCACCAAGACTCCCATTTATCTCACTGAAGGTGGCTGCCCCACCTGCCCTGGCAGATGAGTCCAGGTGGCACCTCGGACAAAAGATTTGAGACCTGGAAGGTCCATTCCCAGCAGTGTGGGCTTCATGTAGCCAAGGGGACTGACAGATGGGACTACAAGACTATAGCCAGTGACATTGTTGGTCTGGTTCCCTAGGGCGAAGTTTTCTAGTAAGCCAAGGGAGCAGCCTGCACCAGGCCAAATAGGTAATTAGCACCAAGAGAAACCCTAATGCCTAGAGATCAAAACACAGGCCTGTGGTTCCTGAGTAAGAGAGGCCTCTGCTATGGAGGGAGGAATGTCCCACACTAGGGACCTGCATACAGTTTTGCTGACTCTGTATGCTAGGTGAGCTGTATCCTCTCAGACTGCCAGGCCAACCTTGTAGCCTAGTTCTGAACTCAATTGGCTCCTTCCTTTCCTCCAGTGCCTTGTTCTTCCATCTACACACCTGCAGACACCGGTTCTTTTCCAAAGAGTTACTTAGAGGCTGTTCTCTTTCCAATATATGTGGAATGCTAGTTTTCAAACTTCCTGCTTCCCAAATCCTTTCTCATCACCTACCCCTTTCTAATCTAATCTCTGGTTTTGGGTAAGACCATCCCTGGACCCTCTCAGTATTGTTCCCATGCTGTCTGTGCCTGTAATCTTAGGCTCACACCAGAAAGCTGGAGGAGACACTGGTCCTGACTGACCTAACAGGATTGGTGCAATCCCCTGACGATGACTGGCAGATGCCTCTGGTTCACTTTCATAAAGCGGGCTATGGGTGAAGAGCCTAGCATAGATCAGGTTCAATAACCCTTCATGGGTTCCATCTCTTTTGTTCCATGTAAGAGTGTAGACTGGATGAAGAGGCAAGCAGAAAGGCCAAATTCTGCAGCTTCCCCAAAGACATGCCTGGCTTTTAAATGAGGACCCTGCAATCCTCAGCAAGGAGGAAGTTCACTCTGAAGGGAAGACACGAGGCTCAATACAGCAGGTCAAGGTCTAGTAAAAAGGAAAATCCACCTTAGGAAAGCAATTTCTGAGGGGTCAGAGGATACAGGTGGAGCTGAGAGGGTACAGAGAGAAAAAAAACCATCAAGCCCCTGCTACTTGTAGTAATTGGGAGAGCCACTGCATTCTTCAGAAAGCACAAAGGTCCTCTTGAGGGAAAGGCTTGCTTCTCTCTTTTCCATCCCTCTGGAGAGGAGACTCACCTGAAGAAACCTTTGCAGCCTTCACAGGTCATAGCATTGAAGTGGAAGCCCGTGGCTCGGTCTCCACATACTCCACAGATCCGAGGCACATTCCGGTCAAAGTCACCAGGGTCAGGCAGGGAAGTGCTGGCTGCCATCGCCTCCATCCCTGTAGGAACAGTAGGCAGGCCACAGCCAGGGTGAGAGTCAGTGCCAGAGAGGGCTGGCACCCTTAGCATAGCCAGCGGCCTATGAGAGCTCTTCCTGGACACAGAACAGGAAGTTCCTTGGAGCCTTGGCTGTGTCTTTAAGATCACACTGCATTCAAACCCGACACCTTCCAGCTCTTTACAGGAGTCTCTATACCCCACTTCCTCATCAGAAGAGATGGTCTACTTTTGGGGGTGATCTGAACAAATGTATGCACACCCCCCACAGGCTTTAGCCCAACCGACTTGATCAGGTCAGTGCCACTGTCCAAGAAGAAAATGGGGTGGGGGACAATGGTGTGTACACCCATTGTACACACCATTGCTATTCTAGAGCCTGGGCCATGCACTCACATAGTTCAGGGTCCTAAGTCCTCAGTGGTACCATTTCCATTTTTGTCCCTGATACATTTGGTGTGATTTTGGATATCCTTCTGAGTAGTATGAGTCATTGTCAATTAGCTAATTTTGTTTTCGGAACTGGCTTCTACAAGTAGGCCTTATCATCTAGACACGGATTTCACACTTGAGGAAAAGGGAGAGACAGGGAACAAAGTGTGGTGGTGCTGGCACGCCCTTCTCAAGAAATGGCTGACCTTCTCTTCCATTAGGTAAACTTGGCCATGGGCTTTGCTTGCTGCCTCTAACTGTCGTCAGGCTCAGAGTTGACTCCAGGACACCTCCGGTCTCCCTAAAATGTTCTTGGACCCAACCTCCTAGTTCTTGTGAACCCTCTCAGAGCCATGGCATGTCTGAGTGGCCTCTTTGACCCAAGACAAGTGGGCTACCTGGGTCAGGAGGAGAAGAGCAGAGAGACAGGGATGAGGGGGCATGTACCCGCCTCTGCCTCAGACTCAGGTACAGTGGGTGAGGAGGTGGGTCTGGGCAAACAGAACCTCAAAACTTATTGTCAGATTGGGGGGGGGGTCAGGTTTTCAGACAGAGTTTCTCTGTGTAGCTTTGGCTGTCCTGAAACTCACTCTGTAGACCAGGCTGGCCTGGAACTCACAGAGATCTGCTTGCCTCTGCCTCCCGAGTTCTGGGATTAAAGGTGTCCACCACTATCTCCTGGCCCTCTTTTTAAGTTTTTAAAATTTTATTTATTTATTTATTTATTTATTTATTTATTTATTTATTTAATTTTGCATGTCTCTGTGGGGAGGTTATGCTTGGTGCACACATGCCATGATATACTTGTAGAAGTCAGAGGACAGCTTGAGGGTTTGTCCTCTCTTTCTCCCATGTGAAAATTGCATCAAATCATCAGGCTTGGCAGCTAATGTTTTTATGTGCTGATCCATCCAAACAGCCCCTGAAATGCTTATTAATCTCAAAACAACTAAAAATAAAGGGAAAAGTCCTTCATACCTGGCAATATTTTCTCTATGCAGATGTTTTCAACCTGTTGCCCATGCACCAAAGATAGCTATAAATGTAGCTTAACACAAAATTGTAAGCTTATTTAAAACATTATAAGGGGTGTGTGTGTGTGTGTGTGTGTGTGTGTGTGTGTGTGTGTGTGTGTGTGTGTGTGTTTGATTTTTTGTTTGTTTTTGTTTAACTTAATTGTGCAGCTCTCAAGCATTTGTCGGCTGGTAATGTCATGTTGCAATGTCAAAAGGTTGAACATGTTGTAGGATGCTCCCATGTCCAATGTGACTCCTACAAGTTACTAGAACATAGCAGGCATTCAAGATGTGGGCAAGGATCCCAGGGCCCAATGTCATGACAGGGTATTAGAAGCAGCTGTTTGGGATGCTTCTGTCTTCACCCCAGGTCATCAGAGATGCTGTTGCTGCTCCAAGTTATCATCATGTTGCTACAGAGCTGGGGTCAGTTGGGCTCCCAGCATCATGTGAGTTTGGTGTGAAAAGGAATTCAATGGGAGATGGGGAGGAAGGCTAGTCCAGTTCAGTCCATCAAGATGAGTCTAGCATCACACGACCCCATTGAAGAGGCTGTGATTGATGTAAGCCAGCTGGAGCTGTGGAGACACTGCTTGGCACAATGCAGGTGAGACACTGCCTTCAAATCATCAGGAGGTCTCCTGGCATGGGGCTAGGAACCATTGCTCTAGGCTGAACAGAGAGGCTAGGTCTGGCCTCAAGAGACACAGAGTGAACAGTATCCTTTCAGGATTATGGAGAGAACGACCAGCTTTGTTTGGGGTTATTAGGTGCTGCTAAAATGTCAGCACTTCACAAGAATCCAGATGGAGAGAGAAGGTTCAGGACTCAAGGGCCAGGAAGTGAAAAGTTCCAGGAGACACTGATAGAGAGCAAGGTGGGCAGAAGGGAGAAAGAGAAGACAGGACACACATCTAAGGAAGATTAAAGCACCCTGGAGTACCTCACAGACCGGGAGTACCCCACTGGCCGGGAGCATCCCACCAACTGGGAGCACCCCACTGACTGGGAGTACCCAACTGACCAGGAACACCCCATTGACTGGAAGCAACCCACTGACCAGGAGTACCCCACTGACCGGGAACTCGAGCTCCCATCCTACCCCACATACCAGAGAGTCTAAGCCATGGATTTTGCTGTTCTGGGACTCACACATGCAAAGACTGGGCAATACTCCCGTCCTTCCCCTGCCTTCTTCTTTGCAATGACCCCTCCTTGCCATTCAAACACAGAGAGCAGGCTAAGGAGCTGGTGGCTGCTGAGGACACACCTACCTGAAGGAGCAGGGGGTGAGCAGAATCCAAGGATGCTCTCCTGAGAAGTCTCGCAGATATGTCCGACCAAAAGAACTCTAGAATGAACAAGGGGAGACATTTCTAAAGGATCTTTGATTTCCCAGGCAGTCCTTTAAGAAGACCCATATGTCATACAAGACTTGCTAGGGGAATTAGGTCCTCAGATAAAAACAGGAAAGAAGTGACTTTGGGGGCATGAGGGCTGTTGCTGGCAGGGATGAGGACCTGGGCAGCAGTCAGAATGGCTGTCCCTCAAGACTGAAGGCAAGCAGCATCAAACAGTGAGAAGTGAGGGTCGCAGCTAGAGTACAGTGGGTACAAACAGCTTCCTCCTGCAAGGTCCCCTCTCACTTGGGATCCCCTGTCTGTGGGAGACCTGGTACTCTGCTGACCCTCCTCCAGATTTGGGGGATGTTCTGGGAAATGGAACATAGGACAGCTAGAATACAGCTCAGTGCTGGAGGGGACTGCAGCCTGGAATCCTGACCTCTTGGGTGCCTTCTCGGGCAGGCATCTGTGATCTGTCTGCAGAGTGTGGGAGTAGGTATGAAGGTGCTGTGGGGGTTAAATACAGCAACACACAGCTTTCCAACCGGATGTTTCCTGCCACTTTTAGCTCTTTTCCAGACATGCAAAGCCTGAAGAGGTAGGTCTGACCCAGGGTCTAGACTCTAGGTCTCAGTGGTATGACTGGTTACCAAGGTGGGGCTGGCAAAATTTCACCCTTCCTACACCTGGCCACGAGACAGACAGACAAAGAGACAGGCAGGCAGGCAGGCAGGCAAGGGCACAAGCATACACACCCTGCCTGATACCAATAGGAGGTAAGTGTAGAAATACATAGACATGAGGGTACTGGAACCTGGACCCTGAAAAAAGCCCCTGAGCCAAACCCAAGTGAAGAGGGTTCAGTGCCCCCATTGTTGCTGCTCTTTAGAGATTTCTGTTCCATTGTGGCCTGGCTAAGTAGGGAAGGGAACAGCCCAGGGGGTCTCTAAGACCTGCCTCCAACCCTGGAATTGCCAGCCCCCAAGCCCTTTGTCACACCTTGGGTATCACCAGATCCTTAGGACTAACAAGGGAAAAAACAATAGTCATGGAGCTGAGATGAGGTGGGCTGTGAGTGGTGGGAGGTGTACCTGCTGGGGAAAGACAGGCCACTTGCCTCCAGACAGGTGTTCCCTCTGTTCCCATGGCTCACAGCCCTGCTGACCACACTGACCAACAGTATAAGGGCTTGCTAGGCTTCCTTCCTGCTTCTTAGGAAGGCTGGGATGAGAACAATGGGTAAGAAGGGCCATTGTTGTCCTGTCTTCAACCCCTAAGACTTTCACAGGTCAGAGATCATTTAGGTAGACTGTCACCCTTGACCAAAAAAAAAAAAAAAAAAAAAAAAAAAAAACAAAAAACAAAAAAACAAAAAAACAAAAACAAAAAGCCTGGAGACTAACATGTTCTAGGCCTGCTAAGTGGTACACACTTTGTTCCACTTAATCCTCACAGTGGTCTGTGGGGCAGGGAGCACCCCCATTTTACAGATACCAAAACCAAAGTTCAGAGCATCTTGAGTAACTTGCCAGGCAGTGGGTGGTACCAAGCAAGGGCAAATGAGGGCAAGCTGATTCCAGTGCCCAAGTTGCCTTCTGTAGACTCTTCCCATTCCCTGTGACATCATCAGAGCAGACACCTATTGCTCTGTCCCGGGCTCTGCTCCAGGACCTTCACAGTACTCACTCATTTAAGCCTCACCACACCCTCATTAGTCAGGCATTGTCATTATCCCTGTCTTAGGGATGGGAAAACCGAGGGAAGTTGATTGTGTTTGGAGCTTAAGCTGAATCTCCATTCACCCTGCCACACTCCCTGTGGAGATTTTCTCAGTCATCTCCCCAACCAAAAGCCCAAGATAGCATTCATGTCTACTAAGTCAGGAGGTGATGCAGAAAAACACACAAAAACCCCATGGTCAGAGGGGAAGAATGATGCTGATGCCAGCCCCCACATCCGGGAAATTCTGTGATGCAGTCAGCCACTGGGTGGCCCTTTCAGAATTATGCTGGAGTCAGCTCCTAGGTCCACGAGCAAGTGGATAGGAAAGTGGGTCAAAGACATGGGCTCCAAGTGGGGACCAGTGGAAAAAACACTTCATGTCTCCGCACACCCACCAGCAATCGTGTTCTGAGCAGAGAACATCTTCCACTTTTGCTGGGGCTGTCCCCAGAGCAACCTATTCCTGACCCTGACCTAGCCCTGACCTTGTCTTAGCAAGAAATGAGATCACACAGTTCCTGCCCGACACTAATGTCACAACCATTGCCTCCCCTCCACCCCCACTTGCCCAGTTCAAAACACATGTGCCATGTTCCATCAGCAAAGACCCTGAGCTCAGATTAAGTCGAGGACACAACATACATAGATCCTTCCTTGGGGTCCTGTGGGTGACTGAGCTGCAAGTGTGTGGATGGATGGCCTGGAACTGGAATGAGGCTGGCTACTGAAGTCTTGATGGGATGAGAAAGTCCCATCAAGATGAGGCTGTCACTGAGAATGACCCCTGATCCCTCAGATAAGCCCAACATTCACACCTTAGGTGACACACTCATCTTCTGATGCTAATGACCAGGAAGAACATAGTGCCCTGTGAACGGTATAACCCCATGCACTCCCAAATATTGAATGAGTGCTCAGGAGAGGCACCTTCAGACAGCTTGGGAACCAGTGATCAAAACTTGGCTTTTTAATGGTTGACACTGTCTCAAGGCTCCTGCTCCTTTTAGAAGAATATGAGAAACCAAGTCATTCCCCTCAGAGGCGAGAATTCTTCCTAACATGCACACCCACAGAGAGAGCCTCACATCAGGCTCCTCTGGGGTAAGTAGGCCTATGTGGCTGCAAAAACTGCAGGTGGACTTGTGTGCACAAGCTCATTTCTTCTTTCTTCTTCTTCTTCTTCTTCTTCTTCTTCTTCTTCTTCTTCTTCTTCTTCTTCTTCTTCTTCTTCTTCTTCTTCTTCTTCCTCTTCTTCTTCCTCCTCCTCCTCCTCCTCTTCCTCATCCTCTCCCCCTTCTTCTTCATGTTTGCCATCTTCCTGTGCCCAGGATGAGCTCTGTATGTCCCTTCTAACCTTTCACTTGTCTTTTTATTTGAGCATGTCAAGCATAGTGATATCAGGGCCAGCCACGGTAAATACTTCCTTCTGTCTGCACCATTCGCACTCTATACCCACTTTCTGTGTCTAGAACAATCTCAGCATTATCTCCCAGAAGAAACTGGGGCAGGAGGGGGGTGGTGTGCAGAGTGAAAACGAGGGAGGGAGAAGGTGTACTGCACAAGCAAACGGAATCTAATTACCCCTTGTCTCACTGCCCGCCCTCCACAGCTCAGCGTTGAACGGTGACCCATCACGATCTGACCCAACCATCTTAGTTCTCTTCTAGAATATTCTGATCAGTTTCCTGATAGAGAACCACAGTTCGTGGCAATCCACTCTCTTTGGATGAGCCCCTGCTTAGAAAGTTCATTATGCAAAGAAGCCGTGTAGCTTCCAATTGCCGTGCAGGGCCAGCTCCTTTCAGATGAGCCCAGTAAGCCATTCTCTCAGGGTCTTTTGGAGGGACGGTTTGAAGGGGCCACCACACGGGGTCATTGTGCAAATTAAAAAGATTTTTCTGCCACCAGTCAGCAAACTGTCATAAAGTAAAAGACCTACAGTATTAGGGTATGAATGGAGTAGCAGGAGACGAAAGGAAGGAAACTCGAGATGTATTTCATTTTTAATCAACCCAAGGTGTGCTCGTGATTTGTACAAGGGCAGGAAGGAAGACAGCAAGTGCAGGCTCTGTCTGCCTCCATGGCCTTCCCAAGGGAGGGAGGGATGGTGGAGCCCTGCATGTGGACTGCATGTGCTCCAACCAGGACCGTCTGCTGCCCCCATCCTCAGCACCACAGCACTACACACATGCCATTTATTATGCTTACCAAACCTATTTAGCCTCTAACAGAATGATAGTAAATTCAGTGGCTGATGGTCCCAGCAATTGACAGGAAGGAGTTTACCATTTGGGGTGGTTATTAATCAGCCATTTGGGAGATATACACCCCTAAGAACCTGTAAATGTCATGGACTGGTATCCTATAGCATCACGTGGTAGAGAGTCATGCCATAGAAACTGGGCTACAAATTCCCATTTTTCATGAATCTCTTGACTAACTCTCCTATCGCCTTTGGGTGTACAAGCAGCGTCTTAAAGCTGGGCAAAACTTAGAGTTAGGAGCCCCTAGGCAATGGGGAAGGAGGCACACGGCTTTCTCAGATGGATTTCCACTTCTTATCAGCAACAATTATTCCTGCAAGCTGCTTTTTTTCCAGTGGAAACTCTGCCCTCAGCTTTGTCAACAAGATTTCTGGGCCGATTACTGCTCTCCAGGTAACAGGCAGGAGGCCCCATCATTGCTGGAAAGCGTGGGCAGCCATGGTGGCTGGCAGAGCACATGGGGAGCCAGACCTGTCATGAGACAAAGCCAATCTCTCAGGTTTGACAGCTGAGGAAACTGAGGGTCTCAGAAGGAAAGTGACTTATCTGAGGCTACATAACAAGAAAGTGTGCTTCCTCACCACCACCCTGGCCAAGTCCTAAGAAATCTAATTGCCAACCCAAGCAACTTCCCAATAGTCTATGGGGTAGGGAGAAATGAGCCATAGGATGGCTTTCATTCTTTGAAGGTGGCTGTGGGAAGGCCCCTGCAAAAGCCCTGATAGAATGTTGTGACCATTTAGGGTCAATCCCTCTTGAACAGCAAATACAGAGAAACAGAAGGGTGGCTGAGGTCTACTCTCTTCCTGCATGTCCAGCTCTTGGATTCAGCCTTCATAGCCAATGAGCATGGAGTCAATATAGCTAGAAGGCATTTAGATGAACATGGGGTATACCTGACCTGATCTTTTGAAACTCTAGCTGGGCCTTCCTGGGATATTAGGATGGGCATTGCTCAGGGGTATCAGGTATACATACATAAAAGTTGTGGGGGGAAAGGGGATTATTTGCCCAGTAACTTGGAGACCAAGGAATAAAATTTGGGACAACCCCAAGAATACAGGGAAATTCAGACTCCTGTGATGATCCAACCATGCTATTGCTGAAACAGCTGATAGCTAAATGGAGCTTTGTTTTTGAAAAGCCCCCTGTTTCTTCTTCTAAGACATCCCCAAGCCCAGCTTTGGGTACCCTCACATCTCTCTCTGGGCTGAATCATCCAATGCAGAGGTTCTGGAGGTTGGTTCACTTGAGCTCAGAAAGAAAGCTCGGAGGCCCACCTCTCCCTGCCCTAGCTGACCCTGGTCAGGTTTCTTTTTCTTATTTCCCTCCTGAGACAGATGTCATTCATCTCTCAGTCACTCGGATTCTACCTACATCAGGTGACAGGTCAGCACTCCAGGTCATTTGAGCTCTAAGACACTGGTGGTCCTTGGCATTAGATCTCTTGTTTGCATTCGGCCTCTAAAACCAGCTGGACAACTACCCAGTCACTGTCCCTCAGTGTCCTTTCCTGGTTCCTTGTCCACAGATAGTGACATGGCACTAATTGAATGTTGGGGCTGCTATGATAAGCAAAAGAGACCCCTGAGAAGTTGTCATCACAGAACTATGTATGTCAGATTAGCCATTAGAAGGAAAAGAGTGAAGGTTCTAGACTGGGGAGGGCAGGAAGCCTGTGCTTCATCCTAAACTCTCCATCCCAGATACTGCTCAGGATGTCACACATTGGCAGGGCTGCAAAAATAACTAGTTGATCTATCCATTCACTATGGCTTGCAAAACCCTAGCTTCTCAGAGTGGAGGAAAATGGATCATTTTTACTCTCTCTCCAGGGTAAGCAGAGAAACTGGCCTACGTGTCTAGGCTCCTTCCATAAAGAAGATAGAGCCTGTGGCTTCCCAGTTGCCACTAATTACTAACCCTTGACCTATTATCTAGCACCTGTCCCCTTTTATGCTTCTGTCCTCTCCATAGAGGGACTGAAATCATGGCAATCTCCCAGTTGTCCCCATGTGTTATCAGAACACAGGTGCCTTCACTCTATTCCTGCCCATCACCATGTATAGGAACACAGAAAAAGGCAGGTGTTGGGAGCTGGAGCTGGCCGGTGGCAATGAGAGATGTAGCACCCTGAAACCCTGGCTGCCTCAGTTCCTCCAAGTCCTGTAAGAGGACCTGATCCAGGCTGTGGTGGGACCTTCACGGGCTTTTCCAGCAATTCTGGGTGGGATAGGTTCTGAGGCCTGCACTGGAATCAGTTAAGGGCTCTGGACTTCTCTGAGATAAGCAGGCTTGGCAAGGGCCAGTTTCATGAAGAACCAATTTACCATAAGGTGTCCTCTGTATTTTCTGGCTCCTTAGTGAGGAGAGATGTCCCCATGTGAAGCTTCAAGTCTAGGCCAAGTGGGAGGGTCTCAGCCTTAAAGGGCACCAACAGTCACCCCAAGCAACTCCGGCTGCTTCCCAGATTTTGATTAGAGTGATATCTCCCTAGAATACTTTGCCAGACCTTTGATTTTCTCAGGCTTTTTTTTTCTGAGTGGGGTATCTCTGTGTAGCTTTGGAGCCTTTCCTGGCACTCGCTCTGGAGACCGGGTGGCCTCAAACTCACAGAGATCTGCTTGCCTCTGCCTCCCGAGTGCTGGGATTAAAGGCGTGAACCACCAACGCCTGGCTTGCTCAGGCTTTTGTCATCACTCTGTATATAACTGTGTAGATCTCTCTGGGGGACACATTAGAAGGACAATAGCATTTATTCTGGTCTCACAGTGGTGGACACTGGAGTTAGCTTCTGTTACCTAATGTTTGTATGGAGGACTGAATCTAGAGCCTTGAGCATGCCAAGCAAGCAGTCTACCCCTGAGATATTTCCTCAGCTGCTACCTGACCTTTGGTGGTGACCTCTGCCTAGCTCTAAACACCGACTCCAAGGCACAGCTGGAACTAGAAGCTGGAGGCATATGGAAAGTAAGATGTAGCTCTGGCCTTCTTGAAGCTTACAGTCCACAGGGGATGACAAACAGGACCCCCTGACTCAGTGTGACACATGTTATGGTGCAGGTAAGCACCAGAGAGGACAAAAAACATGTAGGAGAGCCCCTGGGTGCATCCCCATGGGATGTAGATTCCATTAGTCACTGAGTTACAAGGGTGAGACAGAGGAGAGTGTTCTATAATATTTCAGCCCAACTGGAGGCCAACACACACACACACACACACACACACACACACACACACACACACACACACACACAACTTTCACAGAAGATGGAGAGAACAAATGTTTTAACCAGATGGGATGGAAGCCGATGAACAACTCGGCTCTCACATTACCAGTCAATTTTTCTTACATTCATCAAGTTGCCTGCGGTGACAAGATATGGTTTCTGGGCACAGTAAGAGCAGATACCACCCACGTTCCAGATCTCCAAATCTACCTTTGCCTGGCCACTCAGCCTATCTGGCCCTCCTGGCCAACAAGCCACTTTCATGTTGCCAGGTGTCACTTTAAGGAAGGAGACTGGGTGCAAAAATATACAGCACTCACAAACAACTTACATCATGGGCAGAGGTGGTGAGCCCTATCTTTGCCATATGAGACCATATGTTCAAACTCACTGGTGCCCTTACCTAAGCTCTAGTGGACACTAATGCTATTATTAATGTGCAGCTTTCTAGGCGAGGCCAGTGCCCATGGCCCTTCCTGCCCCTGGGAGTAAAGGTGGTGGCCTCTTGCCCACTGTTTCCCCTTCTGTCCCAGGACTCCTGCTGACCTGAAAAACATCTCTGTAGCTGGTTCTTCAAGAGCCCTGGATTGAAGTTTAACAGAGACAAAAATAATTCTCTTGAGTGAGCTATTTTCTTCCTTGCTTTTGGAATAATAGCTCATGGTGACAGGCGGTGGGGGTGGAAGCTGGACATGGGCCACCATCCCCTCAGGTCCTTCCACATACCCACCTCCTACTCCCCCTGGAACCAGGCTTTGAGGAGAGGCACTCAGTCACTACTGTCTATCACCACCTACTGCCACCTGCCACCACCTGTGGTCCCAAGGTGGGAAGTGAAGGTCAGATCTTGTGGGAGCCAGGGTGGTAAGTCTCCAGGCATAGCTCCTGCTCTCTTTGAATGGGAAGAGGAGAAACACTGCTCCTTCACTGAACCTCAAGTTAAACTATACACATCTCACAAGACGGTTGAATCAGCTGAGATAAAACACTTCCAAATGTGTTATAAAAATCATCCCGCTCCATAGAAACGCTAGCTGTTACTTTACTATGATTCTCCCAGGTACTGAAGAGGAGGAATAATACATTCAGGAAGAAGGCAGAAGCTAAGGATAATTAAGGATCTGAGGCACATGACCAGCTCTCTGCTAGCACCTAGAAGCACCAAATCCCACCTGGGAGAACCAAGTGCAGAACAGGGGTTGGGAGTGTAGCTCAGTGGTGGACCACGGAGGCCCAGGTTCAATTCCCAGCATCACTCACAGGCACAGAGGTCTTTCGGAGTGTATGCTGAGCACTGGCTTCGTAACAAAGCTCCACTGTTTTCCCAGTCTTGTTTCATTTTTCCCTATGACCCTTTAGTTAGCTGTTAGCTCCTTGTGGTTTTGTTTGTTTGTTTGAGAGGTGGTCTTATGTAGCTGCTCTCTGCCCCAAAGTCTCTGCACAGCTAAGAATGACCTTGAACTTCTGATCCTCCTGCTTTCATTTCCCAAGTGTTGGGAATACAGGTGTGGGCTACCAAACCCAGTTTATGCCATGTTAGAGAGTCAAACCCAGGGCTTTGTGCCCACTGGGCAAGCACTCTACCTCCTGAACCACAGCCCTAGCCTTGTTAGCTTCTTTCCCTCTAAGGCTCATGGGAGAATCACCAACTAGAGAGACAACATATGGGAGGCTGAAAGAGAGGGAGGGGGAAACTGGAGGGCAGGAGGGACTTCAGGTGTACACTTTCTTTTGGTTTTTGTTGTTGTTTTTGTTTGTTTTTTTGTTTTTCGAGACAGGGATTCTCTGTGTAGCTTTGGAGCCTATCCTGCCACTTGCTCTGGAGACCAGGCTGGCCTCAAACTCACAGAGATCTTCCTGCAGCCACCAGAGTACAAGTCTTAAAAATTCATTATTTGCATTAAAAACAAACAGATTTCATCTGATATAAAGTGCTTGCCATGCCTAAGGACCCAGGTTTGGATCCTTAGCACTCAGCACCCACGTAACAAAGCCAGCATGGTGGGTTGTGCTCATAATCCCAATGCTGGAGAAAAGACAGGAGGATCCCTGGGGCTTTCTGGTCAACCAGCTGGTTTAGTCAAATTGATGAGCTCCAGGTTCAGTAAGAGATAATGTCTCATCAAAAAAGGTGTAGGGAGCAGGCAGTGCTGGCGCACACCTATAATCCCAGCATTCAGGAGGCAGAGCCAGGCAGATCTCTGTGAGTTTAAAGACAGCCTGGTCTACAGGGAGAGTTCCAGGACAGGCAGGGATACAGGGATACCAAACCAACCAAACAAATAAAAGGTGTAAAAGACGATAGAGAAAGATATCTGAGACTGATTCCTGGCCCACACAGGTGCTCACACACAACCCCATCCCTCACCCACAACCCCATTCCTCACACACAACCCCATTCCTCACACACACAACCCCATCTTCACATGCACTGGAGAGAAAGAGAGAGGAGGGGCAGGGAGAGAGAGGGAGGGGGATTTCATTTAAAAAAAAAAAACAAAATATTACCTGTCTAGCATGTTTAGCTTGCTATAAAAACTTAATTGGATCATAAGGCCACACTGGGCTGTAGCTCCAACAGCATTCTTGCTAGCCTGAGGTGGGCCACATCTCTACACATCAGCCCGAAGTCCTCCAAGTCGATCTCATCTCACCCCTCCAGCTTTACTCTCTCTGGCTTTGGCCCCTGTACCAGCCCACAGTGACAGCAGAGTCCTGTGGTCAGAAAGATGCAGCTGGAAGAGGGCCTCTGGAGCCAGCTTACCTGGCCGGGCCCAAGCCCTGGCCCTGCCCTTGTACTTGTTGCACTCACAACCGCCCACACTCTCAATTTCTGTTCCCTTAACTGTGAAATGAAAAAAACAACAGTACACACCTCCTCAGCCTGTGAGGAGGGGTCCATGGGATAATTCGTGTCAACAGCTTAGTCCCGTCTGACACACAGCGCCTGCTCAATCAATTTAGGTGCTGGTGTCCAATGGGGATAATCACTGGGGAGGATTCACCCAAACTTCAGTCTGGCTTTTAAAGACAATTTACTCTTTCAGACACTGCCCCTCGCTGTTCGTTTTTACTCCAGCATTCTCAAATGTATATCTATTCGATAAGTGGCCTCTGAAGCACTCTGATGCATTAGGAACCCGTTGCTGAGCAGGGACTTTTTGGTGATGGGATTCTGTTATTGGGGCTCACAACAGAGTGGGGATAGTGCGTGACTGAACACACAGTCACAGCACTGTCAGGCTCAAGATCTCCTCACCCAGGCTGGCCCTCAACTATTCAGACATTTGGTATTCAAGGGGGTTCCGCTATGGATTTGACTTTTTCTCTCTTCCCAGAATCAGAGCATCTAGGGTCCTTTTTAGAGACACCCAACTTTTAATGATCTCTCCTCACCCACCCCCCCTTTCTCAGGCTGCACAAGGGATTGTAACAAAGGCCTCAGATCTCAAGTGGAGTTCATTAGGATGGAATTTTACCTGAGGCAGCCCCTCCTCCACTTCACATCATGGCACCCAAGATGTACATGTGCTTGCCAAATAGGCTGGGCAGAGGTAACTTCCCATCCCTGGCACAAGGCCGGAAATTCAGAACCATTTGGAACAAAGAACTCTGCCCTGGAGGTGTTTTCCAGAACCTTTCGGCCAGCTTGCAGCTGCCCTGATCACCCTGGCCAGGCCTCACTGGACATCTCGTTTCCAACCCTCATAACGAGAAGGAGAGGGCACACTGAGCTGAATGACCTCTGCTACAGAAGAGAGAGCCACCATGTGACGAGGGCTTGTCCCAGTCCTAGAAAGGCCATAACCGAAGTACTGGTTCTTTCACAGTAACTTAATGACTTTGGGCAGGAGAGCCAACCTCTTAATCCCTTTGAACCTCCATTTCCTCTTCATAAATCAGGGAGAGGCCTAAGTGAGAAAACGTATAAGAAACATTTAATAGAGTGCCTGGAATATGGTAAGTTTTACTAACCTTTGGTTAACATGACTTTCAGCTATTATATAATACGGTAACCTCATAAGGGTCAAAGGTTGCTGTAGGGAGAGACATTGGGTGGAGTTGGGGGTGTGGGCAACATAGGGGGAAGATAGGCAGGGCCTGGCAGCCAAGGTGAGTGAGGCTCAGGGCAGAGGTACTTGTCTTCCCTTGGAGCTGACAGGCACAGACTGGCTGGGGTAATTATAGCATTGATGGCTAGGATGGCCCATGCAACTGCCCAGCCAGCCACATTCTTTAGTCGGGTGGGTGGGTGGGTGGGCAGCTGACTGTTTATGTAGCTACCAGGATGCTGAGCAGTTAGTAAAGGCTTTCCCTAGCATCCCCAGGCAGGCTGAAAGCATTTGGCTTCTCCCCTTCTTCCCTTCTCCCCTTCTCCCATGGCAACTTCTCTGTACCCTCATCTCAGCCCTCCAGCTACTTCCCGATTCACAAACAAGACAAGACAGAAAGCTAAAGAGACAAGGTCAGACTCTGAACAACTGACCAATGAAGAAATCTGTCTTGCCTGGAGCCTTAAGTATCCTTGAAACCCTATAGAAATCCCATCATAGCCCTAGCCTCAGTGCTGTGATTAACTAATGCTCATGGCTCACATGGTCTCTACCCTTTTCTAAAAATGTATGTCCAAGGAGAATATGTACTTCTCCCCAACCACTTGGCAAAAATGCAACCCAAAAGGTGTTAATTGAGCATCTAAACATATATGCTCAGTGCTAACATTGTGCTCTGGGGAGAAGTGAAGAGTTGTGAAATTTTGGCAAGCTTGTAGACGTGAGTCCCTAATCCACTGCTGGAAGAAGGGCCAGAAAGATAAAGCTTCAACCACATCCAGAAGTCAGGCACAGAAGTAACAGAATCAGGGTCCATATGTCCACAGTGCCTCAGACTAGCACATCCACCAGCCAGAAAACAGGTCCCTGGGCATGACAATAACTGCAGTAGCTAAAAGGGGCTGCAGAAACTTGTCTAGCACAACTCTGTCGTTTTAGAGATGAAGTCAATACTGAGTGTTGAAAAACCTGAGGAAGAATGGGATCTTTCAAACATGGAGTTCTGTGTGTACCAGCAATGTCATTCCTAGATGAACTAGGAAGCAAGAATATCACCATTTCATAGGAGTCCCAAACTGGAAACAAGCCAGATGACTTACCACAAGAAGGAAGACATACAACGTGTGGCATTTTCACATTGGAACACTCCACCAGGACCTTAACTAATGTGTGTCAGAGCCTCAGAAATACAGCTTCAGTGAAAGAGCATGTGACAGAGAGTGGTGTGTGAAAACTTCAAGGCCATGTAGCCCAGTTCCATACAGTGTTTTAAAAACACTTAGATAATAACTTGGAAAGAAAAGCAAGGAATAATAAGCCCAAATTTCCCTTGCACTGGAAAATGAGAGGGATGCCAGTAAACAGGGTTAGGCCAAGGGTGATCAAGAGACCATATGGTTTGGAGAGAAGGCACAGTGGGTAAATTGCTTATCCCCCAAAGCATGAGGCCTCAGTTTGATCCTTGAGTGGCAGGGAGTTTGTAATCCCAAACCAGGAGGTGCAAACAGGCAGATCCCCAAGGCTCACTGTCTGCCTCTCTAGCCTAATTGATGCACTCCAGCCAATGAGACAGTGTTCCAGAGGTAAACAGTTAGCTTGTCTTTTGGCCTACATGCCTGCCTACACATAGACACACAGACACACACCCACATGCATGTGCACATGTTAAATTTTTTTTACATTTATTCACTTATTATGTGTTCATGTGTGTGCTCGTGTGTGTGTGCACTCACCACAATACAGATGTGGGTGTCAGGACAATTTGTAGGAATCGGTTCTCCCCTACTACCATGTGGGTTCTGGGGACTGAACTCAGCTTGTCAGTTCTGGCAGTAAGTGCCTTTACCCACTGAGCCTTCTTGTCAGCCCAGACACACATATACTTTAAAAAGTTTAATTAGTTACTATAAATGCTCTTCTCCTAACTTAGGTGGTTAACATGGTTGCGTAACATCTGTAAGAATGTTATATACTCTTGTATGATATGTTAGTTCTCAATTAAAAAAAAAACAAACAAAACAGAAAAACAGCTGAAGAACCCGAATCACACAGAATGCTCCCTCAGAATCACACTCAGCAATGCTCCCACCTTCCTTGTCTAGCTAGCACATGGCAGAATTCTCTTGAAGTCAGTTTACCAAATCTGCATCTAGCCAGGTAATAGGACATCCACTCCTGAGTTCCCACAGAACCTTCCACAACGCCTGGGTTTCTGCGCTATTAATTTGGAAACAATCATGGTCAGCTTTCTATTTGCTGTTACATCCCCAGTGTCTCAGTCCATGTCCGCCAAATGGACTGCAAGAGCCTACTCCGTGACAGGCACTTGACTTTGCGCAGCTAATACTCAACAGTTGTGCATCTACAATCATCCCAATTTACAGATAGGGAAACAGGAATTTGGAGGGATTAAGAAATTTTCCCAAGGGCTGGAGAGATGGCTTGGCCGTTAAAGGCTAGGCTCACAACCAAAATATAAGAAATATGCCCAAGCTTACCAGAGCCAGAAACTCTGACTCTATTTCTTCTGCTCTTCCCAACCTCAAACCCTCTAACCACATGCCAGAGGACATCATAGCATTTTAACACTAGGGGAAGCATGTAAATGAAAAGGTTCAGGAGCTCATCCCAGGGCCTGAATGGAAGCCATCAGAATAGGCTAGAGTCCATTTCTCCAGATAAGAGAGCTGGGGTCAGGAGCCTAAAATGAACAGTCAGGGCAGGGTGGAGGAAGCTGAAGAAGAGCTCAGATGGGCTGGTGGGACAGTGGCCTTGAACCTTCTCACTTAGCATGCCACGGTGATTTGTTTGAAATTTAAAGAGGATTTCTCATTTCATTTTGTCCCAGGCATTCCGAGTCTTGTTGGATTCTGTGTAACTTCTGAATAACCTTGCATTTCTCAGGTTCTCTGATGCCTCTGAAATTGGTGTGTATCTAAGACCACAACAGAGGTGTGGAAGTTTAAAGGAGCCTTTTGAGACACTACCATCCCCAGAGCAATCTTTGGCCAAAGAGAACTTACTCTCAGGTCAGCTTGTTCAAACTAGTTAGTAATCCTAACCCTACAGCTCACAAACATTTATTACGGGCCTATAACATGCCAGCCACAGTGTTAAGTGTCTGTAACTGCCCTGGGAATGTAGAGGTGTAGAACTCCTGGGGTTTCCTGGTGTGGTTTCAGCATCCTACAGACTTAAGTATCAGTCCTGACTCTCCTTTGTATGATGCAGCTTCACCAAACCTCAGTTTTCCCATCTCCAGAGTGGGTACAGGAGTTGTTCCTTCTTCAGAAGGTAGAGTGGTGAGGCCCGGAAACTATTATTAAGGATACAGGACAGCATCTGGTACTGTAGTGCTCAATGTGCCACCGTTCCTGGAGCTATGGCTCCAGTGCCAGCAGGTGGCACACACACTAGACCTGTCACCAGCAAAGGGTTGACAACTTCACAGT
The DNA here is from genome assembly GCF_003668045.3 of Cricetulus griseus. Lineage (NCBI taxonomy): Eukaryota > Metazoa > Chordata > Mammalia > Rodentia > Cricetidae > Cricetulus > Cricetulus griseus. Next base: position 394,399,917 of record NC_048595.1, read on the forward strand.
GCCTGGAATGTCACACCATGCAGAATACCTCAAAGCTTCGGCTTGGCATCAGAAGGCCGGTGAGAGGTGGTAGCTTCCCAGGAACTGGTACTGAGTCCTGCCCAAACTCCACTTTCCCGCTGGTACAGCTGCTCACACCCTGCCAAGGACCAGGACTCTCCCCTGTGTAGAATGAGGACTTTGTGTGGCATCTGGTTCTGGGAACACTGCTTAGTCTATTCTTTGGCATGAGACCTGCAGGGCAGGTTTGTAGAAGCATGGCACACACTCAGCCTTTCACAGTTCCCTGTTTCTGCCTCTAGCCTCTGCCATTCACCCACTAGCCACCAGCCTGGGGGGAGGTCTTACCCCCATCACCACACACACACATAGCCAGCTGGGGGGAGGTATCACTGTCACCACCCTACACACAAGCAGGTGGGATTTCCAAAGAGGTCCTGCTCACTCTCTTCATTTATGGTAATAGGACAGAATGACTTCCTGCTTGCCAGAGTAGACAGTCACTTCACAGTCATGGAGGCTCCTCCACTCCCCCATGTCCTACGCCCTAATCACTCAGATACTCAGCCTCTGGGAACTCTCCAGAGAGGCTGCTTGGAGTATCTGGACTACAAAGGCCCAGGACTCAAAAGGGAGGGCAGTTTCTCTTCCACATGTCACTACCACAGGATGCTGTCGCTGCCACCAACGCTTATAGTTTAGGTTGAGCAAGAGGTGTCTGTCCCCACCCTCGACCATTTCTCTAACAGCCAGAGATGGGAGACTTGCATCCAAGGGCATCAGTTCCATGCCCTGCTCAGCAGCTGGATCCAGATTCCAAGTGACCTGTGCCCTTTATCTACATGGACAAAGTTTGACTGCCTTTCCCTCCCTGCTTGTGTACTCACTTTAGAGTGGAACCTTTTGCCGGGCATTGGTGGTGCAAGCCTTTAATCCCAGCACTCGGGAGGCAGAGGCAGGCGGATCTCCGTGAGTTCGAGACCAGCCTGGTCTACAAGAGCTAGTTCCAGGACAGCCTCCAAAAGCCACAGAGAAACCCTGTCTTGAAAAACAAAACAAAACAATAAATAAATAAATAGAATGGAACCTCTTTGTGGGATTTGAGTCCCCAGAGGTCTGGGAAGCTGGAAGGACAAATGAAAGAGTCTATAGGAAGCAGGGAAGAGGAAGTGCAAGGCTGAGTCTTGGCTTCATTATACGCCAGTTCCCCTGGGGAAGCTGAAGAGGAGTTCACAGGCCTTGGTGTCCCTGTCTGAGGTAGGGGTGGCACAGGAAAACCCAAAGCCAAGGCCAGCCACAAGTGAAGGATGAAAGAATGTCACTTCTTTCATGGTGGTGGGCTGGGTCTTGGGTCAGGGTGGCCAGGAGCAATACTACCCTTAAGGAAGGGACTGGAATGACCAACTAAGGCTAGCCTGAGAATTATGTGGCTCCACTCTCATCTCACTTAGCCTTACATCTCTCCCACCTGCCTTGTCCCTTAATCACTCTGTGTGACCTCTCCTGGGTTTGGATGAGTAGATTTGCAGCTCTCCTGGGTTTGGGTTTATGTCTCTGCATGGCCACACACAAAACCCCCTTTAACTCATGAGCATCCCAGTTTGGACAGTAAATCACACAGTCACTAAGGAATGTTAAGGACAAATCAGAGAGCAGCAGCTACAAGTGAGGTCCTGCTGGTCTAGAGCAGCTGCCCAGCTGGCTTCAGCCCATCAGAGCCTTCGACTGGACAGCAGTGGAGATGGTGCCAGGGCTGCTGCTCCTCATGGAGCTCTCTTTGGAGGCAGAAGCCTGGCCTGCTGAGATCTGCCTGCTGACATCCCTTGGCAGCCTGGCACTATGCTGGGACACACAGGAGGCTCTTAATCAAATCTGGTTGTGTCCTTATTCCCTCTACCTGCATCCCAAACATCACAGCAGTGACAAGCAGAAGCTGGAGCCCTCTAACCCACCATCCAGCTACACATCAGAATGTGACCCAGGTACCCTGGCCTTGCCATTCTGCATAGACAGCAGCAGCCCAGACGCTGATTGTAGCCAATCCCTAGGATGTAGGGTGAAAAACTGTACAACAGAATTCTCCTGTATTGGGTAACTTCTTGGTCTAGCCCACCAGACCCTAGGCCAGTGGTTCTCAACCTGTGGGTCATGACCTCCACAAGAGGTCGGTCACATATCGGATATTCTGACATCAGATATTTAAACTACAATTCATAACAGTATCACAATTACAGTTATGAAGTAGCAACGAAATGATTTTATGGTTGGGGTCATCGTAATACGAGAAACTGTATTAAAAGGTCGCAGCATTAGGAAGGTTGGGAACCACTATCCTAGGCCTTCCTCTATTGAAGGCCTAAGCTTTGGATACCTGCAATCTGTGCTGAAGGCAGAGGTCCAGGGGGTTTTTGAGGGCTTCCAGAGGGCTCTGTCCCTCAAAGAGATCAGTTCATAGGTAGACAGGGGATGGAGCTGAGAAACGTCATTACAAATAAGCACAACATCCTGAAGCACAGGCATAGGATTGTATCTGGGGAAGTGTGAGGGGTCAGCTGGGCTGCCTGATTCTCTTCCTTTCTCTCCTTTCCCAGTCCCTTCTCCGTCTTGGTCAGGAACCAAGTCACGGCTGCTCAGGAATAGCCAAACCTAAAGCCGGAGCACAGAATGTGATTTCCTACCTCTTTACAGTTTGAGGCAATGTAACTGTGTCAGGCTCCCTGGGTTCCTCTCAAACAAGCTAGAAAAGGCTACTGAGTGGGGGCCCAGGTTACCCATTTCTGCTCAAGGGTCTCTAGTATCTAAAACAAAACCAGCAGAGGATTTCACTCTTACTACCTCCTGTTCTGGCTGCATGCCAGTACTGAAAAGTGTTCCACAGAGATCCACACAGTTCTCTCCAGTGTTAATCTGGGAAAGAAATAGCGATGGTTCCCAAATGTAAAATACCCTTAGCTCACAGAGTTGAGGACCTAGGTCCAGACAACCCCCTCTGCCTCTGAGAATCCACTCTTACTCCCTAGCCTGGGAAAAAACCTTGCTTGCCTTTTCTGCTCCCCAAACTCTCTTCCGATTTCTCCTCTATGCCTGCCTTACTAGGCAAGATGGCTCACTAACACAGTAGAAGTGGATCCAGTAGCTGGTAAGCCTATAATATTGGGATGTACCTCCAATCCCAGAGAACAGTCAAAGTCTCTTCTTGGTCACCTGGAATCAGCCCATGGCCATCAAATAACCATTGATGACACTCCCCCACCCCTGATGTCCATGAAGAAGATGGCCTTCCCCAGGACACTGGGGAAGAGCTGAACTCTGTCCAAGGGAACTTCTGCAATGCTCAGAAAATGCCTGCCCAACTGCTTGCCTGGGCTCTGGCCCCTCTGCTGCTCTGAGCCCAGACAGGAGGCTGACTCACTCACCACAAGGAGGAGCAGGAGGAGGAGGGAGAGGAGGAGGAGCAGGAGGAGGAAGAGGAGTGTGGCCTAGGCTCATAGAAGCAAGGCTCCCCCAGAACAGGCAGGCAGCCTCAGGTGGGTGATAGTGGTCGTGACGACAGTGGATCATGCAGTTCCCTTCCAAATACTCCCTCCGAACCTCACTCACCAAACAGAAACTATTTCTTAAATCCCTTCCTCAGTTTCCACACTGGCCCCTGAGTCCCTCTGGACGTCTGTGGACAGGCTTTTCTGATAAAGAAATCCAGTACACTAGGTCTCAAAGCACCGGCGGTTTTCGAAAGTTAACAAAAGAAAACTCCATTTAAAGGATTCTACTCCACCATCACAGGTGATCACACATGGGCCCAACTGGGTAATAAACAGGCTACTCACACTCCACCCCCAGAGACCTTAGCTACATCCACAGCCAATCACTTGCTTTCTTACTCCTCCATTCCACGCTAGAGCGCAGGTCCGAGGAAGGAAACAAACGCTTGTTGTCCGGTGAGAACTGTCCTAGCGAAGGACTCCTGCGCTGAGCCCCCCAAGCATCCCGGAAGGTGGCTGCCCCCTCTTCAACATCTCACGAACTTCAACTTTCTCAGACCTGGGTGCCCTCTCAGAGTTCCAACCTCATGGCACCACAGTCCGGATCTCAATCGCCAACTTTGCTACCGAAACTTGGTCTCTAGTTCTTGCCCCTGGGCACTAAGACCTCTCGACCCCGGACGCCCGCCCCTGAATCTAATCTCTCACCCTGAACCCGGTTCCCGCTGCTCCCTGATCCTCACCTGGTCCGGCGGGTGGACACGCTGCTTGGCGCTCCCGGCGTTTAGGGCTGGCTCGGCAGCTGCCTTTTGACAAGCAGAGACGGCTCAGCACCTGGCCCCGCCCCGCAAGGCCCCGCCCCCGGACCGCCCTGTTCCCTTAGCCACGCCCACCAGGTCCAGTCCTCTCCTGCCCTGAAACCTTCTTGACTTGGAGTCAACCACTGCACTGTCGCCTAGGAGACCCTGCTTTGTGAAAGGATCCACGACCTCCGGTCACAGCGAGGCGCAGGCTTCTGCCCTACTTGGGGCGGTCTTTCATGATTCCGTTCGTGCAGATCCATGTTTCTGCTTGCGGTGATCCGTGATGTATTCGCCACCTCACCCCCGCCCCGCTGCCGTGGTTCTACCCAGTCTGCTGCAGACGCCTTTGCCAGGTGCGTCACTCGCACCTGAGCTGACCCGGGACCCCGACGCCCGCGGCGCGCTGCGAGGAGCCTTTCTCCGTTCGCCGTTGGGAAATCGCCGGCCAGTTTCTGATGCTGGGCGCAAAGCCGGACTTCACCGGTTAGGACAAGCACAGGGGGACCCAAGTGGACTGGAGACTGGAGTTGTGAGCTCTCTCCTATCCGGCGGCTTAACCACAGCGAGGGGGCACGTTCCTGGCTAACTGCGATCTCATTCCAGCTGGCTTTGCCTCAGCTTCCCGGTTCTCTGCACCCCATCCCCCGATCCTCTCTTGCCATGAAGAACTCAGAGGTTCTAGATTTGGCAAATTTTGCAAGGTTACAGATGTCACACACTATGATTTGCTCCCACCATCACACTTCTAGTATGTCCTTCTCATCCTCCCCCAGTTCCTGGACCTCATCTGGCCCTCCAGACTCTGCTCTCTTTCATAGCTCTGTCCATCCCATCGAACCTTTGCCACCATCTCCAGGCAACAATGAGCCACCATAGAGTGTATTAGTCTGTCATATGGTTTGTTACCTTATAATAAGACACTTTGTATTTATACTGAACAAGAATTTTAGCCACCCAAGCTTTATTCCCAGTAAGTCATTTTATAACAGTGACAAAAGCAAGATTTCTTTCTCCTTGTTCTCCTAGAACCTTTTATTGTCTCCTGACTCCACATTTCCCTGGGTAGGTCCTGGAATAGAGAGAGATTGCTTTCTTACACTACCTTTCCCGGAAGCCTTGAGGGCAGGCAGTGGTCTCTGGTAACTATACTTCAGAGTTAACAGCTTTAAACCCCTCTAGACTGGCTGGGTGGAGGTGGCACACACCTTTAATCCCAGCACTCGGGAGGCAGAGGTAGGTGGATTTCTGTGAGTTCCAGGTCAGCCTGGTCTTTGGGGTAAATTCCAGGACAGCCAGAGTTACACAGAGAAACCCTGTCTTGAAAAACCAAACTCCTCTAGGCTGATCCAGGAACCACACTCCAGAACCTCTGCATATAGAAGGCATGCATTTCCCTTTTCTTTTTTCTAAAGACAACATTTCTTTAATTCTCTGCTGTCTCCAGGATGGATGGTATTGGTCACTTGGTCAGATTGCCTCTGCTCAGTGTTTGTCTCTGACCAGTTTTATCAGGGAATATCTATGCATTTTTCCATACACACAAGACACCACATTAGAGCTCTGTAACTCAGCTGTTTGTATACTAACAAAAGATTCCTGCCAGGTGCATACTCTGCAAAGACTCTAGGCCCAGAAGCGACCTTGTGCATTCCATAAGGCAAAGCCTGGTCTCTGGGCATCTCTACCAGGCCTTGGGTGCCTATCGGAGGCTTGAGCAGGTGTGACCTGTCCTCAGCCTATGAACCCCCTTTTCTGCATCTTGGGCAATATCCCTGAGATTGTCTGTCCCTCTCTGAGCCCCTAGCCAAGACGTTAGAACACAAGTGGATCGCTTTGTCTCTTTGAGGTTCCTATAGACCCTTCCCTTGGGGCAGAGGGTTTCCTGGTGAAAGAGTGCCCCTTGAGCTCTCAGTGGAACCCTGCTCTGTAGCTGTTTGCTTTCTCCCTTTTTAGGCCTCTTTTTCAATCCTTAGTATCTTATTGTTACAGGCATGGGAAGACTGACAGCAAACCTCTCACCCAACAGATGCCAGAAGAAAGATGCCCTGAGAGCCATAGAGCCACAAGATCATGGAAGCAGAAGGGGCCAGACCATCTTTTTCACTTAGTTCCTCTCTTGCAGACATTTTTAAGAAACTAAGTTCTGAAAGGTTAACTCGTCGGTCTTTTAGGATCTAGGACTGTTCTCGTTTATGTTCAGATGGAGGAAGCTATAAGCAAATGAAAACAAGTCAATAGAAAGGGGCCCTGGAGGGCAATACTTTCCTACTTTACTTCTATCCAGTAAAAATGCATATTCACCGTGATCCAGAATACACTGATAAGTTCTCATGGAACAGAGGTGCCCCGAAATAAGCTTGCTCCCTCCCTCCCTCCCTTCCCCCTTCTCTCCTCTCTCCTCTCCCCTCCCTTCTACTCCTCCCTCTCCATATCCTGGCTTCATGGCCTTAAGTCAGGTGTTATCTTACTACTCCCCTCTCTTTTCTGGCTTTGGGTCTTCCAGTCACAGGAAGCCCAGGGCAGCTCCAACATCTTGACTTGCCCATCATAGGACAGTTTTGGAGAGTCATGAGTGAGAGTTGCAGGCTCAGCCTGCTCTAGAAAGAGTTGAGCACTGCCAGGTACTCCAACTTTGCCTACTCCAAATCTTTCTGGCTCCACTTCTCCATTCCCAGCAGCCCAGCTCATGTCTCTATCCGTGGGGTTTGGGGGCAAGTGCTTCTCATTTGCTCCCACATCCTCAAGCCCAAGTTGCCAATGCACTGGCCCGCACACAGTGTCAGTTGGCATGGTGATGAATAGCCTGGGGGGCCAGATAGAGACATGTAGACATCCACCTGCAACTCCAAACAGAGGCAGCCTAGAGCTCTCCCAACTCCCAGGTATTTGCTAGGCTCCCATCCAAACACACAGCAGACAATGATGACTCTTCTCCAACTCCCATATCCAGCCATTACTACCATTGGAGCAAATCAGAGGCTTCGACTCCTTTCCCATCCGGTCCTGTGTGAGGATTTTGCAAGGATCATGAACAGTCTTGCAGGAGATGAAGAAGAATCTCATTTACAATCCACTTGGGAATTTGTAGCTTGTTCCTCTAAGGAAGAGTATCTTGTGGAAGAGCCTAGTGATGGAGAGGTTCTGTGGTTTAGGAATGAGCCACTTGGGCTGGAGAGATGGCTCAGAGGTTTAGAGTACTGACTGATCGTCCAGAGGACTTGAGTTCAATTCCCAGAAACCACATGGTGGCTCACAACCATGTATAATGTGAGCCACTTGGAAGCAGGTGACAGTGGAGTTACTGTCATAGTGCTGCTGGAAAATCCAGGAGGGAAAGCTGGCGCTTTCAAAACCCCCTCTTCTGTAGTAGAGTCTCCAGGGATGGCGGTTGGGCAACCATCTCCCTTCCTTCATACCAGGGAGCAAAAGCCCCAGAACTGAGGTCCTGGGCACGCCTCCGCCTCCGTTGCTTCTCCAGAACAGGAAGGACATTCGTCAGCAGCCCAGGAATGCGTTAAACATCTCTCCCCAGGGATGCAACCGTTGACAGCTTTTCTCTTTTGCCTTTGGCCTTTGTTCTGGGACAAGCACACCACAGATCCTGGCTGCCCCATTCTGTAGCATTTACTCCATTGTTCCCAGCTGTCAAAGACGTCAGTGGGGGTAAAGCTTGTGTTTCTGCTGCCCACCTCCCCTTCCAGCTGGAGTTACTGTGGGCAGGATAGCTGTGGTGTCTCTTGTGTTGTGGGCTGTCGAAATGTCCTACAACCGAGAAGTGATCTCAAGATGCTTCTATTGTGAAAACCTATTGGCAGAGGAAAACTGTTATACCTGAAAGAAAGGAAAGGAAAGGAAAGGAAAGGAAAGGAAAGGAAGGGAAGGGAAGGGAAGGGAAGGGAAGGGAAGGGAGGAGAGGAGAGGAGAGGAGGAGGGGAGGGAAGGGAAGGGAAGGGAAGGGAAGGGAAGGGAAGGGAAGGGAAGGGAAGGGAAAGGAAAGGAAAGGAAAGGAAAGGAAAGGAAAGGAAAGGAAAGGAAAGGAAAGGAAAGGAAAGGAAAGGAAAGGAAAGGAAAGGGCTGGTCCTGGGTTTTAGTATCAGATGAATGAAAAAATAAAAAGGGAAGGGCATGACTGCTCCTAGATATGGTGGAGGAAGAAGATTTGTTACAGATATATGGGAGAACATAACCAGAGACAGACACATCTGGGAGAGTTCAGAGTGGACAAGGCCCTGAACCAAGTGAGGAGAAGGGGAAGGGAGAGGGAAACCAGGTGCATTAGCTAGGAGGGCCAAAAGAGAGTAGATGAAAGAGCCCCGTAACCAAAATGGCTGGATTCTATAGGGAAAGACAGCTACAGCCCAGCCTCTAGGCTGGAGAATTCAGGGTAGAGGGCCGGTGATATGGTGGAAGCTTCACCCCAGGCCCTGGCATCCATATACCCAAAGAATCTGGGATGTTATGTTGGAAGTTCCACCCCTATCTCCCTCCAAACCCTACTGCATCTCAGAAAGCCCTCCAAATGATGACCCCTCCTCCAGAGACGCTCAAAACCACTCCTGCAGGGTATTTAAACTGCCCCCTGGTTTTCCCTTCCTTCATACCCCTCTCTGGGGGGCTGGAAGGCCATTGGGAGTTGTATCCATTAAATGTGGGCTTTTGAAATTTGGCTTGATTTGGTCTGATTTGGATTGCTGCATTGGTGAAGAGGCATGTCAGAGTGTAGAAACTTGTCAGTGGGTATGCCAGCAAGGAGGACCCTATAACAAGGAGAGACTGGGGGACGCAGGGAGAACCTAGCAACCAGGTCCACTTTGATACATTAAATATGGCACCTCATCTGTTTCTTGGGTTTGAGACCTAGCAGGGCCCACATATAGAAATTATCCTAAAACTATTACCAGTAGCTAACTCTAATCATGCTATAACTCTGGGTGGGACTCATCCTCAACTAACAAATATCAGCTTATTTCAAATGGTATACTTATCAGCTATTATTCCAAATTGATACTTGTTGAGACTTTTGTCTTGACTCCCCTGGTATCTATTCTTTGCACTTAGATATTTCACAGAACAGATGTGACTCTTGGATCTTGAATAAGAGGGCCAGAAGATGGTACTGATGTCCCTCTAATATAATCAACATACTAAAACTTGATATCTTTTTTTTTAATTAAAAGAAACTAATGCTGGGCTTGGTGATGCAAACCTGTAACTCCAGGAACTCAGAATGTAGAAGCAGAAGCATTAGGAATTTGAGACCATACTCAGCTACCTAGAGAATTTAGGGCAGCTTGGACTACATGAACCCATCTTAAATCAGTAAGCAAAACTCAAAAACAATCCAAAGAAGAAATCAGAATATTGCCTCCTTGTGTCCAAAGAACACACAGAGCATCGTCTCTTAGTGGCTACTACTTTCGAGAAGACCCAGAAGCCTCCTCACATTAGATGTGCCATTACTCATGTTAGGCATCCTGTCACTCATGTTACATGTGCTGTCATTCATGTTAGATGTGCTGCCAGTGCTTATTCTTAGTGAGCTACCAAACAGGTGCTCACAGGCTGAGCCTGCTCCATTTTTGTCGGTTGTTTGTTTGTTTGCTTGGTTTTTCAAGACAGGTTTCTCTGTGGCTTTGGAGGCTGTCCTGGAACTAGCTCTTGTAGACCAGGCTGGTCTCGAACTCACAGAGATCCAAGTGCTGACATTAAAGGCGTGCACCACCAACGCCCGGCCGGTTGTTTGTTTTTTGTTCTACTCTGCCCCTGTACTCTTCCTGCTGCTATTGGGAGCAATGGCCGCACTAGAAAGGGACCTAGATGGATTGTCTTCAATTTTCCTCCTGTTTAGACATTCTCTGGAAGTTAAAGCTTCTATACGCAGGATGACCTTGCTGGAGTCTTTAGTTTGGGCCATTTTCAGTAGGGTTTGAAATGGTCTTATCATTGGAAAATACAGGAATTTAGATTTGTGATGTCTATAATGCCTAGGGAGGTCCCAGAACACTTCTATAAGGTCCCAGGGATTGAGAGTGTGGGGAGAGTCAAGGAGGCACAGGTTTGGGTGCCATCTCTCTTATTGGCTAAATGACTTGGGGCAATTGCTATCTCTCTCTGAGTGTCTGATTTGCCATCGATAGAATGAGACTAAATCCCAGCCACAGGGCTGCTGATTCCAGGGGGCTGCTGGTGGGCAAGTGAAATATTAACTTAGAAGATACACTGCAGTTGTTAGCAGAGCCGGTTAAAATTGTGATGGTCAGTGGTTTTCCCTCTTGGTTTCTCCTCTTCCCCTGCAACCACCCAGAATGCTTTGCTCAGTTAAACCTGGAATTTTTAAAAAGATTTTGATATTGTCTCTGAAGTTTCAGCTACATATTTCCTTGATCTTTGAGTGTTTGTTTTTAGACAGAATAATCCAGAGTGGTCTGGAACTATGTAGCCCAGACTGACCTCAGACTAAGGTCTTTCACCTTAAACTCTAGAATTGTGTGCTTCCTTGAACAACAACAACAATAAAATTATTATAATAAATAATAATTATTATTATAATTTTGTTTTTAGTATTTTGAGTCAGGGTCTCTCCATGTAGTCTTATCCGTCATGGAAGTTGCTCTGTAGACCAGGCTGGCCTTGAACTCACAGAGATCTGCCTGCCCCTGCCTCCCGGGTGCTGGAATTATTTTTTAATTTAATTTTACTTATTATGATGCTGTCTGCAGTGTGTGAGTGAGAGTGCAGGGAGGTGTGTACCACAGCTCATATGTAGAGGTGATGGGATGATTTGCAGAATGAGTTCTTTCTTCCACCGTAGGCTCTGGGGATCAAACTTGGATCATCAGTCTTGTGAGGCAAGACTATTACCTCCTGATCCATCTCACCATCCCTTTGGTCTTTCTTATCTCATAGATTAGAAAGAAAGGGAGGGAGGAAAGAAAGGAAAGATGACCTGAAGAAGGAACTGGAATGGTTGATCTTACATAATTTAATACACACACACACACACACACACACACACACACACACACACGCACGCACGCACGCACGCACGCACGCACACACACGCACACACACACACACACAGTCTGTTGCTGTATCATCAACAGTGCTACCTCATCTTAAAACAGAGGATATAGTAAAAACTACTTAACAATGCATTGTATTCCCTGGACACAGAGTTTCTAGTTTATTTTTAACTTTTTACCTAATATGCTTTAAAGTGAGGCTAAGTTAGAGATCTTTGGTTTGATGTAGTCAGCTGTGATCAGTGAAGAACCAGTGGACCCCAGATGGAAGGCTGGGTGGGGGAACATTAACCCGAAGAATCCATTACTGATCACCTCCAACAGGTTGCTTCTACCTTGTGACACATGGGGAACCAATCAAGAGAACCAACTAGAGAGAACTGCCCATAGTGCTGCCTGTGTGCATCTTAGGAGGAGTGCAAACTGACCCTCCAAGACACATCCCTTTGAGGGAATTTGTCCCCTGGTTTCAAGAACTAGATGTTATTTGTAGTCTGCTTCTCACAGGTGAAGGGGAAGCTAATGTAGAAGATGAATGTTGAATTGGAGAAAAAAATTTCTGATCCATTAGTGATTATTCTGCTTGCTTTCTGAAAGCAGTTTATGAGTACCCGCCAGGACTTTGTAAGGTGTGTTCTGGATCAGGCAGTGGTGGCACATGGCTTTGATCCAAGCACTCAAGAGGCAGGGGCAGGCCAATCTCTGTGAGTTTGAGGCCAGCCTGGTCTACAAAGCGAGTTCCATGACAGGCTCCAAAGCTACATAGAGAAGCCCTGTTTCAAAAAACCAAAACCAAACAAACAAAAATAAGGCATGTTCTGAGGCTGCCAAGCTCCTGCAGTTAGCATCAAGGCTTAGACTGCCTTCTTCCCAAGAATGGCATTATTCACACAGTGGGAAATCTTCTGTTTGATACTAGGGCTAGTTTGTCAAAGCCTGGACCTATCATAGTGCCGACTGTAAAGCTTCTATTGCCCAGTCCTATGGAAGATATATTGACTCGCTAAGCAGATGTAGGCAGCAAGCTAAGGGACCTGACAGACTCAATAGAATGTGTTGAATGGGCCCAGGCAGCATCTGTGGGTCCCAGTGGAAGGCAGGATGCTCGCATCCATGATGCTACAAACCTGGAAAGACTCTCCATCCAATAACCCTCAGGGACTTAAGATACATGTTCAAAATATTTGGAAGGCTACCTAACAAATTCTCAAAGTACTCCAGAAACATCTGTTTGGGCCTTTAACCCCAGAAAAGACATCGCAGCAGGTCAGAACTATGGTATCCTTAGACTTGGCACCTTGTATGGCATGTGACAACTCAAATGGCTGCATAGGTTCAGCTGGAAGCATGGGGTGTGCCTCACTGGGTCAGAAGCTACAACAGGAGATACCTTGAGAAGGAGGTAGGACAGGCTATTAGGGGCTTCCACAGTATAGGTCCTGGCTATGTATTGGCCTGGATAGCAATTAGTTGCATACGTTGACTTTATGGGAGCTCATCACATCCTTCACTTGACATCTATGGTCTTTCCTCTATGCATGCTGTAGTTCCATAAAAGGCCCATTTAAAACCTAGTTCCTGTGGCATTCTTGAGAGACCTCTCCCCAGTGTTCTTCATCGCTCTCCTTTGCAGATGGCGAACTGATGCCAGAGTGCCCCTGCTCCCAGGCTCAGTATGAAGAGCTGAGCTCCCTCCATAAGCACAACAAGAAGGTAGTGGACGGTGATCTGCACTGGGACCAGGAGTTCCTTTTGGGCAAAGCACCACATCCTTGTGTATGCCAGAGCCTGGTGCAGTGCCAACAGTCTAGAACCACTGGGCCTGATCAGGCTGAACCAGAGGCAACAGAAGGGCTTCCCAGGAGCTGGTGTGGTGGCATCCTGAGGAGCAGGGGAGGAGTCATTTAGTTCTCAGCTGGGCCACTGCCAAGGGCCTTTCTTTAATCCACCCACATTATGAGGACAACTGTCACCTAATTGGGGTTACTGATCTCAGAATAAGGGGTGTCCAGCTTGGCTGGCCTCTGAGTGGAGCTACTAAGAAAGAATGAGGTGAAGAGGCCCAAACCTCCAAGGTCTACATGGGCTACAAAATTCTTATCAGTTCCACCCTCTTCTCCATGTAGACACAACCCTTCACATTTGCTGGCCTACTCGCCTTCCACTCTCAGTTTACCTCATGTTTCTCTCTGTGTTCCTTTTCATCACCAGGCTCCTCTTCAGTCAAATGGTAGCTGAGCCAATAGTCAGCGAGCCTATGAATCAGACCTACCTGGGTAGGAAAATAATATCCCAGTCACCATGTTCTCCTTCCTTTCTCTGCAGAGGGACCTAAGGCACAGGTGGAGAAAGGTGACAGAGCACATTGATACAAGTTGCTCCAATTTCTAGAAGGAAAACATACCCCAGCGGGGTTCTTAAAGAATTGGAATGGAGGGGCCAGGAGACATGCTCAGTGGTTAAGAACACAGGCTGCTCTTTCAGAGGACCTGAGTTCAGTTCCCAGGACCCACATGTAAGCTCATAACTGTCTGTAACTCTAGTTTCACCCAGTTCCAGGGATCTGGAATCCTCTGCTGGCCTCTATGACCACTTCATGTGGTACATTTCCATACATGCAGGCAAAACATTCAAGTAAAAATAAATAAATATTTTAAAAGAGCTGGGATGAAGGTTCTGCACGACCAAGAACAAGGAACTCCAACAACTGAATCCTTCATGTGATTTTTCTTGATGTCAGCAGGAAGTAGAAGTAAATTTCAAAGGGGAAAGTAAAACAAACAAACAAAAACAAAGAGCTCCTGTGCTTTCTGAAGATAATTGAATTAAGGATTTCATCTGTGTTGGGTGCTGAAAGTCATCAGAATCCAGTGTGTCTGTCACCCGAGCCACCACCTTTCCCCTGATTCCTTGGATCTTAGACTTTGGAGTGATCCTGTGTCCTGCAGGTTGCACCCATGCACTCTGGCCCAATAGTAAGGCTCCTTTGGTGTTTACAGCTAGTTTATTTCCTCTTCAAAACTCTTCATGCGAGGGACACAATCCCTGCTTTGTGGTTAGTAACAGTCTCTCCTGTAATCATTTGTTATCTTACTTCATTAGATGATTGATTGACATTTGATGCCCAGCAATTAAGGATTTATTGCCGTGTTTCTTTCTTCCAAACAGCAACCACCCTTAAAGGACAGAGCATCTGTGAGGAAGTGGTGACAAACAATGTGTCAAGGTTGAAAAGATAGTTCGTTTCTAATAGCAGAATGGGTTAGACACCCTGAATGGTCCTCCTGATGGAAATAATAATCTTCTAAAATCCTAAGTGGATCACTAAACTGGCAGGAAGGAGACATCTATGAAGCTCAGAATGAAGTGAGCCCGTGGGCCCAGATGTCTGAGATGCTGAGGCAGGAAGGTAAGAAGGTCAAGAGCAACCCAGGCAACTTAGCAAGAGCCTATCTCAAAACAGATTAAATAAATAAAGTACAAAGAGCTAGGGGTGTAATTCAGTGGTAAACACTTGCCTAGCATGCATGAGGCTGTGGCCTAGATCCTTAGTGCTGTAAAATAAATAGCTAAAATAAATACATTAGAATCATTGAGCTTTCATTTTGATGGCTTCACAGGACCTGGTGATGGGAAACAAAGCTCAAAAACTACCTTGTATAAAGAGGGACCCTCGGGCTGGAGAGATGGCTCAGAGGTTAAGGGCACCGACTGCTCTTCCAGAGGTCCTGAGTTCAATTCCCAGCAACCACATGGTAGCTCACAACCATCTGTTATAAGATCTGGTGCACTCTTCTGGTGTGGAGATATATATGGAAGCAGAATGTTGTATACATAATAAATAAATAAAATCTAAAAAAAATAAAAAAATAAAGAGGGACCCTCAAAGTGTGCCCCACAGCTGTCTATAAGAATGAGCAGTGAGCCTCTACAGAGATGGGGAAACTGGCTTTGCCTGTCCTACATGTTAGGAAATAACAACCCCTTAATTTCATAATCTAAACCCAAATCCAAGTGCTTCTTTGGGTTTGCAATTCAAAAATCATACACTGTCTGGTCCTAAAACCTTCAAGCATTATGTATTTAAAATGATCCTAGAAGCTAGCCCCAGTGGCACAGGTGTGTAACCCAGCTGCTGAAACTGAGGTGGGAGGATCAAAAGCTCAGAGCCAGGCTGGGCTGCAGACTGAGTTCAAGGCGGGTATGGACAGTGGAGTAAGACTCTGCCTCAAAATAAAAAGAAGGCTGGGGATATAGTTAGCCCTAGGTGCAATCCTTATTAGTGCCATCCCCCAAAGGATTAATGAAAGGACTGGTGGCACTCACCTTTTGTCCCAGCACTCAGGCGGCAGAGGCAGGCAGATCTCTGACTTCAAGGTTATCCTGGTCTACAGAGTGAGTTTCAGGGCATCCAGGAAGGCACTGAGAAACCCTGACTTCAAGAAAAAAGAAAGAAAGGAAGGAAGGAAGGAAGGAAGGAAGGAAACAAATTTATACACAGTGATTCTATGTTGTTCCTGGCATTATCTAATAGAACTCGCCTCTGAGGAATCTCAGCCCCATTCCAGCTCTCAAATACTGGGCGCTGGTGAATTCCAAGGTTAGCAGTCACCATTAAAGACAGAAGACCCGCATGGACCCAAACCACAGCAGAAACAGCTCCAACAACTTCAAATATTATAATTTCCAGACATAGTGCAAAGTAAGTTTAATTGCTTTAAAGAAATAAATGAGAAACTTAAAAAAAGCAGGTAAAAATAAAGTATAAATAAGACTTGGGAAAGAACAAAAATAAAGTTTTCTAGAAAGAAAAAAATACTGTGTTGAAACTTCAAGTTTTGGGGGTAGATTAAGTAGCAGTTTGGACATAACTGAAGAAAAAAATGAGTAAATTGGGAGTTGTAGTTCCCCAAATTACCTGAAATATAAAACAGAAAGACACATATTTGGAAACATGAGTTGGATCGTGGTCCGAGATATCTCACTACAGAGACAGCTCAGTGGTTAAGAATGCCTGCAGCTCAATCATGAGGATCATAGTTCAGAGCCAGCTCCCACATCGGGAAGCTCACACCCACGGTAATTCCAAGGGGTCCCACACCCTCTCCTGGTCTCTGTGCGTACATACATTCACTCAGACATAGAAATAAAACAAAATACATTGTAAATAAGTGAAGTTAAAGAAGACAATTAACAAGCAAGTTAAGCCACAAGTACAGAATGTTCCACCCGGTAGTTAAGAGAAAAGGAATTATTTTTTTTGAGCACTGGTAGGATGTTTATGAAAATTGGCCATGTTAGGACACAAGCCTAGTCTTCATATTCAAGGAATTGCTTTCATACTAATTGCATTCTCTGACCACAATCCAACTAACAAGAAGCAAGATCAAGCAGGATAGGATAGGTTTCTCTGCAAACACTAAATGGGTAATTTAAACTGGGCATAGTGGGACATGCTTGTGGCAGCACTCAGGAGACAGGGACAGGAGAGTCAAGGTCAAGGCTTCGAAGACATCTCAGTGAGTACGAGTGCTTGCTGTGCAAGCATCAGGATCTGATTGAAATCTTATCCCCTGGAAGCATCCATAACCCCTAGCACTGTGGGAGGTAGAGGCAGGAGCATCATGGAAGCTTATGGGCTGCTAGCCTAGTTCCAGGTTCAGTGAGAGACAAAAACACTTGGTGCTCTCCTCTGGCATTGACTTAGGCACACAATACACATATTAATATACCCCACCCCCACCCAGAGTTCAAAGTCATCCACAGCTACAGAAGGAGTTGGAGGCTGGCCTTAAGATACAAGAGACTAACTAGCCAGGCATTGGTGGCACACGCCTTTAATCTCAGCACTCGGGAGGCAGAGGCAGAGCTAGTTCCAGGACAGCCTCCAAAGCCACAGAGAAACCCTGTCTTGAAACCACCACCACCCACAAAAAAAATATACAAGAGACTGAGTTGGGGGAAGAATAGAGGAGAGCAAGAAAAAAGACACCATAATAGAGGGAGCCATTGCAGGTTTAAAGAGAAATCTGGTACTAGGAAAATGTTCAGAGAGCTACAAGGATGACCCCAACTAAGAATCTAAGCAATAGTGGAGAGGCTACCTGAAATGCCCTTCCCCTATAATAAGATTGATGACTACCTTATATGCCATCCTAGAGCCTTCATCCAGTAGCTGATGGAAGCAGAAACAGACACTCCTGGAATCCAGTTGCAGAGAGGGAGGAGTGATGAGCAAAAGGGTCAAGACCAGGCTGGAGAAACCCATAGAAACAGCTTAACTGAGCAAGTGGGAGCTCACGGACCCCAGCTGATTGCTGGGAAACCAGCATAGGACCAACCCAGACCCCCTGAACGTGGGTGTCAGGTAGGAGGCCTGGGCAGTCTATGGGGCCTCTGGTAGTGGATCAGTATTTAGCCCTAGTATATGAATGGACTTTGGGCACCCATTCCACATAGAGGGATACTCTCTCAGCCTAGACACACGGGGGGGGGGGGGGGACTAGGTCCTGCTCCAAATGATGTGACAGACTTTGAAGATCCTCATGGAAGGCCTCACCCTCCCTGGGGGTCCGTGGGGGACAGGGGAGGAGGGGAGGGAGAGGGAACTGGGATTGACAAGTAAAACAATTGTTTCTAATTTAAGTAAAAATTTTAAAAAGATACAAGAGACATGTTCACAACATCAGCAACAAGAAAGCAGAAGGGGTGGCTCAGCATCTAAGAAAATGGATTGTTCTTACAGAAGACTTGAGCTTCGTTCTCAGCACCTGCACTTACTCACAGCCTCTGGTGATTCTGCCTTCAGGGGATCTGACACCTCTGGCCCCTGCAGAAACTGCACACATATGCACATACCCAACCCCTTGACCACACATCATATAATTAAAAATAAATCGCAGGAAAAAAAACTAACAATAACAATAACAAAAACCCTAAACTACCTTGGATCATTTGACCTAACCAAAGTTTCTTCTTTGGTTTTATACTTTTGTTCCAGTGTCAGTAGACACCCCTGAGGGCCACCATTGTCTATATGACCCAAGGTTCTGGATTGTTGTGATCTGTATTTTGTCTGCTTTTTGGCAAGAATCAAATACTATTTTATTTTACTTATTTGTTTTTATTTTTGTAAGTGCTCTGCGTGCATGTGTATACAGGTGCAATGCATGTGTGCCGGTGCCCCTGGAAGTCAGAAGAGGTCATCAGATCCCCTGGAACTGGAATGACAGATAGTTTGTGAATAGCCATGTGAGTTCCAGGACCAAACAAACCTGGACCCTCTGTAAGAGCAGCAAGTGCTCTTAACTGCTGAGACATCTCTCCAGTCACCATAAGCCATATTTTAAAACTTCACTATACTTTTTGGTCAAAACAAGTTACATGACTAACTTCTGGCCTTTTTACAGGATAATCCTCTCATTGGCCTAGGAAAGGGGGAGTGTGGAAACAGCCATGAACACTACAGTAGGCAATACCAAAGGTGGAAACAGCCACGAACACAGGCACAACTGTGCAAAAAAAAAAAAAAAAAAAAAAAAAAAGAGTACAAGAGAAGTGCTATACAATGTGAAGTTTTAAAACATGATTTTGAAAAATAAATCATTATGAAAAAGAGAAAATATTTAGAATTAATAAGTACATTATCATACATTGAAACTTGTGAATGCAACTAACATAGTACTTGCATGAAAACATGTAACACTAACAGTTGCTTAGCAGGCACTATGTGGCAGGCATTATTTTATGTACTCTCATGACAACCCATGAAGCCAGTACAAATGCTGTGCAGGTCACTTTTATATCAACTTGACACAAGCTAGAGTTGTTTTGAAGAGGGAACCTCAATTGAAAAAAGTACCCCCCTCCCCTGTGGGCAAGCCTGTAGTGCATTTTCTTGATTGATGATGGTTGGCAGGGACCAGCCCATTTGTGGTTGGTGCCATCCCTGGGCTGGTGGTCCTAAGTTCTATAAGAAATTTGGCTGAGCAAGCCAGGGGAAGCAAGCCAGTAAGCAGTACCCTCCATGGCCTCTGCATCAGCTCCTGCCTCCAGGTTCCTGCCCTGAGTTCCTTTCACAGAAGACTGTGTTTGATGTGTAAGATGAAATAAACTCTTTCCTCCCCAAGTTGCTTTTAGTCACAGTGTTTTATCACAGCAATGGAAACCCTGACCAAGACAAACAGGTAAACTGAATTATAAAGCAGTTGGCTGTAGGAGCTACAGTTGAAAACAGTTGCATTAAAATATTTCTAAATTTCAAAATTAATGGTGAATATTTTGTGTAAAAAGTGCGTGTGGGGTTCACAGACCATAAATTTTTTTAAAAAAAAATTTAAGCTGTGTAACATGGAAATTTAAAAATTGGATCTTGCCGGGCATTGGTGGCGCATGTTTTTAATCCCAACACTCGGGAGGCAGAGGCAGTCGGATCTCTGTGAGTTCGAGACCAGCCTGGTCTATAAGAGCTAGTTCCAGGACAGCCTCCAAAGTCACAGAGAAACCTTGTCTCGAAAAAACCAAAAAAAAAAAGAAAAAAGAAAAAAAAATTGGATATTAAGAAAAATAATATAGGTAAGCCTATGGCAAGATTAATCAGCACAGGAAGAAAGAAGAAACAAGTAATTGTTTAGGGGTTTGAAAGGGTCTGACTAAAGATACTGTTGAAATTAAATGGTTGAAAAACTAGAATAAACAACTTGATGCCAATACATTTTAGAAAAGGGTAAGTTCCTGGGAATGGACTTTGTTAACGCCGACTAAGACAGTAGTCTGTAAGGTCTTGGGTTCACTGGAAAGAGAAACCGAATTGGCTCTTCTACCACTCACTTTCACAAGGACAACCCCAGACCAAACAGCTCAAGAAAAGGTAAAGATAGCAGCTGGATGCTCCAGGGAGCAGAACCCAAGTCAAAGGGTTGGGTGTAGATGACCCACTTAGGAAAGTAAAGTGCTTTACATGGGGACAGGAGGAACCAGGGGAAAAATGGACAAAATAGAGACAACACAGTTGAGGCTGAGCAATCTGGGTAGAGTGTTCCCTCTGAAAGCTGTGTGCCAGGGGATGGGAGAGATATTGTGAACCACATTTCTGTTCCTCATTGGCCAAGAGTTAACCTGTGGGCTATTAACTGTCTTGAATTTCTAGATTTCCAAACCCTTGAGCACCGGCCTTGAAGATGGGGACTGAGAGAAGCAGACATGGGAGCTGAGGAACAAGCCTTCAGGTTACAGTGGAGCAAGGCTGGCCACACAGCCATGGCTCCAGTAAAGAGGAGAGGAGCTCACCCTCCTTGGGAGCACAGGAGGTGACATATACAGCAAGTGACAGCAAATATCCAAGACATCCTTTGCTTTATTTTTAATTAAGAAAAGTCTTAAGCAAAACAATTAGCAAACTAAAGACAGCAGCAAAAAATACTAATGGATTCAAGAGGGGAGATGGCCACATAATTATCTAAACAGGTACCCCTTGTTTTTGCTTTGCTTTTAAGATGGGGTCTCACATACCTGTCCTAGAGCTCTCTATGTAGACCAGGCTGGCCTTGAACTCACAGAGTTCAGCCTGCCTCTGCCTCCTGAGTACTGAGATTACAGATGGTTGCCACAGCTGCTTAACATTTTCGGGGGTTCTAAAACTCCAAACTCAAACCCTCAAGCTTGTGGGCAAGTGCCTAATCTGCTGACACATCTCCCCAGCCAGGTGCCATGAATAGTAAAATAATGCATTTAAGGAAGCTGAGGCAGGAAGATTGAGTTTGAGGACAGACTTAGGTACAGATAGTGAGAGCCATCACAATATATAATAATAACCAGCACACAGTGTGTGGAAAGGAGTAGAAGGTTGTGGAAATGTAGGTCATACTCGTGACCATGAATTATTATTTTCTTCTCTCTCTTACAGTGACTTTGATGGCTGAGTTTGCCATGAAATGAAACTACTTCTTAACTTTCCTAGACTCTGAAGTGGTCCTTTTCCCAAATATCTTAATCTCCTACTTCCCACTACCTTGAACAGGAGGAATGAGATTCCAGAGCTGGAGAGATGGCTCAGCGGTAAAGAGCACTGGCTGCTCCTCCAGAGGTCCTGGGTTCAGTTCCCAGCACCCACATGGTGGCTCACAACCATCTGTAATGAGATCTGCTGCCCTCTTCTGGTATGCATGAAGACAGAGCACCCAGATAAATTAAATACACAAATAAATAAAACTTTAAAGAAAATGAGATTCCAGGAAATTAACCAAAGATTTCCCCCAGAGAGAGGAAGACTTGCCCTTGTCCTGACTGGCTCCTGAGTGGCCAACACATTCTATACCATGTTCTCTACAGTCACTCAGAGTGCCTATTCCTCTGCTAATCTTCAGGCTTTTTCCTGATTTAGGATTTCAATTCCTTTAGGAGGACCCTGCCCATTCACTCATGCAGATAAAGACTAACCATTAGCTGTAGAGCAGTGGCTAAAAATTCTTGCCCTGTATAAACTGAGGATAAGAATGCACCAAGGCATGGTCAGTGGGAAGGTTTTTATTGTAGAGATGAGGGGGAGTACAGCCAGAGGCATCTGGGAGAGTCCAGAGCAGGGAGATAAAGTAGTTGACTGGACACAGACAGCAGACAGAACCTGGCCATGAGAGGAGGGAGGTGGAGAGTGAGAGAGACCAAGAGAGAATACACAGCCAAAATAGCAGGGTTACAAGGAAAATGAGAAGCTTGGGGGCGGGGGAGGTGAAGGAACCAAGTGAGAAGAGGCAGGATGCCAGCACGGACTCTGCAATGTGTAACACGAATTGTGGCAGCCAGCATGCACTTTGCTGAGCTAGTAGCCACCACCATAGTCATTTGTCCCTTCTGCCAGTGACAAGGAAGAAATGGCGCCTTGGGATTTGACACACCCCCCCTTGTCCTTTCAGCTATATAAAAGGATCTTCATTTTATTGACCATTTTATCACTCAATCCCACTGATTTTCAAACTTTCTAGGAAGTAATAAAAAAAAAAACAGTCAAAAGGCAGATGGGCAATAAAATACTTAGAACTTAGAAAAATAATCTACATGAATAACTTTTATAAACTTTGGAAATAACCGTTGACTTCTGGGGCATGTTTTATAATTCAAAATAAAAATCTGTGGCAGGAGGGAAATGCTCTCCTACACGAGGGAAATACTCTCTGTTAGAGTTCCAATCCACTGAACCACCATTGGGATGCAAAGGAAGCCAATAACCTGAGAAAAGGAACACTGAGGACCCCAGGTTTATTACTTATTTTTGTTATTTTATGCATATGAGCATTTTGCCTCCTTGTATGCATGTATACCACATGTTTACCTGGCACCCACAAAGGCTAGAAGAGGGTATTAGATTCCCTGTAACTGGAGTTACATATAGTTGTAAGATGCCATGTGGGTGCTGGGAATCTAACACAGTTTCTCCAGGAGAACAGCCAGTGCTCTTAACCACTGAGCCATCTCTTCAGCCCCAGGGTCTGTGTTTTGCAAACCATGATTCATTGTATTCTGGTAATATGAAACACAGGTTTAGGCAAGTGTCCTACCCCTGAGCTACAGCCTTAACCTTCTTTTTACTTTTTACTTTGAATCTGGGTTCCACTAGATTGATCAGGCTGGCCTTGAACTCACTAGGAAGCCCAGGAAGGTCTTGAACTTAGGACTCTCCTTCCACAGCCTCTGAGTAGCTGGAGTTGTAGGAATGCATAACCAGGTCCAGCTAAGATAGTTTTATGCTGGAGAAAATTCCCATGATCAGTTAAGGCTGGGGAAAGCTGGACAGACATCTTCTTGCACTAGCCAGTGAAGTCTTGAGTGAGCCTGCACCTTCCCCTTTTCAGATTTCACCCCTGCCCTCTCTAGCCTCAGCCGTTTGTCATTTTGCTAATCTCTCAGGTAGGATGCCCTTGACATGTCCTCACATAGCTTTCTTCTCCTTGTCATTCAGGTTTCATATCAAGTGTCTTATTCCAGAGAGGGTCTTTCCAGTCTACTCCATATAAAGTATGTCCCCACCCTCCCACCATATCATTCTCTATGTTTAAATTTTATGTGCTTAGGTTTTTTTTACCTGCAGGTACGTCCATGCACCATGGGTGTGCACTGCCTTCAAATGTCAGAAGAGGACATCAGATCCTTGGAACTGGAGTTACAGATGGTTATGAGCCATCATGTGGGTGGCTGGGAATTAAACCCAGGTCCTCTGGAAGAGCAGCCAGGGCACTTAACCACTGAGCCATCTCTCCAGTCCCACCATATTGTTCTTTTTTTTCAAGACAGGGTTTCTCATGTGTAGCTTTGTAGACCAGGCTGGCCTCGAACTCACAGAGATGTGCCTGCCTCATCCTCCTGAGTGCTGGGATTAAAGGCATGCACCACCACTGCCTGGCTTCATTCTTTACGCCAATCAATCATTTTGCTTGTGAATTATCTGTTCTTCTAATTACAACTGAACACCAGGTATCTATCCTACTCATTGACATCGTTCTTAGGATAGTATGTAAGTGTGTGGTAGGAACTCAATAACCATGCCAGTAAGATAAGCTGCGCTAAACCGAGGACTTTCAGGATCTTTAACGTGTGGATCTGCTAAAACTCCGCCACTGAAAGCAATAATATATAATATTTTCCAAATCCACTGGAAATGTTCCCTGAAGCACCCAGAGGGGAATTTTGTAGTTCTCACACTTCTGGAGCCACTACCTTAGGCTGTACAGCTAAATGAATCTTAGATGTTGTCTGGAACCCAGTGTGGTGAATTGGAGAGTCAGGAGTGTTGGGTGAAGATGGATGACTCACCGCAGGGGGCATGAAAACAATCCCAGGAGTGCACAGTGATAAGTGGATGGAGACCTCTGCCCAAGGTTGTCCCTAATTCAGAAAAGAGTCACTCACAGTGTGTCGCTGAATTCAGATCTTTCTCAGGCCACTTGTTCCACACACTGAACTTAGTCCCTTCTGTCGAGGCTTCCTTATGAACAGAAAAGTTATTGCCATCAACGTGTGTGTGTGTGTGTGTGTGTGTGTGTGTGTGTGTGTGTGTGTGTGTGTGTGTGTATGCGCACGTGTGTACACACACACACACACACACACACACACACACACACACACACTGTATGCAACTTCAATAAATGCTTCAAAGATCACCCTAACAGGTAAATTACAATGTAACTACACAGAACGTTATTTTGTAACTAGCAAAGGTTCCTGTGCCTGGACATTGTGGTTTTCCCCTATCTGAATGACTCAGTAATTGTCATCTTGCTGTATCTACTAAGGGCCAATGTTGGGGCAGGTTGGAAGAGTGTCAAGGGGGTTGTTTTGTCCACTCATTGTCTTCCCAGAGCAGTTAGAAACAGAACTTGGCAGGAGTCTTCTGGAATCTCTGGTGTAGCACGATAAATAAAAGACCCAGAGACAGATATTGGGGTTCAAGCTGAAGATCAGGGAAGCAGAACAACCAAGACATTGGAGAGCTCTTAAATTTAACAGGGCTGGGGCATTTCTATTCTCAACGTGACTGGAGAATGAATGCCTGATACTGAGACCTTGCTCCTGTCTTAGATAACTCTCTAATGCTGGGACTAAAGGCGTGTGATCCTAGGTGCTATCATCTTTGTGTGAGTTGTCTCTTTAGGAAAGGCTCAATCTTGTGTAGATATGGGTGGCCTTGGACTCACAGAGATCTGTCTACCTCTTATCCTGAGTCCTAGGATTAAAGGTATGTAACACCATCTCCTAACCTCTGGCTGCTGGGATTAGAGGTGTGTGCCTGGCTTCTATGGCTTGTGGCAGACTTTGCTTTCTGAATCCTCAGGCAAGCTTTAATAAATCATAAATAATATATCACTACACTCTGGACTGCTTTCATCTAGGCAGAACGGTGAACTGGAAAGGCAGGCAGGCAGGTGGAGGCAGGAAGAGAGGGAGCTGCGGCCCTGGGGGTAGGGGTGAGTGGGGAGGGTGGGAGTGGGGAGGGGAAGGGGAGTTAAAGTAGCTAACTTCTTGGATGAACTGCAAACATGTTCAACAATTTACTTGAAAATAGTTTTTGTAAATGTTCCTAAACTGACTTGATAGTTCATAGGAAAGCGAAATGATCTTTGCAGAAATAAGAGCCCCAATTAAACTGTGTACTAGCTGCAGAAGATTGTGATCGTGCTCAAAATGCAGACACCATAAAAACTGTGTTCTGCAAGGAGGTACAAGAAACTCAACAGCGAGAAGAGTTAGGGGAACCTTGTTGGGATGACAAATGTGTGGAAGAGGACTTTCGCTTTTCATCTCTAGCAAGCAGGGCTGGGGGCCTGAGGTGCTGTGCCATCAGGCTTGGGGCCGCTTGCTTTCCCACAGGTACACAGGTGAGCATGGCTTCCCACTAAAGAAAGTGAAGGCTGAAGTGTACCCATTGCTCAGCCAGGGGATCAAAGCAAACAAACCGCCTGATTTCCTAGAGAGGAATCGATGGGGCTTCCCATGGCACTCTCAAAGCCCGATGCTGCACTGACATCAGCCAGTTCTTATCTAACATGGGAAACATTCCCACACTCTCCAGAATTAAAGCTTGTTGATCTTTCCTTCTGGCACCTGCCCTGTGAGTGAGGGCATGACTACCCATCTTGCACTATTAAGGATGGGTGCCCTGGATGGGTTCTTTCCATGACTAGATCACGTACTTTGCTGGGGACTGAAGTTGTAGGACATAAGCTCTTGCTTCTAGGGTGGTGAATAGGGCTGAGTCAGAAAGTTCCCAATGAACCTTGAAGAAGGAAATACTGAGCAGACTGAGAAAGAGGAAGAGGAGAAGGAAAGGGAGGAAGAGAAGGAGAAAGAGGAGGGAGGGACGAAAGCTCTATAAAAACAGCAAGTATCTTTGTAGAAATGTGATCCTTCATACCAGGCTAAGGCTTTATAGTCAGGCCCGGGAAGGTGTGTCAGTCAGTGAAATGCCTGCTGTGCAAGCATGAGGACTTGAATTCGGATCCCTAGAACCCATGTAAAAATCTGGGTGCAGCAGGGGCATCTGCACCTCCAGCCCTGGAGGGGAGGAGATGGTGGATCCTGGCAGCTCATACAAGTAAGCTCCAGCTCAGGGTCAGGGAGAGACCCTGTCTCAAAAATCAAGATGGAGAGTGAAACTGGAAGACACTAGACATCGACCTCTGGTCTCTATACATATACACACAGGCAAGCATACCCATGCATACATGTGGGAACACACACACAGACACACAGACACACAGACACACAGACACACAGACACACAGACACACAGACACACACACACACACACACACACACGAGCAAAAGTGTGTGTGCACACAGGCACACACACAATACTCTGAGTTCTTCCTCCTCCCTCTGTCCATCCATCCATTTCTTTACTTTTTCTTTTTTCTTTCCTTCCTTCCTTCCTTCCTTCCTTCCTTCCTTCCTTCCTTCCTCTCTCTCTCTCTCTCTCTCTCTCTCTCTCTTTCTTTCTTTCTGTTTTTGGTTGTTTATTGAGTATGTACAACTGTAGACCCAGGGTAAAACACAGTTTATGTCCCAAAAGCTCATTAATACAACAAGACAAACACCTAATAAAGTGTCATCTGAATGTGAAGAGAGCGTTTACAGCTTCGTGAGGGCTTTACAGTGGTGGTACCATCTGGCCAAAGGACCAGAAGGTGTGCTAAGCAAGAGTTCAGAGTGGTCCTCTTAACCTCCACCCTCTGGCACCACCACAATCATCTAATCACATGGGCACTTCCAAAGCACAGCATTTTACCTGGCTAGTGACAGAAGAGTCAGTCAGAGAGACTGGGGACATGAGAAGAGCCCAAATGTGCCATTTCTTGAAGGGGACATGTGGGAAAGAAGGTGACTTATCTTAATACCTGGGGACAGAGAGCTGGAGGCTAGCCAGCAAGGAAGCAGGGACTTCACCTCACCTGAAGTCAGCCCAAGAGAGCAGGAAGGCGGATTATGTCCCTAAGTCTTAAGATAAGAGCCCACCTGGCTAACACATTGATTTTTTTTTTCTTGCCTGGTGAGAACTACACAAAGAACCCAGTGAACCCCCCCCTCCCCAGTCTCCTGAACTCCAGAGGGATGTTGTTTTCTGCCATCTGTGTGGTACACGGGGCAGACAACAGAAGACAAGGCTGGAGGCTTCTCTGCTCAAAAGAACATGAACCTGGTGATACAGAGAACTCACAGACCTTGGGGATGGCAAGTAGTTCAGTACCTTGGGGGTGCCTGAGTGTGAGGGGATTAGCAAAGAAAGTCTACAGCTTTGAGCTTGGAAAAGTCATCATTTTTCATACATGCCAAGGAACTTGGCCTTGATCCTTTGGTTTGTTTTTGAGACACGATCTTCACCCTGCAGTCAAGGATGATCTGGATTTATTTATCTATTTACATTATTATTATTGGATTTTCAAGGTAGGGTTTCTTTGGCTGTCCTGGAACTTGCTTTGCAGATCAGGATGGCCTCGAACTCACTGAGATCCACCTACCACTGCCTTCCAAGTAGTGGGAATAAAGGCATGTGCCACTACCACCTGGCTTGGATATATTTTTTGAGATGGCCTCATTATGTAGGCTTGGCTGGCCTGGACTTAACTATGCAGACCAGGCTGGCCTTGAACTAATAGAAATCCACCTGTCTCTGTCTCTTGAATGCTGGGATTAAGAGCATGAACTTTTGATATCTTGTCTAAGCCTCCTGAGTCCTGGGATCACAGGCATATGCCGCGGTGCCAGCTTTTCATGCTCTTTGTTTCTTTTTCTTTCTTTTTTTTTTTTAGACAGGGTCTCATGTAACTCAGCTTGGCTTTGAATTCATCTGTAACCAGGGACGAATTTGAACTGCTGGTCCTCCTGCCTCCACTTCCCATCCATTGACAAATGTTCATCAAGGATACAGGAATGAAAATGGAGTGTGAGAACAACATGAAGTCCCTACCATCCTGGCCAGCATGGCCTGAGGAGTGAGGGAGGGACAAGCAGCCAGAGCCTCGTGGGTGCTAGAAGCATAGAGAGCATAGAGAGCATCGGGGCTTGTAGCTGCGGCAGTGGAGAATGGCCACAAAGCAGGAGAAGCGAGACATATGTTTGCTTCTGCTCTCAGGTCCCAATTCCAGTGCCTTTGCTCTGAGACCCACTCAAGCTCTCCAGACTGTTAGGAATAAATCGAGAGGGGGACCTTGACGGATTCCATGGCAGGCTAGGCTGACCGAGGCAGAGGGACAAACATGCCAGGCAGACAGCTTAAGTGAGACGTTTTATTAGAAAGGGGGAGGGGGAGAGGCAAAGAGACACAGAGACAGAGAGAGGACAGAAGAGAAAAGGGAGACAGGGAAAGTCCTGTCTGCCCCAGGGGAACAGCAGGAAAGAGAATGGGAAACAGAGAGGGAAAGAGAGCGTAAGTGGGCGGAGGTCTATCTTTTAAAGGGATCCTTTGCACCTGAGTGTTGACTAGTAGTCATGGAACCCTGGGCTGACCAGGGCACTGCCTGAGTGCATTCTGCCTGGTGATGGGGCAGGCCAGCACAATACCTGAAACTTACACAGCCAGCTCAAGCAGCTCCATTCCAGATGGGGGCACCTGCTATAGCTCAACCAGGACAGGGAAAGGTGTGGAGTGGACCTCTGTGAGGTACTAATTAGGATCTCAATAAGCAGTGTTCAAGAGGCAAATTCACTTTGCTGTGATGTAGCAAGACCTGGCCATGTGTGGATTCAACCAGGACTGTGCTGATGCCTGGAACTTTCACTGTGGCTGTTCCCATGTGGGGGAATACCAAAGGAGGGACAATCTGATTAGGGAAAACATTCCTTGACAACAAAGCTCACCTACTGGTCCTCAAGGACCCTCCTTGAGCATTGTCACCTCCTGAGATAGAGGGACTGGGAATGAACTTAGGGCTATCATGTCATTGTGGAAGCTTCTAGCCCAGGAACATCAGGGGCTTCCCAGAGATGAGAGCATGGGTCTACCTCAGCATGATGGGAAACCATTCCTTGAATTGTGGCCACCCAGCCACTTCTGCCAGGGCTGTGAGGCTGGGTTTGGAGGGACAGGGACAGAAAAGAAGACTGCGTAGGGGAAGGATGTGGTTGAGTCTTTCTTTTAGAGAACAGTGTGTTATCTTTTGGGTCAAGAAAATTATAGGGGATTGATAAATTTACTAGGACAGCAAGAATCACATTGATTTTTTTTTTCAGCTTTTAAATAAGGACATTCTTCTCCCAAAATATCCTCCTTAGCCTTAAAGGATCTCAAGAAAGCATGGGGACAACCAGATGCTTAGAAGTGAATTCCAGCAAGAGCTAATAGTTATTGGGACAGATACAGTGACTTCAGTGACAGCACATGAGAACATCTGTCTTCTCTCAGGCTCCAACAGGTAAAGATCTATGTCTCACTGGTAGCCCAAGCCCACAGCCACCCCAGTCCTGAGCCACTAGGATGAGGATTCCCAAGACTGTGGGACTTTAAGACCATATCAGCATTTGGGGACAAGGAGGCACATTAAAGCCCAGGCAAAGGCCAGGGAACACATCCCCTGGCTGAAGGTCAGTCTGTCCTCCCTCCAGATGACTCTGTGTGGCCTGGCCAAAGGCAATTGGCGCTCGCCTTCGACCTCATACCACTGATAAACATAGTTCTTCCCAGAGATCCAACTTGTTTACTTTACCCAGTGGCCTACACCCCCTCTTGACCTAGAGGACCCCCCCAAAGAGATTTGTCCCCAAAATTGCACAGTAAATCTCTCTGGTGTCCTCAGAAAGGAGCAGGCCAAGATGGGTTAGAGACCCAGGTCAGTGTGGCCAGTGTATGACAACGGGGCCGAGGGATGTTGAACTCAACACCCTGAAGACTCTGTTGTTTGCCTGAGCCGGCAGGCTAGATAAACACAGGCACCACAGGGCCAAGCTGTCCAGTCCCCTCCATGACTTCCTAGGGATTTCTGGAACTGGTTAGCCTGGCATGAAGCCTTCAGTGAGACCTTTGTCCCATTTGTGTAGACAGGAGAGGATTGTGAGCACCTAGATGGGTAGCTCCCATTAGGTCCTCCCTGGCATATCCAGAGACACTACAGGCTTGGCCTAGAGTTTGTTAACATCACAGTTAGCAGAGAAACCCACTGTAAGCAAGTAACCTGAATTTAGAGACTGCTACCCAAGGCCCACACTTCCATGCTTGGCCTAAACCCAGCTCCAGGTGTTCCTGGAGCAGACACTGCTGCCCAGAGGCACCAGGTGCAGGAGAACTGTCGGCTTTCAGTTTCCTAAACTCACTGGGGTAGGTTCAGGTCTGTCTCCCACCCCACCCCGGGTGCAATTACACAGCTCACCTGCCATAGTGGTAATCGGCCCAATTACTCTAACTGCTGGTGCTGGCAGGAAGGAACCCACCCACACAGCACTGCTAAGAGACTTTCTTCCATAGATGTTTACCTATACTGAGTGTCACTTCTGCCTGGTGTGCTGGGAGAACTCTGTGCACCCGTTCCTGATGACCCTGCTCAGCACTCCCACTGGAAGAGATAGATAGGACTGTGGAAAGTCGGGCAGAGAGCATTTGTGATCTCCACTAGGCTCCAGTGCAGTCTCAATGCTGTTCTCAAGCACTGAGTGACATGGGTAATGGCAAGATGGCAGTAAAAGGTCTAGACTGTGCTCTGCAGCACCCAGAGGAGATCTGAGGTCCAGTAGAATAAGGGGTCTTGAAATTCAGCCATAGGCTGCCCTGTGCTGAGCACGGGAGTGGGTGGGGAGTGAGAGATGGGGGCAGCTCAGCATTCCTGCTGCTTTGTTCCCAGTGGGGAATGTGCCACATGTAACCAGCCTAGTCCCTCCCAGCCTGATTTTAGTGGGGCAGGCTGTGGGGTCAACTAAAATACAGGATGAGGTCACCTGGAGAGAAGATGTGCCTGGTTCCTGCTTCAGGAGGCTGAGGCAGGAGGGTGTGAGGCCTGTAACACACACACACACACACACACACACACACACACACACACACACACCACTATGAGATTGTAGCTATAATGAAAACTATTTTAAATATATATTTAAAATGTGTTTATATTAAGTATAAATAGTAGTAAATGCTAATGTACATCAATGAATCAGGGAAAGATTATAATAGAGAAACTCCAAAGCTGGTTTTGAAGATAAACTTTAAAAAGCAGCAAGTTTCATTTAGGAAGGAAAAGAAAGGAGGTGGAGGAGACACTCAGCTAAGGAGTGTGTCTTAGTTACAGTTTCTATGCATGAAACACTATGACCACAAAGCAAGTTGGGGAAGGAAGGATTTATTTGACTTATATTTCCACATTGCTGTTCATCACTGAAGGAAGTCAGGACAGGAACTCAAATAGGGCAAGATCCAGGAGGCAGGAGCTGATACAGAGGCCATGGAGGGGAGCTGCTTACTGACTTGCTCTTCATGGCTTGCTCAACCTGTGCTCTCTCTCTCTCTCTCTCACTCTCTCTCTCTCTCTCTGATTTTTCAAGATAGGAACTCACAGCGATCCGCCTGTCTCTGCCTCCCAAGGGCTGGAACTAAAGGCATGCGACACCACCACCGGGCCAGCCTGCTTTCTAAAAGAATCCAGCACCACCCGCCATGGTCTGGGCCCTCTTCCACTGATCACTAATTGAGAGAATACCTTACAGCTGGATCTCATGGAGACATTTCCTCAGCTGAGGCTCCTTCCTCTGATGACTCTTGCTAATGTCAAGTTGACACACAAAACTAGCCAGTACAGAGAACTATCATTGGAGGGGGACACTCAGCCAAGGAGGGCTGCCATTGGATATGGGCTGCCTGTCCTTTTTGCCTCAGGACTCTGTCTTCTCAACCTGGGAGCTTCCAAGTCTGGCAGCCTGGCACACAGCAGATATTCTGTGGGTTTGTCTCACAAAGGCGACAACCCTTCATGAGCAGGCAGTCCATGGCCCTAAGGCTAGAGCACACAAATTGTGTATCGCTGTTACTCGTGTCTGCAAAGGGCCAAAGTTTAAGGACAGTGTTCTCCTTATAGTAAAAATTTTCTTTTACCTGGGTGAGATTTGCCTGAATTAGAGAGAAGAAAGGGGAACTATAGCTGCAGAGGGAGAGTGGCCATTGCCCAGTATGTACACACTTCAGTGTGTACAATATTTAATGTGTGTAGTAAATCCATTTTCCCCCAAGTGTCCCTAGGAATGTCTGATGGGGCTGGAGCTTGTCTTGTGTCTCTACCAGTCACACCAGGGGTCCCACACATGAGTATCACCACTCATGTGATTGTTGTTGTTGAGGACAGGAAACAGATTGCAGATAATGATGGCTGTGCCCAAACTTCTAAGTGACCAATAACGGCAGAGTTGCCTCATTTTCACCTCAGTCTGTGAAAATCAAAGAAGTTGGTTCCAGTCTTCACAAGCACACCCAAGGAGGTCGAGAACAAGCTCCAGAGTCAGCAGAGCTTGAAAAGGCCACCTGAGAATGGAAGTAGCAAGGCATGGGGTTTCAGGACAATGGAATCTTGGACCTCCAAAAATGCTGCCCTTTGGAGATGAGGAGGCCTCAGTAATTGGGGCTCCTATCTTCACTTTGTCCTCTAAGATGAGATTGCTCATGTTCATATAGGGGTTGTCTTCCTAAAATAAAAATTTGCTGAGGGTGGGTTGACTACGTTGAGGGCACTAGGGCATGAGGGCACTGGGTGTCCTAGGACAAAAACAGAGAAGGAAAACTACACATTTCAAGGTTCCACTCTAGGCCAGCCCCGAGCCTGTGGCGAGCAAAAAGGAGAACCCACAGTTGAGAGAGGGAGGAATGTGTCCTGGTGTCCCAGCACAGCTGGGAGCCATGTGGCGTCTCTGGGCCTGGGCCAGGAGCATAGGCAGACTAGCAATCAGAGGGTGGAGCGAGAGACACCAAGCATCTGGCTTCTACAAATAACAGCTTCCCGGAAACTGCATCCCATGAGCATCTCTAGAACAAACTCAAGGATGCCATCACTCCATCAGCCCCACCCATCTGCCAGGTCAGCAGCACCTTTCTCAAGCCTTAAAGGTAAAGCCTGGCAACCCCCAAACAACAGTAACAAACTGTTAAGGCACTTTACAGTTTGTAAAGTTTGTAAAGTATAAGTACAGTTTGTAAATGTATAAGGCACTTTATAGCGTCAGAGCTTTCAGATATGTTGTCTTCCATGACCCTTGTGATAGCCACTGGGAAGTGTGTATTTAAAAACTGTTTCTGTTTTGCAAAAGAATGAAAGGTGACTCAGAAAAGATAAACAGTGGCCCAGACTGGGGACTTCTAGCCCAGACCCACCATGCTTCCAGTCTTTGCTTCTCAAGGTATGGTCCATAGATCAGCAACACTAGCCTGCCCTGGGGGCTTGTGGGAAAGAGTCTTAGACCATGTGAGCCACAATCTGTGTTTTAACAAGATCCAGAGAAGCTGTGATTTCTAAGCATCTTGCAGTTTGAGAAGCAGTATTTGCTTGTATCAGGCCTGTGCTCATTAGACCTACTTCAGTGACATATCCAGGAATCCCAGCATGCTAGAGCTGGAAGGGATCTCCCAAGAGCACCCATTCTACTACATCAAGGCACAAATGAAGCCCGGCAGAAAGAGGCAAATCCCAGTATTTCTTACACTCAAAGGGCCTGCACCGTTGTTGTACTTTATACTTCTATTTTTCTGTGTGGGACTCAGCTTACAAGCAGGTTTTCCTTGGTATTGCAGTTCAGTCTGATAGTAAACATGGTAACACTTTCATATTAATAGAGAACCAAACAATAATAGATGGGACAATAGCCTTTTCCAGCCGGCCTGCCTTTCTGTCTCCTGTATCCGTGGTGAGGTTACATGGAAACCAGCCTGGTATGAGAGATGAACCTGATAATCTGAGGACAGTCACTGAGTTGGTTACAAATATATATGAGATGTAATAATTTGTGGGGAGATAAACTTAATAGTAAGGTATGGAGTGCTATCTAAGAATCTGTAAGGATGTGAACATCATAAAAATGTGCCTATCCAGCACAACTCAGATTTTCAGGTTGATTTTCCAACTATAGATTGCTCAACCAAGCAATTCAAGTTATGATAGATTTCTATTCCTACATTCTGCTTTGGGTGTCTTCATTTACAGAGTTAACTAGACACTTGCCGAATCACTGTCTCATTCATGTTTTGTACAGAGGACATAAATGCTTGTGTGCAAACACATACTTTTCATATACAATATTTAATATGTATAGTAAATCCATTTCCCTGCAGTGTCCCTGGAGTGTCTGGTGGGACTGGAGCTGGGTTTGTGTCTCTAGCAGTTACATCTGGATGAACTTTCTGCCTCCATGAAAACTTCTTTGGTTCAAGCATGCGGTTCATCCATATTCCTTACTAATATCTCTGAAAGCATCATTGACTGCAGCAGATGGATGTCTACTGCCTGTGGACAACGGTAGATCTGGAAGCAAATGAGGGCAACCCCTGGCGGCACAGAACAGCTCAAAATTGTTGGTTACTAGAATCTTTGTCCTTGAAAGAATGAAATCTGTTCTTTCTTTGCATGTTCCTACCAACATTCCCTACCATAGGGTTGTTCTGGGGCTAGCAGAGATTAAGTCATAGGAGATAACTAACTTTGTGTCTAGGGGCTATCGGTCAGTGATGGGATCATGTCCAAAGCCCCAACACTGAACACTCAAGGACAGGGACAAGTATCTTACCAAATCACCCTGTTGTAGGGTATCCAATAAGCCTGCACTGAAATGAGCTACACTTAATAGAAGGCCATGGAGAAGAAGGCGTCTGGCAGCTTTCCCTGTGACCTCACAAGGTTCCCAGCCCCAGCCCCAGGATCAAGCTCTCTGCTCCATACCCGGGTGTTTGGCTCTCAGAGCTTGCTTGTAATGGTTCCTTTTACTGTGAGCAGACACCTGTAAGGAATGGTTAGGGAAGGAAGCATTTATTTTGCCCCACAGTTTGAGGAGAGAGTCCAGTGTTGAGGGGAAGATGAGAAGTGGGATGCATCTGGTCCCTGGTGTCTTCCTCCAATCAGAAAGCAGACACACACACACACACACACACACAGAGAGAGAGAGAGAGAGAGAGAGAGAGAGAGAGAGAGAGAGAGAGAGAGAGATGAATGCTGATGCTAATTTCACTGGTTCCAGGACCTCAGCTCATAGGATGGTACCACTCATAGGCAGGGCAGGACTTCCCCCTCAGTTAAACCCCTCAGGAAGCATCCTCTCAGACATGTGTCTCCCAGGTGATTTTAAATCCAGTCAAATTGACAATGAAGATGAACCATCATGTTTCTCCTCCCTCACTTCTCACAGGCTGGCCACATCCTGAGAGGGCCACATTTAAGCTTGAGTGGAGTGCCAGGGGAGGAGGGACCTCAGGATGGAGGATAGTGCAGTGCAGTGGGACTTTGGTGTGGTTCCTGGGAACAGAATCCAGCACGGGACCGGGGAAAGATGGCTGGGAACAAACAGAAGCAGTCAGGGCACTCTCCTTCATCAGGAAACAAGAGCGAGTGTCTGGGGCAACCGGGCTTGGGCTGGTGCAGGCCTTGGAAGGAGGTGTCTTTCAATACAAAGGGTAGAGCTTGCTGCCTACTGCTAGAGATGGCTGGGAGAAAGCAGGGAAGTGGTGACTCAAAGGCTTTAACCATCTCTTTTGCATGTCCTGCTCACCTTGGACCTGGACTAGGTCCCAGCCTTTGGTCCTGCCCCTCCCCAGACTGAATGGTGGGGAAGTACCAGGAGGGTGTGTGGAGGTGGAACCTGCCTTTGCTCTGGAAATAGAAAACCGACTCTGTAACTGAGTAACTTCTGGAAAAGAGGGCAAGGCACTGGCAGGATTTGCAGTAAGGAAAATAATCTGTCCCGCTTGGGTAGAGAGGTAATCGGATGTGGGGGTGGAGGCCTCGTCCGCAGGGCCAAGCAGAGCACTTCAGTCTTGCCCTTGCACTAGACAAGAGCAATGATTCCTAGTAGGCACTAGTAGGCATTGCCGTGGGGAAGCCAGCACTCAGAACCACAGACCCGGGTATGGAGCAGGGAGCTTGATCCTGGGGCTGGGACTAAGGTCCTTGTAAGGTCACAGAGAAGGCTGCCGGACACCTTCTTCTCCATGGCCTTCTATTAAGTGTAGTTCATTTCAGCAAAGGCTTATTGGATGCCCTACAACAGGGTGATTTGGTAAGGTACAGAGATGAGTGACACTTGTGCCTGTCCTTGAGTGTTAGAGCTCTGGACATGATCCCACCTTAGTAGAAAACCATCAATGACCCCAGGCCAGCAAGGTCCATTTCTTTGCCGGGTGACACATGCCTTTAATCCCAGCACTCAGGAAGCATAGGTAGGCAGATCTCTGTGAGTTTGAGGTCAGCCTGGTCTTCAAAGAGAGTTCCAGAACAGCCTCCAAAGCTACAGAGAAACCATGTCTCAAAAAAACAGAGAGAGAGAGAGAGAGAGAGAGAGAGAGAGAGAGAGAGAGAGAGATCCACTTTTTTGCCTCATAGCTAGTGCTTGCTCCAAACTGCAGCCAAGCCCACAACACACAGCCAGGCAGGTGGCAGAGTGGGGCCAGGTCCCAGCCAGCCTGAGAGAGACAGAGAAGGTGCAGGTGTATGCACCAAGATCCAGAGAGCACTTCCCAACTCCTTAACTCCACTTCCCTTTCCACTCTGACCACACCTGCCAGGCAGTCTCCCTCACTTCCAGCCTGCCCAGCAGGCCCTGGCTACTCTAGCTTCTCTAACTTCTCTCTCCTGAGGTTTGAAGGCTTGAAGCCCACCTACCCCAACACACATACCCCACACTGTACTGTACAATGCATGTCCCTCTGCCCCAGAATGTCAGTTTTAAAAAATATGTCTTATTCTATTTATTATTATTGCATTTAGGCATGACACAGCCGGCATGTGAAGGTCAGAGGACAACTTGCAGGAAGTGACTCTCGGCCTCTACCACGAAGGTTCCTGGAATCAAACTCTGGTTGCCAGCCATGGCAGTAAGCATTTTTAGCCAGTGAGCTCTCTCACTGACCCAAGTTCAGTTTCCTCACAATACTTAGAGTTTGATCCATTGAATGAAATCTACTAGTTGTATGTGTGATGTGTCGGCGTGGGTAGGAATCGAACTAAGGTCTATGCTTGGCAAGTACTCTCTACCACTTAGCCGTATTCTTTTTAACTTTATATTTCAAAACAGAGCCACACTAAGTTACCCTGAATAGCCTTGAACTAGCTGTATGGCTCTGGATGGCCTTGAAGCTCATGGCATTCTTGCCTCAGCCCTCTAAGTAGTTGTACAGATGGCAGGGAACAGGGGCGCTCTATGCGAGCAAGTCTCTCCAGGTCATTCCAAGAGGGTGAGTGGGCTCTGCTCTGGGTTGTTTAAGCCCCAGCTGCCCTTATCCTCCTCTCAGCAGAGCTGTGAGGGAAAGAAGGTACCAGCCTTGGGGAGGGGTGCTAGCCTCCCTTCCTGAACAGGGAAGGAAGGTGAGAGCTACTGACCCAAGAAGTTTCCATGAAAGCGAACCATGAAGGAACAAACAGGTAGGAGTCAGAGGGGGTGAGCACCCTCACAAAGTAGCTTCCTAGCCATAAACTCATAATTGAATCCTGCAGTAAACAGAAGCCAGAACTGCCCAGAGGGAGGAGAAGGGCTGGGAACCTATTGTCACCAGGTGTTAGAGGGATAGGCGGCAGCCCTGGTAACTAGGGGTCAATCCAGGGCAAGAGGAGCCGGCTTGCCTAGCAAGGCCAGCCAGAAGTGTGCCATACCCATCCCTGCTCCCAGTGCCTCTGGCTCAAGTGCAGGCTATTGGTGGGTAAACTGTATGAGTGAGAGAAAAGGGGTCATGCTGG
This sequence comes from Cricetulus griseus, assembly GCF_003668045.3. Classification (NCBI taxonomy): domain Eukaryota; kingdom Metazoa; phylum Chordata; class Mammalia; order Rodentia; family Cricetidae; genus Cricetulus; species Cricetulus griseus. Next base: position 394,438,109 of record NC_048595.1, read on the forward strand.
TCCAAGGAAGTACCAAGTTCCTACACCAGCTGCTGACTCAGCCTCCTCCCTCCCTCACCCTTCACTCCTCCCTCCCAAGCTGATGGGAACAAAGATGCCGAGAAAGTTTCCAGTTATAAAAATCGGAGAGGAACAATCAAGAACAAAGATCAAGGCTTCAGATTTTCCATGACATTGGCATAGGGGCGGGGGCACCATGCCTACCTGGCACAGTCCCCAACCCAAGTGCCTTCTGGGAAACAGGAAACTGTCATCTGCGCATGGCAATGCCTGCCTCCCCTGGAAAGGCCTAGGAGGAGGTGTGCGCCCCAGACATCTGAGCAGATTTTCCCAAGTCAGGGTCACTCAGCCCCAATTCCTTCTGTCTCCTTGAAGTCAGGTTCAGGGGCCAGGGAGCCCACCCAGAAGACCCCAACAGGCAGCAGGGTGCAGAGGTCAAGGATCAAGAGGGGAGAAGGTAGGGGAAGGAGGCGTGGACTTTGGGTAGGTGGAGTTGCAAGGGTGTTAAGAGAGGCAGAGCTGGACTCTATAGAGGTCAAAGGGCAGCTAGAACATGGCTGTTTCTGGGGCGGGTTGACACTCTGAAGTCAATCCACTGGTCCTCTCTCAGCCCCCTTTCCTGCCACTCAGCTACTGGGAAGCTAGGGCACCTCCAACACAGGGAGTCATACCCTCCCTGGCAAAAGCACACAGCAGCACATCCATTAATGATACACTTCTGCTGTTCAGAGCAAGACAAACCCTTTTGTCAACAAGGTCTAACCAATAGAAGAACAAACTAAAGGTGTGGTGGCGTACACCTTTAATTGCAGCAGAGGCAGGTGGATCTCTGTGAGTTCAAGGCCACCTTGGTCTGCAGAGTAAGTTCCAGGACAGCCAGGGATACACAGAGAAACACCACCACCCCTCTTACACACACACACACACACACACACACACACACACACACACACACACACCAATAAATAAATAGCCCTAATTCTACCACATTTGGTTATGTGTGCTCAAGCAATATAAATAGCTCTAAATAGCTGAGGGAGAAGTATAGAAAGGTAAACGACAAAGTCTTGTAGCTGAGATGCAGATTTTTATAATTGGATCTTTTATCATAAACCTGTGTCACTTTATAATTTAAAAGAGAGAGAGGTGAGGGGGATAGTTCAGCATCAAGTCTAAGGATAGGGCACACATCAAGTACACCTAACCTGTCATAGAGGGTTCACCTAAGGAATATAGCAAGCACTGGGAACACCTGGCTCGGTGCACACCCACAGTCCTGGTGCTCAGTGCACACCCACAGTCCTGGTGCTCGGTGCACACCCACAGTCCTGGTCACTCAGTGCACACCCACAGTCCTGGTCACTCAGTGCACACCCACAGTCCTGGTGCTCAGGGCACACCCACAGTCCTGGTGCTCAGTGCACACCCACAGTCCTGGTGCTCAGGGCACACCCACAGTCCTGGTGCTCAGAGCACACCCACAGAGCCTGGTCTCTCAGTACACACCCACAGTCCTGGTGCTCAGTGCACACCCACAGTCCTGGGTGCTCAGTGCACACCCACAGAGCCTGGTCACTCAATGCACAACCACAGTCCTGGTCACTCAGTGCACACCCACACTCCTGGACATTCTCTGCTGTGTCAGCCCAGACCCAAAACACTCTCAGGTACCAATCCCATTCCTGATCAACCCCATCTTCTCTTGCTTCGTAGCCTCCATCATATCTTTCTAGGCCTCCACCCTTTCTTCCTAGGTGCTAGTGCAGGAGAGTTGACAGTTTTAGGTAGGCTAAGGGTACCTGTGTCCAGAGCTGGGGCCAGCCCTGGAGTTAACTGTAGACTCTTGTTTGACAGACAAGGCACCTTAGGACACCAGCCAATGCTAACTATGACCTGCTCCTGCCACTTGTTAGTTGGCCTTGGGCTAGTTATTTTAATCTAAACCTCAGTTTCCTCATCTAGAAAATGGGAATAATAAGGCCACTGTGAAACAAAGATGATAATATCTAAGAAACTCTAAATGTTCTGGAAGATAAACAAGGAAATGACAATCTCAAGTCAGAGTGTGTGTTGGGTGGGTGGGAAGAATATATTGAATAAGATCAACAAAGATAAGGACTTCTGGTGTGAGGTAAGAGTTGATCTTGACCTGAGTGGTAAAACATAGGTGTTTCATTTGTGATGCTTTTTAAAAACTGTACATATATGTTTAATGCACACATGTTCTGTTTCACAGTGAAAGTAGAAAACGTACTTTCTTAGGAAATTTCACATGTGAACTATAAGTGCAAAAATAGTATCAGGAAGCACACAGTCCCATGTTTGTCCCCTCTGGGAGCCTCTAGGATGCTTGCTATTTGCCCAGCTTCCCAGGGTGGAGAGCAGCAGGGTTGTGGTCTGGATTACCTGAGCGGCAAGGGTCTGCTAAATAAAGCTGTTTCAGATTCAAAGGTTGTTGTTTTCCTTGCTGGGGCTTACCTAGTGAGGTAGTAGGACCAAAGGGGCACAGATCTCTTGGAAGAGGGACTAAGGAAGGCTGTCAATCTACTCAAGTGAGTGTCACTTTCCCCAGGGCTTTTCCCCAGGGCTTGTCCCCAGGGCAGACTGCTGGGCAAAAGCCCTCTTCCACCCTGATTGACGGGCTGAGGTTGACCTTCTACTGTCCACTGCCCCACATAGACACACTTCTTGTCACACCTGCTAACCACCCCAGGTTCTCTGATGGTATAGCCCCTCCCTGTTCTCAGGACCAGCATTTCTTGCTGCACTGGCCTCCCCCTTTTACTTGCCAGGGGTCCTCAGACAAAGATCCCCAGCTTTTCCAGCCCACTTCTAGACCCAGCCTTCCCAGACTAGGTCCCCCTAGACTGTAAAGAATTCACCATTCACAGCTTCTCAGGGCTTCAAGAGCTTGGTCTGTATAAGGGCCACACCCATTTTGTCCACTCTGGCCCACAGGCTTTCCTCAGCCAAGTGCAGACAGCCCCTAGAAGACTCAAAATGTAGAGGGCAGGCCCTCCTGCCACCCTGGCCCAAGACCCCATGCTGGGCCCCCCACACTGGCACCAAGGAGCCCTCAGGGCTGAGCCCACCCTGCCATCAGAGGCCACAGGAATGTCTGTGTGGGCTAGCCAGAGCCTGCTTGGTGACAGTCCACACGCCCCCCCACCTCATGGCTGACTCCTGTTCTGTCTCTCCCTGTCTCAGCTTCTATTTGACTCTGTGATTTGGTTTTTTTCCCATCCTGGGTTTTCTGTGGGCCTCTGTGTCCACAGTCCATCCCAGCCATCCTCCTTCGGGATGGCCAGGGCTTCTCATCCAGGCTCTTGGCCTGTGTCACTGCCGGCTCAGGAAGTCTGCCCTTGAGAAGTGACTGAGGAGAAGGTTTCCTCAGACAACCCCAAAGTCCAGCACTGCAAAGGAAAGAAAGGTAGAGAGGGAAGAGGAAGAGGATAAACCTGAGGGCAGGAGGACGGAGAACAGGGGAAGCTAAGGGAAGTTTTACATTATTAGGTGTGTGAAAAGACATGGCGGGGGGGGGGGGGGGGAGGTTGCCTGAGGCCTTACAGAATGAGAGTGAAGAAGGAAGTCAAGTTCTGGAGAAAGACAGGGTCCTGGGTAAAATACCTGTGGTTTGAGGCCTCGATTCTGACAATCAGAAGTTCTCCCCAGTGTCTAACCTCAATTTTGTCTACCTTTTCTTGTGTGTTAATCCCTCACACACTCAAAATGCAAGCACTTTGTTTCACAAGCAACACCACAAAGTGCTTGAGGAGCCCAGAGTCTTTCTCCGGGCCTGGGAAGCCCCCAGTGTCCGGTCCATAACTGCCAGAGACCAAGCTGTGGGCAGAGACAGCTCAAGCCATGCCAAGAATCTTCCTTTCACATGTTCATTTATGATTCTCTTCCCACCTCTCCACCCCTTCCTCACCAGTTGCTTAAAATATTTCTCAAACAGAAAAATCTAACCACAGCTGGAAACAAACCCTAAAGTTAGTCTGGAACGTGGGAGCTGCCAAGGAAAGTTGCCTGGCTTGGCTGGCTGCGGGAGGAAGGGCCTCTGCCTTGGAGACAGGCCTCCTGCAGGGCTGTGCAGGCGGTACCCAGGCCAGAGAGGACAAATGATCCATCCCCAATTCTGCAAATAGCCAGCCAGGCCCTGAACCAGACTGTGGAGGACTTTGCTGGCTTAATAAAAGAGTAATGTATGTAACAAGAAGGTTAGGACTTAGTTTCAGACTCTTCACTGACAACATGTATTAGGGAATGTTCACAGCCCAGGAGACCATTATTAAAATAATGGTTCATTTTAATCCCTAGAGTGGCAGAGACAGGCAAATCCTTGGAGCTCACTGGCCAGCCGATCCAGCCAATCAGTGAACTATGGGTTCAATGAAGTCTCTGTCCCTAGAAATAAAATGGAGAATGATAGAGAAGGACACCAACACTGACCTCTGTCATTCACAAGCACATCTACCCATGTGCATGGGCACCAACACACACAACGAAAGAACAAAACCTTGTCTATGGCTGGTTGGAGCCTCAGACCCACTGAAATTGAGGATCAATCACATTGGAAACAAATTTCTTGCTATTATTCACCAAACAATACAATATAACAATAACTTATATTGCACTACATATTATATACAGTCTAGAGACAATTCTAAGCACACAGGATATGCATGAGCTGTATGCAATGAAGATACCATTTCACATAAAGGACGTGAGCATCCTCAGGTTTTGCTGTCTGTAATCCTGACTCCAATTCCTGAGCTTGCTGAGGGCCTACTATATAAGCAGCCAAAGCCTGATACTTCAGAGTGAGATGGTCCCTGGGGGAGGGTCTGTATCAGACTTTTTCTTTTGGGCCATCAACCAGTTCCCAAATCATGACACAGAGACTTTTGAATGCTCAGCCTAGCTTAGGCTCATTTCTGGCCTGCTCTTTTAACTTAAATTAACCTGTTTCTCTTTACCTTTTGCCTCAGGGCTTTTTACCTTCCTTATTTCTGTATATCTGACTTTTACTGTTTCTCTATAGCTGGCTGGCTGGTGTCTGCCTTGGCTTCTTGTGGAACATGTCTCTCAGTCTCTCCTAATTTTCTCATTTTTCCCTTCTCTCCTTAGCCTATATTTCTCCTCCTATTTATTCTCTCTGCCCAAAAGCCCCACCTATCCTTTCTCTTGCCCAGCTATTGACCACTCAGCTCTTTATTAGACCAGTCAGGTGCCCCTGGCAGGAAAGGCGAAACATATGCAACACACCTTTACATAATCAAACAAATGCAGTATAAACAAATGTAACACATCTTTGCCTAGTTAAAATAATATTCCACAACACCGGTCAGTATCTTTCCCTAGGTCCTCGTGAAGAAAATAACAGCTGCATCTGCAGCACAGTGAGCCTTTTGAGCCTCTACCTATAGGTAGATTTAGAGAGATGAAGCAGAGACTGGACACAAAGGGCATCTTCCACTGTATGTCATCCAGAACTAGAAGGGCCATCCCCACAACAGTCCAGAACCCATAATGGATACTGGTCCAAGGAAGATGCTCAGGCAAGTGGAGTCCAGCCATGTCAGCACAGCCCCTGGGATTTGTACCCCCTCTCTCTGGTGTCCTGACCTTTTTTCACCTCCTAAGGACTCAACTTGTCTTCTTTGGATGGTAAACCTCAGGACTTGGTAAAGAGAGTGTCCTGGGACAGGGGGCTAGAGTCTCCCCCTCCTCCTGCCTTCCTCATCTGTCCCCTCCCTTTCCCCCACTGTGACCTTTCTTGGGGCCCCCTGGCACTCCCAGACACATGCCAGTTTATATCTGAAACCTCTGAGAACTCTGGATAGGCAGTGCCCTTTTCCCCACCTGAAAGCTAGCCACAAATGCCCTGCCCGATGGATGCCCAAGACTAGCCCAAAAACTGTGGCAGAACTGTCAGGACACTAGCCAGGCTGGCTTCGTGGGTGCCTCAGATGCAAGCTTCTAAGGACCTGTTGATGGACAATCAGCAGAATGAAAATGGCTGACCTTTATTTCATGTCCTCAGAATGTCAGGCATTGCTTAAAAGTTTTTGTGGATTATTTTATGGTTTCAACAATCCTCCCCAAGAGGATATTAAGTATGGACAGCACTGAGGACAGTGAGGGTCATGCAGCAGTTGACTTGTGGGCCAGCACTCACATTCAGGCCTCCAGGCTCTGGAGCCTGCACTTTTAATGCTGACAGAATTGTTTCTGTTGCCTTTTGAGTGAAGTGCCTGGAGAGCAAGGATGTGTCCTGTTCCTCATTGTGTCCCAGGGCCTGAGCTATGTCTGGGCATGAGTGGTTCTCAGAATGAGAGCCTGGGCTCCCAGGCCCTGACAGGGAAAGTTAGCCTTGACTTGCTCAAGGTAGAAGGTGTTTGTAGTAGGGGTGGATTTACAGAATTGCTGGAGTCCAGGACTCTGTGTAAATAACCTCCTCATGGCTTGTGACATCATGGGTAAAGGAATTTGAGCCCTTTCCCAGCTCTGAATTGACTAGACCCCAGCAGTAGCCTCGGGCTGCAAGAATCTACCTGTTTCAAGGTGGCCTTGCCAACGGCATCAAAATCCCTTCCTGCCCCACTGTGCCAGACAAATGAGGCTAGCCTGTGATCTGCAGCTGCACGTAAGTCTGTGCTGTGTGGGCGTCCTCTCTCTGACTACACTGCTTCCCGAATCTTTCTGTGGAAGGCTACACTGCCAATCCTCTTGAGGGTTTTGTGGGAGAAGAGAGTCTTGGTCTCAGGGTGCAGTCTACTAGCCTCCTTCGCCCCCTGGTGGAAGAAATAAGGAACAACTTGCCCTCTGCCCTGCAGTCTTAAGTCTTATCTTCCAGGACTCCCCTCGGCCCTTCTACCATCTCTTCTTAGCTCGATTCAGTTATTCTTGATTCAATTCTTGTTCAGTGACTTCCAGGAACACAACATGTGATGGGGATACTGTATGTAAGTAAGTGTTACAATGTCCATGTTCCAAGATTCATTCATTCTCTCTCTCTCTCTCTCTCTCTCTCTCTCTCTCTCTCTCTCTCTCTCTGTGTGTGTGTGTGTGTGTGTGTGTCTGACTTATTCATTCTTACTCTTTGCCAGGCTCTTCAGAAGGTTCCAGGGCCATCATCCCTGGCCTCAAAGAGTTCCCAGTCCAACAGGACACAGAGCCTGGCTGACTGACAGGATGACACAGGAGCCAGGGTCCCTAGAGGGACAGGGTTCAACACAGACTGACTAGATGTCACAACAGCAACCCTTGACTGAGCAGTGGCTGGTGGGAGCACAGGGGTGTATGTGTGTTTCTATGTGTGCTCTCTGTGTACATGTGTGCACGTGTGTGCGTGCGTGTGTGTGTGTGTGTGTGTGTGTGTGTGTGTGTGTGTGTGTGTGTGTAAGAAGCAGGAGACACATTTGGACAACACAGGGGCTGTGCTTTGACAGCTGTGTTGGGAATGTTGGGTGTAGAGCAGGGTGACTGGGAGGAAAGACTATTTGGTCCAGAGGCATATGTAGTACAGGCATGTTTAAAAAGCTGCATATAGAGCAGCTGTGGTTGGATTGTGTGATGAGTGGGAAGAGGGCAGAGGGAGAGAGGAAACCATCTCAGGCTGTGTAGGGTTGGGATCTCATCCCGTGGTTGAGAGAAACTACCAAGGTGTTAATACGCAGAAAAAGGAGATGTCCACAGTTCCACTTTACAAAGGGACACCAGACAACCCTGGACAAAGAGGAAGGACTGAAAACATGCTGGAGATGCAGTGGTCCATCTCCCCTGGTCATGTGAGGCTAGGTAAGACTCATCAATCTGAGAGCCATACACACCTCATCTGTCTGATGCGAGAGATGCCATCCAGCCTGTAAAGTTGGGGAGATCCAATGAGATGGCATGTCCAGAGCAGCCGTCTCAGTGCCTGACCCACAGTACTCTGTAAATTACCATATTTCATCAAGTCAGGGAAACAGCCAATAGCAAGAAGGCTAATCACATTTGCCTCAGTGGATGTAAAGGACTAGGTTGCCAGCAGATACTAAGGAAGGAGGAGGTGGGGGACACCTGAGAATCAGACAGGGATGCTGCTTTACAAAATCCCCTTGCAGTTCATCACCACCCTTTATCCTCAGGCACTGCTCTGGCTCCTGTGTGACTCATCACCCTCCTGGGTTTGCCACTGCTGACTCCTTAGTCTGTCCACTTTCTCGGGGTGTATCCATCCATCACTCATTTGCCTGCATGGTCTCAGAAAAGGTTCTTATTTCTTTAAGTCATCTTTCAATGGAGGTGTTTGCAATGTTAAGGGGGAATGTGTTGTATGTCTGAAGTGTCGTTTTCTTCTATTAGACTGAACTGTCTTAGTTAGGGTTTCTATTGCTGTGAAGAGATACCATGACCACAGCAACTTTTATAAAGGAAAACATTTAATTTGGGTATCTTACATTTTCATATCCTGCCACGATCATTGTGGCAGGATATGGCAGCTTGTAGGCAGACAAGGTGCTGGAGAGGTTGCTGAGAGTTCCACGTCTTGTGCAGGCAACAGGAAGCAGTCTGAACCACCGGGCATGGCTTGAGCATAGAAGACTTCAAAGCCTGCCTCCACAATGACGTACTTCCTTCAACAAGGCCATACCTATGTCAACAAAGCCACACCTCCTAATAGTGTTCCTCCCTTTGGGGAACATTTTCTTTCAAACCACTGCACTTCAGCGCTGAGAAGAAAGGCCTGTGGGATGCTGGAAGGAAAGTTGAATGTACCCCAGGCTAAGGGCTCTCTCTGTGGCCTGCCTCCTGGGCTCTAGAAAGCGCATCGCAGAATTTGAGTGACCTCAGGAAAGGAGAGTTGACCTCAAATAATCAAGCAGTTTTAAACTTCAGGCTAGACACTGGGGGTGGGGGTGGGGTGTGACTCTGAATTGGACTTCTAGTTAAATAGGATCTTTTCTGGGTTCCCAAGGTTGGGGAGGAATTTATGATACCCCTTGGATCTAGGATACTCACAGTATACCCCTGAGCTATGTCTGTGACAGCACATGCAAGTGGAGCCTCCTTCCTAGTGCTGCACGCAGTTCTAGTGATGGCTTTCATGTGGCTGAGGAAACTGGCTTGGCAGACTGGCTTGGAGCTTGACTTTGGGGGTCTTGGAAGTGTTATCAGTTCCTTGATAGGACTTTGTTCCTACCACCACAGCTGGGACTGTCAACTTCCCTGTATCTTGGTTTCTTCCCAGCTGCTTCCCATCCTATGTGCTAGGGCAGCAGAAGTCTTCCTTCCTTCCTTCCTTCCTTCCTTCCTTCCTTCCTTCCTTCCTTCCTTCCTTCATCTATCTATCTATCTATCTATCTATCTATCTATTATGTATATAGTGTTCTGACTGCATGTATGTCTGCAGGCCAGAAGAGGGCACCAGATCTCATTATGGATGGTTGTGAGCCACCATGTGTTTGCTGGGAATTGAACTCAGGACCTCTGGAAGAGCAGCCGGTGCTCCTAACCTCTGAGCCATCCTAACCTCTGAGCCATGTCTCTGGTCCCCTGCAGAGTTCAGAGTTCTCAAACACGAAGCATTCTCTCCTTTCTTTGCTTGCTCTCTTTCTCCATTCCTTGCCTTAAAGAACTGCCCTTGGGCCTTCACAATGGAAACACACCAGCTCAAAGATCTCAGGTTCATGTGAGAAACATGACAGCAGGAAAAACTTAAAAAGGATTTATGTGCCCCTTCAGTGTGTGTGTGTGTGTGTGTGTGTGTGTGTGTGTGTGTGTGTGTGTGAGAGAGAGAGAGAGAGAGAGAGAGAGAGAGAGAGAGAGAGAGAGGCTTCAGCAGAGGCTAAAGCTTTGTTCTCCAAGTGTTAACAAGTAGCCAGGTTCTTCTGTACCGTCCACCAACCAACGAGGAAGCAGCGGTCCTGGTGTTTTCTCTTACTGAGTGCTGTAAAATCTTACATAGGTTTCTCATCTATGGATAAACAAAAGGGGCAGAAATACCCTGAAGAGTACTTCTAAGTGAGAGTCCTTAGTTTCCATCAGTCCAGGGAACTTAACAGCTCAGAACTCTGCAGCATCTCACTTGAGTAGTGGGTGTGGGAGAGGGGATTCAGGATGAGCAGAGACCCTCCCCTGCCTCTGGGGCCTCTAGAAAGAGCAGCATTCTCAGGGTCCTACTACCCTCAATCTGTGGGGCTAGGGCCCATAATGGTTGTGGAGAAACTGAGAAGGCTGGGAGCTCAGAGATGCTCGGGTGGCCCCTACTCCACCCTGGCCACCCGGAGAGCCCCAGTGAGCTCATGTCTACAGTAATCCCACTACTCATAAATCAGATGGTGAGACAAATCTGGAAGCTAGACATAGGTGAGAAGCGATGGCTGTCTCCTCAGGAATGTGCTGGCCAATTAAGACTCTCTCAGATGGCTCAAGACGATGCAGGGACTATTCCCTCAGGCCATGCTGGCCAGCCTCCAGGCTGGGTGGTTGTATAAGGACTTACTAAGGGCCCACTTCTTGCTGGGATTCCAGGTAGGAGCTAACATTGACCCAGGTGTGTGGTCTATCTGCCCAAGTCACACTTTTAAGAGCAGACAAAGAACCTCAAGGTTCTGCTGGTGATGCTCCAGGCTCCCTTCTTAGCCTGCTAACCCAAGCCCTGCCTCTTCCCGAAGCAGCCCCAGCCCACAGGGCTCTAGGCTCTTCTTCCTCTTGAGCTGGCAGGGCCAATGCTGTGTCTGCTTCTCCCTGCTCCCACCAGAAGGGCTATACATGGTGTGGACATCAGGTTTATTGTCATGTTAGTACCAGCAAGGTGTCTGGTAGAGGCTACATGTGGGGACACCTTTGTGAGAATGGCCCTCTAAGAGGTAACATTTGATCTCTTGGTTTTCTACAGGTGAATTGCTTACCAGAGGCCTCTTCATGTAGGAAACCTACACTGGGCAGGGCTTTGACAGGTCTCGGTCCCCTTTGTTGAAGGGCAGGGGTTCTAAGAGCTGAAGCTGCAGAGGATAGAAACTATGTGGCCTACACCGTGTGGCTAAGGCAGTCTGCACATGTTAAAACCAAGTCTTTGGGCATGGTGGCACATCCCTTTAATCCCAGCACTCGGGAGGCAGAGGCAGGCAGATTTCTGTGAGTTTGAGGCCAGCCTGGTCTACAGAGCAAGTTCCAGGGAGCCAGGGCTACACAGAGAAACCCTGTCTGGAAAAGCCAAATAACAAAACAAACAAAAACCCACAAACCAAAACCAGCCATCCAAATAAACCAAGACTTTCTTCTTCATTTGCAAAGTTTCGGTATTTGTTAGGATTGTGTCCCACAGTGAAGACATGAAGACTCAGTAGCTGGGTATTCTATCAGGGACTAGACTTCCTTTATTCTACTGTCCAGCATTCCTTATGGCCTCATAGTCACAATATGGCTGCTCTAATTTCTAATGTCAAGCTCAAAGTGCAAGTAGGAAAAGCCAGAGGATCACTTTAGTCTCCATCTCCTTTAAGGATATGTCCTAGAAAAAAAATTCTACACTCTTACCCCTCATTGGCCAAAACAGTATCACATGACTAATTACTGCAAATGGGAGCTGAGCAATATATTTTTAGTTGAGTGTTTATTTCTCCCAACATCATCAGATTATTGAAGTAAGAAACACAAAGAGTTGTGTAAAGACATTTCAGGGAATGACTGAGATCCAAAGGTGGAAGTGGGGTGCTGGCTCTTGGTTTCACAGGAAAGGCTCATACTAATGGTGGCCAGCAGTTAGACAATGTCCAGACAGTTACAAGAACCATCCACATTTCCCGCAGCAACATAAGGAAGTATGGGAGAGAGCCAGTCTCTCTTCGTTCACATGGGTCCCTCATTCGTCCAGTTTTAGGCCGTCAAAATAAATAAATCTTCTCTTTCTTTCTATGTTTTGGTTTAAAACAGAGTCTCGCTTTACTGGCTGACCTCAAACTCTGTAGCCAGGCTAGCCTTGAACTTGTGGTGATCCTGCTGCCTGTATCTCAATCTCTGAGATTGCTGGCATGCACCATCACATGGGGCTCCCGGCCTCATCTTTAGCCCCTTTCACCTGTTTCATTCACTTCAGTTTTAGGTGGGCTCTCTGGGACCCTTTACGTTCATCACACCTTTCTTTGTGGATGGGGGTCTTGAAATAGGATCGTCTTGCAAAACTGAACTTTGGGCTTCATTCCCGTGGCTAGCTAGCAGGACTCTGGCGGAAGCTTCCTCCAGACAGGTCTGGGGCCCCTGTCACAGTAGGTCTCCATAAGCTCTCAGGCATTCAGATCCTATGCCAGGACCAGGACCTGGACCGAGACCTAGGGCAGAATCTGAGTGTTGGGTATCTTTACACTCCGAGTCTCTGTGCTGTGGGAATGGCTTTGGCCACAGGCGCCGCCGTCTTCCTGCATAAAAACGCTCAGATGCGGAAGCTCTAGTGAACCTTTCCTAGCGTTACTGGGGAGCAGAGGTGCATTCCACCTCCTCCCGCCCACCCCCCCCCCACACCCCTCGGCGAGCGTCTCCATTGCTCTCTGCCGCTCTCTACCGGCGGCTAGGTGCACTGCAGCTGTGCGGCGGGAGGGACGCACCAGAGCGCAGGCGCAGGCGCTCGTCCGCCTCCTCCGCTTGCGATTGTGCGCATGCGCACGGGAGAGGCGTGAGGAAGAGCCGCTGGAGCGCGCAGGTGGAGGGAGGAGTGGTCCCGAGAGTAACTGCCGGGAGTGAGTTGGTGCGCCACGCCGCAGGTCCGGGGGCGCCCGCGTCCCCTCTGCCTGGGACACCTGACTGCGCTCAGAACGTGGCTTTTGGCGGGGGCGTGACCTGAGCTCGCCCCCTCAGCTGGGAGTGGAGGAGGAGCGGGATCGCTGAGGCCTTTTACTGATTTGGTGCCTGTTGTTTGTGCCTCCGGGCTGCAGCCTGTTTGCCCTTCAGAGTTTGCAAACAGTAGGGAGGAAGAGGCTAGGCTAGACCACAGGGGGCTGGGCTTTCCCAGGCAGTGAGAGGGGCCTTATCCAGCGAGGGCAGGCCCCATTCCCTAGCTTCCTGGGGGTGGGGGGCGGGGGAGTGGACGACACAGGACGCTGTTGCAAAATGAGGGCCACAGTAGGAATTTTGCCTGTGTTGGGCACACAGGCCCACACTTAGGATAGCAACTTGTCACTTAGTATTTTACATTTCTTGTAGACAAGTTATTTTCCCCCCTATAGTGGCCCTGATATAGACACTAACACTCGCTCATTCCCCCTACCCCATGTAGGAGATGACACATGGGGTCTCAGCATTCCTCCTCTGCCCGCACATTTTGTCAACGGAGGAAGGATGACAACCTGGAGGACTTGGAGGCTGAGAGAGAGCAGGAGGAAGCCATCGCTCAGTTCCCCTATGTGGAATTCACTGGGAGAAATAGTATCACCTGTCACACCTGCCAAGGAGCGGGCTACGTCCCAGCAGGTGAGACCTGTCAGCCGTCATGGAAAGCGCTGGCATCTGCTCCATCTAGCCCTCCCTTTCTAGTCACGGACTGCCCTGAATTGTAGCCAGCTCGGCCTACCTGATAACCTTGATCAGATTCTCTTGATCATATATTTGGAACCTTTCTTCACTTCTATAAGGATTCAGGCATTATGCTGGCCTGCCCCTGTCACCTGGCGGAATGCCCTCAGGCAGTGCTCTGGTCAGCCCAGGGTTCCATGGAGTCTGCACCTCAGGTGCAAAGGACCCATTTAAAAGAAAGACCCCACCCACTTAACGGTTCATCTCTTTCTGCCCTCTCCTCTTTCCCGCTATCCTTTTTTTCCTGCTGTTGCCCTGGGGCAGACCGGACTTTTCCTGTCTCCCTCTTCTCTCCTGTCCCCTCTCTCTGTGTCTCTGTATCTCTTCTTTTCTCTTCCCTTCCCCCTTCCATCTCTGTTCCCAGTTGGCCAACACCCCCCCCCTTCGCTTCCCTTTCCAATAAACTCCATGTGGGTTTGTTGAGTTTTGTGGTTCCTGTTTCATCGCCCGAAACTGCAGCAAGCAACAACTTCTACTCTATTATTCCTTAGTTTCTTTTCGAGTCGCTGTGATAAAAATGCCCTGGTAGAAGCAGTTTAGGGGATAAAGGGTTTTTTTTTCTGCTTCACAGCTCCAGGTCATAGTCCATCACTGGGGGGAAGTCAGGACAGTGGAACTTGAGATTGCCCTGTCACACTGTAGTCATAGGAAGCAGAGAGCAAGGAATGTTTGTACTCGGCTTCCCCCTTTTCATTCAGTAGAAGACTCAGCCTATGAAACGGGTCTTCTGACTTGAGTTAACCCAGTTAAGAAAATCACTTATAGACATGCTTGCTGGCCAGCCTAATCTAATCTAGACAGTGCCCCATTGAGACTTCCCAGGTCCCTAACATTAATTGTTACTACTGTGGAGGCCCCTCTCTGGTTTCAAACATTTATTTTTTCTGCTGTGGGATTTGTTGACAAGGGTGTTTCGCTGCCAGTGACTCAGTATCATGAGGTCAACAGAATACCAGGGGTGGGGAGAGACTGGACAGCCTCAAGAATGGAGACTGGATTATCTCTAGGAGTAGCTGTTACTAAACTGGCCCTGAGGGAAGGGGGTCCCAGAGTTTAGAGCTGTTAAGAACCTTGGAAGCCATGTACTCCAGACTTCCAAATGAAAAGTGAAGAAACAGTGGCTTTAAGAAATTCTGTGGCAGGGCTGGAGAGATGGCTCAGTGGTTAAGAGCACTGCCTGCTCTTCCAAAGGTCCTGAGTTCAATTCCCAGCAACCACGTGGTAGCTCACAACCATCTGTAGTGAAATCTGGTGCCCTCTTCTGGCCTGCAGACATACATGCAGGCAGAACATTGTGTACATAATAAATAATCTTTTAAAAAAGTTCTATGGCTTTGCCAAATACAGTACAGTAAGGCCAGACTACAACTCCAGGTTCTCCAGGTGCCACCGTTCTGACAACACTAATAGAAGTCTTACAATCTGTGCCATTCTCTATAGGTTTATATTTCTTTTTTCCCAGCTTTCTTTTCTTTGTTCTTTCTACATTTACCTGTTTCTTGTTCAGTCAAAAATGTACTCTTTAGAGTCTGGTCCCAGATGAATATTTGCTATGGCAGTTTGCATCGAAGTGTGAACAGAAGGGCTACCAATATGTGGGATTTACACAGTGAGTCTTTGCTGCTTTTCTAGAGCAACTCAATGAGTTGGTGGCTTTGATCCCCCACAGTGACCAGAGGCTGCGACCCCAGAGAACGTGAGTCTGCTCTCATCTGCTAACACCTGTTTCTGACCCTGACTCCTTTTTATGAAGGACTACTAGTTAGTTATTTGAAAAAGATGTCTGCCTTTTTTTTCTTTTTTTTTTTTTTTGGTTTTGGTTTTTGACTTTTGTTTTGTATTTTTAGTAATACTGGGGCATGAATCCAGACTCTCTTACATGCTAGATGAACACTCCTCCCCTGCACTATACTCTAGTCCTTGCTGTTTCCTTTGGTACTTCTGCTTAAGTGAAATGTCACTCTCACTATTACAGTCTGGGAAAAGAAATGTGAAGCCGGAAATATGTTGAGGGTCAAATGGAAGGGTGGAGTGGAAGGAATTGAAGAAGCAGGGTGCCCTGGGAGATGAGCAGATGGTCTAGGAAATAAAGGGATCAGTTTCCCTTCTCAGAGTAAAGAGTGTCCAAATGTTCTCTACCTTCTTGCTTAGTTTGTGGTTCTGGGTTCTTTGTGCTTCGCTTTCACCCCCTCCATTTTGCATTAATTATGACAGTTTAGACTTTGATATCTGACTGCCCAACATTGGTCACCCTGTGCTATCATTTACAGTAAACAGTATGTCCTCCTGTCAGTCCTGCTCTGTCTCCTGGCATCTGGCTTGGTGTTTTTCTTCCTGTTTCCACATTCAGTCCTCGTGGATGATAATGGCATCAAAGTGGTGAAAGTCACATTTAATAAACAGGACTCCCTTGTAATGCTTGATGTCATGGTAAGACTTACGGCCTCACTTCCTGGGTTGTGCACTTGCCAGCCTTGGGACCAGGACACTTAACACCCATTTCCTCCCTTGCCCTTTCCAGGCCACCCTGAAAATCAGGAACTCCAACTTCTATCCTGTGGCAGTGACCAACCTGTTCAGCCAGGTTCAGTACATGAAAGCTGTGGTTGGCACATACATGACCACTAACGTCTCACTCATTCCCCCTCGGAGTGAGCATCTGGTATGTTATTTTTGAAGGGCCTCTGCCTACATACCAAGGAGGGTCGGTGCTGTGGGAACCCTGTAGAATGCCGGAGTTCCTTTCCTTTCCTCTCAATTCTACCCAAGGAAGACCTGGTGGGCTCTGTAATTAGGAGCAATTGGAAACAGACAGAAAACAGCATTTAAGACCTTGAATAGTAAAGTAATTGGTAAGAAAGATAGTTACCAAACCAAGAAGAGGTGGAATTACAGCCTGAAGCCAGAGGCTTCTAAAGGGAAGGAGTCAGAAGTACTTACTCCAGGCTCCCGGGCTCAAGAAGGTGCTTTGTATGTGATGGGAGAATGACCCAGCATCTGTGCATTGAGAGCAGTAATGCTGTTAAGTCAAGCTTGCTTATCACAGGCTAATGCCTGGTCTTGTTTTATTTTCAGGTGAATTTTACGGTGAAGGCTAAGGTGGGAGGACCATCTTCCTACGTGTAGTAAGGACAGAGTTCTCTGTACTGTGCTGTCTGCCTGGAGAGATTCAGAGTCCTCCTCGATTGACTGTGTCCCTAGCTCTGCCTTAAGCCCCAGATTTGGCCTGTGGACTCCTGAGCTTTGGCTTTATGGAGAGTTTTGGGGGAGGAGATATCACTTGATATGTGACTGAAGTGCTGGGATTTCTAAAGAGAACATTAAACTACTTGAAACATTAGCAAACTCTAACATTTAACTATATGATGGCTTTGAAAAACAAGCATGATTTGGAACATTGAGAATGACACTGAGGGTCTCTGAACCAGTGGTCCTTGGCAGTACTTCTGTTCAAAGTGGTGGGTATGGGGAAGAGAAAGTACCCCAAATAGTTTGGCAGTGTAACTCAACACTGTCCTGCCAGTTCTCCTGGGAGATTGTGTTCTTGTTTTACTGTTTTCAACCAAGTGACCGTGTACATATTTGTGGTCCGCAGCTTCATCTGCACGGTACCTGCCATCCTGGTGCACAACATCGTGATCTTCATGAGGTATGTCCTCTGTCCTCTGGCTTTTCACTGAGCCTGGGCCACCTGGGAGCTTCCCACACTCACTAGAGGCGTGTGGCTGAAAGCAGACCCGTCACCTGCCTCGAAGCTCAGACCCAGCAGCCTCTTGGTGTTCTAGAGGTGGAGTCCAGCGCCCCTGCATAGGTTGCCAGGTTCCTGGTGCAATAGTAAAACATCATGTTCTCGGCAGTTAAGAGCTGCTCTTCTAGAGGCTCCAGGTTTGATTCCCAGGGTCCACATGGCGGCTCACAGTTGTCTGTGACTCCAGTTTTGGAGGATCCAATATGTTCTTCTGGTTTCTGTGATTACCACACATATGTGTAATGCACAGACACATGTGTAGGCACAACACCTATACACATAAAATAAGCAGCTTTTAAAAAAGAAATGTTCTGCCTGAAATGGGGTCTACTTTAACTAAACATGTGATCCTGTCAGAAGCCTCGAGAGTAAAGAACAGACCAGCCTTCTCAAGGTGTAAGTACTAAGTATTTCCAGTTTACTCTCCAGTGACAGAGTTCCTAGTCTTGGAACTGTGACTGTTAACTGTAAAGATGACAGACATTTGAAATCTGAGGATTTGAGTGAGACTTTTCAGCTTTGGCACAATTGACATTTGCATCAGGGAGTTCTTGGTCACCAGTGACTACACTGTGGATGCTTAGCAGTGGCATCCCTTGTCTCTACTTGCTGCTGGGAGTGTTTGCCACCCTCTGCCCCACTCAGTTGTAACTAACCCAAAGATATCCAGATGTTGCCAAAAGCTCCCATGAGGTAAAATCATCCCCAGTTAATAACCGCTGACCCAGAACGTCACCTCATGACACAGCATTTTTGGACATAGGTCCACTGGCCTCCTGGTTACATAATCATGAAGATAGGTGCCTGGGACCCAGATGAGTACTAGCCCCTCAGCTTGGAAGAAGAAAGAAGTTTTTCCTGCTTGTTTAGTCTCTTCATGGTCTTCTTTTTGCTAGGACTTCTGTGAAGATTTCATACATTGGCCACATGTCCCAGAGCACCTTGGAGACACAACACTATGTGGATTGTGGGGCGAATTCCACAGCTGTTTAGAGCCTGCCTTTAGTTCTCCACTGGCTGTACCTGTAGAAGGAAGCTAACATCTGCCCCCACAGCCCAGCATCCGTGCTGACCCTGCATGGTATAAGCAGAGGAGGAAGTGGTTCTCTTAACCCACAGAAAGCATCCTTCGCACTTATGGGAAAGCTGTCTTCTCAGCACCTTATGTTTTTCTTGGAACCAGCAAAATCACTGCCCAGTGCCTAGTCTGTGCCTAGCAAATAGTTAGCACTCAATTACAGTTTGAGGAATTGAATTCAGATACTTCGGCTGTTGTTGAGATGAACCAGGGTTCTAGCTTTTCAGACCAGAGTGACATGAAGGGAGGATGCTGGTGATCTGCACCAGAAGGGAGGATCTGCACCAGAGTGCAGATGTGCGGGTGCTGCAGTCATGTGCACAGAAGCACCAGCAAGAGGGGCGTCCAGAGGACCTTCAAGGAGCCCCTCAGTGACTGCATTTGTTTCCATCCCTTCCTAATTCCCAGGGGCTTTGCAGAAAGATTTGTTTTTTCTTTTGCCCTTACAAAGTTATTACATCCCTCCCTCCCCCAGTCTACTGTAGGGCTTGATAAACCTTTGATCCACTGGCTGGACATGGATTGGGGATTTGATAGAAAAATAAACCATGTTTTTGATTGATCTGCACTGTCTCTGATTGCCTGTGTGCCTTTGCAGGCACCCATGAGAGGAACTTGAAAGAGTTGCTTCCTAAGGGGGACACCACAGGGTGTGCTGAGGGAAGAAAAGACAAGGTACCCCAACTGTGTGTCCTGCTTGCCCCAGGAGCAGCCTCATGGTTCCATGTGCAGAGTGGTGGGGTTGCACTTCCAGATCAGAGCACACAGCGCCCTCTGGAGGTTGGAAATGACAGGCAATGATGCCGAGGAATGAAGCGGTTTCTCCAGGGATTACTGATTGCTCAGGCTTAAATATGAAGATCTGGTTGGAGGTTGGAGGTTTCTCCAGCTAGTGCTGAACTCTAATCACCTAGATAGCCAGAGCAGGAAGTGGCTAGGTCCAGAGCTCAGCTGAGGTGGGCTCCTGTCTCCCACTGCACCACAGCAGGTGACGATGGGGCTTAATACTAGGTTTTGCCCCCATTTTCTTGGCTTCATTTTCAGTATTTGCCTAATTACCCTCACCCTTTGAACCTTCAAACTACAATAATTAGTTTGCTGATAATACCCATGATTTAGTTAACAAATGCAGAGCTTAGCACTGTAATTGTGCTGATTAGGTTGCCGGCGTGTCCGAGTAAAAAGCAAGTACATTGTTTTAGAAACTGATGCCCTAAAAAAATGCTCCATGTACAAGAAAATGTCCACACTGTGATTTCTTCAGTTTTTCCATTTCCCTTTCTTGTGTGTGTGTGTGTATGTCTGTCTATCTGTCTGTCTGTCTGTCTGTCTGTACATGTGTGTGGAGGCCAAAGGATGTCAGGTATCTTCCTAGTTGCTTTTTTTATTGCAACAGGATTTCTCACTGAATCATAGTTGTCTAGATTTCCTGGCCAGAAAGCTCCAGGTCTCCACCTGTCTCTACCTAGTGCTGGGTTATAGGTGAACACCACCACACCCAGTTTTTACATGGCTGATGGG
Organism: Cricetulus griseus; assembly: GCF_003668045.3. NCBI lineage: Eukaryota > Metazoa > Chordata > Mammalia > Rodentia > Cricetidae > Cricetulus > Cricetulus griseus. The sequence goes on from NC_048595.1 coordinate 394,458,013, forward strand.
GACCTGAACTCAGGTTCTCATGCTTCTATGACAGGCACTTTACCAAGTAAGCCATCTACCCACCCCTTGTTTTGTTGTTTATTTTCTTTTACAAATATAGCCTCTGAAACGTTTTCTATGCAGTTTTGAAAAGGCTATTCACTTTGGTACTTAGTATTGGATCTTTTTTTTTTTGTGACAGTTGCTGCTTTATTACTGTAAAACCCAGTTAATATCAAATAGGAGCAATTGAAGCTTTTAAACTTGCACAGTTGATTGTGGTCTCATAATGCTGCAAACTCTTACATCTACTCATATTATTAGCATCCTAAACTTCACATTGGGATGCCCTGCATGGTTTAGCATACGGTCTGTCAATTGTGTGTGGGGGTGCTCATACATGTGTGTTCATGCATGTGGAGGCCAGAGGTCAACCTCAGGTGTTCCTCAAGTACCACCCTTGTTTTTTTGAGGCATGGTCTCACAGTGTTCATGAAGTGGGACAGGCTGAGTGGCCAGTGGACCCCAGGTCTGCCTGTCTCCTCTAGCACCATTATACCAGGATTTTATCATTTTTTTATTTTATGTACATGAGTATTTTGTCTGTCAACTGTATGCAGTGCCCTGGAGGGTCCCCTATGACTGGCATTATAGATTATCAGCTGCCATGTGGACACTAGGACTTGAATCTACGTGGGTCCTCTGGAAGAGCAGCCAAGTGAGCTATCTCTCCAACCTGGTAAGGTTTTTAAATGTGGGTTCTGAGGGTTGAAGTCGTCACCCTTGTAAGCCAAGCGCCTTACTTCCTGTTGTTCAGCAGCTCAGTCTTCACTGTCTTCTCTCTTGACCTCACACTGCTGATGAAGCCATCTGATTGAGGACCCATGACATACAGAAATCTCCATTTAGTTACCTACCTATATGTTCTCCCAAAGTGTTGAAGGCTGCTGTATGCATGGTTTGCAATTTCTGATACATTTTTTTCCAGCCACTTAATGCTCACCAGGCCCCATTTAGGCTTCAGTTTATCTCCAGGAGTTATTGTGTCACTCTGGTTACTTCATCATAGGACCTTTAAGATCTCGGTCAACTATCCTGGGAATTCCAGCTCAAAGTATGTAACAGATTGTTACAAGAATCTGCCTGTCAACAAGCCACAGATTGTTTCCCCGAGACAGAATAATCTTTCTTTTTCTTTCTAAATGAAATTCATTACTTTGAAGATACTGTGTTCCTTTGGTTATTTAGAGGGGAACCTCTTTCAGGTAGTATCAGGAATTGTCTTTCTGGAAGTGAGCAACCAAGGAACTTGAATGGAGGTTGGACATTTGGTTCCTGCTCCAAAGTCTTTTTTTGTTTGTTTGTTTTTTATCTATGTTTTTTTTTATTAGTTCAAATTAGGAACAAGCTTGTTTCACATGTCAATCCCTTCTTCCTCTCCACACCCACACCCCTCCTAACCGCCCCCCCACCTATCCCCTACATCATCGACCCTCCACTCCCCAGGCAGGGTAGGGCCCTCCACAGGGGCTCTGCAAAGTCCACCACATCTTCCTGGGCTGGGCCTAGGCCCTTCCCCATGTGTCCAGGGCAAGAGTGCATCCCTTCACCTGGGATGGGAAAGTCCCTTCTTACACCAGGGAAAAATACTAATCCACCACCAGGGGCCCCCTAGAGTACAGAGGTCTCCTCATTGATATAATGGTGATGTTCCCAGAGAAAAGCATTGTAAGTTGGGAAAATAACCAGATCAACCCTGGTGATCAGCAGGTCACCATACTCAGCCCTGCTGGCTCAGGAATTTACTCGATGCATTATTCTGTCAGGAGAGACCTCCTGCTCTTCCTGGGGCATCAGGGATCCAGGACTTAATAATCCAAACTGTGTTCACCTTCCACCCTGGACCAGGAGGCCAAGCAGTGCATTGTCACTTGACCTGTGATCCTCACTCTGCTCCCCAGCTAGCCCCTCTTGCTGCTTCTCTCCATTCCCTAAGGAGCAGTTATAAATTATGTGTAGGTTTTCCTGGGAAGGAAGCAGGTAGGCTACAAGGAATGACCCAGGTACTTCATGGCTTCCCACAGAGCTTTAGGCCAGCCATTCAGAGTGGTCACTATAGAGTCCGGAAGTTCTGAGTCTCAACTCAGAGCAGCTCTTCAGCGCCACCTGCTGTCTGAGACAAGTTTCACACCCAGTGGGAGGGCCTCCCCCTTGCCTTCACTAGCTCTCCATTGGTGGGTGTTATTTATTTTTCCCTATGAAGTAGTCTAATTGTGGGGGGTGTGTGTATGGCATTGGGACTCAAACCCACCCAGGGGTTTGCATTCTGCTAGGGAAGCACTCCAACACTGAGCTACACTTCCAGCACTAATTGTGTTTTTAAACATCACATTGCCATTTTGCTTCCTTGATTGCCGTGAGCTAGCCCTGGCACTAGCACTTCATTCAATTAATTTTACATCACAAGTTGAATATTGATGCAAATAATTTTCCCCAAATTCTCTTATTTATTTTCCTTATTTCTCAAAAAAAAAAACCTGCCAACTTCAAACAAAGGGAGCAAGATGGGTAAAGGGGTCAGAGAATAGCATGGCTGTCATGTTTATGAGATGTTTTGACATTTGTTTCACAGAATTCTTCTGTCATGGAATTCATCTCCTGCCCACTTCACACACCATCACCATCATCACCCTTTAGTGGAGAAGGAATGCCACACAGCGCAAGGTGTTGGAAAGCAGAGGATGCCTGGCTATAGGGGAAGGGAGGTTTTCCGTTCCTAGTCTGGAATTCAGAGAAGGTCTAGGGAATGGAGATGGGGCAAGGGGGAATGGGATGGGGCGATGATGACAGAGAACTGTACTTTCCGATGTCCTTGCCCCAGAATCTTACAAGACGATGCAAATCAGCATCCAGATAGCTTGTCTCAGTGGCCCCTGGGGATTAGCTCTCCTGCCCACTGTCCCCCCTTTTCCACCCCACTTTCCATGTCTCCCATCTCTCCCACCCATGCACTCTGAGATCTCCGTGTGCCAATCCTTTTCTCCAGCTTTCTGGAGAGCAGTGCTCCATGTTCATTCTCAAGAACAAGGTCATCCCTCTGGCTCCTCAGTCTTCCCAAACAATGGATCCAAAGTTTGAGTATAGTGTCTCTCAAAGGTGTGTGTGCTGAGGTTTGATGCTCTGAGGTAGTGGAGCTTGAGAAGCAGGACCTAGTGGAGTCCTCAGGTCACTAGGGGGCAGACTCGCAAAGGGCCCCATGAGACCTCAGTTTCTTCCTCTCACTCTGCTTCCTGGCTTGAGGCACGCAATGGCTTTGATTGCGCTCCTGCTATGACACACTGTCTTCACTGAAGGTCCAAATCAGTACGACTACCTAATTTTGTAAACAAACCCAACAAAAGACTCATTTTCTAATCCTACTTCATATTATTTTTATCATTTTGAGCCTCAAGACTGTGAACCAAAGTGAACCTTGCTTTATTTCTTAGGCAACCCATGTCAAGTATTTTGTCTCAGTAGCACAAGGCTAACTGATTCAATTTCGTCTCTGGTCCCAGGTCACCTCTGGATTCTACAAAGTGCCAAAGTTTACAAATGAGGTTGTGTGTGCTTACCAAACCAGGCAGTGTGGCATCACCATCCTGTATTGAAAGGGCAGCAGACAGTTCTGGGACCATATTTGGGTACGCCTCCAGGATCAAGGGTTAATAGAAACCAACAGAACAAAACACAAGTCAATGTGTCCTTTCCAATAATCTTTTGTTTTTTAATATCAATTGATGTTTTTAAAAATACAGAGGTGTTTGACACAGAATAGCACCATTGTGTAGGACACACAGTTCCTGTGCCCAGCACCTGTGGGGGTCTTCTGGCTGGGCTGGGGGCAGTCACTCGGGGGGAGGGGGACGTTTGACTCACACCAGTTAGTTCCCTGCCTCTGCCTTGACCCAAAGGTCTTACAGGAAGACAATAAATAAATAGAACACCGAGATTTTATTTTGCAGTCTGCCAGTTCAGGTCTCTCAGAAAGGGGAAAACAGTCCGGACTGCGAGGGTCAATGAATGGACGTCAGGTCAGGTTAGCCATTCAGTGCAGATCCTAGAGTGACTGGGTTGCAAAGTACTTGGGTCCTTTGGGTTCGCAATGGATTGTGTTGGTTTTGAATTCAGGGTTTTACAAGAAGCAGACAGGCCCTATGTCCACACCAAATTCCTGTTCAGGCCCTCCAATGTCCATGGGTGCAATGTCAATGATGGGAAGGCGTGAGGTCTTCTGTGACCGGTACTCAATGACAGTCTTGCCCCACTTACCGGTGTGTTTCTAGGGAGAAAAGAGGGAGAAGTTATTCAGTAGATGTCTTACAACAAGGGACAGTTGCCCAATGCCCCCAAACCAAGCAACCTCAAAGTGAACTACACTAGGTGGCTCCCTCGGCTTTTTCTTGATGGCCCAAGCCCTCTCCAATTCTTTCCTTGATGGCAGAGACGTCCCCTACCTTCTTGCCCTCCTCCTTCCCCATCTTCACTAAGGGCCTCCCACCTGTGATACCCTCTTCCCTCTGGTACGTAGGCTCATACACTTTTTATGAATACTTGGGCAGGGGTCACTTTGAGCATGCCAGGGTCTTTATTCCCTCTGAACGAAGAAGTGGGCAAGCTGATACAATTAGATACCTCTCCCTCACCTGCCACTCAGCTTGTCTCCTCCCATGTCTCCTTGACCCAAGCCTCTAATGATCCTATCACTCCAGGAACAGGACACTTACCGTGCAGCCATCCTTCAGGGCAGTGTACGTGAACCTGCTGTTGCCCTCAGCCCTCATCTCCACATCATTGGAGCCCTGGATGAGTAAGGCCTTCTTGAGGTTACCAGCTGCTTCGTCCAGGTAGGCAATGCTGTTCTTACAGTGGTAAGTGATGTTCTGGGAACCCTCAGTAGACAGTAGACGCAGGAAAGTCATCTGGACGTTAGCAGTGTTGGGAGCCAGGTGGCCATCGCCATAGCTGAACTGTAGCAGGCAGAGGAGGGGTCAGGGTATGAGACTTGAAGACTGGCATTTGCTGGGATCAGAGGCTCAGGAGAATCCAGTTGTTTGGGGCTCAGAGGATCTGTTAGGTGCTAGGGTGACTTGGAGGACTGTAGGGAGTGGAGCAAACTCAGAGGCCCTCTTCTCTAGCTACAGTGGGGGAAATACTTTTTCCTCTCTCTAAAGCCTGGAGGAACACTGGTGGAGAATGTGGGGAAGGTGCTAACCTATCTGAGGAGAAAGCAGAGCACATGTGAAGGGCCAGCCGGGCCTAGAGCACCCAGGCACTCACGTGGAAGCCGCCGTTCATGGTTTCGCCAAACCAGATGTGCTTCTTCTCCTTGCCCTTGCTGCTCCACCAGTTCTTCTTTGGCACAGTTGCTGGATTAGGGTAGACACAAGTCTCGCCTGTCTCCATGTTGCAGAAAACTTTCATAGCGTCCAAGGTGCAGCCCTGGTTGGGGTCGATCCAGTAGTCTCCTGCGGGAGAAGAGGCAGCATCCGATCAGGCTCACACTCAAACCTCGGCAAAGTGCCTACTGGGAAACTAGGTCAGGGCAGGGTGACGTGTGGTCCAAAGGGGGCCAGACAGAAAGCCTCGGGGATAAAGAAATCTGTGTGGGAGGCCAAGAAACAAGGGCAGAGGCAGTGCTCGTCTGCTGAATCCACCCTGGAGTCACTTCTGTCATGGTCATTCACGGGAACCTTCCAGGTCTGATCCTGCCCCGAACTAAGGTACAGTGGACTGTCTGCCTGGCTACTGAAGGTGGCCATACTGGTGGGCTGACTCCTTTCTCTCTGGGGGAAGGGGGCCTGTCCTCCAGGCTCACCGCTCTTCCACTCTGGGTGGCAGAGTTTCAGGTCTTGGCAGGTGCGAGCAGGATTCTTGCGGGAGCCGTCAGGACTTCGAATGCTCTCAATCTGGTTATTGAGTGACTTCAGTGTGGCATCCACCTCAACGTCATGCTGTCTCAGGGAACTGGCTGCCTCATCGGCCCGCATGTACTGCAGGGGATCAGGGCCCTTCTCTCTCTGGCCTAAGCCAGCAAAGGCTGACATGTCGATGCCAGGACCAGGAGGACCTGGAGGGCCAGGGGGACCAGGATTTCCAGGAGGACCCTGCAGCAGGAAATAGAGATGTCAGCCAGGAACCCTGGGGAAGAGGTCCTCCTATGTACCCACTATTGTGTCCTCTTCCTGGTCCCATGGTGGGGACAAAGGGCAGCAGGGCCAAGAAAACCATGTCAGCTTCCCCTTTCCTCCCTGGCCCTTCTTTTCTATTTCCCACAATCCACCATGAGCCCTGTGACCCTCTTCAGGGCCCTCAGCCTCTTGGATGCCATCACCACTAGCTGCCAGCTGCTGCTTCTGAGGTGTCCTAAACCCCTTTAACATGCTAGCAGTACTTCCAAAGGCAGGGAGGGGTCAGGACACTTACAGCAGGGCCAGTTTCTCCTGAACGTCCACGGGGACCAGGAGGCCCAATGGGGCCAGGGATTCCATTAGAGCCATCTTTGCCAGAGGGACCAACGGGGCCAGGTGGACCCTGCAGGCCAAGAGAGAGGAGATAGTGAGAAAACAGTGTCCATCCCAGGAGCATCCACAGCAATATAGGAGGCCATCATGATGCCATTAGTCATACCCTCTGCCTCTAGTTCTCTGAAATGTTCAGCCACATGCCCTAAATCTATCTCCATGTCTCTCTGACCCTCCTAAGACACTTTTAGAACATCTTTATATCAGGTTTGTCTTCGTCACTGTGACCTCAGGTGCTTAGGTCCATGGTCATAAGTAAGAAAGTCCTACTTTTCTCAGGGTACCTCTGGAGTAAAGACTGCTAAGCCCAGGCTCCCCACAGAAACACTGCCCACCCCCTGGCGAAGGCCTTTGCCCACCCAGCAGAAAGGTCACTCCATCTCCCAGAACCATCTCACTCACTCTAGGGCCAGAGGGACCAGCTGGGCCAGAAGCACCTTGATCTCCAGAAGGACCCTGTGGAAAAGAAGAAAATAGTCAATGTCAACACAGCTGGATATAGAAATCTGTCTCCTTCAAAGTGGAAAGCAAGCATGTGCCCCCACCCACCCCTCTCCTCCTCCCCTTCCACCTGAGAGAGGCTAGGGGCTTCTGAGGAAGACCCCAAGCCTTTTTAGCAGCTAGGGAAGCTCAGTGGACCTGAAAAGTGGGAGGCCATGGGACAGCCCCCTCATGGACAATGATATGCAGTGACACCCACCGGAGGGCCAGGCAGACCCTGCAGTCCAGTGAAGCCTCGGTGTCCCTTCACTCCCCTCTCGCCAGGCTCTCCAGATTCTCCTTTGTCACCTCGGGGGCCTTGAGGGCCCTATGAACAAGAAAAACACCAATTTAGTCAAGTCTGGGCTCATACAGGTCTCATGGGTGTCTCTCCTCTGCAGGGACTTGGTACCAGATGCTCCAGTACTTACTGGGATTCCACGGGCTCCAGCGGGTCCTGAGGGGCCCATGGGTCCTTGTGCACCCTGTGAGGTAAGAGCATGAACAGCGTCAGGGAAAGATCAGGACATGAAAGCTCTTCTCCACACCTGCCTAGGGGTCCAGAGGTCCCTGAACTCGGGCTCCTTCTAGGTGCTCAAAATGGGGGGGGGCAAACATGAAACACACCCCACCACTTGATCACCACAGCACCTCTGAACTCGGAATACTCACAGACTCTCCTCTGTCTCCTTGTTTTCCAGTTGGGCCAGCAGGGCCAGGAGCTCCTGGGGGCCCGGGAGCCCCAGGAGCGCCCAGTGCACCAGTCTCACCGCGATCACCCTATAGGAACAAGGTGACAGGATCAGCAAAGAATTCTCAGAAGAGGCAGAGCGAGGACCTTTACTACTCAGACTGGTGTGTTAGGCCCAGCACCTCAAACCCCACCCCAGACACCTGCCACTCACCTTGACTCCAGCTGCACCATCTCTGCCAGGAGGTCCGTCAGCACCAGGGCTGCCCTGGACAAGGGACACAAGAATTCACTTAGATCTGCTTACTGATTGCTCTTCTCACTCTGGTCTGAAGCCTAGGCCTGTTCACGTCTGTCCAACTAAGGCTTTGGGACTCACACATCCTCTGTGAGCTTCCACCTTCCCCTTTCCTTGTACACTCAGTCCTGGTCTCTGTGTGTCCTTCCCTCCAGACCCTCCCACCAAACTCTTGGGCTCACCTCTCGTCCAGGTTCACCTGCAGGACCTGTCAGGCCAGGAGGCCCCACAGGGCCAGGAGGACCTCTGTCTCCAGATGCACCAGGCGCACCCTGCTTGCCGGGCTCACCCTGAAAGGATATAGACAAGGACCATGAGTGTACATGCTAAGCATCCCTGCCAGGACTCCACCACCCCCTTCAGGGGATTCAGGATGCCTCCAAAGATGCTGAGTTGAAGGAAAACTTAGGGTACCACTGAGGCAAGAACACTTAGTTAAAAACTTTGGGACTGAGCCAGGGCTGGCATAGCAGGGCTGAAAAGAAAAGCATCCTTCACTCACCGATGGGCCGGGAAGGCCAGGGAATCCTCTCTCACCACGCTGTCCAGGTAGACCAACAATGCCCCTTTGACCTGCCAGCCCCTGAGGACCTGGAGGACCATCAGAACCCTAGGAGAAGAAGAAAGAACTGATGCAAGGATGGCCCTGGCCCTGGCCTTGTCACCCATTGAGTGCATTCTGTGCAGCTCCTTTTCCACAGTTCCCACAGCACTGCCCCCTCCTCCCAGTGCTTGGAGGAGCTCAGGACCTCTCATGGGCCTGATAGGGTACTTACAGGGGGACCATCATCTCCAGGTTCTCCTTTCTCGCCAGAAGGTCCTGCAGGGCCTTGAAGTCCAGGGTCACCAGCTCGGCCGGGGGAACCAGTATCTCCTCGAGCACCTTTGGGACCGTCTTTTCCAGAAGGACCAGGAGGACCAGGGGGTCCAGGATTGCCCTAGGGGGAACAAATATGGAAAGTGATAACTTGTCACCCTCCTCATCCAAGCTACTGAAGCCAATGTAGCTTCGGGGTCAAGGCATTCCAAACTGTCCACTTGTGGTCTCCTCTCCCCTGTGAGAGCTTTGGGCAGCCAGCTATGGCTCCATCACCTTGCTCTGCCTTTCCCCACCCATGTGGGATTTCTCCTCCTGGGTCATCTTCATCCTCTATGATGGGTTCCTCCAGAGACAGCTCTGACCTGAGCCTTCTGTTCGCCCAGCACTCCTTCCTCCACACTCAATGTTGGTGAATGGAGTTTTCCCTTATCCCTTCCCTCACCAAAGCCCCCAACTCCCAACTCCCATGGCCTGGGGCTCATGGGCTACTTTACAGAGTGTGGATCCTGGTGCATTGAACATGCTTAGAAAACGTGTTCCAGATGAGGGGCAGCATACCAGCCCTTCCAACATAAGTCTGAGGGTGAGTCTAAGCCAGCCTAGAAGACTGAGTGCCCCCCACCTGCTCCCAGATGCCAATGGCCAGTCAGCTATCCCCCCATTGGTAGGAAATGGAGAAGAGGACTTGGGACTATAGGCTTTTAGCCCCTCTGTTTGGTGAACTGCTCCAGACAGTTCTGACCCTAGCCAAGTCTCCTATGCCAGGAGTAAACAAACCAGGAATGACACGTACATTAGAGCCTGGGGGTCCAACGCGGCCAGCAGCTCCAGGGAATCCAGTGGCTCCCTGTGGGCATGGAGGGGTGGAGAAGCCTCTGAGTACTTCAGGTTCTCAGCAAGGAGGAGAACACGGTAGGTGTGGAGAGTATGTCTCAGAGGTGGGGAGTCAAGGGTCGGGGGCTACAAAGCAAGTGGACAGCTAGAGGGGAAAAGGGGGCTCCACTGCACCTGGCTACATAATCAGGCCTGAGCTGGGGCCATTCAACTTTCAGGGAGCTGAGTGGCAGAGCTGAGGTAACTGTGCAAACAGAGCAGAGGGAGATCCCCTCTGTCCTGCCAGGCGGTAGGGTGGGCTTAGGCTGGGCCTGGCTAGTGCTGGGGAGGGAGGAGACGGAGACTCCTGGAGCTAACCCACTGCAGAAATCATGGGCCAGAACTCTTGCAGGGGATTCACTCACCGGGGGACCTTGGGCGCCTCGGGCTCCCTTAGGACCAGTCACTCCAGTAGGACCCTGGGAAGGAGAGAAGGCAATGAAGTCTGGTAGACCCTTAATACTGGACTCCTGAGGGCCAGGCCGTCAGAGTCCAGCTTCTCGACACTAGGACCCCAATCTACAAAGGCTATCATAGGAAGTTCTGTGTGCCTCACCATTGGGAGACTTCCAGGCCTGCCTGGGCAAGACTCCTACAGAGACAACCCAGGCTTTCAACCCCTTGGAAACCTCTCTCTACTCCCCAAGGGACCAGCTGCTTTGTCTTGGCCACCTGTGGTGGCCCATCTGTGTGCCCCCTACACCGTAACCCCGTCCTGTCCTGGCAGCCTCAGCTTCATTAACTCAGTAATACTCACCTGGGGCCCAGGAGCTCCAGAGGGGCCTTGGGGACCAGGGGCACCAGCATCTCCTTTCTGTCCGGCCTCTCCTTGATCACCCTTGGCGCCAGGCTGCCCATCAGCACCCTGTAATAGGAAGAAGGGATAGATGAAGAGAGGTAGGTTGGCCACCCCAGGTATGCACACACCTACCAGGGGCCTGAAAACTGGGTTTAAGATAGTATCATTATGTTGCCATGGAAATGTGAAAGAAAAAATCCATTTCTCCCTTCATTACCTTCTTGCCCTCCCTTTTTCCCCCACCAGAAGGTACCCTTGAGTTCTAGCTGTGGGGTCAGAGTGCACAGTCAGGTGGCAGTGGGGTACACAGAGGTACTCACAGGAGGTCCAGCAAATCCAGCAGGTCCAGGTGGCCCAGTCTCTCCACGTTCACCCTGTGAGAGGACCAGAAGGTGTCAGGCCCTGTTGCCTGCCTCTCTGCTCTCCTCAGAGTCAGAGGCCACTGCACAGCCCAGCTTCATGTCCAGCTTCCCCCAGAGAGAAGGTGTCTTGAGTGTTCTGAGTCTCAGGGACCCAGAACAGGAAGTCTCTTTCAGCTCAAAGGTCCTGAGAACTGGCTGTGCCTAGACTTCTGTGACATTTCCCTTTTGTCTCGTCTGTCCTTTCACCCCTAGCCTCAAAGCACAGAGTCAGGCTGACTTCCTCACTGCTGGGGCCAGGGAGAGCCCGATTGAGCCCTAGGGACATGCTCACCGGAGCGCCCCGAGCACCAGTACTTCCTGAAGGGCCAGGAGGTCCGACTTCCCCCTAGGAGTTGAGAAGGTAAGGATCAGATTGGGACTCAGGAGCTAAGTGCACAGAGGAAGGGCACTTTGGGTCCCTAGATTCCCCCCCCCCCCACGCACACACATCCAGCTCTCTTCTGGTCTCAGCTGCCCCATCTGTGTCTTCAAGACCCTGGCCAAGGGCACTTTCCCACCAGGCTAGCTGCCCCACCTTAAAGGCCACACAAGTCACATGCCAACAGCACCCCCACCCCCTCGCTTCACTTCATTGAGGAAGGTGATGGCCTACAGGAAGATTTACTCATGTCTGGCAGGAAGTAAATTCTGGAGGAGGTAGACAGAGGGAGGAAGGCCAGCCACAACTCACCTTCTCGCCGTTGGCACCTGCCGGGCCTGGGGGCCCTATGGGCCCAGTCAGACCCTAGAGAGAGAAAGATGGAGGTAAAGGAGGAAAACAGGCCAGTATCACGAGGTTCCTCAAGGATCCTGGGGGCCCCCCACCCAGCAGATGCTCTCAGAGTCCCCCACTCACTGCCTGGCCCCCAGCTCTAAAAGGGAAGTCCCATGGTTTCCTAGCCATACCCCCCTTTTTTTGAGTGCTAGACACCCATGGGAACGCTTGCATCTGTCCCCATGCCAAATCCTAGGTCCCATATCCAGCATTCACTTACTCGTCCGCCATCCTTTCCAGGAGCCCCCTCTGGACCTTTTTCACCAACATCGCCCTGCGGGAGAGAAAGCCAGGTAATTTAGGGGGCCCTTTGGGACTGGCTGCCAGTTCAGACCTGCCTGGCCAAGGTTCTGGAACCCAGCCCTTGCCTAAGATGCATTTTCTGTGGCCTTGGGTCTGGTGACAAAGTAACAAAAAGTGAAAGAACATGGAAATGGATGTCACTGTAGCAGTTTCTCAAAGAATGGCCAGGACCCTCATCTTCAGAAGAACAGGAGTGAGTGTGAGGGGCAGAAGTGTGGGAGTTGTGGCTTTGGGGTAATCCCAGTACTTACTCTGTCTCCCTTGGGCCCAGCAATACCAGCTGCTCCCCTCTCGCCAGGCATTCCCTGGAGACCTGGAGGACCCTGAGCCCCAGGGGGGCCATCTGGGCCAGGTGCACCCTAGAGTGGAAGACAAGGGGAGTTTGTACCTCTCAGGGCCCCACTGTGTGCAGCCCAGGAAACCAGTGTCCCAAACCCCTCTCCCCTTCTTCCTTCTCTTAAGCTCCCTTTCCAGTGCCACCTCCCACCAATCCCTCCTGGCCCTCCTTCTTTCTGTGCCCCTCTCTTCTCTCCCTCTTCTCAGCCAGTCTCCCTAGGGCTGGATAGAAGACCCCTGCAGGACTTGGCCTCACTTACTTTGGGACCATCAGTACCAGGGGTGCCAGGGAGGCCACGGGCACCTTGGAGGCCTTGTGCGCCAGGAGAGCCACGTTCACCTGGGAAACCCCTTTCACCCTGTGGAAGAGACACCAGGCAGCAATCAGGCAACAGTGGTGGGGAAGATGAGGTGGGGTCCCCAAGGCTGGCTGTGGTGCTGGGAGGCATGGGAAAAAGTGAATGGAGCGAAAGCAGGCCCAGGGACACCCTGGCGCTGGGTGGCAGGACACTTACCCTGGGACCCACAAGGCCAGGAGCTCCAGCTTCACCAGGAATACCCTAGAGAACAAAAGTGTGTAAGAGTGAAGGCTGCCTGCTCTGCACTCCAGACCCCAGAACCTGCCTCCCTCAGTGAGTACACCTGCCCTCATGTCCACAGCAGGGCTGAGCTCAGACAGTTGTCAGGAGAGCTGGGAATCAGGTCTGGGACATTCCCAGGCTTTGTGGGGCTCTTCACACACCCTTTCCCTTGTCTTCTAGACATCAGCTAAACAAGTTCAGAGAGCTCCATACTCACCTGGTCACCTTGTTTTCCACCTTCACCTGGGGGACCAGGCGGGCCAGGAAGTCCCTGGAAGCCAAAGTGACATGGATTAGCAGAGAGTTTAGTTTGCTGCCTCAGTCTCCAGGAAGACACAGCACAGGGCAGACCGTAAGGAGAGCAATGAGGGCCAGATAGGGGAAGCCCTGTCCTCTGGATCCTCATGAGAGGAGTGGGCCTGCTACCCATAGTGTGTGCCCAGAGAGCTCTAGGCATGGGGAGGGGATTACATAGAAAGTCTGGTCCAGCCACCTACCTGGAACCCTGATGGCCCAGGAGCACCCTGCTCGCCTCGTTCACCAGCAGGTCCCTGCAGAAGAAAGAAAAGGTAAGCAAAGCCAGGAATTTGGAGAACCTAAGGTCCTCGGATTCAAGAAGCCTCCCTGCACTGACCAGCCAACATGTGGCTGGGCACTTCTCCTCCCTCATCCACCCACACTTGCTTCCTGTAAGCAGGTCCCACTGCCTCCAGCACACCCTCTCTCATCTGGGGATGGTTCAGCCCAGATCCATGTCTGTCATGTCCATTAGGTTAGGTCCTTTGTTTTAGCTCTCACAAAGTCACCCGGAGAAGCTAGGTAGGTACTTACAGCAGGGCCAGGGGGTCCTGCAGCCCCTGTCTCACCATCTTTGCCAGGCAGACCCTACAAGGCAGAGGAAAAGGAGTTATGATGACATATGTCCCATGGTGTCACCTGTGACCAGCAGATGTATTTTGGGGGGAATATGAGGTTTTCAGATCAACAAGGTCCTCAATGGAACTCCATTTTTGCCCCTCCCTGTATTTCCCTGCTGCACCCACCATTTCCCTCAGCTTTTCTCTACATAGACATCTTCCTCTGTACCTGAACCTTGCCTCTGAAACCCCTCAGCAGCCAGTAGATTCTCTGGGTGGATCCCAGAAGGCACAGCCTAGCACATGCTCATCCATAGGAATCAACTCTTGATAACCAAGACTCTGAAGACCATGTTTAGGGGCTCACACCTCCCGTTCCTGATCGGTATTCCACCAACACCAAACCACAGACCATGAAGAGAGCACTTACTCTCAGACCAGGAGCACCAGCCAGTCCCTTCTCACCAGCTTTGCCAGGCTCACCCTGAAGGAAGGGGAGAGAAAATGATAAAGTGGATAGTTGAGGATGGAGTGAAGCATAGAGTAAGCTAAGGAGCCTGGGGTCTGAAACCCCATCCCAGTGTACAACTGAAGGTAACATCAAACATCAGCCCCTCCTCATATTTAGAGGCATCCAGGCCACCAGGCTCTATGGCATAATGTCACAGAGGTGATGTCCTAAGGTTCCAAGGCACTCACATCTCCCCCAGATTGCATGTGTCCATGGTAGGACATAGAAGACAGAGCTGTCCATGACATTGAGAGCCCACTGGTCACCTGCCCTGGGTTAACTCTGTTCAGAAACCAGCTCTTTCTCCAAAGGATATAGAAGACGACACAGGAGATGACAGAGAAAACTGTTACTTACGTTGGCACCTTTGGGGCCAGGGAAACCCATGACACCAGGCTGCCCACGAGCCCCCTGTGGACCAGGAGGTCCAGGACGACCATCTTCACCAGGGGCTCCCTGAAAGACAGGATGCCATTCTCCAAACATAGTCCCTCTGATCATATTTTCCCATCAATAGCTAAGTGTCTGCTGTGTGGCAAGCATGGAACATACAGGTTGACTAACCCCACACACATGGACCCATTTACAGGAAGGTGCTCTCCTGGCTCAGACATCTCCCCTGAACCTCTAATCTTTATCACCACTTCTCCAACAAGATGCTCAAATGCATTGTATGTGCATGTGTGCATGTGTGTGTGTGTGTGTGTGTTTTTAAGAGCTCACAGTACAGGTCACACATGCCCATAAAACCTACCGTCTATCTCTTCTGTCATTCCTAAACTCTACAGAATCCTAGGCTGCATTTACCCAGATTCCCTTCCCATTGTCTCCTGAAGGATACCCCCTTTCTATCCTCCTAGGAACCTTACTCCGGATGATTGACTTACAGAAGGACCAACTTTGCCTTGAGGGCCAGCATCACCAGGACGACCCGTAAGACCCTTTTTTGCAGGAGAGAAAAAAGAGACTCATGTAAGTCAGGGACAGACTCGAAACCCCCCAGTTCTAGCAGCACAGATTAAGAGGATGCAGGTGGGAAGGGTGTGGGGGTCTGTGTAGCAGCCAAAATCAAGGACAGCAGCAGTGCCCCCTTCCTTACCCGGGCTCCAGGAAGGCCAGGTTCTCCAGGACGACCCGGGTCACCATTGGCTCCCTTGGGACCAGCCAGGCCACTAGGCCCTCGCTCTCCAGGGGCACCCTACACCAGAGGAGACAAAGTCATTGGAATGCTTTGTAACCAGGGAAACAGGGAGAGACTAAGCCCCTCTTTCTCCACTCACCTTGGGACCTGCCAGACCATCTTGACCAGGGAAACCACGGTTGCCAGGGGCACCCTAGGGAGAAGTAGGCAAGAGGCAAAGGGTAAGGATGGCTGCTCACCCACATGCCTGGAATGAGACCCACCAGGCTCCAGGGGACTATCCCATCCATCTCCTAACACACTATCTATGGGGCCAGAGCCACAGCCTGCAAGACCCTAACATCTGGAACCTGTTCCCACCTCTTTAGGAAGAAGCTCACTGTTTATGCCACCCTTGGCACAGGGCACAGACAACATAAGGATGTCTGTGCCCCTGTTATTGGAGGGGACAGAGAAGAGAACATTATCCAGAGAACTCACTGGACATGGCCAAATAAAAGAGCCACGGGATCAGACTTGTAAACCCGGGACCTCTTGCTTACTTACTCTTTCTCCAGGGGGACCGATAGGTCCAGCACCGCCAGGCTCCCCTCGAGCGCCTCTTTTACCTTCCTCACCAGCAGGACCAGGGGCACCCTGGGGCCCTGCAGGGCCCTGATGACAAACACAAGAAAAACAGGGTAAGGTTTTCACCTTGGGAATAGCACTGGCCTGGTATGCAGAAGAAGTGGCCTTAGGAATGTTTTGGGGAGGGGAGGGGTGCTTGGGCAAAGAGGGGCCAGATAGGGTCAGCCATGGAAGAACAGCAGCAGCCCAAGAGAAAGAGATGGCTTGAAACTCAAGCTACTCCAACTGGGAGAGGAAGCCATATCGGGGTCTCTCCTACCCTATCTTGCTCCCTTCTCCAGGTACAACAGGAGAGGACCAGGGATAGGGAACAGCTTGGGGCAGGAGTCATAAGCTAGATGTGTGGGGACAGAACTACAGTAAAGACAGACTTGAAGGAAGATACTCACAGTTTCTCCCTTGGGACCTTGTTCACCTTTGAAGCCAGCAATGCCAGGCTCACCCTAAAAGAGAGAAAGAAAAGTGCTCACACTGGGTCCTATCTAAAGAGCTTGCCCACCTACTTTGGTGAGCCAGGACAGGAGGGCACAGAAAAGGGCCATGTGGGTAGGACATGGGGATCATTCCAGGCTCTTACCATCTGACCTTTGGGACCCAGAGGACCCGTTGCACCTTGAGGACCAGGAGGACCACGAGGCCCAGGGAAGCCAGGGGCACCAGCAATTCCAGGAGCGCCCTGTCAGTGTGAGTAGGAGAAATGTTAGCAGAGAGGATGAGGAGGACCTGAGCCGCCCTGAGGACACAGCCCGGGACAGTACTTACAGCGGATCCTTTGGCTCCGGGAATGCCGTCGGTTCCTGGGTTACCCTGGTGAGGAGATGGTATTGCTGTGAAATATACAGCAAAGAACCAACCCAACCATCCTGCCCACCAGGCCCCAACCTAGGGGTCAGGGACAAGTGCTGTCACTTCAGCAACATTCCTGCTGCATCAGGTGGACTATGGGCAGAGGGAGACAGGTCTGGGGGTCAGTGGGAGGTGCCTGGCCAGCAGGAGGGTTTAGTGGTTGGGCCCCAGTGCACTCAGGTTGGGCCCCAACACATGCACTCAGGAGGGCCAAGGCCACAGACGTCAGAACTTACAGAAGCACCTGCGGGCCCAGGGGACCCAGGATTGCCAGGCTCGCCACGAGGACCTTGAGCACCTTCAGGACCACGTGCACCAGTGGGGCCAGCTTCCCCCTGGGAAGAGAGTAGGAGGGTGAAGGGAGGGAGGGGCAGCAGCAGTAGTTCAAAGCCAGCTGTGTGCACTACTCTCGCACATGCTCGTACACCTTCCAGGGAGCAGGCATGAGGTGAGATCCCACTTCTGCCTCCTCTGCTCTGCACCTCTCCTCTCTGCCCTGTCAACCCCACACAACTACCCAGATGCCTCCTGGGTCCCCGCAACAGGCAGCTTGCTGGTCCCGTCAGCCCTGTCAGAGACCCCTGGGTTAGGGAATGTGCCATCTTAGGGCCATGGGATGATGGACAGATGGGCAGCCCCTTTCCTGTCCCCTTTGTGTCTTTTCTTGGATGGAAGAACAGAAGTCAGAGGGCAATTCCCAAGCTCTGGGCCTTCTGTTTCCTCCAGCATCTCAGCTCAGAAGTGACTTCATTTCTGTCTGGCCTGGGTGATCAGAGCTGCTCCAGGCTTCGGCTTGTTGGAAGTGCCAGTAAGCTAGAGCAGAAGCAAGCTGGGGCAGGCTCCCCGACTCTAAGTTAACTGGCAGGCCTCTCCTATATACAAACTGTCTTTTTATTTTCATTTTTTTCCTAAAAGTCACAGCTCGCTGTGATCTGGCTCTCTGGACTGAGCCCCTGGGGAAGGCTACTGGCCTGGAGAGAGGTCAGAACCTCCTCAGGTTTCTTCACACAGCATTCTTGCTTCACTTTGTAATTATTATTTTCTAAAGGTCAGGCCCCCTCACCTTCCGCTGTCCCTCCTCACAATGGGCCTCCTTCACCCGGCTCCCAGAGGCCTCAGACACTGTCTGGTTGCCATGGAAACCCCCAGGAGTGGAAAAGCAACCTGATGCCAGTGACACAGGGAGGCTCCTTATTCATTCCCAGGGACATTCACACTGGAATCCCTCCTGGGCCACGGGGCCTTTCCCTGAACTGGCTGGCCTCCCACTGGCCTCTATTAATCCTTGGAAGAACCATTTTAACAAGGGCCCAAAACCCAAGTGAAGTAGAAACAGGAAGGGGGTAAAGGGCATAGAACTGTCTCCTTGCTTCTGTCCCTCCCCCTTCCCCTCAAGCTCCCTCTGGGTATGTCAGCACACCCCAGGCTTGGTTTTTTTTTTTTTTCCCCTCCCCTCCCCTTCCCAGTCTTCTCCCACAGGTCTCTAGATTTCCCTCTTTCTCTACAAGATGGACCTCCAGCCCCTATCATCTTTGAGAGAGAGACTCTGGAAATACCCAAAGAGGCTAGGAGGCAGAGACTCTTTAATAGGAAGGAGGTATGACAAGGGACCTTAGCAAGGAGGAGAGTGCCTTGACTCTCTGAGATTCTCAGAGATTCTCACCTTGGCACCAGGAGCTCCAGGGAAGCCAGGACCACCTGCAGGACCGACAGGACCCTGGAGAGAAGGGGAGAAGGTGAATGCTGCCAGCCCCCAGAGAGAGAGACCCCATCTCACACGCCTTTCTCATTTTTGATTGATTTTTGCTCTAGCCCCTTGTGGCTAGAAGAACCTATCCAGGCTGCTGTCCCTGGAGAACTGCAGAGAGATGCCTGGCTTTACCTAGTAAGTTTCTGAGTCTACACATCATGAGAAGTCACATGGCTTTGACCTCTCTTCCTAGAAAAGACTGCAGCTGAGGACATAGGCTGCTTGTGGTGTTTCCAATACTCTCAAGGGACAGGCCACCTACTTCTTGATGCCAAGCACAGGAGCAACCCTACAGACCTCAGGTCTGCTCCTTGGGCTGCACAGCTACTGTCACCAGTTAAGGATGAGGGGAACTTACCGGAGGTCCAGCAGGGCCTGGCTGGCCATCGTTGCCTCGGGCACCCTGTGTGTAAGAAAAAAGTCACTGTAAGAGGTGCCCACTGATCCAGCTGTGCCCACTACAGCCAACCCTCACATCAGATGAGGGAACATGGTGTTGGGGTACCCCAGGCTGAGCATAAGCAGGGTGTGTGTCTGCAGCAGGTCAATTCCTATGGGGTATCTATGTGAGTGGATGAACAGAGGGCACCAGGGGGTAATGAAGCTTGGGCAACTTCTCAATCGTCCTGTCACTTCTAAAACTTCAGTTAGGTCCCAAGTATTCCTGACTTTAAGCTTGATGACCATTCAGAAAGCCAGTGAACTGGGCAAAAGGAAGACTGCAGAAGCAAGCGGCAGCCTGCCTGTCTGCCGGAAACCCCTGGCTCAGGCTGAGCCTCCTCTCCATGAACTCTGAGGTAACCTCTGGGCCCTCCCAGACAATTGCTGTTCAGGACAGTAGAAATATTCCCCAGGATGCTTTCTTCTGGCCTAGGAATCTACTCAATGACAAGGACAGGCTACCAGCCCTGACCCACAACCACACCTGAACTCGTATCTCTGAGAGACTTGTCTTTGCCAAGCAATCAAAAATCCTACTCTGCAGGACTTGGGCTTTGAGAGTTCCACTAGTTCTGGATGAAAACCTCAAAGGTTCTCTCTCAAGTGCCTATGGGGCGTTCTACTCTAACTCCAGGACCCATTACATTGGGTATAGCCAGGCCTCTCCAGCAGCTCTTCCTGGCTGAGCCAACTGCTCTGAAAACCCTAGCGTACCTTCCCTCCACAATTAGTCAGCAAGGCCTCAGGAACACCTCTAGGAGGCCTCTGGGAGACTTCAGACAGAGACCAAGCAGAGTGAGGAGGGCCACAAAAAGCCTCAACACAGTGCAGAGAGCAATCTAAGCTGAATCTCATAATCATGCTGCCAGCATGATCACTATGTGGACAAGAACCACCAAAGAGAACCAAGACCTGGACCTGCCATGTCTAGTAAGTAGGAAAGATAATGTGAGAGGCAGCAGGCTGTCTTTACCCCTTCACAAGGGAGCCACTCTAGCCTCATTAGAAGCCCCAAGCCAGACACTCCTCCCACCTCTGCAGAAGCAGAAGCCCCACAGCCTCCCTCCCCTGACACAAAATGACTCTGTCGAGGTCCTTGGGTAGCTCTCATTGACAGCAGTAGTCAAGGCTGCTTGGTTCACAGACCTGCTACTGAGGGAAGTTTCCTCCACCTAGATGCTGGTCTGAAAAGCAGCAGCATACAGCAAGCTGATTTATTTCAGTTGCCCTGCAAGGACCTAGGAGGAGGGGCTTCCAAGCTCGGTTGGCTGGGGAGCAGACCAACAGAAAATCTTTCTTAAACACATCATTCGCCTGACCAAGCACCTACAAGGCCTCTCTATTGCCTGGGGATCCAAGCTAACCGCCTTCATCTGGCACCTATGCCCTCCATTCCTGCCAGACCCCTAGCTCGTGGATTCCCACATTAACTAGAAGCCAGCAGAGTCTGTGTCCTCAGTACCCAGTCTGTTTATTCTTTCTGGGCCTCAATTCCCTCTTCTCTAAAATGAGGCTAACAGATGCCACCTCACAGGATAAGGGGAAGATTAGACAAAGCAAAGCATGCCAGGGTGGAGATCACTGGTGTCATATCACAACACAACCCGTGGCAGCATCAAGCATGGAGGCCTGTGAGCCTCTCTTCCTTTTTTCTAGGGTGCTGTCATCCAAATCAAGAGAAAGGGCAGAGTCGATAGCATGGACAGCTACTACTATCCAAGTCTGTTCCTGAACTCTGCACAAATTAGGAAGAGGTAGAGGCTACTGAAGGGGTGACTTGAAGAGGCCAGACTGCTGAAGAGACCCTTACTCTTATACCCTACTCTCCTATAGCACCCCACTCCTTCTGCTCTGCAGCCCCCACCCCCTAGCTCGGGAGTGGGAAGACTCAGGTTGGAAATTTCTCATATGATGATGCTCCCTTATAGCTCACCAAGTTGGGTTTTCTTTGTTAGGAGTTGAGAAAGGTCTCACTGTATGGCCCACGCTGGCCTTGAACTTGTGATTCTCCTGCCTCAGCTTCTCGGGTACTAGGACCATAGGTCTGTACCTCCTAGCCCAGCTTATCACAGAGTTGTTTAGAGAGATCTACTTGCAAACTGTAAAGTATTGAGCATATGGTGACAACTGGCTTTGAGGGTTTACTCACAGCAGCACCAGCAGGACCAGTCCTTCCTCTCTCACCAGGCAGGCCTCGGGGACCCTGCAACCAACACAGTTCAAGCATAAGTCGGCATAATGGTGGACTGTGTGATGACTTCTACAGGAGGGCCCTCCCCACCCACGGTGGCCAGGAAGCAAAGGACAGCAACCCTGCTCCCAGGGCACAGCGAAGCACAGAGCTTCCTCCAGGCAGACCAATGTGTGTTCCTGTTGCTGCCTGAGGAGCTCATTTCTTACGACAGATGAATGCCACAAAACACTGAAGACAAGCAGATTTTTTAAAAACTGGAAACTTATCTTAAGTGTGTCTAACAGTTCCTGTTTTGAGGAAGTGCAGACAGGTGAAAGTCTGAGCAACCTGTCTACTGCACGTTGGTTTTGCTCATAATCAGAAAACCCTGCAAAGCCAGATATCTGCTCTGCACAAATGTGTGAAGGGATGCTGTAGTTTGCGATGCGGCCCGCTGACAGCTGTTGGGAATACTTTTTTTTTTTTTTTTTAAAGATGTCTCCAGACTATTTCATTTATTTCTACTCCCATCTTTTTTTGAGTTATACATTTCCCCCACCTTCCTTCCCTCCTCCCCTCTCCTCTTCCACTGGCCCCCCTACACCTAGAGGGGTTCATACTCACCATTGGGCCTGGGGAACCATTCTCACCAGGGGAACCGCTCTCACCCTGGGAAAAAAGACATATATGGTCAATGTTCGGAGTCCTAGCTTCCAGAAACTTCCTAGGTAAGTCATTGAAAGATCTGGGTGGTTCAGTGTGGGTTGAGACATGCCAGTTTCAAATCTAGGAGAGACATTCCCCACAAGCTCCAAGGCCTGCTGTTCATCTATCAAGATGTCGACTTTTGGGTATTCCCAACTATGTTCTAACTTCCTAAACCCTTCAGCATCTCCTTGGCCTGACAGGAAGTCTCCTTCAGTCCTTTATCACCAATCCCTGTGTGTTTCCTGGTTCTTTACCTTCACACCTGGAGCACCAGCTTCTCCCTTAGCACCATCGAGGCCTGGGTAACCCTGGGAAATAAGAGAAGCTTCTATTACACATTTGGGAACCCACACATGAATTAATGTGTATACCCCCCAAATTTCTCCTTTGGAGCTTTCCAACACCATTACCCATGATACTTACTCTGTGACCTTTGACACCAGGAAGGCCTGGGGTTCCTGGGAATCCACGAGCACCCTGCAATGCAAAAAGGTGATACTGAGGGGAAAGAAGAAACGGGGCGAAGGCTGCTGTTGGCCGCAGATTCAGCTCACTCAGGCCACCAATGAGAAGCAGGCATCCAGACATCTCCACAGCTCCCTCAGCCAAACCCAGGCCATCACCTTGAGCTCACACAAATATGATCGCCAACTTGAAGGCGGGATATACAAAGGAACCATTAGTACCCAATTTTACAAGCTCAGCTGTATGGTCTAAGGAGGGAGACTGGAAAAGCCTTATGAGACTAGGAAAGGTGGAGCTTTACCTGAGGGCCAGGAAGGCCTCTTTCTCCAGATTTTCCAGGTTTCCCAGCTTCGCCCTGAACAGAAAGAGAGGGGTCTCATTTTTCTCAGCAGTCCCATGAGTGTAACTGGTGTGCTCCATGGCTGTGCTTCTGCCTGCCTGCCTGCCCACCTTGATCACCTGCAGATGCCCCCTCCGTGGATGCTTTTCCTGAGTCACGGCTTATTCTTTGGCATGTTCCTCCATCCTCACTAGGCTCCAACTTCTTCAGCAAGCTTTTGTTCTACTCTCCTCCCCAGAGCTCTGTGGGCTGGCCTGTATGCCCTGACCTCAGAGGCTTCACTGTGTGACGACCGTCATAATAAAAAGCTCGGGGAAGCCAGCTCCTGTCTCTGCTCTTTTTCTGCCTCTGTAGACATCTTGGCTCAGACTGAGCTTTCCTACCTCATTACCAATTGAGATGATGTTGGGGTGTTTGTTGAACGATTCTTTGTTTTTCTGCTCTACAGCTTTGTGCCCTGTGTTTTCCTGTCCCTTCTCTGATTTCTCAATTTCTCTTCCTGAAGTTAATGATGTTTTAATTATTCTCCTCCTCATCGGATCTGAAACAGTCCCCAGAGACCTGGCAAGCTAAATTGCAAGTGGGAGTGTGGGTGGTAGATAGCTGAAATTTAGGACTGGCCAGCTTTGTTCCTTGGGAAACCTCTCTACCCAGAAGCCTAAGCACACACCCTCCCTAGGGTTTGGGGGCTTCTCAGGTCTACTCACATCATCACCAGGTTTTCCAGGAGGGCCTGGAGGACCACGGGGACCCATGGGACCCTACAAAATAGAGAATTTAAGAGATGGTTGGAAGGGAAACATAATGAGCAAAATGCAGGATGGTAGTTTTAGAAGCTAATTATCCTACGAGGAAGAAAGGCAAAATGGTCAGAACAAAATGGTAAAGGAGATCACGGTGGAGGAGGAGATAGCGTGGGCTGGTGACCCCCGGAAGGGGAAGCATCATGATGGGGTTCCAGCCATGCTTGTTTTCTGAAAGAGTGCTCCATAGTTAGGGAGTAATATCTGAATTTCCTATGACCTCCAATTGTGGGAAAGAGCTGGCAGAGCCTGGAAGCAGACAGTATCTTGGGTTGGTGGACTGTCCCCAGAAGCTCCTGGGAGAAGGTATCTTGTACTCACAGAGACACCAGGCTCGCCAGGTTCACCAGGATTGCCTTGAAATCCTTGAGGGCCCTAGAAGGAAAAGTGAGGACACCATGTTAACCCCCAAAACTGTGCTGTCAAAGCTTGATGAGCATCTGCAATGCCACCAAAAGGAAAAGAATGAACACTTACGGGGGCGCCAGCGGGGCCTGGGGGTCCTCGAGGTCCCATGGGGCCCTGCATGGGAACAGAAAAAGGAGAGACTTACTGAGCCTGCAGTTGCAGGGTTGTACCTTCTATTAGCCCACAGCCAGACAAAGGACAAGAAGATACTGTGGGGGCGGGCGCCAAACGGCCTCCAGTGGCTGCTCCCTCTTCTTTCCCACTCCCCCCCACTCAACCATCTATTTTTTATTTATAGTACCATTTGGACCCAGAAGCTGGCCTTGCTTTCTCCTGGATGGCAGCCATGTTTACTAAAGTCTGAATTTCATTTAGCATGTGCCAAGCCAACGCTGCAGGGTGAGATTTCCTGCGGGAAGCCTTATGGATGCAGGAGAACAGTAGCTGCTGTCTGCATTCCTCAGTTCTCATTCCAAGAGCAATAGCAACTGGCCTTCTAATCCATCAGCTACACGCCTCTCTCCATCCTCATTCTTCCTACTCACTCTATAGTTTCATTCAAAACCAGCATCCGTCACCATTAAAAACCAAACTCCTCCGGCTAACTAAATGAGAGCTTTTACATAACCGATGGAGATGAGATGCTCCAAACAATGCCCTCCTCCCATTTGGGCAGCTAAGAACTTCTGTCTTACCATCGGACCTTGCATCACTCCCATCTGGGCACCACCAGCCTTCTCATCAAATCCTCCAGCCATTTGGGCTGCAAAGTTCTGCAAACCAATGAAACAGTGTTAAGAGGCTGAGAGACCCTGGGACATTCCTGCTTTCCAGGGAGCTTTATATGGAGAAAGAATTCTACCTAGTTTCTAGTTATTAGAGATGAGGTGAGTATCAATCAGAATTACCAAGAGACACTGATAAAGTTTTGGGAATGTGTTCTTGCGACAGTGGCAGAATCACTTCCCTGGAGAAATAAGTGCTATTTGCAGAGTCTTAGTCCCTCACACTCTGCTTTGTAAACTTTTATATTCTAAAATGTTACATAAATAAAACATCACTCTTAAAAGGCATTCTTTGTTCTCCAAAATGTTGATGTCTGGAAAAGGCCTGAAATCTGGTCTTGAAATAGTTCAGGAAGGGCTGTAGTAGGCGTCTGTGAGCCCACTCAAATTGGAGAATTTAAAACATAGCAAACCTCCAATTGGCACACATACAAAAGCTGAACAGTCATATAATTTGTTGATTGGTGTGATTCCAAACACGACAGTAGCCACACACCTTCACTCAGTGGGGCTCTTTCATGAGAATGAATAGTTGCTTGGAATGTACTTGGCAAGGACCACAGACAAATGTCTTCCAAGGACAGTGGTCACTACTCTTCCAGAGAAATACAAGTGCCCAGTCATTCTTTTCCCACACCCCTACACCCACCCCCAAGACTTGACCGAATGATGGGGTCCAGAAAGCCAGGTAGCTGAAGGCCTCCTTTACAGAAACCCAAGGAGCAGAAGATCCAGCCTTCAGTCCACAGCCTCAAGCCTCATATGTCAGTCCACTCAATTACAGGCCTGAGGCAAAGCCTATGAACAGGCTGTGTACATAACTGCTGGAAGTCCTGAGGCCAGTCAGGTAACTGAAAGTAGCAATTTAGAAGCCACAATTCTGGAGGGACAGCCTGGAGAAAGGAGAAATAAGGACACTTACTCCAGTAAGGCCAGGGGGACCAGCGGGGCCTGGAGGGCCAGGGGGACCAGGATTTCCAGGGGTACCAGGCTCTCCATCTCGGCCACGAGGTCCAGGTGCACCCTTGCCAGGAAGAAAAAAAGGCTTTAGTGGAGCAATGCATCTGCCCTAGGCAGCTCCCATGAGCCAATCAGGCCTTTAGAGGACCCCGGGAATACAGAAGGCAAGGCTTATCAGTGGAGTCTACACACCTTTTCTCCCTTTTCACCACGATCACCTCTGGGTCCTTGTTCACCAGCAGGTCCCTGAAGATAAGGAGCATGGTGTGATGACAGGAGAACAGAGACCATGATGGCTCAGTTGCAGTAAGGGAAGCACAGAGCAAGGGACCTTTTCCTTTCTTACCTGAGGGCCAGGAGGTCCTTTAGGTCCTTTGATCTGTGTGAGACAGAGCCACAGACCGGTTCGTTAGAGGGCACATTTAGGACAACAGGTGCATGGGTTGCGTTGGGGATAATTTGTACTTACATCCTTGATGTCTCCAGGTTCTCCTTTCTGCCCCTGCAACATGACACATTGACAGGAGTAAGCTGAGAGGAGCCGATAGGCCCCAACACAAAAGCCCCACCCCACCACCCTGTGCTTGTCCTCTAGACTGCCATATTCTGAGGTCTAAAGAAGAGGCATGAACCAGAATAGTATCTCAGTGCTTCTGAAGAAGAACATGGGAAAGCAAAATCTGGGGCCAGTGAAATGGCCCAGTGGATAAAAACTCTATGGCACCAGCCTGATGGCCTATGGTGGAGAGAACCAACTCCTCAGGGTTGCCCTCAGGGTGCCACACATGCACCATAGCACAAAACTCACTCATACATCACATGGGGGAAGGGATATATAATTAAATTAAAAACAGTGTGCCTTACCTTTGGTCCTAGTTGTCCTGTAAGGAAAAACAGAGAAGAACAAGATGAGACAGGGAGCATTTCTTGTCATTCAGACTCTCTTTGGAGAGCCAAACAAAAAAGACCACCAAGGGAGGAAGCAGATTCCTCTGTTGCTCCCCCCATCTTTTTGTGGGGGAAGTGTTAGGATCCCAGAGCCCTTCTGTTGCTGAGGACTCGCAGGGAATGGAGGTGTCTCTAACTTTATTAGTCAAAAAGCATGCATCATGTCCAGGAATGGTAGAGAGCAGGAAAGAGGCAACCAGGGAGGCAAAGCAGGAGAGACCCGGAAGTCAGGCCCCCTTCCCAACCCACGCCCTCCCAAAGAAGAGTTACAAGCTGAGGAAGCCTTACATTAGCATGGAGTCTCCTTGAAGCAAGCACAAAAAAGAGCAGGACACAGAAGTTAATTGCAGCCAGAGCCATCCCAAACTGATAAGTCCCTACCCCATCATAGCCGCAAAGGCCTATGGGTTACCAACACTGCACTGGCATGGACCCCTCAGACAGTGACAGTATCTGAGAGCCTGCACCATAAAAGGCATCAGTGTTGGGGGAGCATTCAGGAAAGGCAACTTCTCGATTCAAGTGTCCTCTCTATGTGAGTAGAAAGGGGACAAAGAGACTTGTATGGGGGTCCTCACCTTCCCCGTAGGGAGATGGGACACTATGTGAGTGCTGGGAAGCAGCATAGTACTTAGAGTTGGCACTGGTTCTAGCTGTGAGATGGTACCTGTCACTGGCATACAGGTATGTGACCACCCTTTCAGAGCCCAGAGACCAGGCACTCCACTCCTTCAGCTTTTCTGCTTCTTAAATGGTGGTCAACACCAAGCGGGGGTCAATGCAAAGAGGGTGTAGCACCATTGTTCTCTACCCCAAAGTGGGGACCTGCTCTGTCCCCCTGCTTCCTGACAGAGGTGTCTCCACATGCATGACCATGTCCTTGAAGGTTTTCTATAGAGAAGACAAGATGTAGGTGACACAGTAGCTAGGCAGAGACTGATTTCCACCTTGTGGCTCTAGTAATTAGCAGGCTTGATGCATGAGGGGAAACTTTAGTGGAACCAGTGTCAGAAACATACTCCTGAGGTATTAGATGAGGGAGGGTCTCTCTGGTGACTTAGTCTCAGTGGGTTTCAACCTGCAATCGAGAAGTGGCCTTGCCCTCCTGCCCCTACTGCTGGGACCAAATGGATAAGCAGCTTCTCAGATCAAAGAGAAGCCCAACATCCATGGAAAGCTATCTGCTGCAAGTAATTTATTTATGTTGGATAAGAAATAAATAAATTACGACCACTGGCAGGGGTGAGGTCAGCTGGGCAGATGGGACAGCACTCTCCGAAGGGGACCTCGGCGTTGAGGCAGTCTTTGTCTTCACAGACTATGTCGTCGCAGAGGATATTCCCAGTGTCACACACACAGATGCGGCAGGATGTGGGCTTCCATACATCCTTATCTTTATATATTTGCCCATCCTGCAAACAGCTGCCAGCATCCTCTGCACCAAGCGGGGGTGGGAGTGGCAGAGCAGGGAGGGGGGAGAGCCAGAGAGAAAGACAAAGAGGTAGCCATCAACTTGACATGATTCAAAGGAATGGGGGAGTCAGACCACACCAGACAGGCCAAGCTTGCAAATTAGCTTTGGAAAACATAACTGATCTTTCGGCATATTTCAGGGTATCTCTTATGTGTCTTGCACTGTGCAAGATGTGTATGTTGAGGGGTGAGAGGGTGGGAATCCTGACCCAGCAAGAAAGGAGGGCTGTTACCCTACTATATTCTCTGTCCAGAAGGGGTGGGGGACTGGAGACAGGGAAGGATAAGTTGGAAGGGGAAAGTGAGTGGTATGAGGTGGTGACACCCTGAGTAGGAACCTAGGGCCATACAGAGAAATGGTGAGACACTCTGCTGAAGACCAAAGACGTCTTTTTTTTTTTTTTTTAATCATCCTCTAGGAAAAATGAGATTCTCTAAATACAGCTGATGGCTAAAATTCAGAGAAAGTGCAGAGAATTCTACCCACAAACATTAGAAGATATAAACAATATATAAATAATAACTTAAAAGGCAAGCTGGGCCCTCCTACAGTGACACTCCTGCCACAAGTCTTGCCTCAGTCTGAAAATGGCAACTCCAATATGGGTGGCAGGAGGTTCTAAACACCCGGCCTTGACTAATATTCACTAGTCTAGACCTGCGTCCTCCAAGAATGCAAAGGAATACCTCAGACTGGACCCTCTCCACCAGTGCCCTGCTGTCTGGAATTCGCCCTGAGAATGAAAACTGTGCTGACAAGAGAGCTTCTCAGAGTGCCAGGGACTCAAGAGCCCGCACCACGTGCTAGGCAGCGCCCAGCGCTGTTTTTCTCATTAAAATCTCAAAAGCAATGGCAAACGCTGAAGATGAATAATAGCGAAGAGCCACAAACCCAAGGAGCTTGGAGAAAAACGGGCCTGCCTTCTGCTCTTCAGGAGAGCGAGAATCCAAAGATTAAAGTCTCTCCCTTTTCTTTTCCACTGGAAGAAACCCATCTAGTCTTTAGTCTAATCAAGGGGATCCCAGGAAAAATGTCGAAGCTGCTGGAATACCCCGCCCCCTTCCCCAGGGGCGCTAAAATAGCTGGAGGTGACGAGAGTGTAGTGTCAGCTAATGATGTCCAGTCCTGACTTAGACAGAGCACTCTATCGCCCAAGAGTGCCTGGAGAAGCCTGAGGAGAGTCGGGGGAGGGTTCATCATGAAAGCTGATCAGGTTCCCCAGGAAGGGAGGGCCAGTGAGGGCCAGGGGCGGGTGGCCGCGCTGGGTGTGAGAGCCGCCCGCTGACTCTTTGTGGCTGGTGCTCCGGACACTGCTCTCCGGCAGGCAGACACCCGGAGAGTAAAAAGTGGGATTAAATGCCTGCCCCCAGAAAGGAGCCAACACCGTAACCAGATCCCCTAGGTGCGGTTGGAGGAAGCCAGCACCACCTTAATTGTGGCACGAAAGGGGCTACAGATAGCATCCTGGCCACACGATCGGGTTCCCCGCATGGCATAAGTGATTCTTTGTGGCCAGCCAATTAAAAAGCTACCTCTTTCGGGGAACTGTTTTGCTTCATCGCTGCTGCACACAGGGGCCAGAGCCCAGGAGGTGGCGGCAGGCGGGCACAGGGGGGCATTGTGGGGTAGGGGAGTACGGAGTGTGTGTGGGGGGGTGTGACCCACCAGGCCTTGCCTCTCATGAATGGGGCTTTTCTCGAGCGCATACAGAGCCCGATTCACAGGTCTCCGCGAGGAACCAGTTTAAATAAATACGGGCAGGGTTTCAGCCCATCTGGAAGCCATCGCTGCCAATCCCCCAACGCAAACACACTTCACAAAGGAGGACTGAGGTCTCTCCCCGCCTCAGCCAGCAGCACTTTTGGAAGCTAGGGCCGAGAAATGCAGATGTGGGTCAAAGTCTCCGCGGGGCCAAGAAGTTTCCCAAACTCGTGGAAAGATGGAGAGGAGGAGCGTAGTGGACTCTAGGTTTTTAACATTGCTGACGTCCATGCTAGCTACGCCTTTCCCCACATCAGGTCCTTGGGTCCTATGGACTCAAGGCTGGAGTGTGTGGGTGTTTGCGTAGATGGGACGACCGTGGGCAAAATCAACTGTGGAGATGCAAAATCTATTTCTACTAGGAGGAGCCTGGAAGGTTTAGATCCCTCCAAAGCTGTGGAATTCCCTCTCTGACAAGAAGGATGAGGTGGAGAGAGCTCTTCGCCACTAACGTGAGAGCCTTTACTATCCGATGGAGAATTAGGGAAATAGTTTAGACACAGCTCACTCCTTTGCTCGCTATAGAGAACACAGTCAAGACCACAACTTTGTAGATGTATGCTTTCAAAGTTAGGACAAAATTATAGTCAGGCCGAGCTCAGACCACGTACAAACTACATTCCCCCAGAGCTCGAGCGCACGACCCCGGCTTAGCTCGCTACCCTGAGCAGCGGGGCTGGAAAGTGTCATCCTGGGCTCCACATTGCTGCGCTCCCACTGCAGCCCTACCCCCGCCGCGCCTGCCGGACTAAGGAGAAGAAAGTCCGCCAGGGCCTGCCGCCTTCCAAAGCATCCTTGGAGACAGCCTGGTTGCAGGAGAAAGCTCACAGTCTCAGAGACAGAGGGTCTTTGGTCCCCACCCACTACACAAACAGTTTCACCTGCGATTGATTTACAGTCTGTAACATAAAAAGACAAGGCTGGAATCCTAGCCGTCGGAAACGTGCCCAAACACGTGGAAGAAAATTCTCTCTACCTAATATACTTTGCAGGCTTCGTTTGTCCTGAATATAATCCCAGACAGTGGATCTTACCCAGGGAGGAGGTGGAAAGGTGCGGGGAACCGCCCTTGGACCAGGGCTACACAGCTGCAACTATAGATAGCCACAAGCAGTTCTTTGGCCTCACCCTCCATCCGCTGCTACAAACACAGTAAAGTAACTCATTGTAGACCCTCAGAAGGGCGGGGGTAAGACAGTGGAGGAGGGTGCTCTTGGGGGGACATTTGGAAAGCTGGTCTGGTTGGAGTGTCAATACTTTTCATTCGTCAAGTTCCTGCAGCCCAAGGGAGGCAAGGAGAGAGAGAGGAGTTTCAGAGAAAGGCCGGCTGACTGCACCTTACCCTGGGCCAGCCTAGAGGGGGAGGGAACTCGAGAGCGGCGCTGAAGTCGCAGAGAACCTCTTTTTCTTTGTGGCCTCAGATTTCAGCCCATCAGTGTCAGAATTAGTCCTTTGTGTCTAGCGCCCCTTTGAGTCCCACGTCCTCTAACCCCAGGACTAGGCTGAGAAGTCAACCCGTAGGCGTCTCTCCATCTCTCTCCTTTTAAGTATGGGGCTTCTTTTGCCGAATTCGAAGCCTCCTGATCAAAGCTGGTAGAAAGGGGCGCGTTCACATCTGTGTTAAACCTGTCACATCCAACACTTTGTAAGTTCATATCCTTGCTTAACACAGGGACCTGTAAATGTCTCCACTCGCAACTCTCACCGAGGGTGCTGCGACAGAGTTTAATCACTCGCGGAATTCGGCTCAGTGGACTCCCGTGCACCTAGATCTCTAACCGGAACTGGGGGGGGGTAGGGGAAAAGAAGGGATGCACGTCAGGGAAACAGGCAGGGGATGTGGGCGACTTACCGTCATCCTGGCCCTGACACCGAAGAACCGCAGCGATGAGCAGTGACAGCAGCACCAGTGACTGGGGAGCCCCGAGGCGGATCATGGCTCACCGTGGGGCCTGGCAGAGCCTGGCCCGGGCGAAGCGCAGCGAGGCGGCAGAGCACGGAGCGGGTCCGGGGTCTCTACCGCGCCCTCATGCAGGAGGCCCTAGGGGCAGGAGGAAGAGGCACGAGACCCGGCAGCCCAGCAGCGCTCTGCGTCTTCTCCCTGCAGAGGCTCCCGTTATATGCGCCCGGTTGCTCCAAAGGCTGGCAAACCTGCCCAAACCGCGGGCCGCCCCCCAGCCCCCCGCGGGGCTGTAACCTGAGACCCCGCCCCCGGAGCCCGCCCAGACCGGACCAAAGCCCACACCTGCCAAGGCCAGACTCCCCTCTCATGAGCCCAGCTTCCCGCCCCCCATGTGCCCAGTGGCCTGATCGGGCGGGGCACCGAGGCGGACTCCAGTCGCCCCCACTTGGGACTGCCGCACAGCCCCCCTCCAACCGCAGGCGGGAAGTGGGGCCTCCGGCCCCTCCCCTCGAAGTTCTGCTGGGGTTAGAGGGGAGGGGGTTGTTTGCAGAGGCATAAGCCTGGAGGTCTAGACCCAGGACAAAAAAGATGAGGGAGGAAGAAGCAACCAAAAGGAACAAGGAAGGTGGAGGTGGGAAATTTAGGGGGCGGGGAGGTGAGTGGAGGACCGAAGTATGAACCCATGGAAGTTGTCCGGAATCCTAAATCTGGGGGACAGTTGTCCAGATCTGCCTTCTAGCCCCTTTGCAGAGTACCTGACTCTGGACTCCCACCTGGAGGGTCCAAACGACAGCCTCCCTCACCCATCCCCCATTCAAGTAGCTATGAAAAAGCCTCCTCTACAACCTAGGTAGACGCTGGGCTGTGCAGATGTCTAGGACAGGGGCTGGCGTATTCCTGCACATAGGGAGACCTGTGTGGAGGGGCGGGGGTGAGACAGGCCAGGGAAGGGACCGAAGGATCCGCAGGGAACTGAGGGAGCCGGGACAAAACTGTGCGTGCAGCCGGATTGGAGACACTGTCTAGTTCGTCTTTTCCTGGCCCAGGTCCAGGGATCCCCAGGGAAGTGGGCACCCTCAGCCTAGATAGAGTAGCGCTGGCCAGGGACTCTTGGCAACTCCAAGGCCCTAGCCAGAGTCTGGAGTCTGCTCCAGCTGGACTCAGTTTTGTGAGGGGCAGGGAAAGCGCCAGAGTTTCCTAGTTGTCCCCCCACCCCTGGGCTCGCAGCCTCCACTCACCTTCCCTGTTCACCCCCACCTTAGCTCAAACTGCCAAGGTCCTAGACTCAGCCCAGGCCTTTTTTCTTTTTGTATAATTTTCATTTTCTCCCTTGTATCCTCTGAGTTTGCTTCATCAAGGAGTGGGGGAGGTCTGTGAGAACACAACTGTACCTAGCACACTTTTCAACACAAAGGAGGAAGTTTTGGAAAGCTCTTGTGGACTAAATTGTTTAGATAACAAACTAGAATTTATTTTGCACGTTGATTTCTTTTTTGTTTGTGTACCGGTTCTCTCCTTCTAACACATGGGTTCTGAGGATGGAAGGTGGCAAGTGCCTTTTTGCCTGAGCAATTTCACCAGTCCCTGCAAAATAGAATTTCACGATACAAGTAGGTAACTATACATAGGTAACTATAAAGCTAGTCATTCAAATAATTGGTCTCAATGCAAGTGATCACAAAATTTAACAGTAAAAGTTTTGAAGAAACTGCTAAAGTAGATGAATAAAATGAAAACCTATATGAAAATGATCTAGTTCAGTGAGCAACAAAAGTGGGATATTTTTGATTTCTCCTTTAACTCTGATTCATTCTGACCAAAGGACAGCATCTACATATAAGAACTCTGGATTGAGTTCTCTGCTTCCTGTAATTAAAAACAGGATTAACAGAGATGGGAACTAATTAAAACAGAATCAATTTAAAGCTTAAACTGGCAAAGTCAGAATAAATGGAAATTATTGAAATTTCACGGCTAACTACGTAATCTCATTATGCAGAGCATAGTGATGGGACCAAAAAGAATGGAAGAGCAAACATCTAAGTAGCCAGAAGTTATGTATCCTTCTTACTGGTCTATTGGTTCATAGTTAACATATTGTTCCAAAGGTAGTGTCACCTCACCAAGTTGATACACACAAATAGAGCAGCTGTTTTGAAACAACACAATGAATATAGCAAGAGAGCTGGGAATGTGGTTCGGTGGTAGAGAGTTTGCCTAGCATACATGAGATCCTAGTTTCTATCCCTAACCCTGGAAGGTGGGAAGGACCTTTGCTGATTTAAAAAAAAAAAAAACAAAAAACAAAAAAAAAAAAAAAGAAAGAAAGAAAAAACCAGCAAATGGAGCTGAGACAAGGTAGAGAAGCAATGTGGAGAATATAAAACATGAATGCTTAGGGTCAGCAGGGAACAGGGTCACTGGTTCTATAACAGGGTCAACAGGTGGCAATGGCTCTAGAGAACATCCTGATGTATAGCTGCCTACATTTTTTTTTTTTTTATGATGGAGACTCATCTTAGAGCCTCATTCCTAATGGCTAGCTTTCATGGTAACAGAAGGTACAATGTAGGCTTCCAAGAAAGAGAGCAGCCAAGAGTCCCACACACAGCTATGATGCCTATGAACACAATGACCAGTATGGTATGATAACCCTACAGGTGCAGATGGCAAGAACACCTTAGCAGTAACCAGCAGTTCTCTAAGTGGACTTAAGACCTTCTTTAAAAGAGGGAAATCATGCCTGGTACTGAAAACTTAGCTAACTACCTGGGGCTAATGAAATCATGGATCTTGGAGGAGAGCCTACAACCACCACTTTACTAAACCAGCATAATTCCTAACTACATTCTAAATATTTGTCCTTATACCCACAGATAAGTGTAGTCCTCACCTCTCATCAAGGAAACTTCTCTTTGCAACAGAGACCATTACGGAAAACCACAATCAATCAAAATGCAAAGTTGTGGAGCCCTGCCCCATTGGATACATCTGCAACACCACTCCCCCACCTAAGGCTCAGGAATTATTGCTGAAGAGGGAGCCTGAAAGATTATAAGAGCTAGAGGAACAGGAAGTTGGCTGTGAAACTGTGTGTCCTGGGAATGTCAGAAAGTCTCACCACCATGACTACCTCAACATGAGCTGAATGAACACAGACAATGCTACCAAGAATGTGGGGGTGGGTGGGTCTGGTGGAGCCCAGGAGACCTCAGCTGCCCTCCAAAAAACAGAACAGTAGGAATCCTGAGAGTGGGAGAAATAATCTTCTCCAGAGAAGAACACACCAAATGGTTATCCAACCAAATGATCAGTTCTGAAAACATAACATGCAAGTAACATTATACAGACCAAGTAAGTTGTAGTTATGTGTTTAGAAATATACATTCCTAATGTATACATACTTTGTTTTTTGAGACAGGGTTTCTCTGTATAGTCCAGGCTGTCTTGGAACTTACTCTGTAGACCAGGCTGGGCTTGAACTCACAGAGATCTGCCTACCTCTGCCTCCTGAGTGCTGGGATTAAAGGTGTGTGCCACCAGTGCCCAGTTTACACACATTTTCTTAATGTGAAAAACTTTTATGCCAACATCAGATAGATGAGGCGATGTCACAAAGAATTTCTGTCTTCCCCACTCGGTAGGAAAAAGGACCTGATTGTCAGAGTGAGGGCTCCTTGTGACATCATCATTTGCTCACACCTTTAAAAGAATACACATAGTAGGCATTAGGAAGTTAGAAGGTAAACAGACACATTTTGTATCTACCCTAAATCAGACAACCCAATGAAATAGATAATTAAGTTGGTGATTTTGTGTTATGTAGACAAAATAAGCAGTTCGCTATTTTTTCCTTCTTTTATGAGGATATTACCTTGGACTTTTCTGTGGTGCTGGGGATTAGATTGAGGGCCTCTCACATACTAGACAAGCTACTCTACCGCTGAGCTATATTCTCAGCCCAAATTTAGACTTAGGTAGACACTACCTTATTGGGAAAGATATTAATAGGAATACTGTAAAGAAAAGATCTCTTTCTCTTCCTCTACCTAAATCCACTTAAAAATAGTGATAAAGTAAGGAAGGATCCACATTCCGAAGAGGTAAGCCCACCCCAAATATGGCAGGCGGTGAATGACATGCCTCACACAGCCTTGGAGGAGGGGTGGACCTGGCTCCCCCTGACACTCAGCCTCTGTTGGTTGGGCTCCTTTCAGGCCTTTCAAGGCGTGTTTATGTTTTCTTTTGGCATTTTTGGGCCAGAGGAACAGGATCCTGACTGTCCAGGAGAGGGCTGTTCCAGATTTATGGCGTACATTCCATTCCATAGGAGCATAAATGTGCTACTATGTGTTCTCAAATGCAAACAGCATTAAGAATCCCACCCAGACTCAAGCCTGTCCCAGTACCACACAAATGCAGTTTAGTGCTTACACTCACCCTCTTCTTCTCCACAAAATAGAGACACAGAGCAAATTTAGATGCTACCTCTGAATCCAAGGGGACACAAGAGAAACACGATGATAAAAATATCGGAAAGAAGCCCCATTTCAAAGGGAGGGAAGAAAAGGAACATTGATGCAAAGGAAGTGAGAAGGGATGAGAAAGGAGGGGAAAGAAAATATTACAAGAAACAAAGACTAAGCAGAAGCTGGTTTCCTGGGAGAAGTGAGTTTGACGATGCCTGGATTTGGAAATGCAGATGTCCAGTAAGAATAAAATCCTGTATGGATGCAAAGGAGGATGGGGTAAGATAGGAGACATGACATGGGATCCAGACAGTATAAACTACAGGAGGCATGGGAATAAGACACAGAAATAAGGGAGAGAATTACAAATAGACATGGGGGTCTCCTTGAAAGGTACTAGTTGCCTATATTACTTTTATTTTATTTTTTTTGGTCTCTTTTGTTTTTGAGACAGGGTTTCTTCATGTAGCCCTAGCTGCCCTGGAACTTGGTCTATAGACCAGGCAGGCCTTGGACTCACAGAGATCTTCCTGCCTCTGCCTCCTGAGTGCTAGGACTAAAGGTGTGTGCCACCACCACCAGGCTGCCTGTATTACATCTATTTTACCCACTTCTACTTATCTCTTGAGAACTAGACCTTTGGATGGAGTTGGGAGAATAAAGATGGGGAAATGAAGATGTCTGATATTTTAGACTTCCTTTTTGAAAAACAAAAACAAAAACAAAAAAGGCCTATTCTTATCCATAAGGATTTCCTGTGCTATTTATTTATTTATTTATTTATTTTAAACAAAACTCTT
Organism: Cricetulus griseus; assembly: GCF_003668045.3. Taxonomy (NCBI): domain Eukaryota; kingdom Metazoa; phylum Chordata; class Mammalia; order Rodentia; family Cricetidae; genus Cricetulus; species Cricetulus griseus. Next base: position 394,495,082 of record NC_048595.1, read on the forward strand.
TCATAACAAACCTTGCACTTTCTTGAAGTTTGTAGCCTTCTGGCTTTAGGAATGTGTGTCTCTCATTTGCCTTCGATGATTCTAGAGGCACTAGGAAAAATGCAAACACCTCAAAGAGGAGACTCCGAGCAGAAACTGCACACGAAGGACCTGGTTCTGCGTCAAATGCAGCTGTTGCCTAGAGACAAAGAGCATCAAGCAACCACATAGCATGGTGGCTCCAGGAGACACCTTTGAAGGGTCAATAACTCGTGAGACAAGACTAAATAGGCATCTACTTCCTGTCTTTCCGGCTCCTTTGAATGCTTCATGCACTTGGGCACTGCAAGCACCGTGGAGTCGTGCCTTAGTTGGCCCTCTCTCCCTCAGGTCAGTTAGTAAAAGGCTTGCCACATAAGTATGAGGACCCAAGTTCAATGCCCAGAACCCATGTAAAACCTGGGTAGGGTGGCAGCAGTGTCTGTAATCCCACACTGAACTTGGTGAGATCCAAGTTCATCCAGCAATCCTATCTCAATGAGATGGAGAGATGGAAGGCTCTTGACATTAGCCTCTGGCCTCTGCACACATACTTACACTCATTGTATGCACATCTGTGCACACATGTGTGTACACACACACACACACACACACACACACACACAAACACACACACACACACACACACACACACACACACACACACACACACACACACACACAAGAAATAAATCCTGGAGGAGCCCTGGCCACAGAGAAGGTGTGCTCAGAATGTTCAGCAGTTACAGATACCTGGGCTCATGTGTCCTAGATGCAGGCTGGCCAGAGGGCAAGTGCAGGAGCTGAGAAGTGGCAGAGAAGAAACCAGTTAGGGAGAGCAACATGACTGGTTCACCTGAAGCTCATGGAGTTTACCCTTGTGGCAGTGTTTGGAAATGACCCCTTAGAACATGGTGAAGGTGTTGCAATTTAAAAAGTGGCATGAGAGAGAAAGACACTATATGACAGAGCTCACATGGATGGATTTTTATTAGGGGAAAGGGAATGGATAAAAGGGGAGGGGAGGTGGAGACCAACTTCTGGAGACATGAGCAGCAGAAGAGAAAAGAGAGCCCAAGTGGGGGGAGACAGAAAGGCAGGCAGAGAAGGAGAGAGAGAGAGAGAGAGAGAAAGAGAGAGAGAGAGAGAGAGAGAGAGAGAGAGGAAAAGAGAGGAAGACAGAAGGTGAACAGAACCCTTTAAAAAGGGAACATAGCCAATGTACACAGGTGGTGCTCTTAGTGACTGCAGCTGAGGACGGATCCTGTCTTACTTACTTACCCAAGGGCAGGCCAGTGCAGATGTCTGAATACTAACAGAGGGTATGGGTTTGCTTTTTCGGGAGTAGGCTATCACAAAGAGAGGATGCCTCTCAGGTTCTCTCTCCCAAACCACCTCTTACCTTCCCCTTTTCTGCTAAGAGTTGCAGACATAGGAAGCCCTTGCTGGTACCAAGCACTCACTTCCCAGTCTCCAGAGCTGTGAGTCAAAACAACTTTTGTTACAACATCCCAGGAATGTTGTTATAGCAACAGAGTGTTGAAAAAAGGCCCATTTCAGAGGTGTGGCTGTGACATCTCTCACGACATTCCCTCCTTTACAAGTAGGCAACAGGTCATCTCTGTGCTCCATTCCTTCAGCAGGAAAGGGGAGAGAGACTGACACAGGATGAGGCCTTGGCTTGTGTATTCCACAGTGTCTTGGAAGAAGGAAGAGGAGACAAGACTCTGTTGCAGTATCCTCCTTCTCACTATGGCCAGCTCCTCACAAATCATGTTCATCCCACTCCAGGGTGGGTAGGCCTTCCAGGAAGTCCCTGAAAAGCTCAGGAGAGCATTAGGTAAGTTTCTAGTGGATTCCATTGCCAAAAACAACATAGAAAGGGAACAGAAAGACACAGTGTCACAAACTCAGGAGGGCACCTTGCCTATTGCTACCCCAGGCACCTATCTGGGGCAGCCAATGTGTCACTGTCCTCTACATTCTCAACTAGACTCCAGCCACACACTCCAGTGCTCACAAACTCCACTGCCCTGACTCCCCCTCTTTGTCTCTCTCACTCTGCCTTCCTTCCTGCCACCCCAACACACTAGGCTTCACTGTACAAGAGTACTAGCTACGTACCAGGCACTTACCAGGAAGTATAGGACACACAGAGTGATCTATTATGAGTGGATCCTTCCCAAAATCCCACTAGCCCTCTAAGGGGAGGGGAGATAATCACACAAGGAGTTGAACTTGGAGGTGACCAAGTTGTAACACACCTTATTATGAGATGGCATGGCATAGTCTGCTCTGCTTCAGAACACCATCAGTGTCATCCCCAGGCAATCTCTCTGCCTCTGGGAGATGAAAGTTCTCTTCCTGATATAGGTTGGGCAGTGACACAGTCTGTTCACATTTATCCCCTGAGGTAACTAATAGTTAAGACCCTCAGAGACTTGCTTCTCTGCATGCTGCCATTTGGGTGTAATATTGGGCTACTAACAAGCCCTCCTCGATGGCTTTTGCTTCCATCTTTTGGGGGACTGGACCTTACCCTGTAGTCTTCATCCAGTTGTATCTGGACTGTGTTCTCATGTGGCTGAGAGTAAAGCACACTGTGTAGTTGTAGTTATGTGTTTAGAAATATATATAACATGCAAGTAAAATTATACAGACGAAGTAATTTGAAATATACATTCCTAATGCATATATACATACTTTGTTTTTTGAGACAGGGTTTCTCTGTATAGTCCAAGCTGTCCTGGAACTCATTCTGTAGACCAGGCTGGCTTTGAACTTACATAGATCCATCTGCCTCTGCCTCCTGAGTGCTGGTACTAAAGGCATGCACCACCACCACCTAGCTCTCTTGTTCTTTTATAACTTAGATTTCTCCTCCTATTTATTCTCTCTGCCTACCAGCTCCACCTCTCCCTCTACTGCCTGGCTATTGGCCATTCAGCTTTTCATTAGACCAACCAGGTGCCTTAGGCAGGCAAGGTGAAACAGCAACACATCTTTTCACAATTAAAGAAATGCAGCATAAACAAATGTAACATACCTTTGCCCAGTTAAAATAATATTCCACAACAAGGCTCCAGCTCTGGCTTCTTTTCCTTTACCTCTATAATCCTAATGGGATCTTCTTGCGCCCTCGGTAACCCCTGGATCAGATACTAAAACGAACCACTGACATTGCTTGGCCAAAGCTGTGATTTTCCTACCTGGTGTGGCTATGACAGGCAGCTCCTTCCATTGGGAGGACTCAGTATCTCTCACATAGGTTCACCTGTTCTTGCATCTGTGGCACTTGTCTGAGAGAGAGCAATGTGCTAGGAGCTAAAGCCAGCCCTCTCTAGGTACCTCCACCGTCCAAGAGAAATGCCTCAAGATATTCAGAAAGTCCCAATTAGCTGCCCCTGTCACCTTGGCCCACCTCCTGGCCTTTAGTGACAGGTAGATGTGTTGGCAGAGGAAACCACTTTCATCCCTGATTGTCATAGCCTGACCTGTGGACCTGCAAGGTATGAGGGAGGCATCTACTTTGCAACCTCACCAGTGGCCTCTGCCAAGCTGACAGTCACTGAGCTGGGTCCATTAGAATTCCATTAGAATGCTAATTGATACTCAAGCAACGACAACTAATTAGCTAGTGTTTCCATGACAGTAGTCTTTAGACAAAACACAAACCTCTAATGGGGCTAGCATTAACTAAGTAACTACTTCAAGTCTAGCCACTTTGTAAGTAGTACAAAACAGTCATTTCAGACTTCCAGCCAACAAGAAAATCCTCCATATACATTCCAAGAGACAACAACTGTGCAGGAGTTAAGAGACAAGGTGCTGGGCTGGCAAGATCTCCATGGGTAAAAGTGCTTGCCACCAAACCTGAGGACTTGAGTTGGATTCCTGGGACCTACATGGTAGAAAAAGGGATTCCTGAAAATGGTCTTCTGGTCTCTACACATGCCCTCAGGACTGTGTGTGCCCTTCTGCATGAATAAGTGCAATTTTAGAAATAGAAGGAAGAGGGGACTCATGGCTCTAAAACATGGTGGCCTTGTAACAAGAAAACTAAAAGACCCAGAGGCAGATATTGGGGTGCAAGCTTTAATCAAAAAAGCAAAGCAGCTGGGCACTAGCTCTTACCACTACTTCAGACTGAAAGGCGATCCTGGCTCCACCAAACCCTCAAACTGAAGCCTCTCCTCAGCATGACTGGAGAATCCTGAGACTTCAATGTCTTCCTATCCTCAATGTGGGTGGAGAATGAACACCTGCTACTGAATGCTGACGACCCTGCTCCTATTTTTTAATACCCCTCTAGTGCTGGGATTAAAGAAAGGCGTGTGATCCCAAGTGCTGAGATCATCTTTGAGTGAACTGTTTCTCTTTAGGACTGGATCAATCTTGTGTAAATCTGGGTAGCCTTAAACTCATAGAAATTCATCTACCTCTTAATCCTGAGTCCTAGGATTAAAGGTGTGTACCACCACCTCCTAGCTTCTGGCTGCTGGGGTTAAAGGTGTGTATCACCACTGCCTGATCTCTATGGCTTGTGGCTGACTTTGCTTTCTGAATCCTCAGTCAAGCTTTAATAAATCATAAATATCACCACATGGCCTGATGGATCCTTCCTGATGACAGAAATCTCTTTGTGCAGTCCAGTAAGATGACTACAGAAGTGTCTTCTTAAGCACCTGTAATGTGGCTAGGACAATGGAGAAAGTGAGTTTTTAAAGTATGCTTAGTGTTGCTCGCTTTTCATCTTAAGTAGCTGTAGGTTGAGAACTACCATACTGAACCATGGAACATGTTCTACTACTCAGTGTGGTTTTCAACAAGGAGTATTGCCTCAGCTGAAGCCCCATTTTGGACCTACAGAATCAGAACCTACATTTAACAACATCCTGTGGGAATTTGTTTGCACATGAAGACTTGAGCATGGTCTAGTGATCCTTGGTATTGCTTACATGCTAGAATCTCTTGAAAGAGATTTGAAAGTCCTAATTTTGTAACTAACACCCATATTCATTTAACCAGAATTTCTTGGATGGGTCCTCCAAGGCACAAGCATTTTGGAAGGGCCTCCAGTGATTACAATATATGTCCAAGGCTGAGAACCAGTGCTCTTCCATGCAGCCAGTTGGGATTGCTCTAATATGTGAGTCTGTGTGAAAGTTAGTGACTCTCCTCCCAGCCTCTGAATTCACTTGTTGGTTCCAGCCAGCTGGGAGGCCAACAGGGCTTATTCATCCTTCTGCAAGTGTAAGAATTGGCTGGGGCCTATGTTTGTTTCCAGAATCTAAGTGAGATGTTCATTAGTTTTTGACAAAACATGTCCAAATACCACACCAGGAAAGGGTACTGAACAAGTCTGAGTGACTGGAGGCTGATTCACTTCCTCCCTCTGGGGCCTGCAGAACCCTGGCATCCCAGAGCAGTCCCCATGAAGAGAGCCATTCTTCCCATGTAGGGTGGAGGGAGGCTGTTGCTTTTTCCAAGGTTGGGAGGGCCTTCCGGGCTGCACCTCAGCAAGTGTCCAAGGGGCACTGGGGCCAGAGGGAAGAGGCGAGTGTTCCTGAAGAGTTGGGATCTCTCATGGTGTTGATCTGAAGCAGGCTTTTGGAGGCCCCATATGCTTTCTAGTGGTGAACGATATTTGCCGAGAGCAGTCTCTGTCTCTGAGGTGATGAAGGCTTGGGAAACTCGAGTCTGAAATAAGCTTTGAGGAAACTGAGTCCCATGAGCGCTAAAGCTGTCCCAAGGGCTAAACTACTAGTGGAGCATCACCTGACAGGTTCACTAAGGAAGAGAATCTTTGACCTAGACGATGCAGACGTGCAAGTGCTTCACTTTGGAAATGGGATTCCCCAACTATTTGATCTCTATCTTAGCAAAACTCTCTCACTGTGCCTGTGGGATTCCTTCAGCTTTATAGTCACAGCTCTCCTGGTGCATTGGTTTCATTCCACAGGCCACCAAGGACTTGGTCAAGACAAAAGTGCCCTCAGGAAGATTACAAAAGAGCAAGCCATAGTGCTTTGCCAGTCTTGGGGCAAGGGAGAAGAAGGTGCCATCATTGGTTGTGTCCTAGACACTGGAGCAAGATGACGTTGCTGCTCTGCCCTCTGAGGGAGGGTTACAAGCATAGAGGAGGTATCCTTAGAAAGCTTTGTCACTATTAGGTCCCTGAACCACAAGCCACACCTGAGTGAAACCTCTCTGTGCTCTGACTAGGTCAAAGCCCAGTTCCCGAGGAGAGTCAGGAAAGAGGAAGGGAGCATGGTCTCCCTCCCACACTGGTGGCAACCTATGCCTAGTGGGAACAGCAGGAGAAAGCTGGCTAAATGTTTTCATCTCCTTCAGATGCTTTAACCCAATTGCTTTTCCTTGTTTCAATGAAATGGTACCCTGCCCTAAGGCCCACTGCTGGCTGGGCTCCACAATTAGCACTTTGTTAAATGATCTCTCCCTTTCAATGACACTTCATTTCCAAGCTACAAAACATCAGAGCCCAGCAGACTCCTTGATGGTCAAATGCTTTGACCCTCTTGACTTAGAGACCCTCCGGTGGGAGGATGGGTGGTGGGTGTGTCTCAGGCAGTGCTAAACCAAAGGAAAATACATTAATAATGTCCCATCTTTATTTAAAATTTTGACATTTTACCATGGATTTCTTCCTTTCTTTTCTTTTTTCCTCCTCCTCCTCTTTTCTTTCTTTCTTTCTTTCTTTCTTTCTTTCTTTCTTTTTTTTTTTTGAGACAGGATTTTTCTGTATAGCTTTGGAGCCTGTCCTGGAACTTGCCTTGTAGACCAGGCTGGCCTCTGCCTCCCAAGTGCTGGGATCAAAGGCATGCGCCACCATGCGCAGGGATCATGGATTTCTTACACTAACATATATTTTGAAATAAAATATATATTATTCATCTTAATGACTATGGTTTTTGATGCTAACATGTTGACAGTAATTTGTGTGTACTCTGAGGGTTGATGATGTAGCTCAGTCTTGCACAGTGTTTGTGAGGCTCTGGGTTCAATTCTCAGAACTAGAAAAATAAATAAAAGCCAGGTGCAGTGGCCCATGCCTGTAACCCTGGCACTCAGGAGTTAGAGACAGGCAGATAGTTGTGAGTTTAAGGCTAACTTGGTCTAAATAGTAAGTTCCAGAGCAGCCATCAATAATACACAGTGAGACCCTGTCTAAATAAATAAATTCGACAATAAAACCCACCCCTGATTCTGTACACCAAGTACAGTAGGACTTGGCTACTTAGTCCCAGAGCCCACGAGACTAAGGCAGGAGGATCAAGAGTTCAAGTGATTCACAAAGTGGGACTCTGTCAGAAAGGGAGAGAGGGAAGGAGGGAGGGAGGGAGGGGGAGGGAGGGAGGGAGGGAGGGAGGGAGGGAGGGAGGGAGGGAAATGAATTTGCACTCTCGGCCAGGTCCTGGCAGGGAGAATAGTGACTTGTCCAGGGTGACACTAATGTCAGAAATAAACTGAGAGCAGGAGTAATTTGTCCATTTCCTTCTTGCCATCAATCTCAAGGACTTCCCTGCTTCTCCAAGTAAGCAGAGAGGTCTAAGTTATGGCATAACTCATTCACACATTATTGTCCAGCCAAAGAGGCAGACACCTTAAAGTTCAATAAACTTCATGCCGTCCCCTAGATATGGTGTAGTTGCTGCATCAAAATACAGACATTGGTGCAGCAGGGAGCTGAGGCCCAGGACCGCATGCCAAAGTGTAGACCAGTTCTCCAACTAGCTTGCTGACCTACCTGTATTGCCTTTGAAGCCAGGAAGCCTCCATTACTTACAAACCCAGGCGGCCATTTTCCAAAACCTTGCTTCTTTGACAAGGGTTCACCACACTGTGCCTTCTCCACACACTTTCTTCCCCACAAATAGCTTGTGCTGCACATAACTGCCTCAGGACACAGGGTAATGAAAACCCAGCAAACAGATGTGAAGGGCACCTCCTCCAGTTTTGCAGTGACTGTACCACCTGGTGGTCCTGTGTGGCCAGGCCCTGAATTACCAGTCAGTTGCCCAGTGGCTGAGTTCTGGCTCTCTCCTCTCCCTTTTTGTCCCCCCATTTCTTGAGGGTTATACAGCAGGACCATGCAACACTCATTTCCACACACAGAGAGCACACAAACACCTCCACAAACACTTCTTGTCATATTTTCAAATTTATCCTATTTTTTTGTTTTAAGGCATATGGCTTCTTGTGCATATTTTCAAATTTTCTCTCGGTGCCTTTGGATTTCTCTCTGGTTTCATATTTACATTTCAATATTCATTCATTCATTTCTTTTTTTCTTTCCTTTTTTTTTTTTTTGGGGACAACATTTCTCTGGCCATCGTGGAACTGAACTTACTATGTAAACAAGGTTGGCCTCCAACTCAGAGATCTGCCTGCCTCTGCCTCCTCAGTGCTGGGACTAAAGGTGTGCACTACTACTGCTCAGCTGAGACATCAACTTTTGTTTGTTTTTTGTTTTCCAAGACAGGGTTTCTCTGTGTAGACCTGGCTGTCCTGGAACTCATCTGTAGACCAGACTGGCCTCAAACTCACAAATATCTACCTACCTCTGCCTCCCGAGTGCTGGGACTAAAGGTGTGGTGCCACCACTGCCTAGCTTGGACTCAACTTTTGACCTATACACAATTGATGGTATTGATGGTATTTTGTGGCTTGAGCGGTGCTCCTGTCTGGGAAGACAGCTCTACTAAGGAAATCCCAGATGTGTTGAGGCATATCAGCCCTGCCTCTTGGTTGAACTACCCTGGCACCAAAGTCATACTCTTTTCTTTGAACATATTGCAGGCTTGTTCTCAAGTCTGGGGCTTTCAGAATTTGACAATGGGATGGGAGGGCTGGGGGAACAGCAAAGAGTTGAGTATTCAGGTCCTATTGCTGTCTTCAAAGAACCCCACTCACACACCTATAAATGCTTCTGCTGGTAACTCTGCTCCAAAGAGAAACAGCCAAGCATTAATTCCAGGCAGAGGCAGGCGGATTGTTGTGAGCTGGAATATAGCCTGGGCTACACAATGAATTCCTGAACAGCCAAGGACTCATAGTAAGACCCTGTCTCAAAATAAATAGGGGGAAAAAACCCCAGAAAACATAAGCTGTATGTGGTGGTTTGAATCAAAATGGCCCCCATAGGCTCCTAGGGAGTGGTACTATTAGGAAGTATGGACTTGGAGGAGGAGGTGTGTCTCTGAGGGTGGCCTTTGAGGTTTCAGAGGCTCAACTTAGGCCCACTGATTCTCTCTCCCTGCTGCCTGTTGATCCAGACAGCATGTCTGCTTTCATACCGCCACGCTTCCCACCATGGCAATGATGGACTAAACCTCTGAGCTGTAAGCCAGCCCCAATTAAATGGTTCTTTATAAGAGTTTCTGTGGGGCCGAGCGTTGGTGGTGCACACCTTTAATCCCAGCACTCAGGAGGCAGAGGCAGGTGGAACTCTGTGAGTTCGAGGCCAGCCTGGTCTCCAGGGCGAGTGCCAGGATAGGCTCCAGAGTTGTCGTGGTCATGATGTCTCTTTACAGCAATCGAACACTGGCTAAGACACTCTTTTTTTTCAAAAAGAAAGAACTAAAGGTTTGAAGAGCTGGAAGGTCCTTGGTATAGCTCCCAGATGGGACTTGAGGCCCCATGTAAACTGAACTAGCTTTGATCTTAAAGACTTCACAAGGACCCCCAACAAACACCATAACCATTGCTGAGGTTTCTCTGCACCTTCCTCTATGTGCAGAGTCTGCTCCCAGGCGGGCTGCTCTGCTGCCTGCTGTACTCAGTTCCCCGAATCTCCTATGTGCCTTGGCCCCTTCTCCTTGGCCCACCTGGCCCCAGGATGGCTGTCAGGCATTCAGTCAATGCTGATTCCCACGAATACAACTGCCATCAAAGAGTCACCTCCTTCAAGGGAACACCCCACCAGCATAGGGGTACAGCTATGTGCATGTGAAGTCAAATCTTAGGAGCCTGTATCTGGCTGTGGCTGGCACCTTACAGCCAAGCTTGGAACAGAGATAGTTTTTTATTGATGTGGGACAAGGAGACTCCTTGATGTTCCTGAATCCAATACCAACACAAAAACCAGGTATCTGTGAGAGAATGACAAGACTCTAGGATTTGATCCAAAATATTTGGGGGGAGGCAGAGTCGGAGTGCTGAGTGCAGCTGTAGATTAAATAGCTTTGGCCATGAGTTAAAGCTAGTGAGTGACGGATGCTTGGGAGTTTATTATATTATTCTCTCATGAAAGATGGAGGGACATGGGAGGAGGGGAGAGGGTGGAGGAGGAGGAGGGAGGGACTGCATTGAAAGGCCTGGCCAGCTCACAGTGTGAAATCTAGCTTCCTAAGATGGAAACCTACCTGTCTCTTTGTAACACCCTAAAACTAGAAAATCTGTCAGTACAGACACAAATTCCTTCCTTCCCCCTGGCCCCAACCCTCTATCCTCTGCATCATGTAGAGAGAGGGACAAGAGTCCCCCAAGGTCATCTTTGTCTACATGCACCCTCTCTGTCAAATCTCCCATCAAGAGCTATGTGGGGGCAGGGAAGGGGTCACCTGAGGCCTAGGACTCTGCCCCTCCATCCCAGGAAGAAGGAGCCACACTGGCTGGGTGAGCTTGCACAGGAGACAGTGAGGACCACATGTCTGGATGTGCCTGAAGTAGAAAATTCACAAATTCCAAGTTCTGATCCCAAAGCAAACTCCCCAGCCCAGGTGGCTATGTCTCGCTTGTCCCCTTCACTAGCTCCGTGGAGCCTGGGAGGCCAAGCTGGAGGCTTTGAAAACCAGCTTGTGTTTGAGTTGTGAAAACAGCAATGTCTGTGGTGTTTGTCCAGCAGAGAAGGGGCCTATTTTCTTCCTTCCAAATGTAAGCTTGAAAGATGCTCCGTAGATTTTTTTCTTCAGACTTTCCACAGGAAACATAAACAAGGAAGAAAAATGACTGTAGGTGCTGAGACCTGAAGTGGAATTTCAACCCCGAAGGAACTTCTTGGTAACAAGCGCTCTCTGTCCCAGGGAAGACTTCAAGAGAGTTGGCTGGGTTTTCCTGTGAGAAAGCCTTCACAGACAGGCGCAGGGGTGGGGGGGGGGGACTGGACCAGTTCTTCGGTCTGGCTCTACCACATCTCTTTGCCACTGAATGAACAGCCCTCGCTTGGGCTTGTCTGCTGGGAGATTCCCTAGCTAGCGTTAAAAATGTGTGTGATAAGTGTGTGTGTGTGTGTGTGTGTGTGTGTGTGTGTGTGTGTGTGTGTGTGCTCATGGATGTCAGTGCACACTGGTGAAGGGGTGCATATGAGGCAAGACAACAACCTTGGGGTGTGTCATCTTCAGGAATGTTGTGCACTTAATGAGAAAAAGAATCTTGCTCACCTGGAGTCCACCAAGTCAGCTAGACTGTCTGGCCAGTGAGTCCTAGGGATCCTCCTGTCTCTGGCTCCCCAGCTCTAGGATTACATGTGTACACCACTGTAACTCCATTTTTATGTGAATTCTTGGGGTCTAACTCAGGTCCTCGTACTTGCAAGGCAAGCACTTTACCCATTGAGACATCCATGCAGCCCTCGCTTTTATCTTTCTAGATGGTATTAAATGGGGTGTTCCCATGCTAAGGGCTCATCAGCTTTGGGGACATGCACCCAGGAGCCTGAAGCCTACAGTCTACTAGATTTCTCTACACTAATCCACCTAGGAATGATATCCTGTCTGGATCTTATGGTTTGCAGGCCAACACAACATAAGAGCAGTTGTGTCCAAGTGACCTTGACATGCACTGGGGATTTGAATGGGCATAGTCAGATGTAGAGTGTGTATGTGTGTGTGGGGCGGGGGGAGCTGGAGAGATGGCTCAGAGGTTAAGAGTACTGACTGCTCTTCCAGAGGTCCTGAGTTCAGTTCCCAGGGTGCTGGAGAGATAGCTCAGAGGTTAAGAGTACTGACTGTTCTTCCAGAGGTCCTGAGTTCAGAACCACATGGTAGCTCACAACCATCTGTTATGAGATCTGTTGCCCTTTTCTGGTGTGCAGATATACATGGAAGCAGAATGTTGTATACATAATAAATAAAAACTTTTTAAAAAAGAGTGTGTGTGTGTTGTATGTGGGTGAATGTGTGTGTGTGTGTGTGTGTGTGTGTGTGTGTGTGTGTGTGTGTGTGATATGTGAGTAAGTGAGGTGTTACAACTTTTGGAAGTGTTTCCTTTCACAGTGGGTTTGGGGATCCTTGTAGGTGCTGAGCCAAGAACCAGACAACATTGTCCATAGTGGTAGCACTGCCAGCTGACTGCTTCCATGTTGGGAGTTTGCAAATTATATGTCTAAAAACCAGCTGAGACTAACAAAAGGCTCCAAACCAAGAAACAGTGCTGTCATCTGTGTGGTTGTCCCAGCATGCTGGCTGGTGTATAATGAGCTTCAGGGCAGCTGACAGAACCCTGTTTACTGAGGCCATGGGTGACATGTCTCATACCCACTGCTTCTGTCTCTTGGCATCTCAGACTTTATCTCCTTACTTATCAATCCTGTCTGGTGATGACTCTGAGCACGTTTACAGCTTAAAATATCTGTATTATCAATTCATATAGCCCCTGTGATAAGTCTACTATATAAGGCTGGGCACATCATTGGAAGACGGTACTTCCAACTGGAGCTTTGATATGTCAAGTCCGAGAAAGACTCAGAGAACATTGCTTCTTTTAGCTGAGACTCATCCATCCTATGTATATAAAGCCACTCCAAAAAAATCCAAAAATCTTTCAATGCTTACAAAGGTTGCTTGGCTTTAACTAATCAGCCCATCCCAGGAAAGTCAGTCACCTGAGAGTGACTGTCCCACGCCTATATCGTGCTTCTTCTGATGTGGTGAAATAAAAAGGGGATTTCTGCAGGTATTTTTGTGGTGAGATACACTAGCTGTGGTTGGCTCTGGGAAGAAATTTGGAGACAGTCAGGAAGGAAATCATTCTGATGAGGCTGAGAAAGAATGATATAGAAGTTACCAGGGTGCAAGTGGCTTGGCTTTTCAGCTGTGGATCCAAACAGTGAACTAGGCTCTTCTGCTCAATTACTAGGCAGCTTGATATGTTTATGTTTCCTGACACAGGGATGTGGGATCAGAATTGCTTCTGATTTCTATTTTTTCCCAGATTTTAGAATATGTGTATATGCATAATGATAGCTTGGGGATGTGACCCAAATCCAGGCATGAAGTTTACACTGTCTCTTATACATATTAAACACATGCTTGAAGGCAATTTTTATTTCAACCCTAAGGGTTGAACCCAACTGCACAGTCTGGATAGGGCTCTACCACTGAGCTACACCCCAAGGGCCTGATGGTAACTTTAGACAGCACTTGTTAATGCTAATGCATCTTGACCAAGACCGTGTCACATAAGGCTGGGTGAAACTTTTCTACTTGTGGTCTCATCTGTGGGACAGGCAAAAAGCATCAGATTTTGGACCATTTCTGGTTTTTGGAATTTGAGTTGGGGATGGTCAACCTGTTATTTATTTATTCATTTACTTAACGAATTTATTTTGTTTGTTTGTGGGAAGAGGATTCTTTGTTTAGGCAGTGTCTCACTCTGTAGTCCAGGCTGTCCTGGAACTTATTATGTAGCCCAGGCTGACCTCAAACCCACAGCCATAAGCCTCAAGCTCAGTTTCCTGAGTGCTGGGATTATAGGTGAGAGCCACAACAGCTGCCCAGCTGTTTTGTGCTGTTGTTTTTCATTTGTTTGTTTCTGTTTTTGTTTTTACTTTTGAAGTGCTTACATGATGAAGTAAGATAAAACAGAGAAGGAATCAAGAACAATACCAGACTCAGGTCACAGGCAATTAGGAGCCGTTCTAATTATGTTGGATTGTAAAGAGGACAAAGGGGGAGTGCCAGAGGCACAGTGGGAGGAGGTGCAGTCTTGACCTGCAGACAGCAGCCCCTCCCCCAGTCTCTGGATGCCAGGGACAGCCAGCATCCATCCCAGTGAGCGCTAGTGTTTATTAGGAAACCATCTATGAAATTACTGGAGAGGTAGCTCAGGGGCTAAAGCACTTACTGCCCTTGTAAAGGACCTGGGTTTGGTTCCCAGCATCTGTGTGGTGGCTCGAAACTCCAGGTCTTGGGGATCCGACACCTCTTCTGGCCTCCCTGGGCTCCTGCACAGATAGCACATGCATACAATCAGGCACACACATACATACAGAATTAAAGGACTTTTTATGAAGTTACTGGAAACTGCATTGGCAGCACCTTCTCCGAGGGCCTTGCTGTTCAGGAGCCCTCTACAAGGCCTCATTCACTTCCTTAGGTCCCTTAATCTCATACCCCAAGATCCCCAACTGGGCCTTGTTTACAGAGGACCCCCCCTACACACAGTGACCACCACCACCATGCAAGACTTCCTCCCCCCTTCCCTGGCACTGAATGATTTTCTGACATGCCTTTTCTAATGAGGTCACTTGAGCTGGGAAGGCAAGGGACAGGTAGGTAACAAGGTAACACTTCCTGAGAGCAGAGGCTCTCCTTGTACCAGTCATCCGACAGGGAGCACCCTACAAGTTCAAACCCTGCTTCTTGGTCCTGGTTCCTTTAGTTCTTGCTTAGGTTGCTACACAATGTGGGGGTGGGATGAGTCCTATGGCCACTCTGGAGCGTGCCAAAGGAAAAGCAGGCCCCTGTGGCAGGCAACTCCACACTTCCTGCCCCATGGCCTTTTTCTCCCTGCCTGCTTCCCACAGAAGCCTGGTTCCCCAGGAGGCGGTCCAGCAGTCTCTGTAAGTGGACTTCCCAGCTCCTCATAGCTTTGTTAGAAACCTCATTAGCAGTGACAGAAGCAGCTCAGTGAGGCATTCCAGGTGTCAGTGAAGAGGGGCCAAGGCAAGAAAAGCCTATTAAAACCGAAACTAAGGTCCGCCCAGAGAGGGGTGGGTGGTAAGCAGAGTTGCAGGGTAGGTCTCCAACTCAGGCTGGGTCCTAAGGGGTTGCCAGGCCATGTCTCTTGCTTGATTTGGGGGTATTTAAGAGATAAGGTCGGAGCAGCCTTCATTATGTAAGTTTTTGGAGTCAGGGCAGGGCCCAGGAATCTGGATCTCAGAGTCTCAGTATAGCCATTCCTAAGCCTGAATAAAGGAGTTGGGACTTAGGCAGGGTCCTGGGGAGAAGGCCAGTTGAGGCTCCACCACCGTACTGACTGTTCAGGTCAGAGCTGGCTTTGTCCTT
Source organism: Cricetulus griseus (assembly GCF_003668045.3). Taxonomy (NCBI): domain Eukaryota; kingdom Metazoa; phylum Chordata; class Mammalia; order Rodentia; family Cricetidae; genus Cricetulus; species Cricetulus griseus. The sequence continues at coordinate 394,510,348 of NC_048595.1, forward strand.
GCCTATCTAAGTCCTTAAGACTCCAGTGACATACATATATAGCTCTGTTTCAGAGATAAGAAAGCAGACACCTGGATATGTTATTTTGGGCTCTAGGAGAATTCACTGGAGCTCAAGCTCCCAATAATACTTGGAGCTTCCAAACAAGGGGCACATTCCTTCATTCCACCATCAGTGGTAAGCAGAGTGAATGCACGTCGAGGCTGGGGTGATGCTGGCACTGGTTCCACTTCTCTTGCAGGGGAATTAGTGTGAATGTCCGGTATCTGGAGTTCTCTGTCGTGCCAAGGAGGGCAGCTCCCCAAGGCTGGGGCACAGGCTCTGCTGAGGGAGGCTGAGGACAGTGGGTGTCTGTGTGGACACCAGTGTTGCTCCAAGGAGCTGTTTGCCTTTGCTGTACAGGGACCTGCCACAGCCGTGTATTTTTGTCATGCCTGGCCGGGATTGTGCATGATTTATGTTTTTTTTTTAAAAACCCAAGGCTTCGTCATAAAGAAGCTTTGTGACCAGAGTGGACCAGTTATGAAAGGCCTTCCTTTCTGAGAAGAGCCTTCCTTTCTTGGGCTCTGTCAGAGGAGGCACTGCTGGCTGCCCACCCTCAAGGATTAGGGAATTCTGTGCCCACCTTAGGTCTGGAACACACCAAGATCCCACCGAATCACACACCAGCCTATGCCTTCTCCCCACGTCCCTTCTCAGGCTTCTTGTTTCCTCTACTGTCTTAGCTGAAACTCTTCCTATGGGAAACCTGCTGGAGAGATCCCCGAATCCCTGGTGCTTGATGCCCTTGACTTCAAAGGCACACATGTCCCAGGATAAGTCACTTGACCTCAGTCAGTCCCAGTTTTGTCTACTGTAAGGGGGAGCATAAAAATACATGCCTCAAGCTGTCATGGTGTGGCCATAAGGGCCCCTCTCCCCAGCTGGTAAGCTCTCAGAGCACACCCCATGTGTCTTGTTTATTTCTGTCTGCCGAACACCTAACACAGTGCCTGGCACACAGCATTGGGTACTGAGTGTTGACTAGTTCCAGCTGACAGGACTCAGTGAACGGACTCAGTGAACAGAGAATGTGGGGAATGTGCTTGAGAGCTGCAAGCCTGGCCGGCTCTTGATCAACAGTTAGGAAACCATCAACTACGGCTGAGTCTACATCTTCCTCTACAGATAAACAGCTAGAAACACTACCCTGGGCCTGTGAGGAGATCCCCTCCAGAGTGCCAGCTGACCCCTGAAAGGTTCAGGCATTATGCTGGCCTGCCCCTGTTACCTGGTGGAACAGGCAGTACCCTGGTCAGCCCAAGGTTCCATGGGAACTAAGTCTGCACGCAGATACAGAGGACCCCTTTAAAAGTTAGGCCCCTGCCCATTTACGCTCTCTGTTCCCTCTCTCTGTTTCCCCGCTCTGCTTTGTCTCTGCTCTCTCTCTACTCTGTCTCCCACCTATGCTCTCTCCCTGCCTCTCTATGGCAACCGGCCATGGCGATCAGCCATTTACCCCTGTTCCTCTTCTTAGTCTCCCCATTTTGCCGGGCCTTATAATAAACTTATAGTCTTATGTCTCATGTCTCAGCATTTCTCTTTTTCTTCTTTTTAAACAAAAGAATAACAACCCCAATCTCCTGCTTGGGGGGAGGGGCAGAAGACTTTTGTCAGTTCAGTTGCCAGCGCAGGCACCCTTCCTCCAGCCTGGACCCTTACTTCTGGGACTGCCAGCCACTCTGGGGCAGTGGGCGTCTTCATGTCGGCTCAGTCAGGCTGGGCCCCTCTTCAGGGAAGGGGCTGAGGAGTGTGAAGGATTGGTGTGTGTGTGTGTGTGTGTGTGTGTGTGTGTGTGTGTGTGTGACTTTGTTTATTTTCTCTGAAGGATCCTGCTATAAAAATAACCTGCCTGGAAACCTCATCTCCGAGGGGGAGAAAGAACCTTTTGTATCCGAGGAAGTGGTTCTAACTGCAGCCCTGCTCCTGCCTCAGCCCCACCATCCAGGAGGGGCGGCTAAGGTGGCAGGGCCCATGGAGGGCTGGGATCCTTGGTACTGGAGGCCTCTCACAGGCCAGCTGGGGCTAGAGGATCTGAAGGAGGCATAGGTAAGGTACATTAATGAGAGAGGAAAGCTGGGATAGAACAGCCATAGAGATAAAGAGCCTAGAAGAAAGGAAAATCAAGTCCCAAAGAGGCAGAGTGCAGGGTGATTGGAGTCAGAAGAAAGCCAGGGTGTTCAACTTGAGAGCTTCAGAGCCTAAGAACTTAGCACATCACTGTGGCCACGATTTTAGACACAGCTAAGAATTTGATCCCACCACAGTCTCAACACTAAAGGACAAACACAGGGCAGGAAATAAGCTGGTTGGCTGCCCTGTTGCTCAGCCCAGTTCTCACTGTGGCTCAGACTGTGACAGACAGACAAAGGATTGCAAGTACCCACCAGGCAAGACCCTGGGCTAGGTATGTGATGAGGACCTGGTTGGAACCCTCAAGGTTCTCTTGCCCAGGTTCCAGGTACAATAGCAAAGAAGGACCTGGATTTGCAGGTGGCCCATTCTCCCACTGTCTAGCTGGCTGGTCTTTAAGCAAGCCATTTAAATTTTTATTTTCAGACTATTATTCTTATCTGTAAACTACAAACAATAAACTGCTCTTGCCTTCTCACTGAGGCATTGAACAGATCTACAACACAGGGTCTTAATGGCCTATCTGGCGCCCACAATAGGAAGAGGGACTGACCCATTTGGACAATTTCCTCTAGGCACATCAAGTTAAAGGCAGTTGGCTGGTGCTGACCTAGAAGCCACCAGAATCTTAGGAACCAGCACTACTTGTGCCCAGAAATCTGTAGGACTGGCTGTGTTTGCTGTTCCAAGAAGGCCAACAAGAAGCCCATAGAACAGCTATCTGGACTAGACATCAAGCACCATGAACTACACCAGAGGCCTTGGCTTGAAGAACTTTCCCATGGGGTTTTAATTCCTCAACCTTGGTTTCAACCCACATAGAACCAGAAGTGTGTAGGAACCATTGAAGGAGCCATGGAAGATGCCCTAAACATTCTGTCTAGGAGAGAAGGCTGTGTCCCAGAGAGAACAGGAGCTCAGCAAAGGGTAACATTTATCTAACGAAAGTTGTGGGACTGGTGTTGCAAAAACACAAATCAAAGGACAGAACAGATCAGGGTTCCAAGATGCCTTCAAAAAATGATGACAGGAAGAACTTAAAATGGCTTGGCCATAATGGAAGCTATCTTGATAGAATAGCTGCTGGGTGCAGCTCAGGGATACAGAAACCATCACTAAGAGTGGGATGGTAGAACTCCCTGAGACTAGAGGCTTAAGAGAGAAGCAACATGCAGACTGTAACACTGGGGCCACTCCAGAGCACTGAAGTAGGCTTGCACCAGCCAGGGTGCCCACAGGTAGATGAACGGATGAAAAAAGCATGGCACATACACACATGGAGTGCTAGTCTACCTTAAAAAGAATAAAACCCTGTCGTTTGTGGCAATGAAACTTGAGGATAATTGTGTGTTAAAATTAGCCAGGCACAGCTAAACAAATACCACATGTTTTCACTTTTTTGTGGAAGCCAAAAATGCCAATATTAGAAAAGAAGAGAGTAGGATAATGGTCACAAGATACAGGGAGTAAGGATAGAGATAATGGGTACCAAAGAAATTCCTTTGAGACGCTGGAGAAATGGTTCAGCAGTTAAGAGCACTGGTTGCTCTTGTAGAGGTTCTGGGTTCAATTCCCAGCACCCACATGGTGGCTCAGGACCTTCTGTGACTCCAGTTCTAGGGAATTCATCATTTTCTTCCTGCCTCTGTGGGTACCAGACATGTACATGGTGCACAGACACACATTCAGGGAAAACACTCCTACATGTAAAATAAAACAAGTAATTTTTCAATAAGAGAAATTCCTTCTTTTTTTGTTGTTTTGTTTTTCTGAGACAGGGTTTCTCTGTGTAGCTTTGGATCCTGTCCTGGAACTCACTCTGTAGGCCAGGCTGGTCTTGAACTCACAGAGATCCGCCTGCCTCTGCCTCCCAAGTGCTGGGATTAAAGGCGTGTGCCACCACTGCCCATCAAGAGATTCCTTCTTGTTTAGGAGACATTTCACAACTAGGAAAAAAAAAACCCAGAAATTCTCAATGTATGCAAATTTTAAATGTGTGGGGCGATGGGAATCCTAACTATTCATATACGATTATTATACACTGCACATGTACTACGTTCTCTGTCTGTACTCCACACATATGTATTTTACAGCAAACATATCCCCAAGCTGGCCCTTACTGAAGTGTTGGAAGCTGATTCATGGCGTATGTACAGGACAGCAATAATGCTAACAGTTAATAAAAATGGTAGCTCTTCCTATGCATCAGGTATGCATTATCTCATTTAACCCTTATGAATGCCCCTATAAATGATACTCTGGTTGGCTCCTGCAGCATCTATCACACTCCATACAGCTGTGCTGAAAATTGCTATTTGATAGAGTCCACTCTAATTCCCTAGTGTACACAAAAAGGACCTGATTGGCCTGGGTTAATTAGGTTAATTCCAGGACCTACACAAGAAATTGATTTTTTTTTTGTTAAGTGTGTGTGTGTGTGTGTGTGTGTGTGTGTGTGTGTGTGTGTGTGTGTGTGTGTGTGTGAGTGAGTGCAGGCATCTGCAGAGGCCAGAGGAGTCAGACCCTCCTGGAGCTGGAGTTCCAGGCAGTTGTGAACCACCTGATGTGGGTGCTGGGAAAAGAACTCAGGGTTCCCTGGAACAGCAGCAAGTGTTCTTTAACCATCAAACCATCTCTCCAGCCAAGCAAGAGAAAGTTGTCTTCAGTTTAGTCCATACAAAGTATGGGACATTGGGTGGCGTTTTTGCTCTTTTGTCTCTTTGTCTCTTTTGGGGTCTTTTGTGCGGCATACTACCCATCTCCCCCCCAAAAAATCATACATGGTGGCTTATTCTTAGTGCCTGGTCTTAGCTTGACTTAGCCAGCTTTTCTTATCTTAAATTATCCTGTCTACCTTTTTCCTCTGGGCTTTTATCTTTCTTACTTCTGTATATCTTAATTTCTGTCTTACTCTGTGGCTGGCTGAGTGGCTGGGTGGCTGGGTGGCTGGGTAGCTGGGTGACTGGCCCCTGATGTCCTCCTCCCCTTGTTCTCTTCCTGATCCCCCTCTTCCTCTTTTCTCCTTCTATCTATCCTCTCTGCCTGCCAGCCCCACCTATCCTTGCTCCTGTCTCACTATTGGCCATTCAGCTCTTTATTAGGACCATCAGGTGTTTTAGACAGGTACAGCAACACAACTTCACGGAGTTAAACAAATGCAGCATAAACAAAATAATATTCTACCACAATGAGACAAAGCTTGGTTTAAAGACAGAGAAGGAAAAGAGCCCTCTTTCTTCTCATGTAAGATTTCTGTGGACATTTTGGGCTTGCAAGGGAACCTTACTGTGAGGGGTTAACATATCAGGAAGACAGAGCCAAGGGAATTACTGGAAACAAACTAAAGTGTGATCAAGCTATCCTAAACCTCCCATGATTTTCAGTTCTATGAATTAATAAGTCCATTATAACATTCAATTGGATTTATTTTTCATCAGACCCAGAATGTGCAGCCTTCTCTCCAGTCTGGTGGTCATAGGCTGCCCAAAGAAGGTCAGAAATTATGTCACTCCCTTCTAGGGAAAATTGATTTCAATCTTAAAAAAGTGAAGGCAGTCTCACTTCTCTCTGGAGGTGAGCATTAAAGGGAAGGGGAGGTTGATTTTAGTCCAGTGTTAGAGAAGAGTTTTCCTACCATTGAACATCTGACTTCTCAGTGGTTGAGGCCAGCAGGCTAGAGCTTTGGGAGACCACTGCTGATGTGGGGTGCACACTGCTTGACACAGGAAAGCCTGCCATCCCATGCTCTTTAAGTTGCTCAGCCCAGGCCTCAGTTTCCCCCTGTGCACTAGCTGGGGCAGTACTAAGCAAGGGCTGTGGTCTCATCCAGCTCTAACATTCTGGAATTCCCACAGGCAGGCCTCCAGGCCCCAGGGCTGGCTGGGAGAACAAGGCAGTGGCTGTTTGTCGGTGTGGCAGAACAGTAGGACCCATTGAACCCGTGGTCTCTTGCAATAGAAACAGCCAAATGGCACATGTAGAAAAGATAAATTCATCTGTGGGGCTGGTGAGAGGTGCTGAAAAAAACATGTAGCACTTGGGGGCTGTCCAGAGAGAGCCAATTTTCAACTCATAGGCTGGGACAGCTATGTGCCCAGCAGGCTACACTGAACTTCATTCTGCCACAGCCAGGGGGAAGATGGTGACTGTGGCAAGTACTCATGGGCACCATAGGACCAAGCAGAATATGTAGTGGGGGCCTCTAAAGAGAGTCATGGTCTTGATTTTGTGGTTTATAAACCAATGATAACCTTTTTAGAAATATCCCTTGAATAAAATCTATATTGTTCATATAAAAAAAAGTGTTTATGTCAGCAACTTAGACTACCTTCAGCAAACTGTGAGTCCAGAACTGGAGAGGTCTGGGATCTCCTTCCCTGGGGATCTTTGAGTTGGTTGGACTTGAGGCGAAGATGTAGTGGCCATTCTTTGATTTTCCATCCTCTTCCCCACCAGTATCTGAAACCCCATTTGCAGTTATTGCAATGTATAAAAAAAACCAGACACTGTCATTTGTATAGGTAAGAGCTGGAAATGAGGTGGGGTACAGGGAAGGCAAGCCAGAGGCCCCTTAGTTAGCAAGTAACAGCTCTGAGGCTAGAACAAAGCTCCTTGGTCCCACATTCTCTTGTCTTCCATAGCACAAGGCTGTTCCTCCACCCTCAAGGGCTATCTACGGTGAGTAACTCTTGAGTGTTTTTCTTGTTTGGGGACAATGCAGAGCCCTTAGTGCTGGGTTAAACCCTTTCCATGTGCCAATCATTGAAAGATTGGCTTTAAAAAAATGAAAGCAGACTGGGCCTTGGTGGCGCACGCCTTTAATCCCAGCACTGGGGAGGCAGAGGCAGGGGGATCTCAATGAGTCTGAGGCCAGCCTGGTCTTCAAAGCTAGTTCCAGGACGGCCAGGACTGTTACACAGGGAAACCGTCTCGAGAAACCAAAAATAAATAGGAAAATAAATACATGTGAAAGCAGTTGTAACGCTGAAGACTTCTGAAGTCTTGATTTTTCCTTAAGGATCAATTATTTTAATGAAAAAAATAGTCGAACAGTGGAGTTAAAAATTGACCTTTTAGGTAGCACTGTCCTTTCCCAGTGTTTTGAGGTGTTTCTGGGCCACCTTTGCATCAGGCAGCCTACATTTCTCACCATCACACAGGCCCCCAGGGCCTTTGAGGGAGGAAGATAGCTTGTGCTGGGGCTGGAATGGAAACATGGTCACCTAAGAGGTGTGTGGTGAGAGGGCCTCAGGAAAAGTGGTGAAGCTCCTGTTTGGGATGTCCTCAGGTTCCCCCTTACACAGACACAGAAACAGCCCGAAAGTGAGGCTCCCATGGAGCTGCCATCATATATTTCCTGACACGGAGCATCATGTTATTTTTCCCAGCATCTGCCATATTCCCTTGGTCCCTGCAGAGCTTGGGACCAAGGGAATAAATACATTTAAATTTCCAAATTGGGAATTTGGAACCAAAGCTTGGGACGAAAATAAATACATTTAAATTTCCTCCCAATCCAGGAAGTTGGTGGTTGCATCAGATGAGATTCCCCGTGTGAGACAGGTCAGTGTGTTTCCACAGCTTGAGGTGTAGGAATGAGGATCATGAAGACACTAATGGGAGGGGGAGTTGACCCTGACTATGTGGGCTTAAACAGCAGTGCTTGTGTCACTTAAAAAGAACTGACTCCTGAAATGTTTAGAAAGTCTGCTGCTTATTTATTTGCTTACTTTTAAACAAGATTTTTATGTGTATGGGTATTTTGCCTTCATGTATGTCTGTGCACTACATATATGCAGCACCCACAGAGGCCAGAAAAGGATTTCAGGGCCTCTGGAAATGGAGTTAGAGATGGTTGTTAGCTGTCACATTGGTGCTGGGATCCTGGGCAGGTCCTATATAAGAACAGCCAGTGCTCTTAACTACTGGGCCACCTACCTCTACAGGCTCAGCCCAAAGGGGTCTCAAAAGTCTCTGTGATTTGCCTATCATCCCAGTAGGCTTAGCTAGGGCTCTTACTCAAGCTCTTCTCTCCCATTTCACAGCAGGGAGACTGAAACCCAGAGGAGTAAGATATCTTGCTAAAGGTCTCAAAGCTTGCTAGTGGCACTGCTGTCACTTGAACCCTCGTCCTCTGCTGGCAGGTGGTGTCTACGTGTTGTTCTTAGGCTAAGAACATGACATTTGTTTCTCCTCCAAGATGTGGGAAGTTTTGCAAGTATCACTAAGGTGGGCTGCCTGGGGTCCAGGAGTTCGTTAGCGGTAACTCTGATGGGCCCAATATTGGGTAAAAGATTGAGAAAGGCACAGCCAGAGTCTGAGCCAAGAGGCATGTGGTGGGGAGGGCTTAAAGCACTTGGTGTGGCTTTTGTGTGTGTGCTGAGGGTAAGGCTGCATGTGCAAAGACGCACGTCGCTCTCTTGCACATTGGTGGGACAGGACTAGGACTACAGGCCAGCCTGAGAGGTGCTTTGCGGCTCCTGGAATGAATGGGCCTCTGTCTTCAAGGCTGTGTGAGCCTCTGTGTATGAAGGTCCCATTAACTCAACCTCAGCCACACGTAGAAAGGGGAGAGGCCTGAGAAGCCCAAAGCGCACAGTCCTTCTGATTTAGAATTAAGTAAAATATGCAGAAGATAATACACAACTGTAGCTCAGAACAGTGTGTATATTGACAACCCACCCAATGTCCTGCTATTATCTCTTCTTACCCCTTCTGCTAATCTCCTCTTGAGTAGGCTCCAGTAAGTGAACCTATGTGCACGGCCATGTCAACTTCACTCAGTATGTGTGCCCCTTCCAGTGTCTGAAACCCTGGATGTGGCTTTCTCCTGCCTCAACTTTAGCATCCACTTTGGATGCTCATGCTTCCAGCCGGCTTCAGTTGCACAATTGTATCTGTAATGGACAGGCAGGCTCAAGTCCTATCCAGAGGCCCTATGTTCCCACTCTCCCTTGCAGACCTCTCTGGGCCCAGGCCCCTGTTGCCTTTGGCTGTAGTTTGTTTAACAGAGTGACTCCTGTCTGGGAGCAGCCTGGAGCACAGGACACAGGGAGACAGTTGTCCGAGCTATTTTTTTTTTTTTTTTACCAGCAGAGCCAAACCACAGCGATGGGCTTAGTGGCCTGGCTGTGTGCCTTCCTCATCCCTCCAACCACTATCCTGGCCCCAGTTACCAATGGCCTCTGGTTTAAGACTTCTAGTTATCCACTAGAAGACCTCCTGGGTTGGAGATCTGACTTCTGAAGAAGTGATTGGAGCTGAGAGAGGTTCCTGGGGACCAAAGGACAGACCCGTGAAGACCAGCAACCATGCCATATCATCTCTATACACCCAGTGCCTGGCACCAAATAGGATCTAAAGCTGTTAAGTTAGTGAATGGTTGAGTAGAAGGTAGTACAGACAGATGGATGAATATATAGAGCAAAATAAATTCATTTGCCCATAAAGATATTTTTATTGAAATATTACCAGGTGTCTTGACCGAAACATGGGAAAGGCTCAAGTGGAGACAGTATAATAGAGACATCCATCACTGAATCTAAGGGAATGTTATTAGCCCAGACCCTTTCTGGAATGTCTATAGGACTAACTACCTTATAGGTTGGGGCTGTGTAAAACTGATCCACTCTCTATCCTTACTTCTACCCCCGGATTCCTCCCATCAAGGATGCAGTACCTACTAGAGGAGGCCCTGTGCAGCCGAGTGAGGCTGCAAACTGGGCTGTAGTTCAGGAGCCATGGCACTGGGTATGACACAGGGTTGGCGCTATAGCAAGATGCTATGTGCTTGCACCAGGGGATAGATAGGAGGATGGAGCTAGTTTCTAGTGCAGAAGCCTGGCACACGCAGGTACTGCGGTAAATACTGAACCAATAAACCATTACTATGCTTTCTCTCTCATTGTCACCCCCAAATCACTTTCTAACCAGTGTATAAGACTACTCTTATTTTGGAGGAGGAATGAATCAGATTAGCAGCCCAGCTGAAGGAGGAAGAGGCAATGGTATGCACCATCCTCAAGCTCTCCAGCTCCACTCAGGAGTGCTGCCATTCCCTCACAAAGATCCCCGGTACTGAGTGTCTTAGGGAAGCAAATGTCCAAGTCCCCCGCCCCCGCCAGGTCCTTGCTCTTCAAGTCTAGTTACTATTCTCTGCGAGCCTTCCATCTATCTAAATTACACCTGGAAAGCCCGGGTTTGAGGTCCAAAGAGACTGGCCTCCCTCACAGAGTCCATGCTCCAAGCAGATGCAAGAGAGTTATTGGCTCAGGGCAGCCAAGAAAGGCCTCGGAAGCCAGGGAAAACAATTAGGAACAATTACCATCAAGAGAGGCCTCTGGTGAGGGTGGAAGCCATCTGTGATGAAAAGTGGCAGAATGGTCTGGGGACTAGCAGAGGGTGGGGGAAGGGCTGAGAGAACACCGCTTTTCTTTTCCAGTCAGAGGCTCAGGACGCCTCCCACTTAGCTCCTTGAATACAATTTCCCTCACTGGGTAGAGGAGCTTAGTGTGTGTTGGGGTGGTGTGGGTGGGAGACAGAGCGACAGCACTGGGTTCTGCATTCCTGAGATTCTCAACCCCGGGAAGAAGAAACTTCACACTGACAAGAATGAGTGAGGCAGTGGTTAAAAGACAGAATGGACCACTAGAAATCAACCCCCCCCCCCCGTTTGTGTGTGTGTGTGTGTGTGTGTCTGTGTGTGTGTGTGTGTGTGTGTGTGTGTCTCCGTGGCCCTACCTAGCGCAAACCTTGCCTGCTTCCTGAGGCCATGTGGATGGGTTGGGTGGGGCCTACTGGCATCTCTGAATTTCATCTCCCTCTGTCTTTAGGCTTATGGTTTTTTGGGTTTGATGAGACTCTAAAGGAAAAGGATTGGACAGGTAGTGGAGAGAGAAATGACCCTTGGAGGTCACTCCTTGGCTCCTGCGCAGTGGTGGCACATGCCTTTAATCCCAGTGCTTGGGAGACAGAGGTAGGTGGATCTCTGTGAGTTTACAGAGTGCTACACAGAGAGACCCTATCTTGAAAAACCAAAAAACAAACAAGCCAAGGAATCAATGAACCCAAAGGCAGAGGGACTCTGCCCTTCCCTCCCCCTTCCAAACTAAGGTGAAGAGATGAGTAAAGACCCAATCTTGTTCACAAGGGACAACAGAGTGGTCTCACTGAAGGCTCTCTGCCTAGGTTTCAGCTTAACAGAGCTGTAGGAGGTCTTTGGGTAGATGCTTTCCTCAGGAGCATGCTCAGCACACCTGAATACCTCAGGTCCTCAGTTCCCTGCTCTTGGATGGGAGGATGACCTGGAAGACGTGGGCGGCTGTTCAGTGTCTGTGCCCAGTTTTCTCCTTTTAGAAGTGGTGACATTAGTTCCTAATCACAGACTGGGGCTGTTGATGAAGCAATGTATATACAGTGGTTGGCATGTATGTATGAGGCCAGGGCCTTGAACCTTACTGTTATATTACTAATACGATTTGAAGATGGCTCTAGCTGCTAAGTAGAAACAAAACAAAACAAAACAACAACAAAAACCCCCTTGAAGCCAGATACTCTGTAGTGGACAGGAAGTAGAAATGAGGAAGTAATGAGTTAGATTAGGGGCCAGCCCAGCACTTGGGAGGCTGAGAGATGCGGATCTCTGAGTTCAAGGTCAGCCAGAGCTACACAGTGAGACCCTTTCTCCAAAATAAATAAATAAATAATGTCAAAGTGGAAGCTCTCAAAATGGAAGGCAAAGTATGCAGGCACATGCTATAGTTTCCGCATTCAGGAGAATGAGAAGGATCAAAAGCCTGGCTACATAGTGAGGCTATCTCAAAAATAAGCCCATGGGGCTGGAGGGATGGCTCCACAGTTAAAAGACTAGCTACTCTTTCAGAGGACCCAGATTCAATTCCCAGCACCCATGTGGTAGCTCCCAACTGTGTTACTCTGGTTCCCGGGGAACTGACGCCCTCTTCTGGCCTCTTCAGGTAACAGACACACAAGTGGTACACAGACATATGTCTGAAAAACACTTATATACATAAAATCAAAATAAATACATTTAAAGAGCATAATGGAACATGAATCCAAAACACAAAAGTTCAGTTGTGATCCACACTTGGAGACAGAGAGAATGATCAGGAGCTGAGGGTCATCCTTGGCTACATAACAAATTTGACGCCAGCCTGAGTTACAGGAAACTCTGTCTCTTTCAATTAACACACAACTTGGGAAGCCAATAATAGCAATTCATTCACCCCTTCAACCAGCCCGTCTCTTCGGTTGTTCTGGACACCTGGAGGAATGCAGACATTTTAGCAAGAGATGCATAACACAAGTCAGGAACTAGCATCATGCCCAGATGCTGCTAAATACAGAGGAGGAAACTGTGAGTGAAGAAGCTGTAGACTTTGGATCTGAGTGTCCAACAGTTGGAGGAAGCGGCAGAGGCTGGGTGGTTAACACTAAGCAGCAAGGGAGAGGAGTAGGATGGCAGTTAGAGAGGAGTGAGCCAAAGGCAGGGTCTGCCAGGCCATCGTAGAAACAGAAGCCTGGTCTGCACAGGGCTGATGGTAAACGCACATAGCGGGTAAGGAATGAGCATGTCTGAGAAGTGTCAGCACATAAAGAACAAGCATTGGTCCCCTTTCCTTTGGGACTTCCTGCAGAGCCATGACCAGAGAACCATCCAGGAGGCTGGGGAGAGGGTGTCTTTATGGACACTAGGTGAAAGTCCCACTTTGAGAGCAGTCTTTTTGTTTGGTCTCAGGTGGAGAAGAGTCAGGCAACTGCCAGCTATCTAACCAGTCAGGAAGGGCATGATTTAAATGTTTCATTTCTCATTCCAGCCATTGTTTGATGTTTGAAAATCTTAATCATGTCAAAAGCCCCCAAGAATTCAAAAATCTGTCCAGGAACAACCTGGGCTCGCCTAATCAACAGACAGATGTTTCTCCATGAGGCTGTAAGCAGCTCGCTCACTCTTGTGAGCATGAGCACTGAGAGGGAATATGGCAAGAAAGGTATGCAGGAAAGCAAGGAGACAAAAGGTGCAGTTAGTCCTGACTGGTGCGCTTGGCCTCAAGAGAGCTCTCTGGCAGCCTCTACAGACAGGGGTTAGTTTCTAAAAGCACCAGAAAGCCACAGATTTGCATGCTATTTGTGTTGCAGGCTTCACTTCCAGGTATGTGGAATGAAATGAATGAATGAACAGTATTCAGTCTCCTGGTTAAGGGGTGGATTCAGAAATCCAGACCACAGTGAGGATCCAATCACTGGTCCAGTTTGGATCAGCAGACAGGGATATCTATGTAATGTATACATATATGTATACACACAAAACACACACACACACACACACACACACACACACACACACACACACACACACCTCATATATGAGAAGAGACAGAAACAGTCTCTGAGACACAAATATTGAGTCCACAGTCCCCAGTCAAAGCACAGAAGCAAAATCCATGGAATTTATTTTAAATAAATCGATTAAAAAAAACAAAACAAAAAAAACAAACCCCCAAACTAGGGAGTGACACATACAGAAAAAGGCAATACCCTGACATATCCCCACCCCTGCCCTTGCCTCCACTTCAGCTTCTTTCTCAACTACAGGCTAAAGACAAGGTATCTGTTTGCTTAGCCTCCCCTGTCAAGCAAACTATAAATGTATAGACTGTAAGGCCCTGAGGACAAGTCGCTTTTATTTTCTTGGTCAAACCATCTTTCCTCCCCATTTCAGGGCTCCTAAGTCCAGTGCTTGGCCTCACATTTAGGAAATACCTCAATGAGAGAGAGAGAGATGAGAGAGAGAGAGAGAGAGAGAGAGAGAGAGAGAGAGAGAGAGAGAGAGAGAGAGGGGAGGGAGGGAGGGAGGGAGGGAGGGAGGGAGGGAGGGAGGGAGGGAGGGAGGGAAGGAGGGAGGGGAGGACTACTCACCAACTGAGTGCACAAGGGATACCACTGTCAATAAAAGGATGGAGGAGAAACCTACTCAAAGGGTTAAAAAAAAGATCCTGATAAGCCTCTTGGGATAGAGCTTGAGAACTCCAAATGGCAGCAGGCTGAATTGATGAGGAGGAAGGTGCTGCTGCTAGAGGCCAAGTGGAGCACTGTTTGAGATCTAAAAGAATCCTCTGGGACTCCAGCATTTGGAAGTGATGAGGAATAATCAATCCTTCCTCGAACCCTTATAGCACTATTATTCTAAATGGTTCAGAGATCGAGCCCTGTCGAATCCTCAGCGGATCAGAACACAGAGGCTTGCACTCTTGATGCGGAAAAACAACATCCACCCATTCCCTTGGCCTTCACAGCTCCATGCTTTGGTCGACATCTGAAGGCAAACAGGGAAGTTATCCCATTCCCATTCCCTCATTAGGGCTACAGAAGTCCAGACAAGAGATTTAAAGATAATGTGACCAGAGAGGGTGTTAAGATCATACTTGGATGTATGCACTTAGTCGGTGCTTAAGAAAGGACTAAAATGAATGAGGGTGTCTGAGCAGAAGAGAGTCTGGGCTCCTGGGTACCACTCTCCCACTCATCTTTCCTAGCAGTTAGGTTCTGTCAAGGATAAGATAATCTCTAGAAGTCAAAAATAACTGACAGCTACTCCTCAGCTTAGAAGGAAGAAAAGCCTGCATCTAGTTATGTTATATTTAGCAAGGTTCTGATGTAGATGTTAATGCTACAACCAAGCCGGTGCTCACACTCATCTTCAGCTTCAACTTGAAAGCATCTTACTCTGCCTAGCATCGGCCATGCAGGCAGAGCAAGGAAAAACAAAACAACCAAGTGCTAGATACATTTTACTCTGACATTTTTCAGAGCTTGGAGGATGGCAGAGAAAGATCAGAGGTTAAGAATTTTGAAAACAGTGGAGCTCTTGAACGAATCCTCTCCTTCTAGACCCACTAGTGATTGTAAAACCAGGGCCATGTAAAACCAGGTTGCAATGACGGGCAGACTTTGGGATGGGGTGGGTGGAAATGTTTTGCCAGGCTATCTGTTCTACCCTTAAACCACTAAAACACTAAAGCTACCAGTGCTGAGGACAGTGAGCAGAAGATGCTAGTATGATTACACTGGCTAGAGAAAAGAACCCGGTAGCACAAGGAAGTATACCTCCTATTTAGAAGAGTGAACTGACGGCAAGTCTCTAGGCTGTATGATAGAGAAACACACAGAACACTACACAGGACTCCTGGGAGTCAGAGTGGGTCTCAAGTGATCAACTGGATGTAACTGTCTCTATACACCATACCACATATTCTCAAAAGGGCAGAAACAGGTCTTATTTTCTGCATATGCAGTCCAGGGATGACAGTTGGGACTGTGTTTTTTTTTTTTTTTTTTTTTTTAAAAGTCTGAAACTGCCATGTAATACTTAGCATCCTTCAAATATTCCTTTTGTAGGGGAGGGGAGATGGTTATGAGCATTGAACCCGGGGAAATGAGACCAAAGAAGGAAAACAGGCACATTTAGTTTAAAGCAGGTTAAACAGATACTGGTAGCATACCCTTGGCCACAGAATACAGAAACATCTTCAGTCTTTGTCATCAAAGTTCACTCTTGAGGAACTTTGGAAGTTTCCAGGTACTTGCTCTGCTCTTGCTGGCTGGCTCTCTAAGAATGGCTTACTATACAAGTCTGTACATGATTCCCATTTAGCCACTCTGTCACATCTGTCCACTCTTATTAGTCTTGGGATGGACAGTGGCCTTGCGATCACTAGCTTTTACCTGGTACATACATATTTAAACTGCATTGGAGAAAGGGAGCCGACTTCAGACAGGCTCAAGAATTCCTTATATATGCAAAGTGCTTTTGTTGCATGTCTCATATTCTGAAATACATGGCAATAAATATTTGTTGCTTTGGTCCATACAAAAAGTCTCTGAGGAAGATAAAACAGATATTGTCTAAAGAAACAAACAATAAACACAGAAGGCTATTTTTGTTGAGCCCCAGATAATAGTGGGAAAAGTCTGAAAAGTTTGTGTTTATATTTAAAGTCCAAAGTGCCACCAAGTAAGCTGTCACTTACACACAGTAAGTGTCAAGAATCAGACAATATCTAGGAGTGACAGTGAGTCTGCATGCCACAGTTTTCTAAAGGAGAGTGTGAAAGGTCCCAGTAACTCATATACAGAAAGCTATTTATTTCCTATAGAAAATCAAAAGAAAAGGACAGGGAGGGAAGATGGAGGAGAAGAGTAGCAAGAAGGAAACACAAATGTACAAAGGGGTCTCTTCCTCCAACATGCAGGGAACAAAGGAAGAGGAAGGACACTGGTTGTTGGAGTGGAGACGGTAACATTCAGTTTAACAATGGAATATTAAAAAAAAATAGTTGTTGTTTTCAAATCGTAACCTGTGGTAAAACATAGAAAAATGTACTAAACAAGCTTGGTATAAAACAGAGTAAAATTTTCCAATAAGCCCGAGGAGAAAGCACAATGCTGGAAAGGATGGGCACAAAGGGAGAGGAGAAGAGATTTTATATAAAACTACCTATTACAATACAGAAAAAGTATAAAATGTTCCTGTCCGGAACCTAAGTACAAAATGACACTGGCATTGGATCATCCATCTCACCATCTAAACCTTAGGAGCTCTCAGAGGGTGGGAGAGATGCTACAAAGAACAAAAGGAATAGCAGTTTGAAAATCTCAGGCTTATCAATCTAAACTCTACCCCCCCACACCTTTTTTTTTTAAGCTGAAAATGCTAGTTTACCTTGGTAACCCTTACTCCTAAGCCAAAATTCATTCAGGTCTCAAAATATTCTTAGGAAGTCTACAAACACCTGATATGTAGTGGTTGTTGGGATCACTGTGTGCTGGAATTTGAAAGATGAAAATAAACCTACAGACTAAATGGTGAACACATTCAGTCTTTCTTTTCTTTTAAAAGCATATCCCTGTGAAATATATATTTCACGTGTGTGTGTGTGTATGAATGTATACACACACATATAGATAGATATATATGTATATAAAATTCTCTGTGGTTAGAAACATATTTAGACTAACTAGCCACAGACCACCTAGACCTGTATTCATCCAACTCTGATACTTGATGCTAAAGCAGGCAACAGTGAAGTGGGGGCCCTGCTGCTGCACTCAGCACGTCTGGGCATGTCCTCCCCACGGCACATGCGCTAGCACATGCAAACCCCTGCTTGTAAGGGAAGGCCTGCTTGCGACTTTAGGGTCTGCCAGGGTGTGTGCACTGTGCTCAGAATGGGATGACTCTGCCAGTGATAAAACAGCTTTGAGGAGAAGCAGCTGGGTTTCACATCAGGGCATATAAATAGGAAGGGTTCTGGAGGAGGGGACTTAAGCTCGTGCCTCAAAGTCCAGTTTATAGTCCCGTTCCTAACTCTGTATCTTAGGAATCATGTGTATGTCTACGTGCTGGTGGTTTTTAGTCTACCTGCTGTCCATTCCCTTTCCTACTTCTTGGTAAGGCCTAGCAACAAGAGTTTATAAGAAGCCAAGATACTTCCCAAGTTTTCCTTGGGCTCCTAATTAGGGACTCAGTGAGGCTGGAGCCCTTTGGAAACAAGACAGCAGAGCTGAGGTGAAAAGCAGTCTCTCTCCAGCTTAGGGACGTCCCTCACCCCCTTCACAGCACCAAAGTTTCTTTGCAAAAATAGTATCTGAGATACAAAAGGGAAGGCAGATGTGCTTGTGAGTGCGTCTCGCCTGGGCTGCTCCAGGGTCAGGGGTGGCACACCAACAGACACCAACAGGGCGAGGGGCAGCTGTTCCAAGGTCTCTGGCTGCAGACGGCAGAGGGCTGGTCCCCCTCACTGTCATGTCTGCTCTGAGACAGTCTTCACAAGAGCTTCCGGTGGAGGATCTCCCAGACCATTCGCTTCCGGAAATATGGCATGTGTTGCTGCAGGGATATAGACACACTCTTAATTTTCACTTTTGTAGGTACCATACTCCTTTCTCCGTACTCCCTTTCTCTTAAGGTTTTCAACCAACAGACTACTCAGTGACATTAAAAGAGTTGTTGTGGTCATAGTGTCTCTTCGAGGCAATAAAAACCTTAATTAAGACAGGGTCTATTCCAAAACCTGAATGCTAAATTGAGGGGAATTGAAGAATGCTTTCTCTGGTTCCAGCTTTGTGTTTCCTGTAAGATTATTGGTAGGTGGAGGAGATGGACAGAGAATAGAGAATAAAGCTTTCTTTTGAATCAAACTCACTATCATATGTGACACATGGTAACCCAGGATGTGGATGTCACTGTTTTCTTTGGTGCAGTGTTATAGACAGTGAACAGTGTCATGAGACACAACCCAAAGCATGCAAAGGTACGGTAGAGGCCACAGAACAGAGAGAAAGGCAACTATGGATGGCTTGGGTATCAGGTGCCTAGGCGTCATCCTGAAAGCCCACCTCACCTGTGTGAAGTTGATTGGTCTGTCTTTGGTAATACAGTCAGCATATTTGCAAGCAAACATCCCACAATCACTTCCATTCATCTGCTGTGGAATTTCCTAAAAGACAAACAACATACTATTTTTTGCAAGTTTCTTTATCAATTTTACACCATTTCCCTGAATTATGAACATATGACCTTGGTTCTCCTATTTAAGACAATAAAGAAAAGTTTAAGGGCAGTATTTTTTTTCTTAAAAAAGGTAGTATTTTAATCTCACCTTTCTGTTTTACTTCATATCAACCACATGGGGGAACTATCTCAGATTTTCATGGTACCTAAGGGTGTAAAAGCTGGTCTTTCCACTAAGCATCAAATAGCCAAGTATTTCTCACAGGAGTAAGAAACTCAGCAAAACAGCATGGCATTTCGAAAATAGTTTTACACAAGAATTATGTTATGAGCTTTCTCAAAAATAATTCACTTTCCTCGAGGAACCAGACAAAGCTGAAGTCAGGCTAGTCATGAAGCTAGAAAGTCCTTGGGAATTAAACAGTAGATAAAACCCCTCCCTCCTCAACAAGAAATGTACCTGGCTTTTCTTGCTGAAGAGCTGCCAGCCATTGGTGTCAAACTCTTTCCTTTTCTTGTCAACACTTTCTTGCTTTAGGTATTGCCTAAGGCATCAGAAGAGAATGAGATGAGCTGTGTGGAGTGCAGCTGCCACCCACAGAACAGTCTTCTTCCAAAGTTCTTCATTCTACTAATCCTCCTAAGCAATAATTTCTAAACATTTCTCTTGGTTTGTATGGTCCTTTTAGAGTCTTCAATATAATGGATAATTTATTATTAAATTACATAAATTATTAAAAATGTCTCTAGCAGTATCAGGGTACGTATCAGGTGTGTTTATGTGTTGTAGTGTGATTGTGTTCACACACATGTGGACATGAGTATGTGTATGCCACATGTGGAGGCCAGAGTGATCAGAGTCATCCTTGATCACTCCCCAACCTTATTCATTGAGACAGGGTCTCTCAATCAAATCCAAAGCTCACCGATACAACCAGCTTTGCTGGCCAGTTTGTTATGTCTTCCAAGGCCAGAGTTCTGATGAAGCCATGCCCACACATCTTTGATGTGAATCCTGGAGACCCAAACTATGGTCCTCATGTTTGTGTAGCAAGCCCTTTAAACTCTGAGCCTCTCCCGAGCCCAAGAGCATTCTTTTGAAGTATTAAATGCTCACTTTTCAGGAACCTACTCCCCCCTGGCCATATGCCAGGTGCATAGCAAAATAAATAAATAAATAAATAAGCAAATAAATAAATAAATAAATAAATAAATAAATAAATAGGTGTTTTAGAAAGAGAAGCAATAGGGTACAAGAGACTTGCATTCTAATTTCCAAGTGAGCCACTCACTAAGTATTAAGACCCAAGTAAACCAAAGTCACCTCTGTGGATCTTGATTTTTTTCATGTAAAATTTCAGAAAGCTGAATTAAATGAGTTCTGTTGACTTAATCTCTATGCAAATAGTTACTCTGTTTTAGCATGTCAAGACAGCAACTGCCCTCACTAATACATACTGTAGTATTATATTGCTAAACTTTACTTGAATTTTAAAATATGCAGTTATACTACATATGACAGTGTCATTAGTCACGTTTCTGAAGGGAACGCCGGAAAGACAGAGGAAGCAACAACCTGCTGTCTGCCCTCAACTTGTACTTACAAGAGGATTCTGCAGGCTTCATTGTTTATTCCACCCATAGAATCGTAGTAGGTGACACTCTTCTTTCTAAAGTCTATGACCTGAGAACAAAACAGAGCAGTGAGGACACTGCTGTAGCATCAGTTTTCCTCTCCAGCTTTTTGTGACAGTGTGAGAAGCTGTCGGATGTTTGTATTATATTGTCGCAGTAACAAGTGGATTATTTATGTAGAGTGATGCTGGGGGCTTCCTCAACTGGTGGGCCTAGTAATTGGTCTGAAATATTTTTCTACAGCTCAGTTTTCCATGATCAACAACACATGATTCAAAGAAGACTAGTTAACTATCTCAAGATCATTCCCACAGTTTAAGAAAGATGATAAGATTCTGGGTTTGTCTTTAATCTTGGTGTCTCCTCCCCCCATTGTTTTGAGACAGGGTTTCTCTGTGTAACAACAGCTCTCCTGGAACTCGATCAGTAGACCAGGCTGGCCTCAAACTCACAGAGATCTGCCTGTCTCTACTTCCCTAGTGCTGGGATTAAAGATGTACGCTGCCACCACCAGGCTGGTACTTTCTTTTTTGATATTTTAAAAATGTAATTCAAAACAGAATACGCAATATCTTTATTAACATTAATGTATTTGTGCTCCCATAATCATAAAAGCACACAAAGAAATTCATGCCTAGGCAGAAAGTAGTGGCCAGAGCTGGAGCTGTTGGCATCACAAACATTCTTCCCCCTTGTCTTATGCTGAGGCTGGTAGTTGGCCTACAGCTGCCAAGTCTAAGCATCTCGTACTATGATAGGAAGGAAATTCACTCATTTACCTGACTCTTAGCTAAGTTATCCCTATTAAATCCTACTTTCCCCTATAATCAAGCAAAGATGATGTAGAACTCATGACCCTCCATGTTGTCTTTGTGAGTTTCTTTTTCATGTCATCAAAAATAAAGGAGTTACTCACAGCAAGACACCAGTGCACACCCAAGTGAATGGGCACCAGAAGAATATCAACAGAAAACACATCCACTTTCTTTGTCCAACGTTTCACCGCCTGATAACCAGCTGTTTTTAACTTAGTGAAGAAAAAGGTATTAAAGGCATGTACACTTGGAAATCCTTTCTCTTTGCTGCGTTCCATTAGCATATTCATGTAGAAATTGATGATCTGCAGGGAGACATTACACATTAGAATAGTCAAAACAGTGGCACAACAGGGAAAGAGCAGCTATTACACTGAATAACAATATGACGTTTACATATGTTTATGTGTTATGTTTTGAAACCCAACCAACTCAATGAATGCTTCAAGAGACAGATTTTAAATATCCAGTTTTTACTTATTATGAGGTTTTATCAACCATACTTCTGAAAGTATCAAGCAACTAAGTTTAATTGCTGGAATGCAGAACACACAGGCAGACACTAGGCAGACTTGTAGAAAACCGAGAGGAAGGAGGAAGGGGAGGCTGCGGAGAAAAGGAAAGATGGAGTGCACTGACAGACACTGTGCTACTTTTGTACTGAGCTCAGTTTTCTCCCCCATGCCCTTTCCTCCTTTCCCTCCACTTTCCTTTTCCTCTTCTCTCTCCTTCATTTCTCACTCCCTCTGTTGAGACAGGGTCTCACTCTGTAGCAGACTGGCCTAAACTCATTATACAGCCCAAGCTAGCCTTGAACCTGTGGAACATCTCCTGTTTGAGACTTGAGTGTTGGGATTAAAAACTTGGATGGTGACATGATCTTGTACAGAGAGAAAATCTGGCTCCACACCTAAAGCCCTATCAGCTACACTGCAGTGGCACACTGCTTAGGTTTCAAGCAGATCTAAGCAATCAGAAAGCCAGGAGACAAACTAAGAAAACACTTGCAATAGCACAGCAATTTCACTTAGGGGCGAGACATGATATTGTATAAAACTGTTTTCTGTTAAAGACCTAACCATCAAGTCTCGAGAATGAAGAATCTAGATGTTTAGCTTTCTCAGCTCTTGACTGCATTACTCCTTCAATAGCAAGTGTGAGTATGGCAAAATAAAATGCTTGATAAAAGAGATACATGATTCTTTCTGTCAAAGCAATGTCTTCTCTAACAGTAGCTATGCTGTCTGTGGTTCCTTTAGGTCCAGAACTCCCTGGTACTAAATCTTAAAAGCTACTGGGCCAACAATTACGGCATACTTACTTTATGTGGCTAGCTAAGGCCAGGCCAGTGTCTGTCAACCAAAAGGAATGAATGGGCCGACTGAGCCACAGTTTGGAACTATGACTATGAAAACAGGCACATTTTTCAGAATGTTTTTTGAGGAATGGGAAAATGCCCCTGTCCTTTGACAAATATTTACACACCAGGATGCCAGAGCAGTGAGCCACTGTCCAACAGCAGGGAACACTGCCAGGAACAGAGCATGGTCTAAACCAGAGAAAGGGCCTATAGATACAGATGCAGAGGCAGCTTCAGGGAAACTGCATTAAGGGCTCTAAGGTGATGGGGGGGGGGTGGCAGGACTGAACACACTGTTCTGCCTACAGCTCTAATTACTGTGCATTACACCCTGAGGAAGCAGAGGACCTAGGTTGTGGCTAATTCTATGTCCTGAAGCTAACTGGTTCTTAGTTGTTTTAAATAATGAAATCAAGGTACAATCAGATGGTATGTTTTCAATTCTACATATTCAGTTTAACTGCCAGAAAGTAATGGTCCTAATAATATATTTCATTTGTAATACATCTACTAATATAGGCATACCTGCCCAGCAAGCACAGATTTCTTGATAGTAAACTACATCTCCACTGAGAGCAAATTAACCAAAAGGAATGGATAAGTTCTCAGTGAATTGGGTAGAATCTACCTTGTCTACTATGTTATCCATATGATACATATATATTATCAACATACATTGTAGCTGTATATTTACTGTACCCAAAGCTACAGTATACAGGCAGATAACCAGACAGTCACTGAGAGCCAAACCTTTTTGCAGGGGCTGGCAGATTACATACTTATCAGGCAATAAGGACTACAGAGAAAGGTGAAAGAACAGAGAGACCAGGACAGTCAAGCACACAAAGTGTTTCTTTCCCAGTTATCAACCAGTTATCACCTCTGTAATCATTAGCATAAAGTTTAAAAGAAAGTGGGGGTTGACATGTTGGACGTTAAGTATCTTATTTTTCAGAAGGAAAAAGTTCTAAAAACTAAACATATTTTAAAATAGGTTTTTCCTTGCTCCCTGAAAGAACCAACTATAAAGCTAGATTGACAAGAACAGAGAATCCTTTCTTCACTGCTTGTGTCTCTATACCATCCAAGTTTGTTTGTTTGTTTGTTTGTTTGTTTGTTTGTTTGGTCTAATCTGCCTGCATGCCAGCAGAGGGCACCAGATCTCATTTAAGGTGGTTGTGAGCCACCATGTGGTTGCTGGGAATTGAACTCAGGACCTCTGGAAGAACAGTCAGTGCTCTTAACCACTGAGCCATCATCTCTCCAGCCCCGTATTTATTTATTTATTTATTTATTTATTTATTTATTTATTTATTTATATTTTAATTGGGGGGGATGGCTTCTTCCCACTAGCCAATGGTTAATTAGCTCTATGGAATGATCTGGGTTCCTTTCCATATTCTTTATATCCCAGTAGAGGGGAGTTTGGTGGCCTCAACATTCCCTCCCATTAGCTGAGAATTTGCAATCTGATATCTAGGCTGAGTTTAGATCCAAGTCTCTCTCCTCAGGTGAAAAAAACTGCCATAGTTCAGCCAAGATACAATCATACTCAAAATAAGACACAAAAAGAATCCTACATGTCATCTCACAGAGGGGGGCTGAGGATGAAGGGAGAAGAAATGAGAGACGGGATCACAGTGTCCAAGATGAAAGGAGCAGTGAGTGATGCCACCACGTTTGCCTGTGTTGTATGAAAACAAAGGTCCCTCCCTTCTGCACTGGAAGAGCTGTCTATGACACACAAGAGTCTCTTAGCCCAGCAGGTATAAATCCCCTTTGAAAAAAGGGCTAAAGTGCACCAGTCCTGTGTCTTACTGTTTGTCCTGCCACTAACACACATCTGAAAAACACTTGCCACCCTTTCTGGTGCACACTTGCCTGCTGGTGCCCAAAAAGCTTCCTACTGTCTGGAGAGCCTTGACTGGGAGTGTCTGCTGTCTACGCAGCCTTGTTTGAGGATAGGAAACTGTTTACAGTGTCTTTGCTCCTTTTATATTCTATTTGATGTGTTGCCAGCCTGATGCGGCAAAGAAGCGTCTTTTTAAAAAGAAAATTCTATAGTCTTTTCTTTTTTAAAAAAAAATTATTTATTTTAAGTATCTGAATGTTTTGCCTGAATATATGTCTGTGTACCACTTGTATGTGGATCCCCTGGAATTAGAGCTACAGATGGCTGTAAGCTGTCAAGTCGGTGCTGGGAAGTGAATTTGGGTCTTCTGTAAGAGCTTCCTACTGAGCCATCTCTCCAGCTCCAGAAAAATCCTAGTGTGTTTTTAAATGAAGACTGGGCAGAGAGATAAGGATCCCCCCCCCCCCCCCGAATGACAGGATGACATAAGTGATCACTGGTATTTGTTTCTTTTTTCTTGCTCAACAGACCAGACAAATCTAGAAGTAAAATATTCACTAGTAGTAAAGTCTTGATGTTTAACTCTTTTAGTTACTCTGAACCCCACTGCTTGGCTTAGGAAGAAATGGGCACAATAATACTCCTGAGCAGACACTGAGACAAGAAGATAACAAAATAGCCACACTTGGTTATTAATGGTTCAGAGACCATCTAGTCAAGATCTATAGTAATATAGAAAATACAGCTTCCCTAATATATATGATTTTGTCTCATGTGTACATTCAAGAACAAATGATCAGAATTACTGCTAAAGTTTTAAAGGTCAGGCAGGTGACACCTACACTGATGGAGAATAACTACTATTTTCCAAATGACCTTGTGTAAGATCTTGGTTTATCAGAGGTAGTTTGGGGAACATTCCAGAGGTCAGCCATAAGGACGGGAAAGGATAAACCCGCGTTGTGATCCTAGAAACAATAGTTAGTTACTCTGGTGGCTTCATTCTCATGGATGCATCACATTTGGCAGGTCTATCATATTCACTTACCTAATCTTTATCTCTTAGTTTTTCTCCTTTTTTTTACACAGGCTATTTCTTCCCTATAAAAACCTTATTTATTTTGTGGGCTGTTTCCTCTCTACTGAGCAATACTAGGCTCTACGTATTTCCCAGAGAGAATTAACCACTATGACCACTGTCCTCCACTCCTTCTATTGTGTGTGTGTGTGTGTGTGTGTGTGTGTGTGTGTGTGTGTGTGTGTGTACTAAAACCCATGGCCTTGTGCACAGTAGGCAGGAGCTCTACTACTGAGTAAATATTATGCCCAGACTTTCACTAAATAGTGTGTTCTAAAAGTTATTATTCTTGACTAAAAAGCATGAGCTCCAGCTCTAGAACTCAATTCTGCCATAAAAATCCATTGAGCATGGTCCTTCCTTATAGCCTTACTTTTGTGCTTTCCCACAACCAATCAAATAGGAATACCATTTCTATATACAAGGCTATTACAATGCTGAAAAGCTGAAAGGCATCTCTCTTCAAAGATGAGGCTTACAAATGGCAGCCCACCTGGTTAGCTGTGGTCTCAGTGTACTTGCAGTCTGCTATGTAGACTCTCCTTGATTCCTCCCTCTTCTCACATTTGAGATTTTCTCCATGACCTTTCCTTCCCAGCTGAAGTTACAAATAGCACATTCTAATATTTCAGTCTTATTTTACTTTGAAAACAACCAGTAATAATTAGTATAAGACCCCTGTCCCCCAGAGGGGCAGATATATCTTCTTGCTAGTTTCCAGTTTACCCATGTAAATTAGTTGTTGGCAATGACTTGTAGACTAGGCTCTTGGAGGACAAATGAAAGCAAGAAATGTGCCACTCATGCTGCTATTTCACACTGCACTGAGCCTCTGCCTATTCCATCAGCTACTGAGAGAGAGGGATGCTGAAATCTCTGGAGCAAGTACAGCTTTGTCTCCTCCTCTTCCTCCTCTCAGTTCTACAAGCTTTGTTTCACATGTTTTGAATGTGTTATTAAAATGTATATGCATTTAGGCTTTGAGGCTTTGTTAATGAACTGACCTATACTATTGTGAAATTACAACTGCTGCATACCATCAGTCCTCACTCTAAAATACTTGCTTCTTCATGCTTACTTCCCATCTGCTTCTGCAAGTATGTTTTCTCTTTCCTCTCTTTCCTCTTTTTAGACATTTTTGACTGATTTCCTGATCCAGTATAAAATTCTCATCTACAGTCTCAATTTTATCAGTCTTTTATAGTGTCTGGTTTTTACAGGGTCGTCAGTTCCTGCAGTCTATTTTTGAGAAGCTTGGTTTTCTTATGTGGCAGTAAAAATCTCAAATTAGTTCTTTGAAACTGAACAGAATTTAATAAGCTCATTTGTGAAAATAAAATTGAAAATCTATTGAATAAACAGCCATGAAGGTCTATATATATATATATATATATATTTAAAGAGAACAGGGGCCAGGAGTGGTAGTTCATGCCTTTAATCCTAGCACTGTGGAGGCAAGGGCAGGTGGATCTCTGTAAATTCAAGGCTGGTCTGGTTTACATAGTTCCAGAACAGCCAGGGCTATGTAGAGAGACACTGTTTCAAAAAAGAAGGGAGACCAGGGAAAACTTAGTATAATGGCTTTATATATATCCCAAATACAGGATATTTGCACCATAGCAGACATGAGTGGAGGTCAGAGGACAATTTGTGGAAGTTGGTTCTCTCCTATTATATGGGTCTTGGGGATCAAATGCAGTCGCCAGCCTTGGCAGCAAATCTTTACTTGCTTGGCCATCTTGCTGATCCTCGATTTTCTCTTCTTCCCTTCCTTCTTTTCTTTTGGAGAACTGAGGATTTAATTTTCTTTAAAAACTAAATCTGATTCCTTTCTTTTCCTAGCTTTTATATTACTTTGTCAATGGTAAGAATAATTTATGAGTTACCTTATAATATCCTATAATATTGACAGGACATACAAAAAAAATGGTTATTTACAAGAGTATTTATTTGGGGGAAGAAAAGTATTGAAAAATATGAGCTATTTGCAAAAGACTGAATATTCATAACTGAAAAAGAAAAGTATCTTAAAATAAACATCAGAATTTAAGTATATCTAATAGTTCATCCAAATGTTGGCTATTTAAGCCTAAGAAATGCACTTTAAAATTGGTGCTTCTTAGAATAATTCTTGTTATCTTGAAGATATGACTTTACACCTGCTTTCAAAATTAATTCTCTGAACTCAAAAGAAAAGTATTCCTTCCACCATTACCAAACAGTGTGGTAGTGATACAGTGAGGACATTACAGGACAGTGTAGTAGGGATACAGTAGAGGACATTACAGGACAGTGTGGTAGAGAAACAGTGAGGACATTACAGGACGGTGTGGTAGAGATACAGTGGAGGACATTACAGGACAGTGTGGTAGGGATACAGTGAGGACATTACAGGACAGTGTGGTAGGGAAACAGTGAGGACATTACAGGACAGTGTGGTAGGGATACAGTGAGGACATTACAGGACAGTGTGGTAGGGATACAGTGAGGACATTACAGGACAGTGTAGTAGAGATACAGTGAGGACATTACAGGACAGTGTGGTAGGGATACAGTGAGGACATTACAGGACAGTGTGGTAGGGAAACAGTGAGGACATTACAGGACAGTGTGGTAGGGATACAGTGAGGACATTACAGGACAGTGTGGTAGGGAAACAGTGAGGACATTACAGGACAGTGTGGTAGGGAAACAGTGAGGACATTACAGGACAGTGTGGTAGGGAAACAGTGAGGACATTACAGGACAGTGTGGTAGGGATACAGTGAGGACATTACAGGACAGTGTGGTAGGGAAACAGTGAGGACATTACAGGACAGTGTGGTAGGGATACAGTGAGGACATTACAGGACAGTGTGGTAGAGATACAGTGAGGACATTACAGGACAGTGTGGTAGGGAAACAGTGAGGACATTACAGGACAGTGTGGTAGGGAAACAGTGAGGACATTACAGGACAGTGTGGTAGGGAAACAGTGAGGACATTACAGGACAGTGTGGTAGGGATACAGTGAGGACATTACAGGACAGTGTGGTAGGGAAACAGTGAGGACATTACAGGACAGTGTGGTAGGGATACAGTGAGGACATTACAGGACAGTGTGGTAGAGATACAGTGAGGACATTACAGGACAGTGTGGTAGGGAAACAGTGAGGACATTACAGGACGGTGTGGTAGAGATACAGTGAGGACATTACAGGACAGTGTGGTAGGGATACAGTGAGGACATTACAGGACAGTGTGGTAGGGAAACAGTGAGGACATTACAGGACAGTGTGGTAGGGATACAGTGAGGACATTACAGGACAGTGTGGTAGGGAAACAGTGAGGACATTACAGGACAGTGTGGTAGGGATACAGTGAGGACATTACAGGACAGTGTGGTAGGGAAACAGTGAGGACATTACAGGACAGTGTGGTAGGGAAACAGTGAGGACATTACAGGACAGTGTGGTAGGGAAACAGTGAGGACATTACAGGACAGTGTGGTAGGGATACAGTGAGGACATTACAGGACAGTGTGGTAGGGAAACAGTGAGGACATTACAGGACAGTGTGGTAGGGATACAGTGAGGACATTACAGGACAGTGTAGTAGAGATACAGTGAGGACATTACAGGACAGTGTGGTAGGGAAACAGTGAGGACATTACAGGACAGTGTGGTAGGGAAACAGTGAGGACATTACAGGACAGTGTGGTAGGGATACAGTGAGGACATTACAGGACAGTGTGGTAGGGAAACAGTGAGGACATTACAGGACAGTGTGGTAGGGAAACAGTGAGGACATTACAGGACAGTGTGGTAGGGAAACAGTGAGGACATTACAGGACAGTGTGGTAGGGATACAGTGAGGACATTACAGGACAGTGTGGTAGGGAAACAGTGAGGACATTACAGGACAGTGTGGTAGGGATACAGTGAGGACATTACAGGACAGTGTGGTAGGGAAACAGTGAGGACATTACAGGACAGTGTGGTAGGGAAACAGTGAGGACATTACAGGACAGTGTGGTAGGGAAACAGTGAGGACATTACAGGACAGTGTGGTAGGGATACAGTGAGGACATTACAGGACAGTGTGGTAGGGAAACAGTGAGGACATTACAGGACAGTGTGGTAGGGATACAGTGAGGACATTACAGGACAGTGTGGTAGAGATACAGTGAGGACATTACAGGACAGTGTGGTAGGGAAACAGTGAGGACATTACAGGACAGTGTGGTAGGGATACAGTGAGGACATTACAGGACAGTGTGGTAGGGAAACAGTGAGGACATTACAGGACAGTGTGGTAGGGATACAGTGAGGACATTACAGGACAGTGTGGTAGGGAAACAGTGAGGACATTACAGGACAGTGTGGTAGGGATACAGTAGAGGACTCTCTCCTCCCCCAAATAGATTCTAAATCACGTAATTTCCATTAGCTTTGTATACTCAAAGTCCAGCCTCTCATGGGTCTGGTGAATGGAAACCATGCTCTGATGAATGCTGCCTCTGTAAGGAAGCTCTCTGAGGTAACTGCACAGTGAAAGAGGACAAGAATTTTGTTTATATCCTACTCACTGCTGCCCCCTAGGTTTCGCATAATTTATAACAAACAGGCAGTGGCAGGAAAAAGAAAAATGGTAAATGATTATAGATCAAAAACAATTTATAAGAGAGCACTTGATTATTATTGACTTTTGTTTTTCTTGTTAATGTGGTGAGCTCTTCACTATAATTTAATCCAATGCTCTATTACCTGGGAGTCAAATAGATGTGACTGAAGTTTCTAACAGAAACATCAAATCATTTGTTCCTTACCACTGCTAGCCAAAAAACAGTACCCAAGGAGTGATAAGCCTCTGAAACTGTTATCTTATAAACTAACCTCTGTCACAGACAATGGAGCATGTCAGCTGGCCCTAAGGAAATCAATGTCTTGGGCATGATGTATGTTTTAAGTTCTACATATCTAATCCCTAACAGATCAATTCAAGACCCCAAGGCAGTGGCCTACAGTGAACACCAGTGCCTGGGTTGAGCCCCACTCTGCTATTTACAGTAAGACCTACAACCATGGGAGTTTCTTAATCTTCCTGTGCTTTGTCTTTTACATGCTCAACTTGTCATGTGTACATAATAATAATAAATAACAAATAGGAATAACTCCTTCTAAAGTGAAACAGGTTTTTAAAGGTTTAGGATAAAGACAGGTTAATTTAAAGATCATGCCATAATTAATATATTTAACTGGAATTGGGAGGTGGAGGTGAAGTCATTCCCCTTCTTGTTACCTATCAAATACATAAAAATTATTTTTTTCAATATCAGCTTTAAAAACATCATGAACAAATAAAGGCTACTTCAAAAAGCTTATCATGTACAATATAAGTAACCTAAAGCAAGGAGATGAGGCAAAGGAAGAAGACCTGGTTCCTGCCTAGAAATCCCAACGTATTCCCTCATGCTGTAATAAGGTCAGACATTAAATATTTGCTCAGAAATATGAACTGCAGAGCAGGTGCCTTAGGCAGAGTGGTCTTTCCTTTGGTATCCGCAGAGCAGACGCAGTCAGGGACATTCAGTCTCTAAAGCACACAGAAGCACAGAGCTTGTTAAAAGCTCCTCTTCTCTGTACACATTCATTCTTACAGAGAAGCCTGGGAGAGGGGCTCAGATGCAGGTCATCTAAGAACCACACTGGAGAAACACTTAGATACTGCCTTTAGTTTTCACTTAATATTTACCTACTATTTTCATATAAAGTAAGTGCAAGATTACCTCATCATTGAGCCAATTTAGATGGTTTAGAGTTTGAATATCTTTGCGTGTAATGGTCAAGCGGAATGCTTCACTGAGGACCTCATCTTGGTTACCAGTACGAAATACATTCTTTATTTCTTTCTCCATTTCCTAAAACAAAAGATCAAACATAATGGTTTGGCTTCTCACACAGTCCCCAGACTGTATTTATTCCAGTTAACTACCTACGAGTTTATTGTTGTCAGTTTGCGTCTATCTAACATTTTTCTTCCTGGCTACCTCTCTCACCCTCCTAGTCTACTCCTTTCTTTCTCACACAAAGTTCAGATCCTTGTTTCCTTCGGTTCCTGAAGACTGAAAAAACCTTTGCTCAAATCTTCCAAGCTCTTTAAAAGGCTTCTTTATGTTTTATATTTCTGGTTCAATTGGCTTCCCAAGAAACAGAAGCTTACATGAAAGGCACCATGGAATAAAGGCACCATGGAGTAAAGGTAGCATCTTGTAGCTAGATGACCTTTTCACAGACAGTATTTTTACTTTAAAGATAAAATATGGAATTTAGTACAACTATAAGAAGTATGTGATATTCACTAGTTACATGCAGTTCTTTTCATATTAATGGTGCTGGCAATCAAATCTAGGACATAGGGCCCTGCAAATGTGAAACAAACTACCAGCAAGTTGCATCCCATGTCCAATAATGTTTTGGAAGAAGTGTGGATTAAGGAACAGATTTTAAAAACATACAAAGACTTCTAAGTATCTTCTAAAATGTTCATAATGATTATTGCTTAAAAAGAAATATTACAGAATCAGTGTGTGAAAATGTCACAAAGAAACCATTTCTTTATAGGCTAATTAAAAATAAATAAGACAGACAAAAACACAAAAAGAAATAATACTTCCCAGCTCACAGTGTGCTATCAAATGATTTCCTATGTGAGCTTGGGGATGAAGCCAGCATATATAAAGTGATGGATTCAATTCCCATAACTGCAATCAAAACATAACAAAATCTCCCAAGCCAAACTCAGTTAACAAAAGTTATTTTTTGAAATACAAAATATAAATGCACTACATACTTTTTCACTGAAGCTGCTAAAACCCACCTATAATCATCTTAATAATTTCTAATTATCAATGTTTAAAAGTAAACATTGATGCATAATACAAACAAAAGTATAGCTATATAAATACAACTTAAATGTAGTAAGTAGGGTACTCTACTGAATTGTTTGAAACTGCTCACAACATCCTTTCTAAACAAAAAGCAATTGTAGATTTTTTTTTTCCCCCAAGACAGGATTTAACTATGTAGCTCTGGCTGGCCTGGAACATTTATGTAGACCAGGGTGGCCTCAAATGCAGAAGTCCGCCTGCCTCTGCCTCCTCCCATGTGCTGGGATTAAAGGTGTGTGCCACTTACCCAGATCTACTCTAGGAATTTCCCTTTCTTTCCTTTTTTTAAAATTTATTTATTTATTTATTTTTTTGGTTGTTGTTTTTCGAGACAGGCTTTCTCTGTGTAACAGCTCTGGTTATCCAGGAACTTGCTTTATAGAGCAGATTGGTTTCAAACTTACAGAGATCCACCTGTCTTTCTGCTCTTGAGTGCTAGGATTAAAGGCGTGTACCACTGCCACCCTGATAGAATTTTCAGTGTGTACCTTACCTCTGTAATTTCTGGAAATTCGTCTTCACTATCAGTTAACTCATGACTTTTTTTCCCGGTTTCCTGGGCAACTGTGACAGGAATCTCCTTCTCAAGAGGTACACGAAGGTGCAGCTCTATGGAATCAAGTACTGCATGTTCCTGTTCCTGCAATCTCTGGAGACAGAACTTCAGAATAAGTGGGACAAAGACATCTACCACTTGACTTCAGTGAGGTGAGTCAGTCTGGGACATAAGCCATTCACTATAAATGCTAGGCTACATTACTCAAGCATAGCTTGAGTCCCCGGCAGTCCCTCTCTGGATATACTATTTATTTTATAATCTTTTTATAAAAAGATTTCATTTATTTGCTTTTTATGTGTGAGTGCTTTGCCTGCACGTACTCATGTGTACCAAGTGGGTGCCTAGTTTCTGAGCAGGCCAGAAGAGGGTGCTAGATCCCCTGCAACTCAAGTTACTGAAGGCTGTGAACTGCCTTGTGGGAGCTGGGAATGGAACACGACAGAGGCCCCTGCAAGAGCAGTCAGTGCTCTCTGACACTGAGTCACCTTTGTAGTCCTTACTTTAATCTTAACACTTCCTGTTTCTTACCTGGTTTTGAAGCTGTAGTGCTAGTGCTTTCTGTTCTTCAATCTGGCGCAATCTTTCCCGGGCTCGAGAATCATAAACACTAGTTCTAGAAAACAGAGAGCAGCAGAGTCATATCAGCATCTCAGCCTGACCAAGTCCTCGAGAATCATAAACACTAGTTCTAGAAAACAGAGAGCAGCAGAGTCATATCAGCATCTCAGCCTGACCAAGTCTCTGTTGTGGTTAACTGTAAGGGAACCAGCAATAAATAGAGCTCACCATGCAGACTCCACTCACACCTCACCACATGGACATTTTAAGACAGTAGAAAAACATGGTTATTTAAACTGTTCTATGATATTTACTGGAGTAAGTATAGTAGGTATGACTTCTATGGGTACTTGTAAATAAACAGTCTTGTTTTGAAAAGTGTGCCTCTTAAGAAGGCTGGTGAGAGTGAAGCTTAGCTCTAGAAATTCAAAAGCAGAACTGAGCCCCAGAGAAAAGAGTACACTGTCAAAGCTATAGCGAAATAGTGTGTATCTAGACTTACAAAGATCAAGGGCTGAGGAAAACTGAATAAAAACATTTACTTTTCTTTTTATACATAGCTAACTTTGGATATTTTCCAATTCAATTTAGCTTCAGCAATTGTTACAAAGTTAACAAACATGAAAACAGAAATCTCCTAAATGGGGCTGTAGTGATGGCTCAGGGGTTAAGAACTACGGAGGGCCGGGCATTGGTGGTGCACGCCTTTAATCCCAGCATTCGGGAGGCAGAGGCAGGCGGATCTCTGTGAGTTTGAGGCCAGCCTGGTCTCCAGAGCGAGTGCCAAGACAGGTTCCAAAGCTACACAGAGAAACCCTGTCTCAAAAAACCAAAAAAAAGAACTATGGAGGGCTTCAGTTCAGTTCCCAGTACCCATGGAGGCTTACAATGTAACTGTAGTTCCAGGAGATCCTGCACCCACTTCTGGCCTCTGTGGGCACTGCATGCACAAGATGCATACATATACATGCAGGCGAAACACTCATACACATCAAATAAAAATACAGAAAATCTGGAAAAAAAGCATTGTAACTCGAAGAGAATCTTAAAAACCCAATACCTTAAGAGTACGAATAGGTAATTTTTTTTTTTTAAAGATTTTCCAGAGAAGGTTACTCTTGTGTATCCCTGGCTATCCTGGAACTCTCTCTGTAGCAAATAGGTAATTTTTATTGAGCAAAAACAATTAAGATAATTAGTTGCCTGATTTCTTTCTAAATGAAAATGAAATGAGAAGAAAAAAATATATCAAAAACAATAACTTACAATTCTTTGATCCATAGCTCTGCCTGGAAGAAATCAGGACTATAGATGGGGAAAGAAAATAAACAGGAGTTAAGGGAAATTCAAATATTTTCACCAACAAAAGCAATCATTTAAACAGTTTGTAAAACTACTTTGCAATTAAGGAATAAAAGATCTCCAAATAACACACAGTAACTAACTGAAAATTTTAGGACATGACAATAGCACACGTACTGAAAGGATGACCCAATGCTCAGAGAGGAATGAAGGAGCCAGCTCTCTTGTATGAGAGAATGCATATGTAAAGGGAAATCAATGTGCCAAGACAGACATGTGCAATCAGCACGACTCCAAAGATGTCAGGCCTACTCCAGTCCGCAAGGCTCTTGTGAGCAACCCAAATGAGGAACAGAGTAGGGTCACAGGAACGCTGTCTAACAGCTTTCCCCCTCTTAACTGCTTTATCTCTTTGCAAACCCCTAACTGAGGGATCTATCATAGAAACAAATGTTAGCAGAACAAACACTTTCCCAAAAGAAACCTTTGAGGTCCATAACAACAAGTCAACAGAGCATCAAACTGAGTTAGGAGACTTGGCTCCATTTAGTTCTGTGATTCTGAGCAAGTCACTTCACCTCTATGGGCTTCAGCTCCAAGATGTGTAAGATAGAGCATGGTTAGAGTTCTTTTGAGTCCCTAGTCTGTGACCTGGCAATGAAAACACTGTTCTGTTTTCTCAGTGTCACTAATGTTAATGAGAGCTGGTCACCTGTGCAACAATGAATACCCAATATAACAACCAAGACAGAAAGACTCAGAAATCATCTGTAGAGTATGGTTTTAGTGTATGACACAAAAATGAATCAACATGAGAAGACGTTTATTACAAAGATGCAAAAAGAATCACCCAGGACTTCACATGAGCAAGTCATGAATTTGTCTGTACTCCTTATTAAAATATAAATTTGATTGAGAACGGACATTTTTGTCTATTTATAAATTACTGTATCTTCTACTACTAGAATACTGTCTGGTACAGAGAAGACCCATGGTTGCTGAATAAATGAATAATGTAGGGACAAGTACTTCTCTCCAATGGACTGAACTATCTGCTGGCTCCTACAGGACAATGATAAGAGAAACTGCATTGCTAAAGAGATTACATAGTATTTCTTACATAATTGAGGCACATAGTAAGAGCTACAAGGATATTTAAACACAGTTGTTCTTCGTGCTCTATATGTAAAACTGCTCTAGTAGTTTTATATATTGTTAAGCCTCACGAGAACCTCCAGGAAGTTCTCAGTAAATAAACACTCGCTATATGGAAGGCACAGAATGTAAAACTTGTAAAGGAGCTCTTTTTTATATCACCCTTAGACATTATGGCTTAACTCTAAGCTTAATAAGGTATCTTTGAGGTAATTTAGTAATTTAATCATCATTAAACCTCTTTAACGATCAGATAAGAATTTCAGAAAGATAACTGTGATTACAGCATGGAAGACATGGACAGCTTGGTATGGTGGAAGACATAACAAAGAAGAGAGTAAGAGTGAAGGCTGCAGGAAAAAGATGGAACAGGAAGTCACTGAAATAATTTGAAAAACATGAAAGAGATTAGAACAGGAAAAGTTTTATGCTATGTGACTTTCAGCGAAGAAACTGTAACCAAGAAAGGGAAAATGGCTGACCCTTCCCCTTAGATTTACCTGGAAACTGGAGTTTGAGATTCTTTCACTTTGAGTAAAATCACAGAGTCTGATCCTAAACAAAGAAACACCAGAGCGTTTCATTAGTAGTAAAATCCCACCATTTACCATGTCTTATTTCATTTTAAGCTTCTATACTTTGTTATGTTCTATGCCACAAACATGGCATTAAGCATGGGGCAAATGACAGGTAGTGTATGGAAAAAGTTACAGATGAAAAGAGAGGAACAGTTTCCCTTCACTGAGAGCACAGACAAGTCTTGAGAGGAGGTTGGCCTCACAAATAAGGAAGTCATTAGAAACACAGGTGTATCTGTCCAGCTACAATTTTAAAAGTCTTGAGTTTATAATTTAATATGTATTATGTAAGGTAAAGAGAAGGGAATAGGAAAAAGGGAAGGAGATGAAAGACCAAGGTAGAATGTACAGGAATAATTTTAAGAGCACAGAATTTATCATTGTGTATTTTAAATGTTCGTCAGAGCAGGGTTCAGGTCCTTCTAAGCACTGTGATTATTCTTTCACTTAGAATATTTATTAAACGATACAAGGACATGACACAATGCCATGTCGAGTATTTGCTCCAGTCTAGCGTTAGCTCAGTATCTACTACTGCATGACATATACTTATTAGGTTTGAGAATTTTTTAATTTTAGATTTCTGGAAAAATGAAAAGATAGTTGTCAATAAATCATTTCATAAAACGTAACACGAGTTTTCATGTATAGTTAAATAGTGGTATCACTAAAAATTAAATCCTCGAGTAAGAATTTTCAGAAAGTGATGAGTACAATAATACTAACAGTAAACCAAATGAACTCTGGAAGGAGGGGAGGGCCTTAAGAGACGGGTGCTGCGTGTGTCAAAAGAACCCTACTATCTGACCACTTAATCTAAAATGAGGGTAACTACATAACAAGTTGTCACCACCACCAATGCTCAGACTGGACAGTTGGTTTAGCTGAGAGTTAGGCAGGAGATTCTTGTTTCTACAACTGTCAACCACTCTGAAATGCACAAAACTGCTATCGAAATTAAGGATTGCATGATAAATACTTTTTTAATGTTTGAAAATTCTCAGAACTCTGGAGAACCTCACCTGCATTGCAGAGTAAGAGAAACAAAATGAAATCACTGAGGCAGTTGGGCTCAGTGAGCTTTGACTCTTGGCTTTGCTCAGGAAGTTAAAATAAAATATTTAGCCTATCTAGGTGGAGCATGCCTGTAACCTCGCTCTCTGGAAGCTAAGGCCATAGAATTGCACAAGTTCAAGGCCAGCCTCTCTATACAGCCAAGCAGCCAAGCAGCCAAGCAGCCAGGGGTACATAGTAAGGCCCCTTAAAAATAAATAAATAAGGGCTGGAGAGATGGCTCAGAGGTTAAGAGCACTGGCTGCTCTTCCAGAGGTCCTGAGTTCAATTCCCAGGAACCACATGGTAGCTCACAACCATCTGTAATGAGATCTAGTGCCCTCTTCTGGTGTGCAGATATATATGGAAGCAGAATGTTGTATACATAATAAATAAATAAAATCTTTAATAAATAAATAAATAAAATATTATACCAAGTCATTTGTATGCAGGAAAAAAGAATACCCTTAAAAAAAGGAAGAAAGGGAAGAAGGGATGGAGGTAAGGGAGAGAGAAAGGAGAAATGAGAGGAATGAATTTTATTTGTGGGTTTGTTTGGTTTCATCACAGCATGGCTAACTGAATCATGTATTTAATTAAAATGTCGCTATGTATTAAGTTACATATATTACAACTGTGCCTACAACAGATACGATGACTAGTTAATTGGCTGTTAGTATTATTTACCTTCAGATTGTGTATTTGATGCTGGCAAGTTATCTGGGTGATGTGGCGTAGAGGGATGATGGTGAGACTGATGTTGAGGATCAGAGTCTCTGGATCCAAATGCAGCATCTGGGGTACAGGACAACAGGGAACGTGCATTGTGGGACAACTGTTCCTGTGCAGTTAAAATGCTGGCTGATCCAGAGGATGAAGTATCAGAGCCAATAACATGAGATGCACAAGAGTTTCCATTTCTCAACAGTGAGTCTTTCAAAGAGTTCTTATTGGAACTAAGACACCGAGATCTAGTAGAAGAAGGATATAGTTTCAGTATCAAATAGCAAGTTGTAAAGTTAAGTTCACATGAAAGATACTTTTGTGACTCACAGGTGCAAAGGGAAATGTGTGGTGGGCTTGGCTACAGAGAACTGTTTTCCTGTGACCATCTGCAGCAGCTGCCTGTAGATCTCCTTTTCTTCTTCTTGAACTGTCTATAAGGGAAAGAAAAGAAACGATCTTAAACATGAGGCAAACACTTCTCAAATGAGCATGCAGATACTCTCAGGATCTCTGCCAAAGCTTTTGCAGTCCTGAAGATGAAGAAATATAGTACACTGATGATACTCTCAAAGTGTGTTGCATAAAAGGTGTTAAGCAGAATTAAATCTCAGAGATAGCTTGTTTTGGAAAATTATGGTGGATATTATAGTGCTAAGAAGTTATTAAATATGAAACCAGAAAGCCACGAAGCAATTAATCACTCAAATGATAATGAGTCCAGAAATAAAACATTTAAGACTCTTGAATTAGAACTCCAATCAGTCCCTTGAGTTCTGATACCGATTATAAAGGCCCTAAGGAGGTAAGCGCACAGTCGGGCTCTTTCAGAGGAAGGTATCTTGTATTCCATGCAGATACAAGTATTTTCTGAAGATGGAGTCCATCTCCACCATTTATTTACTTATTTTTCTCTAAGTCTCAATTTAGTATTTAGCACAAAAATCCAGTCTGTAACATTTACTCACTGACTTGAACATCTACTTTAGTCACTTGAGATTTAGCATCGAATAAAATAAACTTCCAGCCATTGTGGGGTTTATATTACAGTTGTTACAGTGGCTGTCAATCAAAAGCTTGTTCATAGCATGAAGAAAATTAAAGGGCAAGGAGGATACAAACTGATGGAAGGGAAAACAGCAAGGAGGTACAATCTCTCCTCCATGTATGCTTGCACACCACAAGAGGGCACTAGATCTCATTAGAGATGGCTATGAACTACCATGTGGTTGCTGGGAATTGAATTTAGAAACTCTGGAAGAGCAGACACAGTGCTCTTAACTTCTGAGCCATCTCTCTAGCTCTACAAATGTTTGTTAAAAAGCAGAATGAAATGGGAGGCAGAGGTAGGTATAGCTCTGAGTTGGAGGCCAGCCTGGTCTATAGAGTGAGTTCCAGGACAGCCAGTGCTAGAGAAATCTTGTATTGAAAAACAAAAAAGAAAGGAAAAAAAAAGAATTAAAGCATTTAACTACAAAAGCGAACAGACACTATCATTTCCCTTCCTGACTCTCTCACTGTTTCTGCAAAGTAAATTATAATTATGTTGTCATTATAAATTGTGAAGGACAACTCCAACTATCCTGAAATCTAAACAGTTAAGTGATAGAAGAAGAAGAAGAAGAAGAAGAAGAAGAAGAAGAAGAAGAAGAAGAAGAAGAAGAAGAAGAAGAAGAAGAAGAAGAAGAATTAGGTAAGCATTTGATGGACAAACAGATCCCAAGGGAAAACACAACTTTCAATATTCTCTGCAGGGCATTGCGGTCCACACTGTTTTACGCCTGGCACATTCATATTGTAGCCACAATACTGATGATGCTGTCTAGTGTTTCAGATACTGGTTAAGTTCTTCAGAATAAAGAGAAGTTCCCTCATAAATGACAACAGTCAGGGCAAAGGAGAAACTATATTCTAAGAAGAGAGAACATTAGGGATCATGAAGGGACAGGACAGTTCAACAGCACGAAGAAATAGAAAGGTGACCTAAAGGAAAACAGGAACTGTAGAGAATCTTACAGTAAGGCTGAGAGTGTACACGGCCCTACTGACAACTAGCAGTTCTAGATTCAGGAGTCTTCCTTCAGTACAGGCTTCCCTTGAAGAAGAAACCCATTACACTGTATTCCATATCTGGATTGCTATGATCAGTGCCATTTTTAGGTAGTTAGTTAGATGGCAGGCTTGAAGGACTTTGCGACTAGACCCTCCTTGGCAGCCAGCATCCTGTAAAAACAAAGGACTGAGCAGCAGGACTTAATCACCGGCCAGAAAGTATGCCCTGGGTCTTACCTCAGTCCTGAAGGAATGATGGTGGAAAATGTTTAATGTCTGTTTTCTGTAAACTATTCATTTCCTTTAACCTTGCTTCCTTCTTTCCCCTCTTGTGCTCCTTTGTTTTATCCTTTTATTTTTTATTTTTTATTTTTCTTAAATTTATTTATTAATTCTAGTTAGGGAACAAGCTCCTGAACTAATTGGGAGCATGAGGGTAGGGGGGAAGGAGCTGTTACAATAAGAGCAAGAGAAGAGGAGTAGAGGAGATGAAATGGAGGGGCAGAAATACTGAGTTGGGGGAAGAATAGAGGAAGGAGAGCAGGATGAGAGATACCATATCAGAGGGAGCCACTATAGGTCCGAGAAGAGACCTGGAACCAGGGAGATCTCCAGAGACCTACAAGGATGACACGATCTGACAATCCAGGCAATGGTGGAGAGGATAACCTAAAAGCCCTTCCCCTAAAATGAGATTGATGACTTCTCTTTATGCCATCCTAGAGCCCTCACCCAGTGGCTGATGAAAGCAAAGACAGACATCCACAGATATACACTGAGCTGAAATTGGGAATTTAGTTGAAGAGAGGGAGGAATGAAGGGCGAAGGGGTCTGTACCAGGTTGGAGAAACCCACAGGAACAGTTGGCCTGAACAAGGGAGAGCACATCGACCCCAGATGCTGTCGGGGAGGCCTGTACAAGACTGATCCAGACCCCTGAACATGGATGTCAATAAGGAGGCCTCTGCACTCCAGGGAGCCTCTGGTGGTGGATTAGTATTTTTCCCTGGTGCAAGAAGGGACTTTGAGAGCCCATCCCACGTGAAGGGATACACTGTGACCCTGGACACATGGGGAAGGACCCATGACCAGCACAGGAAGATTTGGTGGACTTTGCAGAGCCCCCGTTGAGGGCCCTACCCTGCCGGGGAGTGAGGGTGGATGGAGTGGGGGTAGGCTGGGGCTGGGGGAGGAGGGATGGGGGTGAGGGGAGGGAGAGGGAGAAGGGACTTACATGTGAAACAAGCTTGTTTCCTTTTATTTTTTATTACTTTTACCTTTATTAATTTTTAAGTTACCAGTATATTCTACATTATTTTTGCCTCCCTTTTCTCTATATTCGTCGTCTAGTAGTCATCCATAATCTTTTTTTAATGTTTGTTTTGCTTCTGTGTTGTTGCTGTCATGGCAATTTGATTTTTCCCTTCTGAGTGATAATGAGGATTGAATCCCCAAGAAAAGGTCACTCCTCCCAGATAAAACCATAAAGACAGCCATCCAGGCTGAGGATAAAGCTCTTGCCATGCAAGCATGAAGATGGGAGTTTGGATATCCAGAACCAAATAAGTGCCTTTGGGAACAGCAGCCAGCCTACAATTCCAGTACTCAAAAGGTGTAGACAGGGACTTTCTGGAGCAAGCTGGCTAGCTAGACTAGTTATATAGGGGAGTTCAGGGTTCAACTGAGGGACCCTGTCTTAATATGTAAGGTGGACTGCTATGGAGGAAGTCCCCTGATATCAGTTTGGGACTTCTACATGCACGATCGAGTGAGCGTGGCGCATGCCCACACTCACGCACACACGCACGCGCGCAAACACACACACACACACACACACACACACACACACACACACACACACACACACACACACACACACGTCCATCATACACGTGAACACACAAACATACACATTCATAAAAAGACATCCTTATAGATGTCCAAATAACAACACAGAAACACAAGACACTAATATGGTTGAAGTAAGAGAAAGAATTAAAAGATCTAGTTTTAAAAATGATTAGCTGGTTAGTTACCTTTCTTGTCACTGTGACAGAATACTTCTCAAAATAACTTAGCATGATGGCTAGAATGGTTCACAGTTGTTTGTGGAAAGCATGAAGCAGCCGGTATTAGCCATCAGGTCAAGCCTGGTCATAAGGAGAGCCGACCTATATATAACCCATCTGCTGTGGTGATATATTGTTTATGATCTAATAAAGCCACTGGGGATCAGAATGCCAAGTCTGCCACACTAGTTAGCCATAGAAGCTGGGCAGTGGTCTCACACACCTTTAATCCCAGGACTCAGGAGACAGAGACAGATGGATCTCTGTGAGTCCAAGACCACCC
Source organism: Cricetulus griseus (assembly GCF_003668045.3). NCBI lineage: Eukaryota > Metazoa > Chordata > Mammalia > Rodentia > Cricetidae > Cricetulus > Cricetulus griseus. Next base: position 394,553,051 of record NC_048595.1, read on the forward strand.
GGGAGCTACATAACAGTCAATCAGTCTAAAAGAACTCACACCTTTAATCCTAGCACTAGAGATTATACAAGGAGGTCAGTGCAGTCTCAGCAGTCTAGAATTCTGACGCTTGGTGTCGAGAAGTGCAGTCTGAGGTTCAGTGGATCGCCCCTATTGTCTAAGCATTGGTAGAGGTTAAGAACTCTCTAGTGGCCAGCTGCTTTGCTTCTCTGATCTTCAGATCAGCCTGAACCCCAATATATGTCTTTGGGCTTTTATTATTCATGTTACAATCTGCCAGATAGGCCCTATGTCCAAAAGGTTCCTCTTCCTCCTAAAACAATGCCACCAGCTAGTTCAAATGCATAAGCCAGTGGGGAACACTTCATACCCAAACCTTACCAATCACTGACCCACACAAATTCAAATAGACAGATGAATGAAGATGTCAGCTGAAGACTTAGACAAGAAACTCAGCAAAGGGATACATTCAAAGCCTTAAAAGAAAAAAAATCTAAGTCTGGCGTTGATGGCACATGCCTTTAATCCCAGCACCCAGGAGCAGAGGCAGGCAGATCTTTTAGTTCAAGGCCAGTAGTGTGGCCTACAGAGTGAGTTCCAGGTCAGCCAGGGTTACACAGAAAACTTGTCTCAAAAACAACAGCAGATAAATAAATAAATAAATAAATAAATAAAGGAATGAATGAGTGAATGAAGAAAAGGCAATATTTGCAGTATTTATAAAACTTGTATGTGCTGTGGAACAATCCTTTTCTACACTAAAAATATGTATAACTCTCAATGGATATAACCAATAATTGGGTAGGAAGTTAAGCAGAAAAGCCAAACTGAGAATGATGGGAAGGAGGGTGGAGTCAAGATAACAGCCAGTAGGCTGCCCAGAAAGCAAGACATGCTAGAAGACAGGTAAAGCCACAAGCCACATGACAGGCAAATCCACGAGCCACACGGCAATACATAGATTAATAAAAATATGAGTTAGTGAATAATAAGCCTGAACTATCGGGTGAGCATTTATAATTCACATTCAGTCTCTGAGTTGATTATTTGGGACCGGGTGGTCGGGACAGAAAACATGCGGTTACATACATGTATGTATCCCAACAAACTGGAAAAATCCAGAAGGAATGTATAAATTTTTGGATATGATCTAACAAAACTGAACAATGAGGTAGGTATAATAACATCCTAAACAGATCAATAATAATACTGAAGCACAAATCAAAGTCTCCTAACAAAAGCCCAGGGTCAGACAGTCACACACCTGTAATTCTACCACTCTGGAGGCTGAGACAGGAGGACTGCAGCAAATAAAAGCCACTCTGGGCTTCAAAGTGGTAAGGCAGTTCAGGAATACACATTTGAGACCTTGTCTCAAAAAAGTAACAAGAAGGGCTGGAGAGATGGCTCAGTGGTTAAGAGCACCAACTGCTCTTCCAGAGGTCCTGAGTTCAATTCCCAGCAACCACATGGTGGCTCACAACCATCCGTTATGAGATCTGGTGCCCTCTTCTGGTGTGCAGATATATATGGAAGCAGAATGTTGTATAAATAAATAAATAAATAATAAATAAATAAATAAATCTTTAAAAAAAGAACCAAAGTATAAAAAAAAAGTAACAAGAAGAAAAAGGAAAGGGTGGGGCAATGAACTAATCTGACAGAGCAAGAGGACCGGGGGAATGGAGCCAACAAGAGAGAGTAACTAGTAGTTTATATGATCAAATACTTACATGCATGAATGAAAATGCCACAATAAAATTTATTATTATGCACAATGGATACATACTAATACAGAATAGAGACTATCACACAGGAAGTATTTAAGGAGATGAAAAGATACACATCTTTAAAAAAGGTTTACTTTGGTTTCAAGCAGCTTGGCCAACATGAAAATGTTGTTCGAGACAATTAATGGCATGCAGTTTCTAAAAAGAACACAGTTCATTGTGATTAAGAGATTTTCTGAAGGTGAAAACTGGAATGGTACACATATGTTTATCACACACTCACACAGAGTGAAGTCTATTAATAAGATGTGATTAACTCCCGAAATTAGCTGCCATTTCTGTAAGAGTACAGCCTAAAACTGTAATGCAAGACTATAAAAACAAAAGAGAACATAAAATGAACTTCAGCAAGCTAATAATCTATTGTTATAAATTATTGTAATTTAGAATAACTTCACAGTATCCATTCCATTTTGCATAATCTAAGAGCTTTACATATAAAAATATGCAAAGCAAAATGGTTAAAAAACGTTTCTGCTAAATGCAAAATGTTTGGTTCATGGTGAAACAATCACGTCACACAGGAGGAGAGTGGAGGTGCCCTCACTCGAGCCTGATGCTCCAGCCCAGAGTGCTGCTCGGGGACTGTCTGCCCAGAGCAGCACCTACCTACAAAGAAACATTTGTGGGTTTTATTTTATTATTATTATTTTGTTTTTTTGAGACAGGGTTTCTCTGTGTAGCTTTGGAGCCTATCCTGGCACTTGCTCTGGAGACCAGGCTGGCCTCGAACTCACAGAGATCTGCCTGCTTCTGCCTTCCGAGTGCTGGGATTAAAGGCGTGCACCACCAACGCCTGGCAATTTGTGGTTTTTAAAAATCTCCTTCCACATTTATTTATTTAGCACGGGAGTGAACATATGTGAAGGCCTGGAGACAATTTGTAAGAGTTGGTTCTCTCCTACCACGTGGGTCCCAGGGATCGAACTCAGGTTATCAGGCTTGGCAACGGGTGCTTTTACCCACTGAGCCATCTTGCTGGCCCTTGTCTTACATTTCTACTATTTAGATTTCTTACTGTTACATCACTTCCTCCTTCCCAAACACTTGCATTTTCTATTACAGTACTACACAGGTCTACAGTAGCACAGACAACTCTTCCATCTGTGAAGCTGACAGTGTGCATACGTGGCTGAGGTTATTAATTTGAATGGTGCTAGATAACACAGCTCTTCAGTGGTGCCCTTGGAATCAGTTACAACTTGTATATTTTTAACCCCTTTAAAAACCCCTATCTTAAGAGTCCCATTTTAAAACTGAATCTAGCAGTGGTTGTATCTGAACCATCAATTTTGTACACAGCATTACATTCCAGAAGGTCAAAGACAAATCCCCATTCTTTTTGTTTTAAGTTTTGTTTTGTTTTCTTTTTTTTTTTTTTTGGTTTTTCAAGACAGGGTTTCTCTGTGTAGCTTTGGAGCCTATCCTGGTGCTCGCTCTGGAGACCAGGCTGGCCTCGAACTCAGAGAGCCACTTGCCTCTGCCTTCCGAGTGCTGGGATTAAAGGCGTGCGCCACCAACATCCCAAATCTTAATTAGATATTAACACATCATCTTCTTTCTTTACCTTAAGCAAATACTTTCTTTTTGTAGATCCCAACATTTCTATGAAAATATTTTTTTTACAGTTTGTAAATTCCCATAAAAAATTCTCTAGTTCCAGCTAGGCATGGTGGCACACACTTTTAATCCCAGAATTTGGGAGGCAAAGGCTAGTAGATCTCAGTGAGTTGAGGACAGCCTACATAATTAGTTCCATGACAACAGGGCTTTGTAGAAGACAAAACAAAACAAAACCTCTAGCTCCAGTAGGAAGAAAGCATTATGTCTGCATTACTGGTAATATTCATAATTAAATTCATACACAATTTGTTGAACATTTGATAATGGTGTTCTAATATTTCATCATACTCATATGGGTTATTCTAGACTACAAGTGGCTTAATTGGAGAACACAGACCAAAAATCCTTTGACACAAAATTTTGTACACCTCATTTAATAACTGAGAATCAACCCTCATCTATCTCACTGTGCTGCAAGAGGAAGGGGAAGTGCAGCTCCATACTCTCCATTCACCCAGTCTGTGGCCTAAAAGGTTAGCTAGGAAAAACAAAAACAAAACAACAAGAAACAACTGACTTGGTTAGCCCAAGTCCTTGGGATGGCACTGGAGCTGGCAGGAAGCAAGGAAGCTGGGAAGGGACAGCTGGCAAGTGACAAGCTGACAGAGAACTTACAGCTAGACGCTGGGGTTCCTGGGAAGCCTCTACTCAATTGCTGTGCTGCTGGTTCTCCTTCCCAGATAGCCTTTCTACAGCTCATTCTAGAATAAGAACAAACCCTTCAAATCTGGCAATTAAGAAGAAATTAAGCCAGGGAGGGTAGCTCACACCTGCAATCCCAACATTTGGTAGGCTGAAGCATGAAGATCAAGAATTTGAGGCCACGCGTTGGTGGCACACGCCTTTAATCCCAGCACTCTGGAGGCAGAGCCAAGTGGATCTCTGTGAGTCCAAGGCCAGCCTGGTCTCCAGAGCAAGTGCCAAGATAGGCTCCAAAGCTACACAGAGAAACCCTGTCTCGAAAAACAAAACAAAAAACAAAAAAAAAAATTTGAGGCCAAGCTGAACTATACAATGAGTTGAAGGCCAACCTGGGCCTTAATAAACCTCCTTAATAAAACAAAAACAAAAAGGGAAAGAGAAGGAAAACTCAATAAAACAAAAACAAAAAGGAAAGCTGTATCTGTGTTTATCAATACATACTTGGTACAAAATTCAATAACACAAAAGGTGAAGTACAGATGAAGTACTGGGTGGAGATCAGCTGAGGCTCTGGGCTCAAGTCTCCATAGTAATTCCCCACTGTTGTCAAAATCAATCTCTGTTAGCCTTGTCGCTCAGCTCCATTAGCAATAGCAAATGTTCCAGTTTCTTGTGCAGTCTTTGCTCTATTAAATGATTATTCTGCCATTTTCCTCTTGGATATTTCAGGCTCAATACAAACTTAAAACTTAGGAGAGCACATCTTTACTAAACATTTATCATTTTTCAAATAGTCACCCATCTTCAATTAACAAATTCTGTAATCATCTAGAATGTAACGCTGTGTTCTTGACTCTGTACTGTAAGCAAAGCTGGGCAGGAACCACATGACCATGTGTGTGAAAGGAAGCACTCCACAGAAACTTCAGAAGACCTGCATTTTAGACCTGCAATATCCGTAAAGTATGAATACCAACTCACCTTTCCCTTTCCCTAGTTCTTTTAACCTAGGGGTTAAAAGAATTCAAATATTTAATATACTAATATATAGAAAGCACATTAAAACACTGCTATAAAAATGTAAGGTCATCAGTATTCATTTGTATCTCTGCAGAAACCACTTAAAACTAATAAGATGCTCAATAAATATGTAACTGAACAGATACATACTTCTTGCTTTGCCAATTCCATGCTATATTACAGTCACAATCTCACCCTTTAGGTCACTGAGTAAAAAGAACAACTCAAGTGTCAACAGAACAGCTTTCTTTTGAGAAAGTATGACCTCCAAGATCCTGCTCATAACAAAGAGGTCAATAAATTTAACTGACTTTAAAAAGTAATCTGTGTGTGTGTGTTCATGGGTATGCACATGCATGGGATCATGTGCAAACATACATGTACAAGCCATAGTTGACCCTAGGCGTTGTTCAAGAAGCTGTTTGTCTTGTTTTTGAGACAGGGTCTTTCACTAGCCTGGAAGTCACTAAGTAGATTACGTCAATGAGCCCCAGGCACCTGCCTGTCTCTGCCTCCCCAGCACTGGGATTATAAACGTGTATCACCACATCTAGCTTTTTAGGTGAGTGCTGGCAATTGAACTTAGGTCCTGATACTTGGTGGAAATCACTTCACTGACTAAACTATCTCCCTAGCCCCTAACTAGCTTTTTAAAAACTAATTTCTTTTTTATCATGCATTTGTTTTTATATTGAAGAAAGCTGTTCCTAGTGAAAAAGAGTAGATGTTCTACCAAATCAAATTTTATTAAAGCCAAAACTGTTGAGCAAAGTTTACAGTTTTACTAAAGAAAACAACAGTTCAGAAAGGTTGTGAAACAACAGGAACAGAAGCTAGTAGGAAAAATGATGTTCTTTGAACATTTTAGAACTTAGGACAAAATTTCAAAGAGTAATTAATTTAGAAAAGGGGAAAAAAGCAGAGGATTAGGTAAGTGCAATGGTTAACAAGCACAAGGGTGAGAGCAACAATAGCTCACTCCATGAAGGGGCCTAGCTGCTCTTATAGCATGTCTGGCTGCAGCTTCTCCTTACCTCTTCTGCTGTGCTGAAATGCCGCCTCTGAATTTTCTTAGGGCTTAAAAGACTTCGACGACATGAACCACTCCAGGATGGACTTGGGACAGGCTTAATAGGAAATGACTTTTCGTATGCAGACACATGGCAGTGATGATTTGACTTTCCTGTAAAGGTGTTTGATAATCCACTAAAAGAAATAAAAAAAGTTTGTAAGAAAAAATAAACCTAGTGATTATTTTTAATTTTAAGAAATAATAATAAAGACAGACAGAATGACAGAAGTACATTTGTGGGAAATACATAAGATATAACACACCAGATTATAGCATCAGATTCTGCCTCTTTTTTGGAGCAGGAGGAAGATTCTTCGAGACAGGGTTTCTCTGTGGCTTTGGAGGCTTTTCGGGAAGTAGCTCTTATAGACCAGGCTGGTCTTGAACTCAGAGATCCGCCTGCCTCTGCCTCCCTGAGTGCTGGGATTAAAGCGTGTGCCACCACCGCCTGGCAGGTCTTAGATTGCTAAATCACATTATCAAATAATTAAAACTTTTTCTTGGATCCACAATCTAGAATTTCCTTTCTCAAGAACCAAATGGCAAGCAATATGGAATGAGGGAGAACAAACCAGATGAGTGTCTGTTGGAAAACCCAGAGTAGAGGCACATTAACCACTTTTCTTTTTTCTTTTCTATCATACTTCACAGTTCTATCCCACAGTCTATCCCTAAAGCTCTTTGGAAGGAATTACTTCAAACATACAAGGATGGATCAAGCAGAAGTCTCACAACTGAACTTTTACAGTACATTTTAAATTTTCCTACAGAACCAATAGAGGGCTCTCTTCCTTCAGGAAAAGCAACCAAAAGGTTTTCTCCCCCACCCCCCCACCCCACAAGCTGTACAGCTTCATGCTATGATCTACAGGCTGTACAGCACACTGTGGATTCTTACTATTTGTGCCCTTTCTAGTGGGAAAACTGACATAAAAAAATACCTTTGTGAACTCAAAACCTCAATCGTCTACCTAAAGCTCACTAGTTTTAAGCTTTTCCCTCCTTACAGGATGCTTTCCATTAGCCATTACTAGCAAGTCTGAGGTAGTTACTCTAACCAAAATAAGTTTTTCTTCTAATTAATCTGAATCTAAATGAGCTGACCAGATCTAGAAAACACCAAAAAGCAAATACACTCTCTTAACTTTTAAGAATCTAGCCTGGCGTTGGTGGTGCACGCCTTTAATCCCAGCACTCGGGAGGCAGAGGCAGGCGGATCTCTGTGAGTTCGAGGCCAGCCTGGTCTCCAGAGCGAGTGCCAGGATAGGCTCCAAAGCTACACAGAAAACCCTGTCTCGAAAAACCAAAAAAAAAAAAAAAAAGTATCTATGGCTTTGTTAAATGTATAGTACAGTAGAGGAAGGAACAAGAGACCCCGGATTTCTGCTCAGGCTTATGTTCTTAGGCTGGGAAGACACAGCTAACCAGATAGCAGTGGTAGTGCAAGTGTCCGGGAAAGACAAAATGGGTTCTCTACAATGTCTTTTGTAGCAGTGCTTCCCGAAGTGTGTCTTTTCAACATTAAAATGAACAAACCAAAATAAATAAATCATAAAAATAAAGATATTTTGCAATGCCAGGAATCAAGTATCCTGCCCATATCTAATGAGCTTGAGTCTACCAGAGCCAGAAGCAAGTTCAAAGGGGTACCTGGCAGGAAAGCTATGTCATTAAAATGCAAACAAGCACATACCCGCCCCCTCCCCCCGCTATTCTAGGTTACAAAACCAAAGCTGTCAGAATATTAGCATTAAAGAATAACAAGGATAGGCTTGGCGTCCCAGGCCCCTAAGTCCAGCTTCTAGGAAGCTATGGCAGGAGAATCAAAAGTTCAAGACCAGCCTGGTGACTCATGCAGTAAAAGCAGGGCTGGTGGGGCAGCTCAGTGTAGACAGCTGCCTAGCAGGACTGAGACCCTGGATGCATGCTCCACAGCACCAAACCAAACAGGACAACACAAACACTTAAAGGGAATTTCAAAACCTATTTAACTCATCACAATAATTAAAATTCATTTAAACTATATGAAGTAGTCATTTAAAAAAACTTAAAAACTGGAATTTAAAAAAAGAACTAATCAATTATCCTACCTTTCCCATAACAGACAATGTTTCAGGGTAATCAAACAGTCTCAACTTACGGGGAAAACAAAACAAAACAAAACCCAAAAAAACAAAAAAAGAAACAAAAAAACAGTGCCAACCAATAAGAAAAAACAATTAAAAAAAGGTTTCATTAACTCTAAAAATCATTACATAAGGATTTCCAATTGATATCAATAATTACTAAGGGATTAGACAAAGTAAAATTGTTCATTTACATAATGCCAAAGTAGCCACATTCAGATTATATTCAAATCACAGCTCTAACTGTACAATCAGGGACCAGACCAATTTCAATCTACCATGACAGAAGACCCGGAACATGATAGTGTTTGTTTTCTAGTGTGGTATAACACAGTATCATTATTTCTTTGAGTCAAGAAATAAACTTACAAAAAGCACAGGGGATGGAGAATAAAACAAGGATACCATGAAGAAATAACCTATCAAATCAAAAGGGCAACTATACGGAAAAAAGTCGTGCCATTAAAACACAATCAACCAACCCCACACTCCCTGCATCCAGCCATTCTAGACTACAGGAGACAACTGACAAGTGCAATCCTACATAGGATATTGGTTTGGATAAAACAAGACATAAATGCTACTAAAAAAGCCGAGGACAGAAGAGTATGCACTCACTGTAAAAGGCTGAAGAAATGGTGTAAACAGTAAAGGTACTTGTTGAACAAGCCTGATGACCTAAAGACCCCATGATCCCTGGAATTCAAGTAAAAGTACAAGGTATGAACTCCACAAACTTGTCCTCTAATCTTCACATGACTGCCATGGCACACAAACCCATATACATATCACATATTACTAATAAATTCATACTTTAAAAAAAGCATATGCATATGCATAGCGTGAACTAATCTTTGGAAAAGATCTAACGGCACCAACGATATTTGAAAGAAAAAGATTTTTACACGTGTTGTCCTCAGGGTAGTAGCAATATGATGTTTTACTTTTTTTTTTTTTGCTTATCGATATTCTAAAAAATTTTAAGAAGGATATGTCTTGTTTCTATAATAACTTTATTTAAAAATAACAGTATGGTGTTATCAATTTTAAAGAAGTAGCTTGTTTAATAATGCATGAGTATCTTTAGTGAAGACAAAAACCATGTTTTGCATAGTATACAATATGAGTATTGCTATCCACAAGATGGACAGAAACAGGAAGAGGGTTGGAAGGAAAAAACAATGGGAGAAGGAGCTTGTGGGGAGTTCAAAGGCTTTTGCTTTGTTGTCAATATTTTAATTTTTACAATATAAATGTACTAGTTCTTAGATAGTTAAAAATTTAAAAAGTGGTGAAAATGACCTCCAAGAACAATAGCATATATTCCCAGAGTCCATGTGCTATAATAATCTTCAAGTAAATAAAAGCCATTCTGTTGGTTTCAGTCAATCCAGCTTGGTTAACCAGGAAACTAAATGACCTCACATTCCTCAGATATATACAGAGAATGTATATAAAATGAAAAAAAATAGGTAATTCAATAAAAAGTCAAACATGTCAAGGACTAAAAAAATAAAAAAGTTACAGAACAACTTTATTAATACATGGGCGGGAGTCAGGCCCATCTGTAATCTCAGGACCTAGGAGCTAGAGGCAGGAGGATCGGATCAGAAGTTCAACATCATGGATGTGCTGAGTCGGAGTCCAGGCTGGGCTACATGAGATCTCATCTCAAACAAACAAAAATAAACATATTTATGGACTGCGAGAGATGCTCAGTGGTAGAATACTTGCTAGCATATACAATTCCCTGAGTATGATTTCCCAACACTGTCAAAAATGGTACCTGTTAATGACCAGTATAACTTTGGCAGAGGAACAGGTGAGGCTCATGAATGGGGGTAAGGTTCTCTAAGACCCTTTTCCTAGGAGTTACAAGAGCAGTTACCAGTGCAGCTTCGGAGCAGGTTCGAGTCAGCTCCTGTGAAAGGCTGCAGATTCTGCTACAGACGCTGACTTAATTTCCTCTTTAAAACTTGTACTGGCTATCTGAACACCATCCTAAAGAGTCCTAAACACTTACACCCACCAGGACTCCCTTCAAAAGTGTCTCTTCTAATAATTTACAGGAGACACAAAGGAAATGGGTTTGTATATCTTGTTAAGGGTTAAAGCCCTAAGATGGTATTACTCATTGAAAATTCTAACGTGCATCAACCTTATAGCCTTTTTCTTATATCTGAAGAAGGGTTTGAGAAATAAGTAGAGAAAAAACTAACCTTGAGGTCTTTCTGGTTTCGAGGTAAAGACTTCGGCTATTTCTTGATTTTTGTAATGTTGAGACTGATGCTGGAGTGGAATTTCTCCACTGTCCATTTGCACTTTGACCAAAAGTTCTTGTGTCATTTGAGCCAAGGAAACTGTCTGAGGAAGGGTTATCTAAAATAAAATAAAAAAGTTTGAATTAAGTCAAACAAATCTAGGTCTTTTCATGATTGCAACCATGTTCCATCATTGCATTCCAAAGTAATGTAGCATATCACCATGTCTCTCATGGAAAAAAGATCCCAGTCTCAACTGCCAATAAATCTGTAGCAAGGGTACTTCTACAAACTATAATTGATTCAGCCATACTAACCTGAAAATTGATGAAGGAGCTGAATCCTGCCACAGCCATGTGCCTTATCTGCATCAATGTGACTCCGTGGTGTCCACCAAAAGTCAACATTTTACCCCAACTATATCTTGCAAGCACTCCCAGGCCTGGGCCTGAAAGAAGGTAGGCCAGACCAGTAAGAAAGCAAGTGGAGGGCCGAGGAGATCGTAATTCAAATGAACAACAATTATTGCTTAATAAGCAGCCGGTGTCACTTTCTTCTGTGTGGTTATCATGTTCCAGACTCTGAGTACCTCTCAGAGCACAGATCTAACTGCTGCCCATACTGGCTGGCATATGGCAGGAATGACCACTATATACCTCTGGTTCTAGTATGATCTTCAGTTTCTTAAAGCTACAATCATTAGATATATATCATCAATACTCCAATGCTTGCTACTTCAATCAGACTGAGGATTGTTTTTATTATTTTAATTTTATAAATTCTGGATTATAAACTAGAATGACAAAAACTTTAAGTTTTAGCTAGGAGTAGTAGAATAATTTCTATGCCTTCTTTTCTCTATCAGGAGGCCCAGATACATTAAAACAGCTCCAACAAAATAACTTCAGACATTGGTCTATGGAATTCCAAGGAGCTTCAGTGGAAAAAATAAGAATGATAATTCTCTAGTCTTGGAATTTTTGTCTTATACTAACAATATTCTGAAGTGTTCCTTTCAAAGGACATTAACACAGACCTTTGCACAGAAGTATGCATTTATGCTATTGAAAGTATTTGTGTGGGTGTGGTGATACACACCTGCAATCCCAGGGTTTGAGAAGCTGAGGCAGGACAACCACAGTCTCAACACACACATACACAACGTGCTTGTCTGCCTTTTAACCCTCTACTCAAATAACACAACCTTAAAAGAGAAGGCCCTTAAGTAAACCATGAAAGCAGGATAAGGGGGAGAAAAGGCATCCTCGGTGCTGTTAGTAATCAAATGATTTACCAGTCAGTGCAGTCACTTGGGCTTACAACTGACGTAAGTAAATTTTAGAACTTTCTTCCTCTGTAGTAAAGAGGGCTTAACCGGTGTGACTACTGTTACTCTAAGGACAGATGCCCGAGAGTTGTAGTAAGAAACCCAGGAAAACAGTGTATGCTAAATGCAAAGCAGTAACAGCAGAAATAATAGCACTTCTTGCTAAATGATCTATCTAACTAAAGATATTTTGAGGAAGAAATCTGTTAAAAAATATAAAAAATCTTGATAGACGTGAAATCTGAGATCAAGGACAAGTCAGAACAGCCTTCCCTAGAGCATTCACTGGAGGGGGAAGCATGGGCTCAGGCAGGTGGTCTAGCCCCAGCTAATGGTGTCACTGAAGAATCCTCTGATTGCTGGTGGGGACATGGGACTAATAACAGGCTGCAAATCTTATTTTTTTTTAAAGAAAATTTTAACCTGCTATTTTGTCATCACTAAGAAATTAGAGTTAAAAAGCCAGAAACAAGGTAATTTATTATATACTCATACCTGCATACCAAACTAGAATACAATGAAAATGTAATTGTGGTTATGTTCTAATAAAACGACTGAGTGCTTTTCTTTGCAAGTTTTCTGCAGAAATGGGCAATATGTTTATGAACATAATAAGCTGTATTAAAAAACAAGAATGTGCTCGCGCTACTCAGGGGCTCATTGCTCACCTCCCCTGAAATGTATAATAAACCATTCTCTAAAATACACACACACAAAAAGAAAAAGAAAAAAAAAAAAAACAAAAACAAAAACAAAAAATGTGTCCTGCTAACATTGGGGTTTATTAGATACCGTAGTAGCAGGACACACACAAAAACAAACAAACAAACAAAAAGAACAAAAACCTACTACATATTAGCTTAGTAATCCAATTTAACATATTTTCCAAACATATTGATAAATTTAAAGCAACAGAAAAGTCTTGTTGTCTCAACCTACTTTTTTGGTTGCTCTTTTGGATTAAAAACACTCTAAAGTTTTCCAGTGTGCTCTTCATAAGACTGGCTATTAAAGTCAAAGTGTTGAATTTATGTTTTCTAAATAATTCAGAAAAGTCACTTTCTTTTATAGTTTGAGTAGACTTTCTGAAAGGCTTTCTCCAGAGAGATAGCTCAAACAGAACAATAAATCATAGGCTCTAGATCCTACAATGTGAACTTCCCTGTTTTTATTTTCATCTTGATAGAAGACTGAGTACGGCAAACAGCAGAGGTGGCACAAGTGACCTACATGCAGTCGCATGTAAGCAGATAGCAGAGACAAAGTTGTGCAGGGCTTCTAACGTAATGGGTATGGCATAGGAAAAAGGTTTTAAAGTACTTGGTAAAATGTAGCTTTGTTTTTTGTTTGGTGCTAGGGATCAAATTCTGGGCCCTCTATCTGTATATTGGATATAAATTCTGACTGTAAGGTCTGTGGCATGCCATAAGCTTTTTTAATCAAGTACTAGGTGATCTGATAGATGAACAGATCCTGTTTCAAGCTATAGATAGTATATAGAGAATAAGCATAACAGAGAGTTCAGCATTCCCTCTTCAGCATGACTTAATTATTCAGTTATTCTTCTCTCATGTATATAAAACAATTACAAAATATTTTTATTTTCTTCAAGTACAAGATAAACTTTGATGGAAGATTTTTGGTATGGTGATCAACTTGTGGTATGATGATAAACACAGGAAAGGTGTAATAACTCTTAATTTGTGGCTAAGAAGAAAGCCAGGAATTTGGTCAAATAATGCCACAATGAAGAAAAGGAGGATCTGGGGTGATCTCAGATATATTGTTGTCACTATTAAGGTTCAACTAAAATTTAAGGGAAAAACTGTCTGAATGCTTTTAAGTGGTGTTATTAATAATTAACAATGGAAGGGGACAGGATCTCCTGAGCTAATTGGGAGCATGAGGGTAGGGGAAAGGGATCTGGGAGAATGAGAGGAGAAAAGGAGGGGAGAGGAGGACATGGAGGAGCAGCAAGGTTGAGTGGGGGGAAGAATAGAGGAGAACAGGATGAGAGATACCATATCAGAGGGAGCCAGTATAGGTTCGAGGAGAGATCTGGCTCTAGGGAGATTTCCAGAGATCTACAAGGATGGCATCAACTGGCAATCTAAACAATGGTGGAGAGGATACCCTAAACGCCCTTTCTCTATAATGAGACTGATGACTACTTTATATGCCATTCCAGAGCCTTCATCCAGTGGCTAATAGAAGCAGAGGCAGACATACACAGCTAAACACTGAACTGAACTCTGGAACTCAGTTGCAGAGAGGAAGGAGTGAAGAGCAAAGAGGTCAAGACAGAGCTGGTGAAACCCACAGAATCAGCTGATCTGAACAAGGGGGAGCGCATGGACCCCAGAATGATGTCTGGGAGGCCAGCACGAGATTGATCCAGACCCCTTGAATGTAGATGTCAATGAGGAGGCCTCGACACTCTATAAGGCCTCAGGTAGTAAGTTGATCAGTATTTATCCCTGGCGTAAGAAAGGACTTTGGGAGCCCATTCGACGTGGAGGGATGCTCCCTCAGCCTGGACACATGGGGGAGGGCCTAGGCCCTGCCCAGGAGGATATAACAGACTTTGGGGATCCCCCATGGAGGACCTAACCCTCTCTGGGGAGCAGAGGGAGGATGGGGTGGGGGGCTAGTGAGGGATGGGGCAGGAGGGGAAGAAGAGGGAGACGAGATTGACATGTGAAGCAGGTTTGTTTCTAATTTGAACTAATAAAAAATTTTCTTGGGAAAAAAGAATAATTAACAATGGCAAAGGTGTAGTGGACTTAAGCCCTAGGAAAAATAATGATGACACAAATGAAGGCACTGGGCATTTATCCCAAATCATAAAGCCTCAGGGTACAATTGTATGTCAGAATTACAAACTTGGAATTTTAGAGAAATAATCTGTTATTCTATATAACACTTGCCAGTATACTCTTGTGCAGCACTCTATAAACAAATATTGGTACATGTAGCAAAATGGGTATGCACTTTTTTTTATAGGGATAAGTGAAGTCAAAACAGAAAACTCTTCATGTTAGTTTATGTAGGTTTTAATGTCAAATCTTTAAAAAGAGGTTTTTGTTTTTAGAGCTTTTGGAGTTTGAAACTACACATAAGGGATTATGACTGTGCATAAGAATGCCACAGATTAAAAATACACAGAAAATAATAAATATGGGGAAGAACACATGAGAAAACAAAAATTACAAACTTGGAGTTATAAAGATTTTATGTGCCAAATCATATAATGTGTACCACGAATATATGCAGAGATAAGTTGGAAGAGGCCAAAGACAGTGGAGTTAAATAAGATTTGGTTTTTAGTCAAGGGGTTTAAGTCTAATTTTCTATACTATACAACTGTTTATTATGAACCAATTATTTTAAACCCAATGGAATGATTCTATCAATGGTAAACTGGCATATGAAATAGCAAGCAACTAGAGTGTAATTCAAATGGAAATATTAATGATCTGATTTCATTAACTACTCAACTGTCTCTTTTCTGTAGGATTAATAATCAACTATCTATCACACCAGTTTTCTTTGTTCACCAAAAAGCCCTTTTCAATAATAATGACAAAAGAGTTACTTTCTGAGTTCCTTTTTACCATTCACATACTATGTAGAGGCCACTGTCCATCCTGAGGGGAAATGTAGTGCCCAAGGTATAGTACCACCCACCTAAATAATGCACACTTAAATATAATATAAGTCTAAAAGAACATCATACTAACGTCTTTTTAGGGGAGGAGATCTCATCTTGCTGACAAAGAATCCTGAGGAAGCCAAATAATAATAATTATTATGTGCATATGTATTTCATATTTATCATAAGCTTATCCTTACAAAAAACCCTCTCCTGTAGGCAGGCGCTATGGTATTCCTATTATCCTTGTACTTGTAGTAAAATGGTATTTTAAGTGACAGAGTGAAAAGACCTGGGAAGGTCACTGTAATCTTCCAAGTTACGGTGCCCAGAGACTAGTGTGCAAAGTCTTAGTTATCCAGGTCAGAGGCAGAATGCTATCAGAAGTCTAAACCTTAGGAAGAGGCAGACAACAAGGCTGCCGCCAGCCAGGGAATAAGAGTCACTTAGAGAATGATAACTTTATCCTGGGTTCCAGGTTGAGTAGCAAAGTCCTTGAATACACAAGCATATGGCTGTGGCAGGTGCTAGACAGAAACATGTAGTTAATATTTCCTTCCCTGAAGGAAGAACAAACTTGGGCAGAAATACATTTTTAGGCTTGATTGTTTCAAGAACAGAAGTTAGCCATGTGGTTTAAACGAATATGAAACAAATACCTTTTGTATTACATACACAGAGTAAAAACAATAAAAAACTATTTTACTTTGTATAATGAAATAGATAAGATTACAAAAAACTTTCCCACTCAAAAATTAGTATTTGGTTGACAATAAATCTAAACTATTATAGCAACGAAATGTGTGCACATGAATACCTTATTAAATTGATGCTTTAATGGGAAAAGACCATGTTGCTTTTGACATGCTGTTACCCTTTTTTTTAAGCAGTACTGGGGAGGAAACCCAGGGCTTTGAGCACAATAGGTAAGTCCTCTACTACCGTGCCATGTCTCAATACCTGATACTGTTTTCACTTTTATAGGTAAACATGAAATATCTATGAAGAAATGTGAAGGGTGTGCAGTGACTTGAATACAAGCAATGAGCCATACCTGAATAATAATCTGGGTTATAAGTTGCACTTCTTGTAGAACATGTGGAAGGTCTGTTCAAAGTCCCCTGCCTGGAAGGCAGGATCTAAAACAGAAGATGGTTTTCTTAAATCATAACTTTGAAAATAAAAGAGGATAAAAGTCTACACTAAGGAAAACATCACTAAACAGGACTATGATTCACTGTGCAACTCAACACACTATGTATATATCTATTGTATTATAAATAAGCTGCATACTAACAAGAAAAAGACAATTTGGTGAAATTATTTAGATTTAAGGGGAAAGAAGGGAAGTAACTATCTGCTCTACAATATAAAGAACATTCATTGGATGGTGTATCTGCATTTACTATATTATATCAGAAGATAAGTTATAATATGTTATGAAAACTGAGAAAGTCAACTTGGTTTTGAACACTTTACAGACCACTTTTTATCAGGACTACTATTGCAATCTTACATGCGACACTCACATGACTCTAGGTGACCAGTGCCTAACCTTCTCCACTTAAACACATTCACACAGCAACAAATTATCTCATGCAAATTACCAATGGCTTTTCTACTGAGCAATACTATTCTCTTTGTTTTAATTTAAGTGTCTTTACCTGCTGAGCAATGTCTCTGGCCCAAGACTGTTCTCAGCAGTGTTCCTGTTGTTTAATATGCATATAAATCAGCTGGGATGCTTTTACAGTATAGTTTCTGTCCCATGGGAGATGCTAAAGATTCTGCATTTCCACCAGGCCCCCAGCAATGTACATGGTGCGTTCTGGGTCAGATCTCGAAACCCCAAATTATATTACAGCCAAAGCACCAGAGGACTGTGCATCCCCCTCCCCTAAGCTAATGCTTAGTAATTTTAAGACCTAATTTAAAAGAACAAAGATCTATGTCAACAGTTTAATATCCAGAGGAACAATGAAGAGCTTTCAAAAAACCTTATTCTTAATTCATATGTCATCTGTTTTGTCTTAACTTTCTTATTTTAAACCAAGCAGAAATCCAAATAAAATTATTTATTCTGAGAAGTTCACATGCTTGGAATTTTTAGTGTGGCATTCAAACTGTTATCAGATGAATATTTATAATGAACAAAACAATCAGTTTATTAAATGAAAAAAAAATTATCCCTAACCTGCTGGTCAGAAAGTGAGAGCTGGTCCTCTGGAAAACAGGACTGTGGCAGGAGATGGGTTTTGAAGGTGGAGTTATGGTTCACTAAAGTGACTTCTCCAGCATCCATCTTCATACTGTCAGCAGTATCGTCTAGAGAAAGAGTCCAGATTACATCAAGTCACACAAATCCTTCAATCATAGTTTCCTATGAGCCAATATTTTCACCTAATAAAAATGACTCTCAAAGAAGAATTATACAGTCAAATAAAACCCCCTTTCTTAACATGTTTAGACACTGGCCCATCTAGAATTGGCAAGTAGCTTAAAACCTACACAGGAATAAAAAGCAGCCTGGTTTATACTGCTTAAAATAATGAAATTTTCCCCAAAGAAAACTTTTAATGTCTTAAGTATAATAAATTTAATATTAATAAAACAGGATACTGGGTAAAGAGCCATGCTTGAAAAGGCAGACCAGTTGACCCATGAGATGGACACCACGGCAAGCCCTGTGTGGATGGGCATCACCATTCAAAAACTCTCTTCATACTGGTTCATTTCCTATCTTAACTCAAAAAGGAGCTTGAAAATTGAAGCCAGGAGTTGGGAAGATGACTCAGTCAGTAGGAATGCTAGCTGTACAGGTATAAGAACCTCAGTTTGAATCCCCAGCACCCATGTAAAAAACTAGACATGGCTGTATTTGTCTGTACCTAGCACTGTGGAGTAAGCAGGTTCTGGGAGCTTACTGAGCAGCAGCTAACCTAGCAAAAACAGTAGGCTTCCAATTCAGTTAAAGTCCCTGTCTTAAAGGAATAAGGCAGACAACATGGGGATGTACCCTCCCCTACACACCAGCTATTAAAAACTCAATCCACTTGATTTTTCTGTAAAAAAGTAGAATTTATTCATATAGCTCTTAGTAAGTATCATCTCAATGACTATAGTAGCATGGCAGAATCTTACTTTAGAAACATTTTTACCATAAAAGCTAAACCAGTTTCAAGAAGTCATGACTTACACTGATAACAGCAATGAGAAAATGGAAACAAACAAGGAGAGGGAGAGAGTAGACTAAGGGAAGAGAGTGTACAGTGTGTGGGTGGGAATGCAAAAATGTAGAAAGTAAACAAAAGGTTAAGGTGAATTTAAAAGAATCATGGATGCAACCATTTCGGCTTATTCCTAAACTGGCTGTTATTCCTGCCTGTACACTGAGCTCCTTTACAGATAAACTACTGTGAATGAAACAGGGAAATGTTCTGATGGCAAACTTTCAATATCACTAGCTACATGAAATAAAATGTTTACCTTACTCAAATTACTTATCCTATGGGAGACAGTGCAACACAGTACTAAAGGACAGGGACTCGAGCTCTGCCGTATAGAGCATAAGACTCTAAGCAGGTTTCTTAACCTGCATCTCATTCTCCTTGTTGATACAATACACTGTTGGTACAACCCTGTATATTTTATACACACTTTTAGGCATTCTTGTAAAATGGCTGAAATGAATTAAGGTATGTTAAGAACTTAGACTACATACAGAGTAAACTTAACAAATACTGCTAGTGTGCATTTGTTTTTTCAATACAGTGAATAAGAAAGTGACCTTAAATGATTCTGTATACAATGTATTAACCAAAGGAAAATAATACTGAGTACATAGTAGTATTTAATTTGGACCAAGATCTTGTGATATTATTACTGTGCACAAAGACACACACATAGCAAATACTGGGAAACTTGATCTTTCTCACCAGCCTAACTAGTCAGTAACTAAGAGCGCTGAATGACTGCTTGAGTTAGTCTTACCCATTTCAGGTCTTTTCACATCACTGACTTTAGCAAAGATACAAAACCCTATGAAAGAAGACACAAAACATAATTATTATGCCATGAAGCATTTAGTTAAAATATTATATATAACAGGGACTTACACAGAAGTGACAGTTATAATCATTAATGGAGAAAAATGGCATTGTTGAGAAAAAAGTGAAAAATAAGATTGGTCTCAGTTATTTCCAAACATTGCTGCAAGCTATGTTGCATTAAAAAGCAATTACAGGTAACCCAGAGAATCATGGATCATGAAAGCCGAAATCAAGTTGAGTGAGCCAACCAACCCTCAGGAGACCGAATTGTATATAAAAATCAGACAGTGACTGCAATGAAAATAAAACCAGAAATCCCTCCCAATCCACTGCTTTTTCTATTACTTCATACTAAAACATTTTTCTATGTAAGCGACAGATTTTGTGATCCTGAGATTTCTCTTCCATAAATCTTATTAGGGGACAAACATGACAAAAATTTATTGAGTACAATCAAGGAATACTTTCAGTTGTACAAAACACTCCTTCTCTACCTCCTCCTCTAACATTATCCATCAAACTGCTAAAAACCAGTGTTGGAACACAGCTCAATAGTAAACTCTTGCATGGCATGTATGAGGTCCTTTATTCACTCCTTAGCGCTAATCGAACCAACCAACCAAAATGAAACCTGCTTAAACCAAAGCTCCTTTATCTATACATAAGTTCCCCTCATGTAGGAGAAATGTTGTAAGGCTACCTGTATATGTCTTGTTGGGAACAGGCAAAAAGCACCCTGTCCTAAGTATTGCTATTTTGACTTCAGACACCATTTTACCTATAAGGTGAAACAAAGTTCAGGTTCCTAAGCCCTAGGGGAGCTAGGAACCCTCCAATAGCTGACTCACCTCCTCCTTAAACCACAGAAATAGTCAATTACGCATCTTTAGTTCTCTAGAAACATATGGCTGTTCCCAACAAAAGATAGAACAAATGAATCTGATTGGCCAAACTGAAATGTTTGCATTGTATATCAGTTGACAATGATGGAACATTCAAGGAAGCCCCTAATCTTTGAATTCTGATTGGTGAAAAATTGTAATTGTAAGTTGGCAACAAATGTTTATGATTTTTATGCTTAAATACTTGCTTCAACCGGCATTCGGGCCACAGTTCAGTTCCTGGGTCTGTTCTGTGGCCCTGATGGATCAGTCCTCCCTTCCCGGCTTCTTTTGTGCTGCCCTGCATTAAATCTTGCCTTGAGGTAACTTCTTGTGTCTACTTGGGTTGATTCAGAGCCTCGGATCACAACAGTCTGAAACCACAAGTGGTATTGAATTGTATATGCACACACACATACATACACACTTCCTATACATATAGCTCTAAGAAAGTTTAATTTAATTTAGAATAAGAGATTAACAACAGTAACAATTTGGGAGGCAGAGGCTGGTAGATCTCTATAAGTTTGAGGCAGTCTGGTCTACATAGTTCTAGGCCAGCTAGGGTTATATAACAAAACACACACTCTATGTGTATGTGTTCTCATGAATAGTCTATCTCAAAATATAGAATTTTCCATCTATTTTCTAAATACAGTTGACTGTAACTGTAACTGCAGAAAGTGAAGTTACAGATAATGAATTTTCCCAGAAAAGGGTTGGGGTAGTTAAGAGCCTAACTGCTTGGAACTACGTAATTAACATAACCACACATGTATACACACCCCCACTTTTAGTACCATAGTTAAGACTGAGTACTTGGTTCACAAGTCCACAGCCATTCTGAATTCTCCAAGTATTCAAGGGACTGAGATGTCAACAGGCTTTTTCAATGGTCACAATAACAAAGAGCACACAAGGAAGGCTGCTTCAGTGAGCAGCCTATCAACCAAGGTCACTTTCTAATTGTGAGTAGCCCACTCCACCCATCTTTTTTAAAAAGACTGCCCAGCCTGGTGGTGGTGGCCATGCTTTCAATCCCAGTGCTTTCGAGGAAGAAGCAGGCAGATCTCTGTGAGTTCTATGACAGCCTGGTCTAGAAAGGGAGTTCCAGGACATCCAGGATTGTTACACAGAAACCCTAACTCACAAAAAAAAAAAAAAAAAAAAAAAAAAAAAAAAAAAAGGAGAAGGAAAAGACCAATTTAAGAGTATGGTATCCAGAACTTGGACGGTAGAAAGATTCCAAGTTTGGAGTCACTCTGAATTATACAGCAAGATGCTCTCTCAAAAAGAAAAGAAAATCTGCTATCCAGAAGAACAACCCCAGTTAATTTCTTTTTCATTTTAGAGATGTGGAAGGGGAAAACCTACTACAAAGTCAGTAATTCAGAAAAGTTAAATGACTTGCATGAAATCACACCAATGAGGCCAAAGGAAGAATTCCCCAGCAAGAGCACATCTGAAGCACAGCACAGCCTCACATCCCTCAAACACCCTCATTCAAAGATTTACCTGGGCAATTGAAAAATAACCTCCGACTAGCTTTGGTCATCTATCCTGGCTTATATGTTTAGATGGCTAGAGCTCTATGTTTACACCTTAATACAATACATCTTGCTTCTGCGGTGTGCTTCTAGTACCTACGTTTATAATAGTGTTGGAAGAGAGTTAAAAAACAACAACAAAACCAAGATTCTGCATGAAGTCATAGATAAGGAGCCTTAGATGTCATCAAATTCTAGCAAGGATGACAATTTTTTTCTTTTAAGAAAATCTTTCTTGCCGGTGGTAGTGGCACACATCTTTAATCCCAGCACTCCAGAGGCAGGGCCAGGTGGATCTCTGTGAGTTCTAGACCAGCCTGATCTACAGAGTCAGTTCCAGGACAGCCAGGGCTGTTATAGAGAAACCATGTCTCAAAACACCAAATAAATAAATAGATAAATAAATAAACAAATAAATAAATTCATAGGCTAGTAAAGGATGCCAGATGTATTCACAGATCCAGCAAAACTGGTACAACTAGTAGGAGAAACAGATGTCAATGAAAGAAAGAAATTACATCACTCTTTAGCCACAAGTGGCAGAACCTGTTTGTCTACTCATCCACTTCCTCTTTAGACGTAATCCAACAGATGAGTGACAGGATATCCACTTTTGCAGTTGGGATAATTAACTGAAATCAGGTAAAATGAATGAATGAAGAAGCACTCTAAAAGGGACAGGGACTGGGAGCAGGCAGTCTAATTGGAAGATTAAGGTCATTCGTTAAGGTGTCACTGTAACATCAAAGGCACTGTACTTCACATGTCAGCAAGAGTCCTGAATGTAGGTAAAAGGCTAGATCCTGAATACAAATGATCTTTAGGGAGAATACTTATGCATATTACCTACTTCATCCAGAATTTCCCATTACAACGAAAAACTTTAAGTCAAACAGTTGACAGGCTATAAAAGACGACAGAAATTGTTACAGGAATCACCACCGCTCTAACACAAGAAGTATGTCACACGAACTAAATAATTTTAACAAGTGTGAGTTTAAAGTGATAAAGGAGCGAGTTATTGCCAACAAGATAACAGAAAAACTGTAGAGGTACTGATAAAACAGAAATCACCAAGCTCGAGACCAGGGAAACCTAGCACGTATCCAGAAAGATCACGAAGCAAAGGTTCAAGACAATTACCAAGAGGCGATGAGCCAGGTAAGAAGAAAACTGTGGCAGTTAAGGGAGTTTTCATAACCTGTGCAGGAGGGTCCAGACGTTTCTCTCTGGTGGTGGCACTAGCGATATCGCATCTCAGGGAAATACCACAGGGTAAAAGAGTTGTAGAATTGTTTGCGTGGGACACAGAAGTAGTCGAGAAGTATCATTCAGGTCTCAAAGAAGACAGGTGAAGCAGGTGGGATTGAAAGCTGAACTTCTTGGTGGAAACAGCTCTCTCTCTCCCTTGGAGGGGACCCTGCTCTGGCGGGAAACTCCAGGAATCCCAACCGGCCTTTTTCTCTGTGGAGAAGTAGAGCTGGGCGCTGAGAGGGGCCTGCTGTGACCGCCGGGAGACGGCCTCTCCGCGGGTCAGGAGACGGAGGCCTCAAAGGGCGGCCTCAGGAAGCCCAGCTACCAGCCCCGGGTCAGACAGCCGCCACCGGACAGCAGGGGGGAGTGGAGGTGGTCCCAGGGGGCGGGGCGGAAGAAAAAGCACAGTCCCCACCGCGGTCCTCGCTTCCGCTCAGCCCCGCGGAGGCCGGCGGGCCCGGTCCGACACAGACTCCCGGCCCAGTCTCCCTCCATCCTCACCCCTCCCCCAGTTTCCCGCCGCCACTCACCGAACCGGAACCGGCTGCTAGGCAAAGGAGTTTCCGGCCGGGCTCAGAACGCAAAGCCCGGGAACCTCCGTGAACCGGAACCGTCTTTACGGCACCGGAAGACGGCTGGGCAGCCGCCGAGGAAGAAAGGGGGTGGGGCAAGAGGTCAAAGAGCAGAGTTACGGACTCGGGGGACGCTTGCGCGAGGTGGCGAGGCTGAGAAGCCAAGGAAGCGTTTGAGTCTAGTCTTAATCGCCCCGTCAGGCCCAGACTGATCTTTTCTTCTTTCTCACACTTGGAGTGCTGTTAGTGCGCCCACCGTCCTTTGATTTTCTCTGTCCCTCCGCTCCCTTACCCGCTGTCTTCTGGTTCCGTTCGTTGATTTTTTTTTTTTTTTTTTTTGCTTAGGTTCAGGTTTCCATGGCAGCTTTTCGCTGTGGCTTTACATAGTTGTGCCTTCCTTGACAAATGAGGATTTGAGATCTAAGTCGATTTCAAACTATATCTTCTGGAAATTAGTGTGCATCTTGTTGCGCTTGATTGATCACAGGAAGTAGGGCTGGGGTAGCAACCAGAGACTGGGAAGAGAAACTCCGGGAACATCTTAGCTTAGACTCTAACAGCCTGCAGAACCTTAAGTAACTGGAGGAATTTAAATCAGTGATTTCTAATGGGGCACACCAGAGGTCTTAAACATGTAATCTATGCCAAACTTTTAAGTTTGTTCATTCAAATTATTTACCAAGCTCCCTAATTTAGTAGGTCTCTGGGTCAGACCCTACTTAGAAGCCTTGGAGAGGTGCTTCAGAATTCTAGACCCAGTTAACTGCCTGTCTGAATTCAGTCTTGAAGTAGGGAAAACCTCTGAAGCTCGCAGCCTTTTCCATACTATCAGCAACTGGGAAAGGGAAGGATCTGAACTTGCTTGTTCGGGGATCCTGACTTGTATATATAAAAGTAGATTATGATATCACCTTATATACTGATTTTTTATATGGCCAAGTCCTAAAACCCAGCAGTATTAAGTATCCCTAGACCATGTCAACCTTTGACACTTTGTTCTACATCTATTTATTTGGATCAAATTCTCTTTATTTCTAGGAAATAGCCATGAGTAAAAACAACATTCGTGTGAAATTTTTCATGTGTGTGATTAAGGCTCGACGAGTAGTCAGGAATGCTCAGAACACAGGTACCATTGATTAAGCTACAGTGGCAAGGGATGAGTTTCTCAGAGCTATACAGGATGAGAGCTTCTGGTATAATCATAGACTTAAGGGGTCAACTGACCAGTTTATTTCTATTCCTAGTTTGAAAAAGAATGTCACTGTGTTATGTCTTTTCGTTGTGCAAGTATAAGGGAGATGTTATCCTTGTCCCAGGCAAATAAGACTTGGGAGTTGAGTGAGAACAATATTTATGGAACATGGGACGGGTGTTGATTTCAATTTCAATTATGGATTATTCTAATCTGTCTGGGCTCTTTTATGGGAGTCCTTGTTGTTACTATAATAGGAACCCCCCAAATATGTAAGTCAAGGCCCAAAGAAAAGTGGTTTTCTCCTCTACTCAGTAGTAAGGTGTTCTACTTTGCCTCTCTTGTTATCAAAGGAATAGTCTTTTGGAAGTGAACTAGTTACAAAGGAATAGTCTTTTGGAAGTGAACTAGTTATTTATTGAGAACAATAATCACTTCTTTTAATATTTTTCACTGTATCTATGGAAAGGAAGTTTTTGGTAGCTAAGCCTCTTAGGCAAAATAAAAGATCCCCCCCCAGTCCCACCCTGAGGGTGACATACAGCTATTGCTTCTCAGCTGAGGAAGCTTCAACTTCCAACATGATCATACCAAAGCTACAATCAAAGACAGATTTCTTGAAGAGACTAGGCATTGTGGATGATCCAACCGTCGTGGGACTCATACCCATGACTGACACTGGTGAGGCATGAGGGGAAACAGTGGGGATGGGTGTGAAAAGAAATACTGGAAAGCAAGAAGTTTATTCGTGGCATTAAGGGGCACCTGTAGGCCAAAGTTTAAGACACAAGAGAGAAAGTGTGTATGGACAGAGAGAGAGAGAGAGAGAGAGAGAGAGAGAGAGAGAGAGAGAGAGAGAGAGACTGTAGAAAAGTATTTGTATGAGCAACACTTATTTAATTTCCTCAATATTTGTATTGTTTTTTTTCTGTTGCTGTAACAAGATACTGAATGCTATAAATGTAATGTATAAAACAAAGAGATTTTATTCACAGCTTAGGAAACTGCAAGCCCAAGAGTGGGTAGCTCCTTTTATTTGGCCTCTGCCGAGGATTCTCTTGGCTGAGCCACATCATAACAAGAATATAAGCAAGAAGGAGAGATCACATGGTGAGACAGAAAGCCAAATAGTGAGGGAGGGACCAGTTCATCCATTTTGTAACAGCCTTCTTTCACAAAAACTTACAGGTCCACAGGAACCTCGTTAATTCCTTCCCAGGTCAGTACCTTCGATAACCTAGTTACCTCCCACCAGACCCCATTCATAAGGTTTTACCCATTCCTAACATTACTGCTCTGAATACCACATTTTCAACACATGAAACCCTGAGAGATACACTCAAACTATTTCCAAGCCATAGTGATGTTAAGTCATATATATGACTCCCATGTTGCTATCAGCTATTTAATCTGGGTTTCTTATTTTAGTAAACTTGATATATAAAAATGTGAAACTTCTGTCAGGCAATGTGGGAGGAAGAGGCAAGTAGATCTCCGTGAGTTTGAGGCCAGCCAGGGCTACAAAGAGAAACCCTGTCTCAAAAAAGCAAACAAAACAAAACAAAACAAACAAAAAAAGGTGAAACTTCAACTAATGAATTAAATTAAGGAGTTATTATTATGTTACAAAATGATTCCAAAGAATGTAGATTTTACCCTAGGAAAAAATGAATAACAGGTTTCTCTTGTATATTTTAATGAAAATGCAATTCACCAATACTTCATATTAAAATTTAGAAACACACCTAATATGTCTCTTCTCAACTAATATTTCTACATTGGAGCCAGTTCACTGAAAATACTTAGTTTCCACTGTGTACCAGTGACATAGTAGAAATGATAAGTTATAAAACATGCTGTGTTGTTCTCTTGCTGTGACAAAATGCTCTCACCAAATAACTTGAGGAAAGAAAGAGTATTTGTACTCACAGTGTTTGGGTCCATTTTACTGGGGAGGACACATGGGGAGAGCATCAGGGAGCCTGGGGGTTAAGAGTGAAGGCTGTGCTTTTCCCTCCATCTCTCTTCCCTCTTCTTTCCCCGGGATTCCAGCCTATCCGATGGTGCCAGCAACACACAGGGCCAGCTTTCCCTTCTTAGCTAACACTCTCTGTAAGCCCCATCACAGACATGTCCAGAGATATGTTTACTAAGTGTACCTAATCCAATCAACCTGCTGATTAAAAGAGGTTTTAAATTAGTTTGTAAAGTAAGAATACAAAACAATGCATTTCATCATGACATTTTTGCTAATCAAGACTGACTCCTCCCATATATGTGTGAATGTATGTGTAAGTTTGTAGGTAGGGAGGGAAGGAGAGAGGGAGGGAGAGAGGGAGGGAGAGACAGAGACAGAGACAGAGACTATGACTTATTGTCATCCTAATAGTTAAAATTCAGAAATGTCCTAGAAATTATTTAGCTTAACTTCCATGTAGTTCCAGAGGGAATTCAGGGCTAAAAAGTTTTCCTTGGGAAGTTAAAAATTGGGGTATGGAGAGATAAGCTAAGAGCACCGGCTGCTTCAGAGGATCCTGATTTGATTTCTCAGAGTTCACATGGTAGCACACAACAGCCTATAACTGCAGTCCCTGGGTATCTGACTCCCTGTTCTGGCCTCCATGGGCACTGCACACACATGATGCATGCATACATGAAGGCAAAACACCCATACACATGAAAGTAAAATAAAATTTAAAATAAAGGTTAACAATTGAATTAACTATTCTAGGACCTAGGCAATAGATAACAATATTTATTGATGCTTTTTAAGAAGTGCTATCTGAACTCATGTGTCAGACTCAATAAAAGATGAGAAATGAACTAGATGCTTTCCCTATTCCTTATGAGCTGACATTCCAGGAAAGGCAATAGATGAGATTGCATATAAGTTAAGAGGTTGGTGGTGCTTGGTTCAAAAGATCTGTCTAAAGATCCCATAGAGATGTAGAGATCAGTGGTGCCGGGCGAATGCTTAGGCTGTCTGGATAGGTTTAGCATGGATGCAAGACAGTTATCTCACATGACCTCAAACCCAATGCTGTCTTCTTAGTACATATAGCATAACAAAACTAATGAAAATGGCTTATATTCAAGAATATTAACTTATTCAAATAACTGGGACACCTATTTGGCAACGGTGGATCTTCCTTTAATCAGACTTGCGTGGTTTTTACAGTCGGCTGCTGGCATCAAGCAGTAACCCCAGCCAGCAGCTTAGTTCTAACATTGAATGTATTTGGGTTGTTTCCCAGTTGCCCCATCTTCCCCACTTTTCCCATACTCATTTGCTCTACACCTAATACTCACCTCAGAACCCCTTTGCCCTGATGAACTAATTTGGACTTGCTCCTCTGGTTTACTAGCCATTATCTCATGGACAAAATTATGATCTTCAGCTTCTGCATTTGAACACTGAGGCCTCAAGTAAGAGCCACTCATAATTTTTTTCAGCTTTCCTCCAAGAGCAAAGAAATTAAGTATCTTCCAGCCTCAGGGAGGCCCCCTTGCAATCTTTCTTGATTGCTTCCATCTGTCCTTCCATTTTATTATTTCTTCTACTTACCTGCCTGCTGTCATCCATCTATCTATCTATCTCTTTTTTTTTCTTCCTACTAAGAAAGTTTGTTGAACACATACTATGTCAGGCACTGGGAAGAGAAGTAAACAAAACATACATATCCTTCATAGTTATAGAATTAGAATAGTGTGAATTCAGGGAATGAAAGCAATAAACAAACTCAGCATGTACAGCAGGGGACTAACTCAGAAAGGCCAGAGGAATGACTGCATCAGCAAGATAGAGCAGAGAAGCGTTTCTAGAAAGGATAGCTGGCTCTGAAACTTGGAGGAGATTGGTTTATTAGAAAGATAATGTGGTCCAGTAAGACCTGAGGTCTGGCAAGAATATCCAAAGATATTATAAGAACAAGACTACACAGTACCTTCTAGATTATGCTAACACTTTTATACTATGGAAAATCAACTGAACAATAACAACAAAAAAACAATTTTGCCACAAATTAATTTCCTTAACAGATACAGGGTTAATGAGGTGCTCTGTTCTGTTTAGTTTTATGGTGCTAGATATTAAACCCAGGAGTTCATGCATGCTAGGCAAGCACTCTACCATTGAGCTACATCCCTAGCCCTCATATTTGCTTCTTAAAATGATCTTAAGTCCCTTGGCAGATGATGGTTTAGAAGGAAACAAAAGTAGGGTTCTGCTTTAGGTGGCTGCCACTGCCTTGCTCTGTTCTTTGCATACAGGGTATTGGTGAAGAAGTCATGTCATCAAATAACATAAGTGAACCTAGAGCTATGAACAAAAAGATGTGCACAACCCTGACCTACTATCCCACTGCTGCCTCTGCTTTTCTGAAGAAAAGAAAAACTTACAGACACTCCCCCCGGGAGTGTTCTAGTCCTTGTTCTAGAACAGCTACATAGGGAGGTAGTGCACTTTAGTCTCCGGAAAAACAGCATCTCTTTGCTTCATGCTTGACAGAGGAGCAGCCATAACTGCTGTTACTATTTGCCCATTGCTATAAAGAGCTGTGCCCTGGGTGATGATGAGGCTGGTGTGTGTATGTGTGTTTCTGAAATACAGAAACTTAACTACCAACCAACAGAAGGTACTTGGTCCTGCACTGAGGCACTTCAAAGAACATGACCCATGGGTTACATATGCCTCTCTTCCTACCCTTAAGTTCTGTTCCCTAGCTTTTAGAAAGAATGGCAGTTAATATTCCAAATACCCAAGATGCTGCTAAATATCCCACAATGCACAGGAGTCCTCACAACAAAGAGTCACATGCCCCTAAATGTTAGCATTGCTGAGACTGATAATAATCTTGGCTATTTCTCGGTCATTTCCTACAGTTTTTGTGATTGTTATTAGCAGTCACACTAAGAGAAGTTCCTTTTTTAATGTTTAGAAGTTGTTGCAGTCCTTTCAGGAGGTGGGAGTGACAACACTGTTGCTCCTTTCTGTGTGAGAGGACTTCACCACAGTTCTCTCAGGCATGTGAGACTTCGCACTGGAAGAGTGCATTTTTCAATGTTTTAGTATAAAAAGTGATCCCGGCACATTAGTGTTTATTCTTTTTTTTTTGAGACAGGGTTTCTCTATATTGCTTTGGAGGCTGTCCTGTAACTCTCTCTGTAGACCATGTTGGCCTCAAACTCACAGAGATCCGCCTGCCTCTGCCTCCCCAGTGCTGGGATTAAAGGCGTGCATCACCAATACCCAGCTAGTCTTTATTCTTAAGATGGTATTTCTATAGATAACCACTGTTCTTCATCACAAAAGTATACATAGTATTTTCTCATAGTTTAATTCTGGCTGTATCTCAACTTCCCTCTGGATAACTTACCCAGTAGAATATTGAGCATCGTATGATGTATTTGATGACATCTGGTATCTAGTTCAAATAAATTGTGATGTCTTTTTGGTTTTGTTTTGTTTCTTGAGACAGGATCTCTCAACCTAGCATGGCTGTTTTTGAACTCACTGTGTAGATCAGGCTGGCCTTGAACTCATAGAAATCTGCTTGTCTCTGTCTCCTGAGTAGTGGGATTAAAGGCACGCACTACGATGCCCAGCCACCGTGTGTCTACATCACAAATGTCTTTTGGTATGTGTGTGGCCTGCTGTCTAGCCAAGACTTCTATATATGTCTAGTTGCTTCTCCAGCTTTCACTCTTGTCCTTGACTAAACCAAAAGTATCCAGGTTCTGTCAGATTAGTAAAGTGTGCTGTATTTTAAAAGTCTCATACTAGTTGTCTTACAATTATGGTCTATTTCCCCTTACTCTAGATGCCGCTGAGAATACTTTCATGGATTCCCTAAGCACTGTGTTCTTTGTCTTTTTCATTACTTCTCACTTTGCAAGAGTCCAGTATGTAGTGTTAAAAGGTCCATCTTGTGACCATGAAAATGAAACTCCACTCCAAAGAGGGCACAGCAGAGAAATCACAATTGATTTGGCTTCCCCTGTGGTCTCTCTTTGTGTATAGGTAGTGGTCCTATATTTATTTGTTTTTATCTTCAGACTACTTCCTATTACATGAGGGGAAACATGATTACTTGTTTAAGCTGCAAGAAACACAAAACCAGAAGCCAAGATAGCCGAATGTGGGACAGAGCTACCTCCAGGATCAAAGCTTTGGGGCAATATGCAGCTTGTGGGCCAGGCTCTGGTCTAGCAGATCCAACTGACCAGTTAGTGTAAATCTTCCTCGGTGTCTAATGACTTCACTGGCAAGCAGCTTGCTTTCTGCATCAGAGACAAGCGCTTCCATCAATATGCAATTATAAGAATCCAAAAACCTGGACTCCTGTTGAAGAAGGCTCAGCAGGAATTCTGGCTCTCTGAAGACTGCCTTGATCTCCTCAAATCAAGATTTAACCCTCCAAAATCAGTTTCACAGAACTTGAGTTTTCATGGCGCTAAAACTCCAAGGGTTTGTCCTAGTCAAGGTTACTATTGCTGTGATAAAACACTATGACCAAAAGCAACTTGGTGAAGAAAAGATTTATTTCATTTTATACATCCCAGTCACAGTCCATCAAGGAAAGAAGTCAGGGAAGGAACTCAGGCAGGGACTGAAGCAGAAACAATGGAGGAATGCTGTTTACTGGCTTCCTCTACATAGTTTGCTAGCTTGCTTTTGTATGCCACCCAAAACCACCTGCCAGGAGGAGGCACCACCTCGAATGATGGGATTGATCCACCCATATCAATCGCTAGTTAAGAAAATACCCCAGGGCTTGCTTACAGTCCTATCTTATAAGAGTATTTTCTCCTTTCAGATGATGCTAGTCTGTGGGGCTGTTTTTGTTTTGTTTTGTCTTGGTTTTTTCAAGAAAGGGTTTCTTTGTAGCTTTGGAGCCTGTCCTGGAACTCACTCTATAGACTGGGCTTGCCTCCAACTCACAGAAATCCACCTGCTTCTGCCTTCCAAGTGCTGGGATTAAAGGCATACATCACCACCACCCCACTCAAACATTTATCTAGACTATCTAGACAATTGCATTCTCTGTCTTCTAGCCCCCAAAACTTCCTTAAGGGAAGAAAAAATTCTGATCCAAAAACTCAGGTTTTATACCTCAGATGACAAATTTGTTTACTTCTGCACTAATTAAAGTTTGAAAATAGTACTTTCAACTGAGGATTGGGGTCTCCTTGTTGCCTAGGACCTGCCTGTACCCTGAACTATGTTTTCTAGATTTACTGTAGTTGTTGTAAATGACTCCACT
This sequence comes from Cricetulus griseus, assembly GCF_003668045.3. Lineage (NCBI taxonomy): Eukaryota > Metazoa > Chordata > Mammalia > Rodentia > Cricetidae > Cricetulus > Cricetulus griseus. Next base: position 394,585,324 of record NC_048595.1, read on the forward strand.
GACAAACAGATTCACTCTTCAAGTGACAGCTTATAGTAGTGGTTTTTAAATGTCCCATTGGGTCAGAATCACTTAGAGGGCTTGTTAAAATACACTGTATACCCTGCCCCCAAAATTCCCAATTTAGTAATCCCAGTACAGACCCAAAAACTTGCATTTCCAACCTCTTTCCAGATGATGATCATTATGCCAGCAAGCTAAGAGCTATTGTCTCAAACCACACAGAGAACATGGAACAGTCCCACATGCTTGTTCTAAGTAAGATGGAGCAGGCACAGGTGTCCTTTGCCAGAAATGTTGATATTTATGACTGGCGGGGGCAACTCTGTCTCCAAGGCTCATCCTACCTCCCATAGAGCCACGAGTCTTGGGTAGAGAATGATTTTGTGTCTGTGCTTAGCATTGGCCTCCATAGAATTCTAGTGGGGTAAGAAAACAGCCTTTTACTCCTCCAGAGAGGCCCATGTCTTCTTGTTAGAAGTGTTTCACATCAACTCACCAAGCTATTGCCATCCATTTATATTTCACTCTAGTCCTTAGGAAATCTGGTGGTCCTCTGATATGACACTACTCCTAATTTGTCACTGCCTCAGACTCTGCATTTGCTGTCTGCTATCCGAATCACCCCCCCCCCAGAGCTGCCCTCACCCAGTTTCCTATAGCTTGGCTCTCCCCATTTCAGCTGTTCCCACTCTTGCTCTCGCTCCAGTGTTGTGAAGTTGTTCCTGGTTTGGAGGCCATTCCTCAAAGCTCTGCATGTTTTCATTTATCTATCTACAACATGAGGCAGAGCGCAGGAGCCAGATAATCCAGAGTACCTCGGCTTCTTCACCTAAGTGCTCCAACTTTAACTTAACAGAGAATTTCCTAAACATCTTACACTTCTATCTCTCAGACCGTCTTCTCTTGGTTCTTAACTCTGTTGTCTACTTGGACATGATGTCCCAGTAGCTAGGTGAATCCTGGAGTGGTCTGAGAGCTTCTGAGTGTCTTCCTATGCAGTGAGGAACAACATAAAGAACAGCCCTTTGCTAGCTGAGGAGTGGCTCAGAGGATAAAGCACTTGCCATGGAAATGTGGGCCAGAGTTCAGATCCCTAGCACACACATGGAGTGGCCCTCCTGAGTCTCAGATCTCAGGAGGCAGAGACAGGATCCCTGGAGTAAGCTGGCTAGCAAGATTAGCTGAATCAGAAAACTGGGTACAGTGACAGGCTCTTTCTCAATAAATAAAGTGGAGGGTAATTGAGGAAGATAACTGGTGTCAGTCTCTGGCCTCCACATGAACATGTACACACATGAGCACATACATGTGAACATAACCCATCAAATATGCATATACATGCAAAAGAAAACAGAATAGGTCTTTCATTTCTGGGTACTGGGATATGGCATGAAGTAAGATATCATCTGGCCATTCTTTGCACATGTTAACTTTCCCTGGATGCTAAATACCAGCAGATTATCTGGTAACGGGTAGATGGCATACTACAACCTTATCTGGAACATTCTGGCTACATTCCTATACATTCAGTCTTTATGTTCAATACCCTTCCTTCTCTTTGCTAGGACCCCACTACCCTAAACCCCAAATTACCAATTTCAGAAGCTGAAGAAATCTGAAGTATATTTTGTCCCAAATCAAATTTTCAAGCAGTATCATGACTAATTCTTGTACTTCACTCATAGAGGCAGACAAATTCAGGTGTTCCCAGGCTCTTTTCCAGTGCAAATCAAGACCTTGGCTTGCTTTCTTTCTTCCTTCCCTCCCTCCCTCCCTCCCTCCCTTCCCTCCCTCCCTCTCCTCCCACCCTCCCTTCCTCCCTCCCTCCCCCCTTTCTCTTTTGGAAGAAGGGTGTGGGGGATACATTTCAAGCAATAAAAATGACCTTAGTTTTCTCAAGAATTGGTGGCATCATCTAACTTTCTGCATTCCTTTTCTGATCCATCATCTAAGTCTGCTGACACTCTGTTTAGGCAATCTAACTTGTATGACGATGTTTATCTAGATGCCTTTCTTAGTCACCACAGGTTCTGCTTTCAGGGATGCTTCTCAGTTCCACTTAGATGGAGACTGAGCACACACCATATTTTCTACAACTACTTAGATCCAAACATTGTCTGTCACCAGTCCACCAGCAATTTATGAATTCAGACTTTGATTCAATAAGTAAACTGACAATAGCAAGCTAGCTAAAAGTGCCTCATCCAAGTTGTTAATATTCATGGGAAATCATATTTCAAATGTAAAAGTTGTTTGATGAAAGTAAAATGTCCAGTTTGGGAGTTTAAAATTAGAAGGCAGGAAAAGCCACTTGTAATGGGCTGTCCTTGTGGGATCACATCCTCTGTTTATTTAATGCCAGAATATTTGTATTCACTGGTGCCTTTCTTCTAAACAGTACTAAATGAATAATATCAAATACTTAACTATTCTGATTTTTTTCATTTTATTTACTTTTAACCAACATGTTCATGTCATAAGAATTTGAAAACTTACAGTTGTTATAGGGTTATTGATTTATTCAATTATATCCTAAGTCTAATAAAATAAATAAAAACAACTAAAATAAACCCTCAAAGAAAAAAGTTCCTTTTAAAAATTATATAGAAACAGAGTTCTACCCTGCTGTTTCCTGTTGTTGGCATCTTGCATGGGTTCAGCACACTTGCCAAAATTGATGAACAAATATTGGTACTCTGTTATTAACTGAAGTCAGTAGTTCTACAAGTTTTAACAAATGCATAATGCCATACATATACCCACCATTGCAACATTACTGAAGAATTTCATCTCCTTTAAAATCTTCTATGCTCTACCTATTCCTCTCCCCTCTATTTCAAGCCCTGAGTAACCGATAATCATTATCTTCATCATTTTGCCTTTTCCTGATTGTCAGAAAGCTGCAGTCTTATATAGCATGTAGCTTTTTCAGACTTCCCAACTTGCTGAGAAAGATGAATTTAAGGTTCCCCCAATGTCTTTTCATGGCTTGATAATTAATTTCCTTGTACTGTTGAATAATACTTTATTGAATCAATGCACCATGCTTTCTTTACCTATTTAACCTCTTGAGAGATATCTTAGTTGCTTCTAGTTTGGGGCAACCATGAATAAAGCTGCTGTACATATGTATGTGCAGTTTTTGTGTATGTGTGCATGTGTGTGTGTGTGTGTGTGTGTGTGTGTGTGTGTGTGAGAGAGAGAGAGAGAGAGAGAGAGAGAGAGAGAGAGAGAGAGAGAGGGCATAATGTAACTTGTTTAAGTAAAATAGGAATGCGATTGCCACCTCTGTGGTAAACCCATGCTGACCTGTTCTGGAAACTGCTAAACTGTCTTTAATGTGCATTCTGCCAACAGTGAATGAATGATTTCACTGATGTTCATGTGGTCTTGCAGTATAGTGGCTACTTTTATTTTTCTATTAATAAATAAGGCTGAGGAGTCAGATATTAGGGTATAAAACTGATTAGTCCACAGAGTGATGGAGAAATGATCACTTCCTCTCCACCTTCCCAGATTGAGAAGGCCCATGACTCTTTCTAAGCCCCTACTTATTCCTCCCTGTGTCTCTATCTTCATCTGAGCCCACTGGAAAACTCTATGGTTTATTACAGTTTAATTCCATTGGTGGTCTTGGAACAACAGTATAAATAAATCTCTTACAACACTTCCCCTTTTTGTCTAAATAAAAAGGAAAGGTTTTAACTCTAATATAGTAAAACTATATACAATAAGAACAATTATCAGGTATCAATCTAAATAAAAAGAAAGGTTTTAATTTTAACAAAGTGAAACTATATACAATAAGAACAATTATCAAGTAAGAATTACATTCACAATGTCCAGTCAATTTGTATTTGGAAAATTCAGAGAAAATACTCCATTATCTATCCTCTCTTTTTTAGTCCAAAGTTTTGTACCTAATTTACTTTCTCTCATAACTAAGCAAAACTGTAACTCAACTATCTATTCTCCAACCCCATTAGAAACCCAAGAAGGATATAATGATGTAAAGGAGAGTTTTCTCCATCTAGTTTGGTCCCACTTGACTGGTTTCTTTCCACCCACCAGGTCCCTGGAGCAACTTATAAGATAACCACTCACGAGACTTAATATATATTTATAATTGTTTGGCCAATGGCTTAGGCTTATTACTGGCTAGCTCTCTATCTCTTATAAATTAACCCATTTCTACTAATCTGTGTATCATTGTGGCTTTAGCTTGCTGGTGATGCCCTGATATCTTGTCTCCCCAGCAGCTACATGGTAGATCTGTGATTCTGCTTTCCTTCTCTCTGTATCTTTGTTTGAAATTCCCAACTATCTATATTTTACCTGTCTATTGGCAGAAACAACTTTATTCATCAACAAATAAAAGAAACACATATTTTCAGCAAAGAGGACATCCCACATCATTTCCCCCGCCTAAGTAAAAAAGGAAGGTTTTAACTTTAACATGGTAAAATTAATATAACAAAATAGTTATTAATCAAGAATTATAGTTAAAATATTTAGTCCATTTACATTTGGCAAAATTTTAAAAAATATAATCTATCTTTGTGAGTATAAAGTTTTATATCTAATTTATCTTTTATCATAACTAAGAAAAATTATAACTCCTAGTGATAATAGAATAGTCCATTAATTTTGATTTTCTTCTGTCCCATACCAGGTGGCTTTTCTGACAAAATCCAGAGATTTTGGATTTTCCTTTAACAAGCATACTTGGGTTTAGAGAAGGAGAGAGCCATGCTCCAACTCCAAACTCAGCTTTATTTTTTAATTGAACTTGGGACTAGAAAAAGACCATTTACCTTATATGTCTGTAGAAAACAATAGAAACAAACATTTGGGAAGACTTATGAAATTTTATCCTGTTGGAAATGTGCTATACTATTAAGCCAATTCACTTTTTTTGGGGGGGCAATTTACTCTTTTTCTTGGGATATTTTCTCTGAAAATATCTTGGGATATTTTCTCTTATTCGACCAGTGGTCTTTAGATTCCTTAGTTGGGTGCTTTTATTCTCCTGGAAAGACAAAAACAAAACCCTGTCCCAACCCTAACTTTGGGGAATTTCACTCTTTTGGCGAAATGAAAGAAAGGCATTTGTTAGTCTTTGGAGTTAATTTAGATGGAATGGCCATGTTGTTTGATGAACTATCATATCTCCTAATCAAGAGCTCTCTCCTGTTTGAATCTAATCTTTATCAATCTTGATGGTATTCATGGCTTTTCTTCTCTTGTGAAAACAAAAGCAAAGCATCTTCCCCAATATAACACATATCCTGATTTCTGCTGTAAGATCAACACATCTTTGAAGTATACAGGCTGATTTAATTCAGCAGTTTTTTTCTACTATCCAATGTCTCTCCAACAGATGTTATTTCTTTTTCATTAGCATTCAAAAATTTTCAAGTTAATAGAGCATTGTGTAATCCATTTCTGGGGGGTCTTTATTACCTCTTTGTTTATTAAGCACTTTTTTTTTTTTGAGACAGGGTTTCTCTGTGTAGCTTGGGAGCCTGTCCTGGAACTCACTTTGTAGACCAGGCTGGCCTTGAACTCACAGAGATCCACCTGCCTCTGTCTCCGGAGTGCTAGGATCAAGGGCATGCGCCACCACTGCCTGGCTAAGCAAATATTTTAAAGTGCAATTAGATCTTAGGAAAAAAGATACATGGCTTGCTGGGAGGGTTTGGGATAAGTGGGGGGAAGGCGGTGGTGGCAGCTCTGCCACTTTGGTGTGATCTAAGGCCCCATGTTTAGTGCTAGATATAGTAGCTACTTTTATTGTCCTATTAATAAAGTTCAGGGGTCAGATACTAGGGTTTAAACCTGATAGATCCACAGAATGACAGAGAAATGATTAGCTGATCCTCCTCTCCACCTTCCCAGATAGAAAAGGCCCTCAAATCTTCCCAAGCCCCCTATTCCTCTCTGTGTCTTATCTTCATCTGGGTCCACCAGAAAACCCTAAGGTTTATTCCCGCCAGCTGGATGTGAACTCCACCCTCTGAAACAAGGTTTAACTCTATTGATGGTCTCCTATCAATAACATTGCAGTCTCACCATTATTACCAAAATAATAATTATCTTTTCTTCTCTGAGCCATTTGAAAAGGCAGGCAAGAGTCTCTTACTGCTTCTCTCATAGCTCCTGGTGTTAGAACAAATGAACATTTTTTTCACATGCTTTTTTTTTTTGCCACTTCAGTGTCCTCTTTGATGAAATGTCTGCTCAGATCCTTTGCTCAATGAGTTATTGTCTTTTTATTATTGAGCTATGATAGGGTTTTTCATGTATAAATATTTTTAAAATTAGTTCTGTGAGAAGTTTGTTTCCTATGGTCACCCCTCCCCCAACCCTTCCCAGATTTGGTCCTCCTTCCCTACCCACTCAGCCCCAGCTTTGTGAGTTGTTTTTTTTGGTTTTGTTTTGTTTTGTCTTGTTTTCCTTTTAACCCTTCAAGACCTATTTGTGCTGCCCAAACACTCTTGGAAGTGGTCTTCTACTTGAGTCAGCTTACCAGGCAGGGCCCACACTCTTAGAAAACTGTCTCTCCCTCTCCCAGTGACTAACAATTGCCATTGGCTTTGAGGCTGGGATTTGTCCAGCTCCCCTCTCCATGCTGGGGATTTATTTGGTCTGGCCTTGGCTGGCACAGGCTTTGTGCATGCTTGTTGAAATTGCTCAGGATTCATATCTGCAGTGCTCTGTTATGTCCAGAAGATAATTTTCCTTGTAGCCATCCACCACCTCTGGCTCTTACATTCTTTCTGACTCTTCTTTGGAAGTGGTTCCTGAGCCTCTGGGGTGGAGATGCAATCTCTTCTTCGTTGCACTCTGTCCAGTTGCGGGTCTCTGTGTTAGTCTCCGTCTATTTCAGAAACTTCTCAGGTTCGGGTTGAGAGATGTATTGATCTCTCGGGTTTGTGGGGAAGGCGGTACAGAAAGGCAGGCATGAGGTGGGTTACCAAGCTGGTTTGAGCTGGTCCTTTAGCAGATACATAGTTCGAAAATACTTTCTGACGCTTTATAGGTTGTCTTTTTTTACTTTCTTGATGGTGTCATTTGCAACATAAACGTGTATAAATTTTCAGTCAAAAGGTTGCATTGCCTGTGCACATGTGTTCCTGTTGTTGGCAGCCAGAATGTGCAGTGCAGGGCAGAGGCAAGAGTTAGCAAGAGAAAGCGCAGTAGAGAAACAAGAGTGGAGCTGTCGGTGGGCAGCATTGAAGCAAAGGCGAAGGATGGAGCAAATCGAGCAGAGCGAGCAGAGCAGAGCGGAGAATTTGAGGTTGGGGTGCCCATTGTGCTTAGGGAGGGAGCATCAAGCCACTGTTCCCAGAGTGCAAGCTGCTTACTATTAAGTCTCACGGAGGTGCTTGCTCACTTCCAAAACCCCCTGCAACCCTGCTGTGGTGGACTTGAGAAGGGGCCCTTTCCTCTTGGCACCATGCTATCTGGGTTCACCCTATTTTCTCTCAGAGAGGTGATGCAAATGTGGAAGGAGTTTTGAGGTTATTCTATATGTTGGATATTTCTTAAAGGCAGGGATCTAACACAAACTCACACAGACTCCACATAAATGTTTGTTGAAAGTGACCCTGAGGTGGTCAAGTGCGGAGGGGAGGATTTTAATGGTGGCAGGAGATTTTGTATTCAAGGAACCGTAGGCAGTCTGGGAAGGGAAAAGTTGGCTCAGCTGGAAACAAGATTAGCAACTACGTAATTTCTAACTCTCACCACCTACATGAGCTGATAGCTCCCAAGATAAAGATGTGGTCCCGGGAAGCAAGGGTGCAAAAGCAACAGAGTACTTAAGGGGAGGAGGAAGAGGAGGAGAGAAGCAAGCAAGGAGAGGCGGAGCCTCCTTGCTAGCTTTGGCCAGTAGAGGTTTGGAAGCCTCCCCTCCTCCCGCGGCTGCCTCCACCTGGCTCCTCCCTGTGTTCGCCGAGCTACCCTCCCCCTTTCCCCAAGGACAATCTGCAAGAAAGCAGCGGCGGAGAAGAGCTAAAACTACAAGGCAAGAGGGAGGCCCTGGGTGGAGAGCGAGGGGCGAAGCCAAGAGTGAGGTGGGAGCGAATGTGCTGGGAGCAGGCGGTGGGGAGGACAGAAAGGAACAGAGGGCCAGACATGACGAGGCATCCGAAATCGCAGACGAGAGGGGGATGGGTGCTGGGGACGCGTGAAGAAGCCGAGCCCCTCTGTTAACCTACCAGCATTTGTAGGCTCAGGTCCCATATGCACGGCCAGGGGTGCTCGGCTGCCCTTGGCTGCCTGATCCTTCTCTTGGCACACATCCAGTTCAAATTGGTGCACCTATGATGCTGCCGGGGTGTTCCTGCCTCCTGCGTGCTTACACACACACACACACACACACACACACACACACACACACACACACACACACACACACACACACACACACACACACACACACACACACACGAGATGCTGTATATTTATATTTAGTATCCGTGACTCTGTCCACGTGCGTGGCACTGTGAGTCTATAAAAGATGCGCATGGGTGTACGAATTGCATACATGTTTATGTTCTGTGCCTCTTGACATACAGTTTCAGGAGGTGAGCTGCTGTTTACAGGCCAGCACTCCTAACCTTGGTGGGGTAAACTCTCTCCCCCACTGAAACTATGACATCAAGGCATCCAGGGGCTTCTACAGGGGATGAACAACCTCCCAGTCTGGTAGTGAACTCCAGGAGGGAAAGAGGAGAGCAGCATAGTCAGATGTCTTTCTATTCCAAATTTTTGGATTCCTATTTCCTCCAATCATGTAGTCTTTCTCAAGAACACCTGAGATGCAGACATTAACATTCTAGGTATATGTATGTTCATGTTGCGTTCCCAGTTTGCCACTTCCTAAGTCCTACGTGTGCCTGAGTGGTTTTTTTTTTTCTTAATTTAAAATTAGCACATAAGCTATTAGATTTCATTATTGACATTTTAGAACAAAAGTGTTTTAGTAGATTCTCCTTCCCCCTTATATCCCCTATCACCCTGTACCCTGATCTCTCCTTGTACCTCTTTTCCTGTTTTCCTCGTTTGTGTCCCATGCCTGCTCCATCCTTCACCACCTAGTTTTGCACTCTCTTGGTCTCCTTTCTAATTTTCTAGGCTTTACTCACGCTTGCTCGCGTTCTTGGATATACAGGCACACTTTACAGAACAGGATCTTCATATGAGAGAGAACACGTAGTTTTTGTCTTTCTGAGTTTGGGTCACTGCACTTAATATTCCACTTTACAGGTCCATCCATTTTCCTGAAAATTTAATCATTTAGTTTTTCTTTACAGCTGAATAAAATTCCATTATGTATATGTACCACACTTCTGTTACTCAGTAACCTGTTGATGGCCTTCTAGACTGATTCCATTTCCTGTTTCCTTCCTTCCTTCCTTCCTTCCTTCCTTCCTTCCTTCCTTCCCCCTCCCTCCCTCCCTCTCTCTCTCCTTCCCTCCCTGTGATACATGCAACCCAGGGTCTTGCCAATGCAGCACAACTGTGCTATCTTCCCAGTCCTGAGTTTTAGGAATAGAATGTGGAGCTCTCTCCACTCCCAAGCCCATTCTTCATATATTTGTGGTGTTATCAGATCACTGCTGCTTTTCAGCAAGTGTTACTGAGCTTCTCCATGTGCACAGACTCCAATGGGTAGGACTGGAACTGGGTTTGTTTTCTTTTTTTAGTTCTTATTTTGTTTATAAGTGTTTTGTCTGGATGTATGTTTGTGTGCCACACGTGTGCCTCATGCTTGTGGAGGCTAGAGGACAGTGTCCATTGGGGATGAGTTACAAACAGTTGTGAGCTGCCATGTGGGTGTTGGGAATAGAACCCAGGTCCCCAAGAAGAGCAGCCTGAGCCATCTCCCTAGCACTGGAAGTAGTTGTAAAAGTGAACATACTCCCTGCCTTGGAGGAAGTTTCAATCTAGTTAGAGAAAGTGCATTTAACAATAATGCAGTCCAGTGGTCAGGAAGCTTTACTACTAATAGGACACAGGGTATTTTAGGGTTTACACACCAGCAGGTCTGCTGTAGGCCCTGCCCAGTGTTAGAGCAAAGAACAGGAGTGAACACTGATAGCATGGACATGCCTTTTCTTTTTCCTTTTTCCCCTCTCTGAGACAGGGTTATGATAAGTTGCCAGGTTAGTCTTGAACTCTTGAGTTCTGTCAGTCTGGAATAGCTAGTATTATAGGCTCTATGGGGATTTGAATTTTAATTCTTTTTCACATCATAAAATATTTTTGCAACCATTTAAAGTGTAAGGACCTTTCATAGTTTGCTGCCATACAAATAAGTGAGAATGGTTAGATTTGCCCTACAGGCTATAGTTTACTGACTCTTGATCTAGTCTAGCCCTCCCATTAGTGTATAAGAAGCAACTGAAATGTCATTAAAGTTTTATTTAAATGATTGTTTCTAAACAATATGTGACTTGTAGAAGATTCAAAAAGAAGGCTTTCTGGACCTTTGATGACTAGTAAAGATTTAATAGGTTAATAAGGGTGAGGAGGTGTGGCTTAAAATGATGGAGTGAGCTATGTATGTGTGGATGGATGGGTGGATGGATGGATGGATGGATGGATGGAAAAAGACAGGTTAGCCCGGCCAACAGATGCAGTGTGCTCAGACACCAAAGTTGGGATGAACAAAGCAATGCTCAGATAGCAGATCAAAGGATCCAGGGGTAGCAGGGCAGTGAGAAGACTGATGCAGGAGGAAGGGGCTCAGTCATGGGGGCTTTGATGCCTAATCAAGAAGTCTGGACTCAATCTGTCATGCTGATTTGTAGTGTGTTTGTTAATCTTTGTTTCTAACTGTATGTATCTGTTTTCATGTTTGTCTCACCATGGGTTTGTATGTTCATGTGACTTAGTCTCCATGAGTCACTATCCCAGTTTCTTCCCAGGTGTGGTAGAAGTTTTTATCCTTCCATTTGATAGTAGGTAATGTGAGGGCAAAGCCCAAAGACAAAGGATTCAGCAGCTGCTTAGAAAGCTGAGAGCCTGAGAGGAATGGGCAGAACTGTAGAAAGACCCTAACCATTCCTAAGATTGACGTCATTATCTGCCTGGCTCTCCTGTGCCTTTTATAACCTCAAACTCCAGTTCTAGCTCCCTGCCACCTGGCCTTGCTCAGTCAATTCTGTGACATTCAACTCTACTCTTAGCCAAAAGCCAACCTGCACTTGACTGTGTGCTTCTTCAGTGTGGGTTCTGTCTGCAGCTCAAACCTCACCTGGTTTATGCCCTCTGCAGCACCCCTTTCCTTCCTTCATTAAAAGGAAGGACCCCAAGATGTACTCAGATTTCCTCCTTGCTTTCTCATTTCTTTCAAGTCAAGTGCATCTTGACCTCAGCCTGTTTTGAAGACAGGTTCCAGTTGGGGTGGAAGGGGACAGGGAAGGATAAGCCAGGACTTATGTAGCCTTGGTCTAGATTACTCTGACACTTTAGCTTGTCACTCTGAGAGGGTGCGGCTCTCCTCTGGAAGTCTTCCAAAGCTCTGTGGCTGTACAGCCCAGCTTTTAGTGGGATAGTCTGACTAGGTGGCTGTAGCCAGTCTAAGTCAGACTCTTCTTGAGCAAGTGGCACCTTGTTCCAGTGCATCTTAACTGACAATTGTCTTGAATTCTAGAGTGGATCATGACCCATGAAGAGCATCATGCAGCTAAAACCCTGGGGATCGGCAAGGCCATCGCCGTGCTAACCTCTGGTGGAGATGCCCAGGGTAAGTGAAAGGGGACAGAAGCATGGTTGCTATGGCCCTTGAGCTTCTTGACTCTCTCAGTCTGTAGACTAGAACTATTCTCATGTAGGTTCACACTGGATTCTGGGTTTTCCTAGTTCTGACATGAACCTCTAAGCATATTTAGATATTGTTTGCTCTGCTACTTTTGACCTGAACTTTCCTAGAACTTCTATCCAAGTTTCTCTGGAAGTTAATGCTGTTGGACCTTGAGCAGCACTGGAGAATTTGAGATAAGATTTTTAAGAAAGCAATAGATGGATTCATTTCAAGGACTTGGGGAGGTATTGGGAAAGGGAAGAAACCGAGTTGGTATTGGGCAACCCCAGCTGGATCCTCAGGTTTTTCCCCTGGGGAACCCTGCATTCATCAGCTCCAGCCAGTTCTCTGTCACCCTGCTTCCCTCTCTTCTGTTCCATTAGCCCTTTAACAAATTGGAATAGCATCAGTTAATCACTTCAGAGCCAGTGGGGCTGGAGGGGCAGGAAAGAGAGAGAACCTTCCTCTGAATAGAGTCTAAGAAGCCATAAAAATAAAGTATGCAGGAAAGATTAAGTGAGGGAGATGGATGTATGATTCAAGAACAAAACAATTCCCATGTTCATTTTTTTATATGTGTGATTGATAGTATACTGTAGAGAAGAATCTCTGTGAAGGGTTAATAGCACATGGAGATGATGATAGGAAAAGAAATGTAAGGTTTCCTCTGGTGTTCCTGACCCTGGGCTCTCCTAGGACTGAGTACAAAGCACTCACTTTGTGTAGAGCCCTGTTGTGAAGAAGCTGACTTCTCTTGAGAGAGATCCCATGGATCACTGGGGTTTTTACTTAGGCACATGAATAAAAGTAAGCCAGTGTGCATTGGCCATGATGGGCGTGTTAAGTCCTGGTGAGAGTAATTGGGAAATACTTCACAAGAAAAATTCTTAAAAAAAACAAAGACTGATCCCTTTATTCAAGTATGGCACCTGGAAGAATGGCTGGCCATAGTACACACTCATTAAGTGAATTGCTGATAAAAAAAAATTAATTATTGAGCACATTTTGTGATCAAACAGAATAGCAGGTGTAAAGGATGCATCAATGAGAAAGGTGGTATCTGCTCTCATAGTATTTCTGTGTGTGTGTACGTGTACATATATGTGGAGGATAGAGGTCAATTTATTTAGGAGGCAGGGTATGCAGCATACCCTGCATAGCTAGTGCATATTGGCCAGCCAGCTCTGGGGCTCCACCTGTCTTTACACTTCCAGCACTGGGTTTGGAGATGCATGTGACTGTGTTCAGTTTTATATGGGTGCTGGAATCTCAGCTGACTGACTGAGTTATCTCTCCAAACCCCGTGTCATGGTATTTTCTATTAGCATATTTAAAAACCAGGCTTTAAAATTTTTAAACATATTTATTGAATATAATTATGATGTATGTAACAAATCAGAATTAATAGTGAAGAAACTGAGAGAGGAGGACCGTGGCACAGAGCCTGAGTGATCAGATTAGGAATACAGACCCCTGGAGGTGGCTGGAAATGCTGCTAACTGAAATTCTATTGCCTCTTCTCTATTTGTAGAATTCCATGCCAGTGCTGTGATTGTCAACATATACTTTTTAGTGGTGATTCTGTGTCCTGTGTGCTTAGATGGTTAGGTTAGGAAAAGAGAGCACCTGAAAAAAAATCCATGAGACCATATGAAAAGAATGAAAGAAAAGTACCTTCTCTGGAGAGAAGAGGAGGGGAAGTGAGAGTTAAGAGAAGGGAAGGGAGAGAGGGAGGGGAGAAGAAAAGAGAGGAGACAGAGAAAGAGCCAGGGCCTCTGGGACTCCACATAATATGATAAGTGCATGTCAGCAAGGATCAAGAGATATAGAAAATGAAATCCTAGGCGACAAGGAACCAGAACAGAAGTCTGAAATACTGCGGAGAGATCCTAGCTGAAGGAGAAGTCCCAATATGGGGGTGGCTTTCCCAGAGACAGTATGCTGGGTCTCCCAGGAGAGAAGCACAGGAATGCTGCTTTTCCCAAAGGGCCACAGCAAGACTGAACTCCATCAAACCCTCAGAAGCCATGGCTGTCATTATTGGAGCTCAGCAATGCCACTATCTTGAAGTAGGAATATGACCATGAATTAGATGTCTTGAGCTCAAACATCAAGAATTCTGGAATGTTGGGCTAGATGGAATAAATTCTAAATCTTACTCCTTTTCTAACCCCAAAAGGCCACAGCCCCACTGATCCATACCTCATTGGGCCTCCTGACGTTTGGCATATTTATCTTTGAAAGGACTTTGGTCATCTGCTCTAGCCCTCTGTCTCCAGGCCATAGTTCCAAATGTGTGCATATTATATCTTCAAAGGAGTACAGGACTGGGATTCTGTTACCTCTCTGAATAGTTATTCTAGGGTTTGTAATTTCTAGTATGCATCCATTAGGAAATACAATTTACATATAACAAATATCTGTCATTCTTAATGTTTCTAAAGCTCAGAAAGAAATTTGTCAGTACCAACTTCTCAAACCATTGTGATCAGGTTAAAGATGTCGCTCAGTTGGTAGAGTGTTTATCTAGATGCATGAAATACCACGTATCCTGGGTGTGGTGGTGTGCACCTGGAATCCCAGTTGGAAGGTAGAGGCAAGAAGATCAGAAATGCAAGGTCATCCTCAATATAGCAGGTTTTTTACTGCTTCTATTTTCTGCCTAGTCTCATGGAGACACCAAGATCCAGCAATTCCCCTTAAGGATCTTTCCCCTCAGAGGCTGCCATTGGCTGCTTCAGATTACAGGCCTACAGCACTCTTCAGAGCCCCTCTGGGTTGTCCCCAGAATATCTCTTACATGCTCCCTGTAATCGTATCCTTCATCTTGCTTCTAATAAGTCATGCAGCTGCTCATAGAGGGTTATTTAGGGAAACATGGAACAGCCAAGAAAAGTTGGGCCAGGACTGGCTTAGGGCCAGATGAGACTAAGCAGTGAGGTTGGGTAGAAGAGACCAAAGACTTTGGGGACTCTGCATTTAAACTATGCTTCATAGTCTGGTATTTTTAGGCATCTAGGGTTGGAGGGCAGGAAAACAAAGGGGATCTGAAAATGATTAGGAAACACTCAGTCAATATAGAAGGGGGATAGGTGGTCCCTGCAGACTGGCAGGGCTGAGGTCGGGAAGTAGGAAGGGGAGAGGAGAGAACTGATCTTTCTTACTGTGGGATTTTTCTTCTTCCCCAAGATTTGAATATTTCCTTGCCTACCAGATAGTGCTTGCTTAACAGGGAAGGCCTTCTAGGTCATTTATTATTCTTTAATAATAAATGACACCTTGCTCAGCTTGGGGGTCAGAAAGAAAACCCCACTCTGACATTTCAGAACAACAGTTCTTCATTGCCTCAGATTACCAATGTATAGTCCAGAGCTCCAGATTCAGGAAAGAATCCCATAGGCTGTAGCAGCCTAGAAAATAAGCTGCAGTTTCATATCTGCAATAATTGCATGGAGCTGGCTTTATTCATCTGTCCTGAAGTTGCAAGGCCTCTGCCCTGACTCTCATGCTCCCTTCATACATACTGGATCTCCTCAAGCTTCTGAGAAGCCTCTCTCTGTGCAGATTTTTGTTGTTCTAGATCATTCCAACTAAATATGTGAACGTAGATTTCTAGACTTCATGGGCCTTTGCCTAAGAGATGCCACTGGTAAGCTGTGCTCACAGGCGCCTCTGATGACAAGCCCAACTTTTCGATGTTTATCTCAGATGTGTTGTTAGATGCATTTGGAACTGCTTCTACTTTTTGAAATGGTTCTTTTGGCTTCTAAGATGTTGCTAAGCCCTGCTTCTTCTTGTATCTCTCTTCCTACTGTTCACTAGCAACCACAGTCACTTTTCCTCAGAGTTCAGCTCCTTGCCCTTTGCCTGTCTAATCATACACATTTTCTCTTCCAAGTTGGTGTGCATGTCCCACAAGGACTTTAATTTCAACACATCCTAATATGAACATACCCCCACCTTTCCAAACCAAAGCATGCCAGTTAAATGTCCAGTTAATGGCACTTCAGTTTACCCTTTGCCTAGCCAAAGGGGGGCACCTCTTTCTTCAGGGTGTGAAATCTAATCACCTTGCTCTTTGGATCCAAGTCCCTTTCTTTGTTCTGTTTCTTTGTTCTAAGTGTCTCTGTAAACTATCTCTTTTGTCCCACGTGCCCCTTTCCAGTGAGGCCTCTTCATGTCTTATCTAGGAGGCCAGAAGGCCCCCTATTCCCAGTGATCCCTCTGCCCAGCTGCCTGTCACCCTGCTGCTAGAGCTCTTCTGATATGCAATGCAAATCTTATCATGTCTCTCAACTCTTGAAATTCTTAGAGATTCTTGATTATCTGTAACTATTTTTGTGCATGAGAGGAGTCAAGAACACCTTTAAAAATTATGAATGATGTGGACCTCCTCCCAGAAGGAATGTTATGACCATAAAACTTTGATAGAGTTTTATGGGGTTTATGGACCTGCTGAAACTGATCACACATCCATGGATCCCCAGTTAAACCCAGTTGTACAGAATAAAAATCAGACTTCCTCAAATGGCAGACGGGCACCTCCCCTCCTGTAGTGTTATCTCTCACCACTTTCTATTCTGCTTTCTACACTTTACAATACTGAATTACTTGAAGTTATTTCTGGGCCCTCACACCTTTCTGCAATTTTTCCTGCCTAGAAGGGTCTTCCTCAATTGTCTATCTGACAAAAAGAACAGGAAATGGTGTTCTAGGTTTCAGGACAAATGCTGCATTTTGGGACCACTCCCGACAAGCTTAGATGTTCCTGTTCAGATTGTGCTTTTACATCCCTCTCCCTTAGGGGTCATTTTCCCATACTGTAATTGTTTACATCTTGAGATGGTAGTTCCCAGACTGTATTGTTCCTGCTGTACCCTCAGCCCTCAGGACTCAGCACGTCAGGACCATGCTGTATGTTCTGTTCATCTTTGTTCGGGGCTGAATGGACCTGCAATCTGATTTGGAGTTAATAACTATATAATAGATACTATGTCGACATGCAAGGAGTGGGATGGAAGAAAGGAAAAGAAAAGGAAGACCTATTCTTATTTTATTCTAAGTAGCTCTGGATTGTCCAATAGTTTGTGATGGTTTTCAGTTTGGTGCAGCATGGATTCCAAGAGTAATGGCTTCCCTGTGTGTTTTCGGACTTACGAGCTTTTTCCAGGCAGGATTTAAGAATCATGTGATATATTTTGTGTTGAAACAGAAATATCTGAGAGTGTGGCTACAACAATTTTAGAAGCGGATTTATTTTGTTTCTGAAATGTGCAAGCATTACCATGAACCCTGGTGATGTTACAAGGCAGGACAGTGGGGAGTACATGCCCCACCAATTCTCTCTACATACTTGTCACATTTCCTGGCACTGAGGGAGCTAGATAGTCACAACTGTGTGGCACACATAGGGATGTAAAAAACTCAAATGGTAGTTCAGTATGTGTGTGCGTGTCCTGAAAGAATCCACCATCCAGTAATAAACATATTTAGAAACAATCTGAATTCCATTAGATCACTTACCCATAGAAAAGTCATGTTTTCCCATGAACAGTCTCCTAAAGCTAGATGTCTCTATTCAGTATAGAAAGTAAGGGAAACCTAGTGAAACTGCTGAGGTTAGCAGGCAAGTAATAGCAGTCTAGAGGGCTACTGTGGACATATGAGGACTTAGGTTCAAATTTGAACTTTGTAGGGTATTAGTCTTATGACCTCGACAACTTTGAGCTTCCATTTTGAAATATCTTTAGGCTACTGGCGGGGGTTGGGGGGGATGGGGGATTCTAGTGGTATGTGACTTACTAAACACATTTGAGAAAATGCTTGCTTTATCACTGTCATTTATTCTCAGGATGCCCTGGCAGGAAAAGGTCTGGGAAGGTCAAGGTTTAGGGGCTGGAGGGGAAGTGGATGGGGTGTCTGGAGCTCCATTAGCATTGGATGCAATCACTGAAACTGGGGACAGCAGAAAACTTGGGGGAGAAGAGTCGAGATTCAGAGCAAACCCTAACCACAGGACTAACTCCAGTCTTTAGCCAGACATAACTGCTATACATTCCAGAGTTGAGCTTCTTCAGAGTGACCTGTCTCTGACTTTCTCCTCACAGGTATGAATGCTGCTGTCAGGGCAGTGATTCGAGTTGGTATCTTTACTGGGGCCCGTGTCTTCTTTGTCCATGAGGTTGGTTTTTACTTTGTTCTCTGCCATTTCTCTGTTCTCTGCCTAATCTGCCTCCCACCCTCTTCCCACCTTCTCTTCTTCACCTCCTAGTTGCATTGCTGTTTTCTTTTCCTTGGCTCTCTGTCTGTCTCGCTGAATCATTCCTTCCCACTTCTGATCTCTGCAAACTGGGGCTTCACGTTGCCTGTTGAATTTAAAAGAAGAAACTCACAGAGAAAGAACTGAGATGTGATGTCTTTTCCAGCAAGTTTTGTAGAATTAAGGGTAGAGCCCCAAGGGAGGCAGAGTCTTGCTGTGTTTCTGAATTTTCCAAGCTTTCTGAGGTTCCAGCTCCTTCTTGGCTCCCTTTGCTCAGTCTCTCTCATGCTTCACCCACTCTTCCCATACAGTCTGTTTGCCCTTCTGCCAAGTTTGGTGGTTTTATAATAAGTCCTGTTTCTTTCCTCCCTTCCTCCATCCTCCTTTCCCTTAGGCTATCAAAACTAGCTATCCTCTAGTTCTCCTGGGAAATATCTTGGAGGAAATAGGATGAGGGGGGAAAAGGAATTAAGATGGAATGGTATTTCGATATTTCAAGAAAGGGAGAGAGCCAAGCATGGTAGCACATGACTTTGATCCCAGAACTCTGGAGGCAGAGGCAGGTTGACTGATACCTGTGAGTTGGAAGCCAGCCTGGTTCACAGAATGAGTTCAAGGCCAGCTAGAGCTATACAGTGAGACCCTGTGTCAAAGAAAAGAAAAGAAAAGAAAAAAAAAGAAAAGAAAAGAGCAAGAGAAGCTAGAACATCAAAAATTTGACATGTCCCTCCTTGGACTGATCTACTAAATACAACATTCTCATGAGCATCCAGGGGTCACTATTGGGAGGGTGTGGCTTGAACCTCCTCCTAGGGAAGCTGTCTTAGTCTTGGCCATCTAGAGGATCTTAATGGAAGCTTAATGGATATACTGCTCCTCCCCTCAGGGTTACCAAGGCCTGGTGGATGGTGGCGAGCACATCAGGGAGGCCACCTGGGAGAGCGTTTCCATGATACTTCAGCTGGTATGTCTCAGACAATTCCTGTTCTATGTTTGTACTGTCCTTGTCTCATCCCACTCTGGTATCCCAGATTCCCTGCCACTTGGTTCAGTGTGAAGGGTTTCGGTGACAGAAGAGGCTTATATTTGCCCTTTACTCTTTGCATTTGAAAACATCATCCTGGCTTCTTGTGCAGTGGTGAGGGGGTGGGAAGTTGGTTCCAGGATGGCTTGCCCTTTATAGAAAGGTCATAGCAAGACTTCTGCAACTGGCACATCATGAGCAAGTCCCACTCTGGGGTCATGGGGAAAGTCTGGCCCTGAAAATAACCATAGAGGACCAAGGCCAATAGAGTTGAACTCAGCCAGCCCTCATGTGATAGAAATGTGACAGCCTGAAACTGGACTATTTAGGAACTTGAGACTGTCTTGCAGCATCTCAAAGAATCCCAGTGAAACTGGGTTTTCCTATCTATGACTATTCCATGTTAAGTGTTCTTCTAAGATGTGTTCACTCTGGGCTAGCTTAGAACTATAACCATTTGCTGATCTATTGAGAAATTTACAAATTATACTTGTGTCCCATTCTTTACCTAAGTCCACTAAAAATTCCATGGGAAGGCACTTATTATGTAGTGGTGTAGTGCAGTTTCCATACAGGCAATCATGCCCACCCCAAAGTGGCCTTTTGAATAAACAAACATTCTCTACTATTAGCCTAGAGTCATGGTGGGGGTGATCTTCAAGGACAGCATCTCACTGACAGGCCCAGGAGCATCTGTTGTTTATGAAAACTCATAAATCTACTTACCTCTTGGAGTATCTACAAGTCCCTGAGAAATTAAGATTTCCTACACACAGAGCAATTGTTCCCCCTGTGAATACCTGGATATTGTGGCTCCTGGGGCTAACCCCATAGATCCCAAGGGACTAAGGGGAACCAATTGGCCAATTGTCTGAGTAACCTTAGTTACCCAGTGTATTAGAGAGGAAGAGATACTATAAGCACATGGGGGTTAAAATCCTTAAAGTACTCTTTTTATAATCTAATAACGCCAGACACTAAGGAAAGTCCAGACTGAAGTCAGTGTGAACGATGCAAATAAAGCTAGAATAGACACTAACGTATATACAAAATCCCTTATTTTTGAAAATAATCACTTTGATGATAAAATATCCAAAGAAATAGTTATCTTAGTAGTCTCCTAATATGTGTGACAGGATATGGGCATGACACCATGATATCCAGCATCACTTTCTTTTCCTTTGTAAGGGACAAGTGACATAGAGATGTTGGGAACTTAAGGGAGAGGGGTGGTTATAGTGGTCTGTCACTGGGATGAATAAGGAAATCTTAGTTTGTTGAACTCAAAATCGGCCATGCCATCTGAAGACTTGAATTCTGCCTCTCCCCTAAAGGGAGGCACAGTGATTGGAAGTGCCCGATGCAAAGACTTTCGGGAGCGAGAAGGAAGACTCCGGGCTGCCCACAACCTGGTGAAGCTGGGAATCACCAATCTGTGTGTCATTGGAGGTGATGGCAGCCTCACTGGGGCTGACACTTTCCGTTCAGAGTGGAGTGACTTGTTGAATGACCTCCAGAAAGCTGGTGAGACATTTTCATCAGTATTGCTTTTCCTGTGATTGGGTGTGCATGCATGTGAGATATATATATATGTACTCTTAATTCATGTTAGAGAAAAATGTTAACTGCACACAAGCAAACAATCTTGGCCCTCTCTACCATTGCCTACAGTTAGTTTCTCTAGTAATCTGCTTTGTAGGTGTGAAAATTTCTCAGCTGGTGATTTGCTTCCCCTTACAGGGAAGATCACGGCTGAAGAGGCTACAAAGTCTAGCTACCTGAACATTGTGGGTCTGGTTGGCTCAATCGACAATGACTTCTGTGGCACTGATATGACCATTGGTACTGACTCTGCCCTACACCGGATAGTGGAGATCGTAGACGCCATCACCACCACTGCTCAGAGGTAAAAGCACCCAGGAGGGAGTCAATAGAGGGGAGGGAGGCAGGGACATGCAGACTGAAAACCCATCTTTCTCTTGCAGCCACCAGAGGACTTTTGTGTTAGAAGTGATGGGCCGTCACTGTGGGTAAGATCCCCATCCTGACCCCTGTATTGCACAGACCTAGAGATGGCCCTTCCCTCTTCCCAGAGTCCTGTGGAGTGTGGAAGTGTGTATGGTCTACACAACGTGACCCTCTTCCCCTGCCTCTGCACTATTCCCCCCTACTTATATGTGCATATGGGCCATGCTCAGGTACACATGAGAGGATGGGCAGCCTCTGAGCTGGGAATCCAGTACGGTGGGGGTGATCTTCAAGGACAGCATCTCACTGACAGGCCTAGTGCTCATTTGCCTCAAGAATGAAATGCAGGGTCCCTGTATCTTTCATCAGCTACGGGGACTAAGAGATCTCGCTGGGTGTGATGAGGCTATTTTGGAATATAAAGGTTCCTAGTCTATGCTTGTGGCTCTCATCTCAGATACCTGGCCCTCGTCACCTCTCTGTCCTGTGGGGCCGATTGGGTTTTTATTCCTGAATGTCCACCAGATGATGACTGGGAGGAACACCTTTGTCGTCGGCTCACTGAGGTATCACCATTTTATCTTGCCCTTGGGAGGAAAAAAATCCTCACCTTATTTTATGGGTGATCCATTTTCTACCCATCAGTTTAATTTTATTAACCACTTTCTCACCTGTTCTTGCCCAGACAAGGACCCGTGGTTCTCGTCTCAACATCATCATTGTTGCTGAGGGTGCAATCGACAAGAATGGAAAACCAATCACCTCAGAAGACATCAAGAATGTTAGTGTAAAACTCTGTCTCCCAGCATGCTTGGCTATTCCCTTGGTGGCTTCTGGGTCTTTACACTGCATCTCTTCCTGGTCCTTCTGTACAGCTTCTCCCAAAGCATATGCCCTTATTTTCCTCCAGTAGGAACCATCACAGAACATTATCATCATAGTTTACCTTAAGTAAGCTGTTATTTATTTTCTCCCTTTGTCTTTGTGTTTCTTTCTTGGATCTTTTAGCTGGTTGTAAAGCGTCTTGGATATGACACCAGGGTCACTGTTTTGGGACATGTGCAGCGTGGTGGGACACCATCAGCCTTTGATCGGATTCTGGTAAGTCACAGGATTCAGTGGTTCCTGTTTCTTAGAACCTCCAGGCCTGCTGTCCTGATTCTATGGGGCTTATATCATCAGCCATGTTATCCACCCACCAGCCTCTAGGCCACAGTGGTCTTTATTCCCATAAACAAAGATGATGACAGGCATTAGCACCCCTAGTTATGAGGATCACTGTCTTCAAGCTCTAAACATCAATGAAGCTACTGGGCTCTAACCTCAGTTTATCATTCTTACCCTCTTCCACTTGGAAGAAAGGCAATCTACTTCTTTAGCAGTAAGAAGAGAATATTGCTAAATTCCCATAATCTATTGATCACAATGTGATGTGTATACACTTCTCTGGAACCAAGTACTATCTTTAGCGTTCTGATAAGAAAAGCGCAGAGAGACATCAAACTTTAGATGAGATCTTAGAAAGGTCTAAGCAAATTCTTTGTTCCATGGGCTCCTTCAGGGCAGCAGGATGGGTGTAGAAGCAGTGATGGCACTTTTGGAGGGGACCCCAGACACCCCAGCGTGTGTGGTGAGCCTCTCTGGTAACCAGGCAGTGCGCCTGCCCCTCATGGAGTGTGTCCAAGTGGTAAGTGATGACCCCCATTTTGTGCCTTAGCAGTCTTATACCCTTTCCTGGGAGCTCAAGGGAGGCATGAGATCAACTTCTATGGTCCCAGTAGAGAAAAAGATGGAAAGGCAGGATGGTGGAGGAGGAGACATAAAGGAAAAGGACACAGTGGACTGCAAAACAAGAGCTGTAACCACCACTCAGCATCAGTTTCCTCAGCTGTAGCCTTCCGAAGGAAGATGGAAGGTCCATATACTACTGCCTAATATTTTTTTGGGGGGGTGGGGTTTTGAGACAGGGTTTCTCTGTGTAGCTTTGGAGCCTATCCTGGCACTCGCTCTGGAGACCAGGCTGGCCTCAAACTCACAGAGATCCGCCTGCCTCTGCCTCCCGAATGCTGGGATTAAAGGCGAGTGCCACCAATGCCCGGCTTACTGCCTAATATTTTATAAGCACCAACCTCAAACCCTTTTCATGTAGTTATGTAACAGGGACACAAAGTCAGTGTCCCTCCTAATAATACTAAGACTCGGGGAATGCTACTTATTAACTTCTAGCCAGTTACCTCTTATTTCCATATGACATCTCTCTTAAAAGTGTTCCTCTAAATCAACATAGGGTAGCCACTGCCCACCTCCAGGGTGATAAAGACTGGAGAAAAGCTGTGATGCATTGACATAGTACCTGGAAAATGTTGGGTTCTCTAGGGTAGCCATTCCTTTGATGCCACAATATGAATACAGTGGCTGATTACTGAACTAGAATGTTGGTCCTGATTGTTGGGGCTGCCTGAATTTCCCCCATTTTGGGGCCTGCTTTTCTCTGAGACTTGAGAAACCCGATAACCTGCAGCCATGTTTGAGACTGCACTTCCAAGGCTGAGTAGTTCTTCTTCTTCTTTTTTTTTTTTATTAGTTCAAGTTAGGGAACAAGCTTGTTTCACATGTAAGTCCCTTCTCCCTCTCCCTCTCCTCACCCCCATCCCTCCTCCCCCACCCCCAACCTACTCCCTACCCCATCCACCCACCACTCCCCAGCCAAGGCTGAGTAGAAAGCAGCCATTGAGGAGCACACGGTGGGGACCCTTCTCACCTGGTAGAACCTCTTCATTGTTCAGTAGTCCCAAGACTGGGTGGGAACCTGATCGTAGGTGGGAAAAGGTTCTGTCACCTGTGAGCACTTCTCTACCCTGCCAAGGATTTTAATTTAGTCCCTCTTTTGCTGCTCATTACTCAGAAAAATTAAGAAGAAATAAAGATGCTTCTGAGATAGTTTGGGGGACATGGAAAAGGTGGGTGTGTTGATGAGCAGGATCCCAAAAAAGGAGATTTGGTTATGCAAATCATGCCTTGGAATTGTGACTGTTGCTGTGTCCCTCCCTTAGACCAAAGATGTGACCAAGGCTATGGATGAGAAGAGATTCGATGAAGCCATGAAGCTGAGAGGCCGGTGAGAAAATGACCAGAAACTGGCTAATTATAGCAACCAGATAACAGAATGAAGCCAAAGATCTGTGTCACTCTAAGCCCCAGACATAAGCTGCCTTTTCAGATTGTTGTCTGCAACAGTCTCTTCCCCAAGGAAATCAGTTACAAGGTGCCCAAGAGGCTCAGTTCATTCAGGGATGCCCTCCTTGGAAAGAGCTTTTCATTCTAGTCTGTTATTTCTAGATGGGGCCCTCAGTTAGGTTCTGGGTATCTCTAAGCAAGGAACTGTCCCATTTGCTGAGCACAGCACCTGGGACAAAAATGCTTGGGGAGTGTTGACGCATGAATAGCCCTCTGGCAAGCAAGCCTCTTCCTAGTCCCTGCTCTGCCTGGTTAGTTCCTCATTGGTTTACTCTGGAAATTCATTGAGACCCAACTCCTGACCCCGATTCCTGTGGCTGCTTGCCATAGGAGTGGCCTGAGACAGCCTGTTCTCTTTGTACTTTTTATAGGAGCTTCATGAACAACTGGGAGGTGTACAAGCTTCTAGCTCATGTCAGACCCCCAGTCTCTAAGGTACTGGCAATTTCCCCTTCCTGCTCAGTTTCTCTTCATGAAGTGCTACCCACACAACTTAGCCTTGCCATATCCTTGTCCCCACTGTTCTTCAGTACTGTAACCCTGACCCTGTGTGATGACTCTCTGTGATTTCACTTGTCCTGGCTAGAGAACCCAAGACTCACACACCGTTCAGGGTTGGCAAAAGTGCACGAAGAAGTAGGAAAGAGGGCTTTGACCCTGTGGGTGTAACCACACCCAGATCTACCTCAGTGCCTGTTCCCTTGAAAGAGCGGTTCTCAGTGTTTATTATTTATCAGAATTGTCTGGGATGCTTATGAGGTAGGCAGATTCCTGGGCCCTTCCCTCAGCAGAGAGATGTGAAGCAGCAGACAGAAATGTGCTGTTCAATAAGCTCCTCAGGTGGATCAGGATGCAAGTGGCCCAAGGACCACATTTTGGAAAGCATTGTCCTTTGAGGTCTTCTGTCTGTTACATAATGATGATATGGGCTTTATGTGCTTTATGTGGTAAAGAATTTTGTTTCTATAGGACAAAGTAGCAGGCTGTGTACTGGATTTCCCTGGGGGAGTGATGTGTATTGTCACACATACTTTAGTAACTCAAAGTTCTGCTTCTCTTGGTGATCTCCTGTCTGGGGGTGTTTCTCTCTTCATTTACTGCTGGCTTCTTTCTGAACAGGGTGGGTTGCACACAGTGGCTGTGATGAATGTGGGGGCCCCAGCTGCAGGCATGAACGCTGCGGTCCGCTCTACTGTGAGGATTGGCCTTATCCAGGGCAACCGAGTGCTGGTTGTACATGATGGCTTTGAGGGTCTGGCCAAAGGTCAGGTACGAAAACACAAAGAAGGACAACACATGCAGTATGGGGCCAGGGAAAGTCAGTGTAGGGAAGGTCTGTCCATTGTCTCTGCTTCCTTGTCTCCCTAACATCTCTCCAGGGAGCATAGTTAATTTTAGGGTAATAGGAACAAACCTTTCCAAACATCATGTCTTATTTATTTCTCTGACCCAGAGCTCAGCACAGTGTCTACCATCATAGGTGCTTATTATTCCCAGATGAGTCAGAAGGATGGAAGAAGTTCAGTGCGGGCAAAAGCCAGGAGCTGGGTCAGCTTCCAACCAAGGGGTACTTTGTAGGGTTAGAGCTCAGGAAGTGGCCTCGGTCACACATGGGTTTCCTGGCACTCTGGCCATGTTGTAGACCTGTGTGGCCTTTCCCTGCAGATTGAAGAAGCTGGCTGGAGCTATGTTGGTGGCTGGACAGGTCAAGGTGGTTCCAAACTTGGTACTAAAAGGTAAATGGTATTTTGGGAGCACCCTCTCCCAGTTACCCTTTCAAGATGTTTTTGAATATGAGCATTAATCCATTAGGTTAGGGCCTCTATCTACTGCTCTGAAAACTCTGAGTGTCTTCAGTGAGGACAGACAGACCCAGCCACACATCATATAGCAGATCTGAGCACTAAAGATCCACTGTGTACTCTAGAATGGTGAGAGAGAATGGGGCCACAGGTCCAGACACAAAAAAAAAAAAAAAAAAAACACTTTCATATTCCATTTCTGTTTGGTTTTCTGAGACAGAGTTTCTCTCTGTGTAACTTTGGAGCCTGTCCTGGAACTCACTCAGTAGACCAGGCTGGCCTCAAACTCCCGCCTGACCCTGCCTCCCAAGTACTCAGATTAAAGGTGTGTGCTACCACACCCGCTCACCTTCTAATTCTTAACTTTTCTCTCCTTCTATCTTGCTTTCTCACCCCCAATTTCCTACTCCCTGCTCCTTGCCACTGGCCAACTAGGACTCTGCCCAAGAAGAACTTGGAACAGATCAGTGCCAATATAACTAAGTTTAACATTCAGGGTCTTGTCATCATTGGGGGCTTTGAGGTGAGTATCCCACTATCCCCTCTTCTCCCCCTCCCTATTTGCCTTTCTTCTCATGTCTGTACCTGCTGCTCCTTTTAGGCTTACACAGGGGGCTTGGAGCTGATGGAGGGCAGGAAACAATTTGATGAGCTCTGCATCCCATTTGTGGTCATTCCTGCCACGGTTTCCAATAACGTCCCTGGATCAGACTTCAGCATTGGGGCTGACACAGCACTAAACACCATCTGCACGGTGAGCACCTGCCATAACCTCTCATCCCAGTTAGCATGATTATTGTTCTGGTCTTGAAAGTGAGGGTTTTGTTGTTGTTGTTGTTGTTGTTTTTAATAAATAGCAGTGTTTGGGAACGGCATTTGTGCTGGTATTCATTTTTCTCACCTAGAAACATATCACTGTTGCCAAAGGGCCTGTTTTGTTATGTCCTCTGAAGTTATACAGTTTAATATCCCTATTCTGAACACCATTAAAGATGAGTATGGCTTTCTTCCCAAGAGAGTCCTCTAATGCAGTGCCCTCTTTGAATGCAGGACCTTGGTGAGGTCCAGGGGTCTCACTGGCCTAGACGGATATGGTTCTGGATTAAGTTGAATTAATGAAAGCTGAAGAAGAATAAAGATCTGATCCTACCTTTCTGTGGCCTGTTATCTTTATAGACTTGTGACCGGATTAAGCAGTCTGCGGCGGGCACCAAGCGTCGGGTATTTATCATCGAGACCATGGGTGGCTACTGTGGCTATCTGGCCACCATGGCAGGACTAGCAGCTGGGGCTGATGCTGCCTACATTTTTGAGGAGCCCTTCACCATTCGAGATCTACAGGTAGATGGTCACTAGAGTCTTCTAGATGTCTCTCTCCTATTCCAGTCTATCTTCCCAAGTGTTCCTAGAGTAACCAGAACTATGGGAGTTCTAGGGGAGGGTGGAGCTGATGGGCCCAGCCCCATGAGGACTAGAAGGGCTCCTTGCAAGTTCTCCAGGACTGTCTCACATATATGACCATTGCTACTATTTTGGGATTGCATTTTGTCAGGTAGCATGCTGCTGTGCCCTTTGGTGGTGTTTGTATTTTATGTTCACAACAGGCATGTACAGCTATTGCTCCCATATTATAGGTGAGATAGATTTAGAGGCTTCAAACTCATAAGACAGCAGAAGTTTAAATGCTTGAGAAATTCATGATCTCTTATCCTCAGATTTCTCTTGCTGCCTTTCCAGTTCTGAGGGAAATATCCTTTTACCTCTGGCCAGAACCCATCTCATATTTCACAGAGGGATCAAATTATCATTATTCTTCCAGTTTTAAGTTCAGTGGAAGAGAAGAAAGCTACAAATTGGAGATTTAGAGACAGGTTAGGGGGACTCCCAGCTCAGGATCCCAGCCAGTCCCAGCCAAGAGCAGAGAGTGGTAGTCTTGTTCTCATGCTCATCTCAAAGCTCAAATGAGGGTACACATTCCCAACAGCTGAACCACTGCTTTACATACATGCAACATGTGTCAAAAGTGTAAAAACACAGGCAGTGAGCAGTCTCTTCTATGAGGGAAGTGGGGCCAGAAGCTCCTGGACAGAGGTGGGAGAGGGTGAATCATGGAAGCTTCTCTAATGCCCCCTCAGTTCTGCCTGTCTTGGTCTCGGTCTTTCTAAGCTCCATAGGCACTAAACTGCTTAAAGGACATAGACCCAGTTCAAGCCCAGCTTGTGAACAACTCTCTTCCATGCCCTCTTCCTTCTTAGAAAGGCTTGATATGGAAGAGGGACAAGGACATTTGTCCACCCTGATCAATCCCAGCTAAGCTTAGGATTCACTGTTTCATTTTTAGGCAAATGTCGAACATCTGGTGCAAAAGATGAAAACAACTGTGAAGAGAGGCTTGGTGTTAAGGTACCTTATTAACAGCTTGTTCCTAAATTAAGAAGAAACTAGTCAGTATGGCCCTAGTCCATTGATGGATCTGTGGTTGGGACAACTGAGGAATCTGATATAGAAGAGCATGGGGGTAGAGGAGCCTTGGGAGGAGGTAGAAGAGCCTAGGGAAGCAAAAGGCAGGGATGAAGGATGGACTCAGGCTTCTGGTTTCCCTGGCAGGAATGAGAAGTGCAATGAGAACTACACCACTGACTTCATTTTCAACCTGTACTCTGAGGAGGGAAAAGGCATCTTCGACAGCAGGAAAAACGTGCTTGGCCACATGCAACAGGTAGTGAGACGCCCCAGTCGTGCCTTCACTGCTACCCAGAGCCCCCAACAGCCAAACAAGCTCCCATCAGCTTTCCCAGAGCCCCCAACAGCCAAACAAGCTCCCATCAGCTTTCTCCAATCTTTTGGGGCCTCACTGTCACCATGGAACAAGGTTGGGTCATACATTAAAGCATCTTTATCTTAGAAGAAGCCTGTCTTGGTCAATGTTCTATTGCTGTGAAGAGAAGAGACACCATGCCCAAGGCAACTCTTAGGAAAGAAAGCATTTAATTAGGGCCTTGCTTGCAGTTTCTGAGGCTTAGTCCATTATCATCATGGCTGCACACATGGCAGCAGGCATGCACATGCTAGAGCAATAGCCGAGAGCTGCATCCTAGTCTGCAGGCAGAGGGGAGAGGGAGAGGGAGACAGAGAGAGAGATGAAAGGGAGGGAGAGAGGGGGCTCAGAGAGATGAAAGGGAGGGAGAGGACTGAAACCTCAAAGCCCACCTCCAGTGACAAACTCCCTCCAAAAAGGCTGCACCTTTTAATTCTTCTAATTTCAAATAGTACCACTCCCTGGTGATAGCACATTCTAGTATATGAGCCTATGGGGGGCATTCTTATTCAAACCACCACACAATCCCAGAGATGCAATCTATCCTCTTTGCTTAGGATATAGTTGCTCAACCTTGGTATCATTGCCATTGGGGAACGATTAGTTCTTTGCTGTGGGGGGCTTTTCTGTGCAATGTAGGAGCTCAGCAGTACTCCTGACCTCTACCTACTATAAGCCAGTCATATCTCCCCTTCACCCTCAGTTTGAACAGAGACACCCCCCAAACATGGCCAGATGGATCATGAGTTGAGAACCAGCGGTTCTGATAAGGAAAATGGGGTCTAGAGAGAAAAACATTTTCAGGGCCACTTACCAAACGTGAACTAGAGCTGAGTGAGCCTGGCTGATTTTCCCATCCACATCTTGCTTGGCCTTTCTTGAACCTAATGGATGAGTGTAGGCTTCCATCGCCACTAACTGGGCTTTAGGAGAAAGGCCTCACATGTCTACTACTAGTTCCAAATGGCCCCAGCTGATGCTGCTTAAGCACCAGTGTTTCTCTACCCACAAAGATTTCCCAGGATCTCAGGTTGCGGGAAGGTGCAGCCTCTGCAGGAATAGAGTGTTGTTATCCCTGTGTCCTTTTTTTTCCTCCTTCCTACTTGCTTGCTCTTAGTACACAGAAAAACTTCTCCAGAACTTCACTCCACAGTACTCTGAGATCCTACCTGGGACAGCTGGGTTGGACTACAGAGGACAAGGACACCTCCATAACAGTGATTATGGTGGCTGCCAAGCTAAACAGCTCACTTTGAGTCCCTGCAGTCTCAAACTGTCCTTTCCTGTTAATCTAGGAGCCATTCTTTCTGTACATTTAGATCTCTACACTTCCCTGTTTTCTGATTCTTCCCTCAGGGTGGAAGTCCGACTCCATTTGATAGGAATTTTGCCACTAAGATGGGTGCTAAGGCTATGAACTGGATGTCTGGGAAAATCAAAGAGAGCTACCGTAATGGTATGTGAGGTGGCAGGGTGAG
Source organism: Cricetulus griseus (assembly GCF_003668045.3). NCBI lineage: Eukaryota > Metazoa > Chordata > Mammalia > Rodentia > Cricetidae > Cricetulus > Cricetulus griseus. The sequence goes on from NC_048595.1 coordinate 394,615,728, forward strand.
CCCCTTCTCCAGAACTTCACTCCACAATTGAAAGACTAACTGACCATCCTTTATTCCAGGACGGATCTTTGCCAATACTCCAGACTCAGGTTGTGTTCTGGGGATGCGTAAGAGGACCCTGGTCTTTCAGCCAGTGACCGAGCTGAAGGACCAGACAGATTTTGAGTAAGTCATTACATTCTAGAATGGCTATCTCCCTATCACTAGCTACCAAGCCCTACTTTCCACAGCCTGTTAACTGCCTCTTAAGCTTTTCTTTTTGTACTAACTCACGCCTGTAGGTGCTCATGCCCTAAATGCAGCCTCTTTTGCCCAGCTTCTTCCCATAAGCCTTTGGTAGTTTGCTGGCATAGGATAAGGTCACATCACCATTATTTCATCTCTCTGTAGGCACCGGATCCCCAAAGAACAGTGGTGGCTGAAGCTGAGGCCAATCCTCAAAATCCTTGCCAAGTATGAGATTGATCTGGACACTTCTGACCACGCCCATCTGGAGCACATTTCTAGAAAGCGGTCTGGAGAAGCTGCCGTCTAGACCTCTTTGGAGGGAGAGAGTCTGATCATGGTCAGCTCATGCCCTGGTAGATCTAAGTCCCTGATTCCTCAGTGTGTTAGCCCCAGCCCTCTACCCTATTAGGTTTCCTTGTCCCTGCAACCTGGATCAGCTGTGGCCAGGAGTTGGGGGAGGGCAGTGAGTGAACCTCCCTCTAGGTAGCTGTCATTCCTTCTACCCCAGCTTCGTCTCTAACATAGGCTGGATTCCTCTAGTGCTACTGCTACATTTCAGCCACCCAGAGTTTTCCTAAAAATAAGCTTTATTTATTTCTTTGTGATAACAAAGAGTCTTAGATCCCTTTACTTTTACCACAGTGATGGAGTATAACTACACTAATAAATGCCAGCTTGTCACTGTGCTTTGGTGCTCTCCTTATTACTGACACAAGGGGGTTGTACTGATACCAGCCCCATGCCCCACACCTACCCAGACAGAACTCCTGGGAGAATAGCACATGTGATTGTCCTGTGCATTTCTGCTTGTTGAAGGTTTTTTATTGTATTTTTTCCAGCATCTCTTGATGTATAGTGTCCCAAACACACGGCATAGCCCATCTCCCACAAGTCCCTCTATTATCCTCTACAGTCATGATGATGTGCCTGTCTCCAAGCATGAAGTTATGGTTTACTTCTTGATCATTTATCCATTACCCAGACTCACTTTTTTCTTGCCATTCCACAATCTCTGCTCCTCAACTCAGCATTCTTCCTTTTTTCTTTCTTTTTTTTTTGTTTTCTTTTTTGTTTGTTTTTTTTGAAACAGGGTTTCTCTGTGTAACATTCCTGGCTGTCCTGGAACTCTGCAACTCACTCTGTAGAGCAGGCTGGTCTCTCTCACAGAGATCCACCTGCCTCTGTCTCCCAAGTGTTGGGATTAAAGGCATGGACCACCAACCATCCAGCACATTCTTCCCTTTCAACCCTATCTTGAATGAAAGCCAGACTCTCTCTGACAGACGTGCACATTTTGGAAGCCTGAACAATAGACACCTGGTTCTGGACCTGTGTTGGTGGGTCAGTTGGAATGCACATGCTTTAGAGAGTGGAATCTTACTGGGCCATAGTTCGTCTTCTGTCCACAGCAGATGCTATGTCATTATTATTGAAGTGTTCACTGCAGTTGGGCCTTAGGAATGGGAGTATAAACTGTCCCCAGGTTGACAGGAGAGTGTCCAATTTTGAATGTGCAGTTAAGATTAACCCCCACACCAGACTGTAACTCTCAATTACACATGTGCCTATTCTTCCCAATCCATACAGCTTTCTTCCCTGCCTGTTGAAGTAGGAAAGACATTCACAATATTGCAATAGGTGTCTGGCTGTCTGAAATACTACTTTACATCCTTGTAACAGTTCTAAATAGACAGGTATTGCCAGAGTCTGAAGTAGAAGCAGCTAAATGCTCTTTGGCATTCTTTAAAGACCAGAGAAATAACATTAAACACCAAGTGCTGTGTTAGGCATTCTATATGCTACCACTGAATCCCAAAATTATGAGGGGAGTGCAACCCTTTCCAGAGATGAGGACAGTCTCAGAGTGATTAAGTAATGTCTCCTAGGTTTTAGAGCCTAGCAAAACTAGGAGTCAAACTGATCTTAAAAAAATAAATATTTTTTTTTTAGCCAGGTGTGGTGGTGCATGCCTTTAATGCCAGTGCTCAGGAGGCAGAGACAGGTAGATCTCTGAGTTTGAGGTCAGTCTGGTTTACTTAGTGAGTTCCAGGTCAGCCAGAGCTACATAGTTAGACCTTGTCTCAAAATAAAATAGATTTATTTTACTTTCTTTGTAATGTGTATGAATGTTTTGTCTGTATGTGCACTATATGCATGCCTGGCACCCTCAGAGGTCAGAAGAGGGCATCGGACTCCCTGCAACTGGAATTACAGATGGTTCTGAACCACCATGTGGGTGCTGGGAACTGAAGCCAGGTCCTCTGCAAGAGCAGCCAGTGCTCTTAACTGCTTCATCATTTCTCTTGCTCCAGCCAAACTGATCTTAAAGCCCATCTCCATTCTGCTACTGAAACAACCATACAGACCAAAAAGAAAGTGGACAGAGAGCACCAGCATACATTGGGACACAAGTGCCAACTGCCCCTCATTCATAGGCTCCCTTCCCATTGTTAATCCTAGGACAGGTGGAAAATCAATCACAGAAGAAAAATGGCACTTCACAGAGAGTGGTATTTTAGGATCACAATAAGAAAACAAAGACCACGTAGAAAGAAAAACAGCCTACATTCCATCTTCCCAAAGAAAAACAGTACATTTCATTTTCTCAAAATTAAAAAGATAGGTGAAACTGTGTTGAATGAAATGGATGCATTACTAGTCACCAGCTGTAGTTATGAAATGGCTGAGAAACAGGTAACCCATTCAGACAAAATGTTTTCCCTTTCCCAAATATCATAGGTGTCACTGATGAGAAATGGAAGGGCATCTAGATCGTGGTTCATACACCTAGCTGAACAGCATAAGCCTGGCCGCCTTTGAGAATGCTGGTGCCTAGTTCCTCCATCCTGAACTAATTCAGTCGTGGTGGGTGGAGTTTGGGCTTTAGCATTTCATTTCCCTGCATGGTCAGTAATAACTATTAGGTTTGATGAGACCTATCTATAGTAGTGGATCTCATTCCTGGCTACACCTTAGAACCCTCTAAGAATGCAACCCTTCCTCAGAAATCCTAAGCAGTATGGGGTGAAATCTTGGCCTTAGCATTTTTTAAAGCTTTTTTGGAACCTTAATGTGTAGCATTTTTCTTTTTATAAAATTTATTAACATGCTTGCCTACACGAGTCTAAGTGCACCATTTGCATGCAGGATCCTATGGAGATCAGATCCCCGTGCTGGAGTTTCAGGTGATTGTGAGCCACCATATGGATGCTGGGAGGTGAACCCCAGTCTTCTACAGCTGACCCACCTCACTAGTCCCTTTTTGTAGTGGTGCTGGTCATTGAACCTAGCCTTGAGCATGCTGGCCACGTGCTGCTATCACTGAGGTTAAGAATGGGATAAGGGGATGTATGGCAGAAACAGAAGCTTTTAAACACTGTGCCCAGCTTTCCTGTTCACCCAAGCCCAGAATCACTTGCGGGGAGGAGATGGGAAGGCACGTTGAAGAGCCAAACAATTTCTTATAAATGGGCAGAAGAGGAAGCAGAGGAAAGTAGAAACAGTGGAAACTGCCAAGTTTGCTTCTAGAATTATTTATTTATTCTTTTTCAAATGGGCAAACCCCGGCAACAGGGAAGGACAAAAGCAGGCATAGTGTTTCAAGTTAGCTGTGCCAGACTGCCCTATTCATCTGGGGGTAGTTCCAGCCAGCTTTTTAAAAAGTGCTTTCCAAACTTGCATACAGATAACTTAAGGTCAGTATCAACTTCATCTAGTTTAAGAACATGAAAAGGAAGAATATTGTTCACTGAAACAGGTCCTTTTTGGGTAGGCAGGCCAATTCCAAAGAAGCCCATTTTATATTCTGTTCCCAGTTCCACTTTCCCTACCATTTTCTATAGCTCAATAAAAAGCAAAAGTTCCAAGAGGGAAAGGGAAAACAAACAAACAAACAAAAAACCAAAAAACAACGAAGCTCCACCAGAAGGCAGTGCCTCTGCCCTGTCTGGCTAAAGAAACACCCTCATCTAAGTGCAGGAAACTCATGCTCAGCCCATTAGTGCAGAGGAGTCTCGGGGACAAAGAGCCCCACTGAAGAATGGTCTGGCAATCCTGGGACTGCTGAGACTCCGTATCTTTTCTTGTGGGGAGCATCAAGGTATTTCTGTGAAATGATACCGCTAGATGACTAGCACTCAGGCACAACTAACTATAGAAAAAGGCAAAGAATTATTTCTTTTGGTGAAGAGAAAAAAGCCAGTTCTTTCTGAATGCCCAATTCTGAGTTTACATCATCTGAAGTTCAAGCATTCATCCTTGGAACATAATTCTTGTCCATTAGAATTGTGATTTTTTCAGATCAACTAAAAATTTTTAGGAGAAACTCCTTCACAATGCTAAACCAGGGCCCCAAAGGAAAACCATTCTCTGGGTACTTTACATCTTCCTAGGAAATTTAGTGTTGACTCTCAAGGTCCTACAAGGGGTACGGAGACCTCTTTTGCAGGGCTCACTATCAAGAAGCAACTAAACAATAAAACAGCAAACAGAAGTTCAGGAAGTTTGTTATTTTGGGTTTGGTTGCTTGGTATGAGGAGGGGAGACGGTGCACACATTACTGCTGTGATGTGCTGCCTCAAAAACCCATAAACCACATGGCAGGAACAGGCTCTCTTCTGTGTTCCATGAGAAAGAGACAGGATGGCAAGGACCTCACCCAGAGTTGTCTGCATGATGGCGGACATGTCTCCTCCAGGCTATTCTATGAGTAATAGGTAGTCCTTCAAAGAAGCTGGCAGTGGAAGACCTTTCACCGCATTGGGCAGGTAGAGAGGACCTAGGCTATGGCGTACAGCATAGCGGGCAAGTGTCTTAAGAGTTCCTGGTGCTGAGCACAATACAGTCAGTTTTTCACATAGCTGCTGGTCTTTGGTCACTTCTCTTGGCATGGTGCCATTTTTCCTTAATTCAAAGTGTCCAACAGCTCTATGGAGGAGCTCAAAGCAGGAGTCTTCTTTCTTTGTTCCAAGTCCTCTAACTAGCAGAGCCACCAGGCGGGAGATGGGTGTCTGGCCTTTCAAGTTGATGACTTTGACCTCAGCACCATATTCAAGAAGGATGCTGACACTCTCAAGATTTCCCTTCATGGCAGCCCAACTGAGTGGTGTATCGTTGTTGTAATCCAGGGCATTGACAGAGGCTCCACTCTCTAGGAGAGTGCGTACACATTCATGATTGTTCTTAAAGGCTGCCCAGTGAAGCGGGGTGTCTCTGTTGCCATCCAGTGCATTGGGGTTTGCACCATATTCCAACAGGACCTCCACACAAGCCTCATCTTTCTCTGCAGCATAGTGGAGGGCTGTTCGGTTGTAACCATCCAGAGCATTGACCTACAGAAAGGAAGGAACTGTTTTACAGTGGGCATGGTACTAGGAAGAAGAAAGAGGCTGGCAAAGAATACTGTGTGGATTTGCCGTGCAATGCTCTCAACAGTAAGGTAATATGCAATTCTCCTGAAGTATTGGTGATCAAGATGAGATGACATATACGAGGAACAAATAGGAACTGTTTGAGTACAGCCAGCTATCATCCTAATAGGCTGACAGGACTGCAGTGTCCACTTCTCTATTCAAGAGTCTCTGCCATACAGCAGGGAATGAAGAAGGAAAAGATGAAGTCCAAGTCTTTAATACTGTTCTGAAAGAAATTCTGGATTATTTAATCTGACACTTTCTATAGCCTGTGATTAATGGAAGCCAGAAAGAAACACAATGAAGTCAAAACTCTGTCCTTTTAGCTTTGACATGTCCTTTTAACCCTACAGAAATCTCAGATGAACTCATGTGGAAGGAAGAGCACAGACTCCCAGTGCTGAAATAGCAGTTGTCTCACTGAGTCAATCATTACTTCATATTCCTCCATACACACGGTGCAGTAAAGCCAAAGCAAACCATTTAATGGAGCTGACAGTTTTATTTTGTTAAGCCTCACTTTCCCTTTGGTCACTGGTATTAATCACTCAGGGAATAACCAGTTTTTCACTTCAGGGTCACGTCCATTACAAAAAGGTTTAACTACAAGATTATAGACTAGCTAGTGTTGCAGAGAACAACATAGCTGTATGGAGATTATGGGACTTGCTTCTTCTGGGGCTGCACACTGGCTTGATGGCTTGTCTGATTCAAATTAACACTCAGCATATAGCACCATCAAGATTGCTCACCAACAGACAAAGCTGCTAGATTAATTTGCCATGTACTTAGCAACTGCTACAAGCCAGAAATCCAAACACTTTACCATCTTACAACATACCCTTTTTATAGATGGGGAAATTGAAGCAAAGGAAGGGTTTAAGCTATCTGTTTAAGGTCACACAACTGGAATCACTTGTGCTGGAAGTGGAATCCATGAAATTGGTTCCAAAGTCCTTTTGGAGGGGAGGGGTGGCTGCTTCAGAGTTTTGTTATATAGTCAAGATGGCTTCCAACTCACAGTCCATCTGACTCCTTCCTCTCAGTGTTAGGATTACAGGTGAACACATACCTTCATGCCTGGCTCAGAGTCTGTTCTTTTAATCATTCTTTATATATTATGTAGCTGCATGCCAATACCAAGAATCTACTTTCAAAAATTAATTTTTTATTTTTATCTTAAGATACATTACAAAGAAGACAATAGTCTCCAGAATTTCACACATCTAAGAGTATCAGACATAGAATTAATCAGAGTTGAAAAGTCTCTGTACTTATGGTAACTGTACGGTACAAGGCAAGGAGTCAATGGGAATATGAACAACTCCCAGGAGGTAAGCAGAGAAGGAAAGAGAAATAAAACTCCCTCTTGAAGCCATGCACAGCTTAAGTGAAAAACAACAACAACAAAAAAAGGCCAAGGGATAAAATCATCTTATGGATTTATGATTATACCTTGGCTTTAGTAACAGATAACAGATATGCCAATGCCACCATGAATTACAAAGGGAAATTCTAAGAAACATGAAGGTCACGTTTTTTATGACTCATTAATGTGAAAGTGTTGGAAACGTCACTCACCTCTGCTCCCTTTTCTAGGAGTAACTCCACACAGTCCGCATCTGACACCATGCAGGCGCAGTGCAGGGGCTTCAGTGTGCCGTGGGTGCAGTTCACATCTGCTCCCTATGGGAAGGAATTCAGAAGCCACAGAAGGGACTTGATGGAGAAGGGACGCCTAAGCCTGAATATACTTTAACTACAATTACCTATTATTTCTAGTAACTAATTCCAGCACTCAAACCAAGGGAATATTGAAAAGGAAAAAAAAGGAAGTCATTTCCCCAAATAAAGCTACCTGGATACCTCTGAAGATATAGCCTTATGTATAAAAGCTGTGGGAAAGCTGGCCCAGCTAACCACTTTCTACGGCCACTTTGCTTTGCAAGATATAAAAATATGTCTCAGGCTGAAGCTAGAACTATCAGGCTCTTTTTGCAATTCATCAAATGATCCTCATTAACTATAAGGCGGTCTTAATGTTGTTGTGTTTACAAACTCTTCAAGGTGGCTTGAGTCTCAGCATTACTCGGAATCTGATAAGGAAGGCTCAAAGTATGCTGTTCACACCAAAGCCTGAGTGACTCCACTGTAGAACAGGATGAGAAAAAAGTTACTACTGTTGAGGCTTCTCCCCTCACTGTGCTGAGAACAAGCTATGGCGCAGGTGTGCAACTCTGACCCAGAGAGAAGATCCTAAAGTTGTTTTTGGTTACATTTTCCAAAACATTACTCTGTAACTTCTCTTCAAAGGGTGAAGGGTACCAAAGCTTTCGAGGGTACTAATTGTGTGACAGAAAAACTGACTGCAGTGCTCTGAGATCAGAGAAAGGGTTTCCTTTCTTTTAAGAAAGCAAGACTTGTTTTTAAGGACATGTACGTGTGTGTCCTTGTGCGAGTTCTACACATGAGTGCCTGTGTCCACAGGGGTCAGAAGAGGCTATCAGAACCCTTGGAGCTACAGTTACAGGTGCTTGTGAGCTGCCTGATAAGGTTGCATACTCTGCATCACCGAGTCAACTCTGGAGCCCTTATTTTCTTAATCTGTAATTACTACACACTGCTATGGAACTAAAACTGGTAGCTGTTGTAACCAAGCAGGAAACTGAAATCTCTCCCTGCAATCATCACCATCCAGGTTTGGAGGAAACCTCCAAGGACTTAAAACCTGACCTCCTCTTTGCTTGCCTCCTAAGACCTTCCCTAAAGTGTGGACAGAAGACTTTGAGCTGCATCGCTTTCACACATGTGCGTGTACCACATCCCAACAGGGCTGAAAAAACAAAGCAAAAAACATTCAAGCAGGGCTAACTAAAACATATTTTATGGAGAAAAACATCGGGGACATAAAGGCAAATGAAGCAAGAATCAGGGAGAACATATTTAACTGCTCACACTAAACACTGATGAACATGCAAGGTTGCAACTCCAACACCTATGGGGATTTAGCAGGGACTCTGACACTTCCCCTCTCAAAGGTCTGCTCTATCAACAATGGCCCACTCACCCCTCTGATGAGATCCTCTACGTTGTCATGTGGGAAGGAGCGGATGGCAGCGATTGTTCGGATCAGGCGTTCTGAGAGGGAGTATTTGCTCTGAATGCTCTGCATAATGTACCACATACTGGAACTCATCAAGGCTCAGAGTATGTCCACATGCTCCAAACTGCCTGAAACAGAGATGTTTTAGGCATATACGCATTGCTGAGTATGCCTGTCCTCTGGGTTAAGCATATTCTGAGGGCTTCCCACTATAAAAACTGATGCCAAGGAGCTCAGTGACTAATCAGTGCCACCTCCTGTAATAGCAAGGCAGATTACAATAGTTGCTAGGATGTTAAGTAAACCTGGATACTCTCTGATGACTAGGACAAGATCTCCCTAAGAGGCCCAGTACTAAGATCCCCATGGAGTGCCACGTGGTCTACATAGCTAGCAAGGTGTAAGATGGGTTCTTGAAGGCTGAAGATAGCAGGAAACACTTTTAAGCCTCTGAATTTTTGTTACTTAATATCAATATCACCTTTAGGTGCTTTATTATTTGCCTTACAATATAGCTATCCACACATTGCTGTTTTTCCATCTGAATTAAAATCAGTTGGACTGATAGGGCTTTGTCTTCTGCTCAGTAAAGCCAACTGCCAAATCCCATAAGATGTAGACATTTAATACATATTGATTGCTTGATGGACTAGGGAGATGCCCAACACTTGGGAGGCTGGGGCATACAGATCTCTGTGAGTTTGAGGCCAGCCTGATCTACAGAGGGAATTCCAGGACAGCCAAAGCTACACAGAGAAATTCTGTCTCCAAACACACACACACACACACACACACACACACACACACACACACACACACACACACACACACACACAGAAAAAACAAAACAAGAAAAAATATAATAGCAAGCAGCTCCAACTCTTCAGTGTTTTGCTTAGGAATCTGTATATTTATTAAATATCAACCCCTCAAGAGTTAACAGGAGGCTTGTAAATTAGTCCCTGGCACATGAAGGTCCTCAATATACATTTGCTTTTTTTGTTTACTTGTTTATTTTGTTTTCCAAGACAGGGTTTCTCTGTGTAGCTTTAGAGCATGTCCTGGAACTCACTCTGTAGACCAGGCTGGCCTTAAATTCAGAGATCTGACTGCCTCTGTCTCCCCTGTGCTGCGATTAAACACATACGCTCTCAACAGACATTTGTTAAACCATTATTTGACTTCACTTCACACCATCCAGCACTCAGGATCCACTCATCAAACCTCTGGGTCAGGGAAGTTGCTGTCAAGGTGTAACCCAGAAGCAAAAGCTTTTACTTTGGAACCTAATAATTTTCATAATTACACATGCAAGTACTAATAACACAATCATGAAAAAACATTTTTGGTAATTCTGCAATATAGATTTGCTTTTGTGGCGGGGTATCCCTTTACACATTCTATACTATCGTACAAATTCTACTAGTTTCTTTCTGCTAATCAGTAGCCATTTATATCTGTTTCAAGGTGTACAAGGCTATGGGCACGAATTGGCAGTTGAGTGCTCCTTAGAATTTGGCAAATTATTTTTTCAACTCCTAGCACTCAAACAAACACTCACACCCTCCCCCTCAAAAGCATGGAGGGCACAAAAGTAGGTTTGAGTCTGGGGTCCCAACAATGGTGTGGACCGAGGACAAAACCTAGGCTCTCTAAAGGGGATGCATTGGACTGAAGTGGCTCTTTTAAGTTTCTGGTACACGGTTAAGCAGATGACAATGAACCCTGCACTCATTTTATGGGTACTCCTGGATTCCAGGGTAAGAACTCTAATCTAGAGAGCATGGCCGGTGTTCATCTCCTGCTACAGGGAAGCTCCAGGTGAAACAGTGTGACTTTAAATGAGGACAGCATTCGCACTGAGGACGGGTCAGAATAATCTACCCTGCAGTCTGACCCCTGGTGGGTCCTTTCCTTAGCTGGGGCTCACCGGCCCCATGCCCTGTTTTCTTTCCCTAGAATGCAGGGAAAACAACATTAAAAAAAAAAAAAAAAAGCAATGCGGAAAGACACTCAACAGACCCAACAGCTCCTGCTCTGGGCAGGCCTGGGCCTCGCCGCCTCCGGGACCGTCGGCCTGGACTGGGGCACCCAATCCCAGGACACCTGCTGCTTGCTGGAGGCTCGCGGTCGCCGAGCCTGGCCGAGCTCATGAGCCTGGACAAGGGCAGGAAATGCCAGGACTGCGGCGTCCCTTGCAGCAGGGACCCCAGGAGCTCGCAGCAATCCCGGCGAGCCCAGGGAGCCTCAGGCTGCACCCCGGGGCGCGGACACCGAGCTGTCCCCGCCCCCACCACCCGCAAACGCAGGGAACGGCGGCACCGTCCGGAGGCTCGCAGCCCGGGCCGGGCACGAGGCTAGGGACGTTAGTGGCTGCGGGGCTCCCGGCTGGGGACCCGGCTTCACACCGTCCCCACTCCCACGGCAGCACTCACCGAACCGCGGGGCACAGCTCGGTCCGAGAAGCCGCTGTCAAGCCGTGACCCGGAAGCAGAAGCGGCCCGCGGCCCGCAGCCCTAGAGTTGCGCAAGACGACCGAATTGCGTAGGCGCCAGCGCGCTTGCGCAGACTCCAGAAGTTAAGGAACTTAGATATATTTTTTCTAAGTCCGTTGCTTTTCTCCTGTGATTGCTGCGTAAAAGCAATGGACTTGGGCGCAATCTCTAGCCCACTCTCAGCCTCGGGCCTCGCGTCCTGGTCCAATGGTGGAGAAAAAATTCACAACTCCCGGCTTTCAAGCCTATCCTATAAGGCTGCGCCTGTGTGGACCAGACCAATGTAGGACCATCCCACTAGTCAGCCTCCCTGTGTCTACATCCGAAAACGCTCCTGGGCACCTCATCCCCACAGTTTTAGCTCCATCCATTTCAAAGTGGAGTACAAGCTTCACATTACTGGCCTAGTGAGGGGCTAGTGACTGCCTCTCTACTCGATCTGATTAAGCCAGGTTATTTGAACCACGACGCTCTCTGAGAATTCACTACACAACAAAAGCAGGTTTCTACCTGTACCCAGCAGAGAGGGGCAAAGGATCCAGCAAGACAAGGTACTATAACCCGGAGAGTGGCTCTCTCTGGGCCCGGGCAGTTCTGGTTCAATGCCATGCACCAAGCAGCATGGTGGAAGACTACAAGGCTAGGGTATTGATTCCGAGAATTACTTAGTATTTCTCAGTTTCTCTGAATATTAACTTTCTCCATGTTGGCTGTAATGATACTTACAAATATTTCTATTTCTAGGAATTTCATTTTTACGTAGTTCCAAAGCAAAAGATCTTGCTTCCAAAATGCTTACTCCGTTGCCCAAATTCGAATAGCTCTAGGACTATCATGATGCTACTGCACTACAACAAAATGGAACCCATGAGCATTTCATAACTAAGTTGCAAAGGCTGCAGGATCCTTTCCATTTTTGCTTCTGCCGCTGCCTTCTTTCTAAAGGAAGGTAAGGACAATGGCGATTCTCATTTATAAAATATTCAAACACACAGGAAAAACTAGAAAGAATAGGAACATGGAATCTTTATAATCATTTGTAAAATATTGGTAGTTTGTCACATTTAAAATCTAATTTTGTTTTTCTCTTGTTCTTTTTTTCAAGATTTAGGTTGTTATTGGTTTTCTTTTTCTTTTTGTTTTCAAATAAACTACTCAAAAATGTCTGTAATTCCTGCTGCTTTGTAAGACTTGTTTTTGTTGTTGTTTTGTTTTGTTTTTGCTGAGAAGACTGGATTATTTATCTTTATGGTATTCCCTTTCCCAGACTCATTCCCCAAATTTATTGCCTGGTAAATACTAAAGACTATAAATTATGAGGAAAAAAATCAGTATTTTATAAATGAGTGATTGCATTTTGCCAGTAGTTGAGAAAGTTACTTTGAAGTGTCTTGGAGACTTGGCATCACAACAAAAGTAAGTTTTAGATTTGCCCACTTACGGAACATTTACTGAGCTCTCACTTCTTATAGATTCAGCTTTTCAGAGGGCAGAGATGAAGTACGGTTCCTTTTGATTAAGGATTGGAAGACAGATTGCAGTTAAAGACCATCACATCAACAAAGTCAACATCGAGAAATTTTTCTGACCACATCAACAGAATCAAAGCTGGACTCATTCTACTCTAAAATGAAGCCAGGGGAGTATAGGGAGGAGAGAGACCTGTGAAGAGTTTTATGAGAAAATTTTGTGATGTAGAGTCCCCTCTGCCCACCCACCCAAATACTTCTTTCTTTCTCCTCAAGCATAAAATGAACTTCCTTGGCACTGGCGAGCTAAAAAACTGTTCCCTGTTGTTAGAAAGTCAAGAACTACATCACCATTTTTGCCTGTAAGTGAAAGAAGGCTGCGCCTGCAGAGAATGGGTTTATCAATATGTCTTTGCACCAAATGTGGGCCACATAGAAGACAGACAACACAGAGTTGCCTGCCGAGTAAAGGGTGGTCTAGAAGCATGGAGGAACCAGATGGCCTAAAGTCAGAGACAGACCAAAGGAATCCTAAAATTTGTTGTAGGTCACCACTTCCATGTCTCTCTAGACCAAATGTATTTACTTAAGAGGCCTGTAATGATGGGAATCTCCAAAGGTTTAAAGGTTTCCTTTAGGGGAAAAAAATCAGCTTCTACCGTCTGTTAGATATAGTGCTGACCTTCCAAAGACCAGTCCTAGACTCAGGACACAAGCAGATAGAATAGCAGCAGGCTAATGGGGATGGGAGCTTTGGTGGTGTGTGAGAAGGCTGAAGGCTAGCAGCAACCAACCATGGACCCTACCTGGGGGGAAAGAGAGAACAGTCTTGGACTGACAATACCTTAGGATGAAGATCTGAGAATCTGACTACCATTTTGGACTGGAAACATTTTAATTACTAAGTAAACTCATCTAGACCATCTTTTTTTCATTTCAAGGGACTGTTCTGTAAAACACTATCAATTAACAAAAAATGAACCAAAAAATAAAATTTCCATTCAGGAACCAAGGAAGATAATAGCATAACCCTAGGTAAAACATTTGAAAAGATGATATGAGCTTAAAGTATAAAGTTGTGATTTGATCATATCACATGACTTGTGCATTCTACATCTGAACTTCATCCTAGGTACTTACTGTATGTAGTTATTTCTGTCCTTTGTAGCTTGAATAGAAGTGATTCATGAATTTTTGATTTGGGCTTGTGTGTGTGTGTGCTGTGTTTTCCTAAGACCATGGGGCATTTTCCCCTCTTGCTCCTTCCAATTCTGCCCTCAAGAAGGTCCCAGTTGGTGGTGTTAATTGGCAGACAGTCTAACTAGTGTTTCTATTTTCAGAGCTGCAAGTAAACTTGAACTGGAAACTTGATAAGGCTGTTATGGTTGTACCCACTGCAGCTAGCAGTGATCAACATGGATTAGCATCCAGACCAAGTAGAGGACATGGGGGTGAAACAGGTTACAGATCTGATGTCCTGCCTTTTAAGCCATGTGCGTAATTACTTTTAGGAGTGAAACTATCTTTCTTCTCTTATTGGCTCCAAATATTTTCCTGGTTTTAAGCATATCCTTTGGAGTGACAGGAAGCTGCAGTGAAGGAATTCTGCCTTGCTAGCGCTTAAGTAGTAACAGAAAGCCGTTCATGACAGCTTTCTGGGCTCTGGCCAAACTCATTAAATATGTTCCCTGCCTCAGACCTCCTTCTTCAGGGTCACATGTCTAATGTTGATGACATGTCCTTCCTAGAGAAAGTTGTTTTAAACATACTGGACTCTCCCCCATACTCTTTTTTGTTTTGTTGTTTTTTTTATTTTAATTAGAAAGAAAATTACATGTCAATCCCATGTCTCTTTCCCTCCCCTCCCCCCCTGTCTTCCCCCAACTAAACCCTACCTATTGAGGGACCAAAAATTCAAAAACTTAGGCCCTGAAAAGGGAACGTCTAATGATAAAGGAAAATTTAACTCCTTAAATCAGGAGTGCCATGGCTGGTGCCTGAACTATTCCCCACTCCTGTTAACATCCCTTTGCTAATTGTTGGTCATAAAGATCCCCCAGCCCAGGTGAAAACTGATAGACCTTGTGACTCCGTAACCCTGCAAGCCCATGCCCTGTCTTATCTCAGTCAAATGTATCTCCCTTAAAATGTATAGTTACTGACTAACTCTGTACTTTGTATGACCTTAAGTAACCATGGAAACTGTAATTTGTGGCCTTCAACCTTATGCTCTGCCCCTTTAAAAGCTTCTCTTTTTGGCTGGTTGGCATCTCATTTGCCCACTATGCAGTGAGATCCTAGCTGGCCAGCTTGAAATAAAAAGAAACATTTTGCTTTTGCATCAGAGTGTCGACTCCTTTGGTTAGTCTCTGGGCTCCTCGAACCTGACACAACACGTATCCCATACCCTTTCTGCTTCCAAGGGAGGGTAAGGCCTTCCATAGGGGGTCTTCAAAGTCTGGCTTACTCTTTGGGATAGGTCCTAGGCCAACTATTATCACCAAAAAATAAAAGCCAAAGGGACATTCAAGATACTCTTAAACTTGAAGGAGACAAGGGGTGGGTCAAAAGTAATAGGAGAGAGGGAAAAATATGATCTACAATGTAATCCACTATCTATCTAATTGGGAAAAAAATAACTTTCCCCCACTGACAGAAGAGCACATTTTATCTTTCTCTGAACTTAGATAGTGTTTAGGGTTGTCACTCAATGTAATTCTTATAACACTGTGTAAGCACAGTAGGAACTGAAAGACCCCTGCCCCTTAGCCCTTTCTTTCTCAAGTTTGTCTCCTCCTCCTCCTGTCGGCAGCTTCCCCGATCCCCACCCCCGGCGGCCTCCACTTCCCCCGCCACCCGCCGCACGCCCGGCCCGAGAACGAGCACCAGGTGGGCCGGCACGAGAACGAACACCAAGTGAGCCGGCCTGGAGCCCTGCCCCTGAGCCCCGCCCGATGAGAAACACTCCGTCCCAAGGTCTCCGCCCCCAAGGTCAGCCATCTGGACGCGGAGGGGGGGGAATTGAGTCTGTTGTACCAGACACCAGACCTTGAGAATATGCTGATCTGGAATGGCTCTGTGTCTCATTTGAACCATCCAATAGAAATGATTCTGTATTTCGCCTCATTTGAAAGACTCTGTGTTTCACCTCATTTGAATAACTCTGTACTTCGCCTCATTTGAATAACCCTGTATAGCGCCTCATTTACATTGACCAATGGGAATAGCTCTGTACAATGCCTCATTAGAATTATCCAATAGAATCCCTGCTTCTAGCTTGTGCCTTTTTCCCTATATAAGGACCCCTTTCCCTTGGCTCGGCGCGCTTGGCTTCGCAGAAGCTAAGTCGCCCGGGTACCCGTATCTCCAATAAAGCCTCTTGCGGTTTTGCATCCAAGTTCGTGGTCTCGCTGATTCCTGGGTGCGGGTCTCCTTCTACGAAAGTACCTCTTCGGGGGTCTTTCAGGAACTAACATTCCAATTCTGAGCAAATGGCATTCCATATCTCAGCCTCGGTTTACTGACCCGTACAGTGAGACCACAGAACATCTAACCCAAGGGTTCAGTTCACAAAACCTAGGCCATATTTGTGAAGAGCAGTTTTATATGCTGCATAAAGCATTATGGACTATTATCTATGCCATCTTGACATTAGCTTGCATTTGTTTAGAGAGATTGCCAAGTGTTTTGTCCATTTGGTCTCATTAAGGATGATACAGATTTCCTATGTTCATTCCTTCCGCATAGCAAAGTCCTAGCACATAGCAGGTGTGCTGGCTAGTTTTTATGTCAACTTGGTATAAGTTAGAGTCATCTGAGAGGAAGGAACCTCAACTGAGAACATGCCTCTATAAAATCAGGCTGTAGACAAGCCTGTAGGGCATTTCCTAATTAATGATTGAGGTGTGGTGCTGCCCCTAGGCTGATGGTTCTGGGTGCCATAAGAAAGCAAACCCCCAAATAGAACCTCCGGTGCTGGGAATGGGTTACATATAATTGAGTTGTTGGCCAAAAAGGTTCCATGGAAAACCCCAAACAATCCAGGCTATAGCCAAGTATGTTGGTTGCTCTCTACAAACTGATGGCAACTCCATATTGCTGAAGACAATACCTCTCTGACTCAATGAACACGGGGAAGTCAAGCTGGTAAACATCAACCCAGTTACAAACACTTTGATCTACGATGGTGACCTGCCTGCAAGACATGCTGGTACAATAGTAGCACAAAAGCTGTGGGAGTGACCAACCACTATCTGGTTGAATTTAAGGCCTACTCCATAAGACGGAACTTATGCCCTACACTGCCCAGATAGCCAAGAACCTGAGACTAGATACACCAAGGACCAAGGGAAAAAACAAATACTATTGTTCTGCTAAAGATGCATAGTAATAAAATGACTCCTGAAAGCATTCTGCCATACATAGATCAGTGTCTCAACCATTATCAGAGAATCTTCCTCCTATGGTAGGTAGATGGGAATAAATGCAGAGACTCACACAACTGCACACAAGTGTGCAGAAGGTGAGAGACCTTGGAATGGCTCCATCAAATCCCACCCCTCAGGGCTCAGGAAACTCTGTGAAAGAGAAGCAGAAAGATCGTAAGAGCCAAGAGAATGGGAAGACACCAAGGAAACAAGGCTGTCTAGACACAGTATGAATGAAGCAACTATGAACTCACAGAGACTGGCAGTATGCACAGATCCTATATAGCTCTAAGCCAGATGGGGTCCCAGTGTTGAGAAGTAGACACAAGCCCCCATCCCTAACCCGAATCTCTCTCCAATTGATAACCACCCTGTAACAGAGTCTCACTGGGTATGCAAATAACACTTAAGGGCAGGCCCCAGGCCCAGCAGCAGATGGCTAACACAAAACTAACTCAATGGTAGTTTTGGAAGTTTTGTTCTGTTTTTTTTTTTTTAATAAATAAGTGTGTTTAACTGACAACAGAGAAAGCTGGTAAAGAAAGGCAGGTGAATTTTATCGAGTAAGGATTAGAATCAAGGCGCTCCATAATTATCTGGCATCCATCCAATGTTGTATCTATGGTTAGAAATGTACAAGATAGAAACTCCAGGGATCTTCTGGATTCTTCGTTTGAGTTCTCGTCAACTGTGGCTACAATGTAACACTTGTGCTGAGTGACTCTCTGTACCAAGACTTTGTGTGTGCAAGGCAGTAGGTCAAATCGTGGATCCTTGGCAATCCTTAGTGCTACGATACTTCTGTCCCAATTTCTCAATTTCAGCCATCACACAATCAGTAATAAAAGGGATACATTTGGCATACAGACAGTCCATCACTGACTGCACTAAGTCCAGTTTGGCTTTAATGGAAAAGTTGAAGTTGGTATCAACAAGGATGTGGTAAGGTGGACCCAGTTGTGTATTGTACTGGAGGAACAAGCAGGAAGGATATTGGGGGACTTCTCTTTCCTTCAGTGCACTAGGATCTTTTCTTTTCTTTCTTTTTAGGCTTTAATCTATCCTTTTCTTTATTAGCCCATCGTGCTTCCTGTAGCTCTGATCACTTTAGGAAACGAGTTGATTCTGGCCACTCACAGTCTCTCATCTCTGAGACTAAGCATTCGTTCATCGGCGCATATTTCCTTGTTTTCTTTTGCTTCCCCATGTTCACACCGCACTCCTGTTTCTTCCGGAATCACTCGTTTTTGTTCTGTTTTTTGTTTGTTTTCCTTTTTGTTTTTGTTTAGTTTTGTTTTTTTGTCACACAATGCGTTATCTAGGCTTTTATGTTTTAATCTTATAGATCTTTTTATTATGCATTATGGTTTTCATTTTTTTTTTTTTTTGGCTTTTTGAGACAGGGTTTCTCTGTGTAGTTTTGTAGATGAAGTTGAAACAGGGTTTCTCTGTGTAGCTTTGTACATGAGGCTGGCCTTGAACTCACAGAGATCCACCTGCCACTCTGCACCTCCTGAGTGCTGGGATTAAAGGCGTGCACCACCACTGCCTGGCACCAATTTTTGTTTTTATGAGTTTTCTCTGTGTGCGTGTGAGCATCTGTGTTTCTTCTGCCTTTTCTTTGGCACTTTTTCTTCTGTTTTGTGCTATTCAGTTTTGTTTGGTTTCTATCTTGTTTTGTTTTGTTTTTCAAGACAGGGTTTCTCTGTGGTTTTGGAGGCTATCCTGGAACTAGCTCTTGTAGACCAGTCTGGTCTTGAACTCACAGAGATACGCCTACTTCTGCCTCCCAAATGCTGGGATTAAAGGTGTGCCCCACCACTGCCTGGCTTGGTTTCTATCTTATTTATTGTTATTATTTATTATATATCTCAGTTTGTATTCTCAGAGGGAGAAAAAGGCTGTGGATTTGGGGGTGGATCTGGGAGGAGTTGGGGGGAACCATAATCAGAATACATGGTATGAAAAAAATCTATTTTCAGGGAAAAAAGTTCGACATGTGCTTACCATGCAACCACACACACACACACACACACACACACAAAAAAAAAAAAAAAACAAAAACAAAAACAAAAACAAAAACAAAAACAAAAAACAAACAAAAACAAACCACCAGACTGAGCAAGCCATGAGGTAAGCCAGCACTCCTCCATGGCGTCTGCATCAGCTCTTGCCTCCAGGTTCCTGCCTGGTTTGAGTTCCTGCCTTGGCTTCCCTCATGGGACTGTGGCTCAGGATATGTAAGCCAAACAAACCCTTTCCTTCCCCAAGTTGCTTTTTGGCTATGATGTTTCATCACAGCAATCATGGCTACAACTAAGACAGTAGGTATATGTCAAAGGCAAGGTAACGTGAGCTACTGAAAAATGACCTCTAAAGACAGTAGGATGTCTTCTCTGACCTGAAAAAGAAAGGGACTCAGGGATGGGCTCAGTGAAAAACTGACAAGGAGGTTTGGAGCAAGAATAAAGTGAAAGGATGCTGAAAGACACAGAAGGCAAGCTTAGGGTGAGTTTTCCACAAGAGCAGAGCAGCATGTGTGTGTGTGTGTGTGTGGGTGGCTGGAGCAGCTCCCAGGACACCACTACCAGAAATTATTTCAAATGTTCAGATCTTCATAGAGACAGAATGCTTGAGGGATTTTGAAAAAGAATTACAACAAAACACAATGTTAATGAAAATACTAAAATAAATTTTACATGTTATTTTCCAAGAACATAAGCAATGTAGTTTATCTGGAAAACAAACACTTAAATGGATGAATTTCTTGCAGGAAAGTTTTTTGTTGTTGTTGTTGTTGTTGTTGTTTCAATCGCTTATGGGAGGGAAACAACAGTTTTGAAATGCCCACTTGCCTGGTACCACTGAGGTCCTGACCAGTGATTCTCAACCTTCCTAACACCAGGACACCATTTAACACAGTTCCTTGTGTCGAGATGACCTCCAATCTTAAAGCTATTTTAAAGGTATTTTTGTTGCTACTCCATAACTATATTTTTGCTATTTTTTTTCAAGACAGGGTTTCTCTGTATTGTTTTGGAGCCTGTCCTGGAACTCACTAGGTAGACCAGGCTGGCCTTGAACTCACAGAGATTCACCTGCCTCTGCCTCTCCAGTGCTGGGATTAAAGGCATGCGCAAAGCTGTATTTTTGCTACTATTATGGATCATAATGTAAATATCTGTGTTTTCCGATGGTCCAAGGTGACCCCTGTGAAGGGGTGGTGGCCCACAGGTTGAGAACCTCTGGCATGGCGTGTCTTAGTCAAGAAGCAACCAGATTGTCTGGAACTGGTTCTAGGGGCCTAAGAAGTAAATTAGGTTCCATCTCAGCTTTCTGTTCTGTGTGGTTCATGCCAATTCTGATATGAATGAGTCTCCCCCTGGAGGACAAAGAGAGCATTTGTTCTTCCAGGCTGTTTCCCCAAGTTCAGTACATTCCTTAACCCTTAACTGTTGACTATTTGTTTTTTTTTTTTTTTGATAGATTCATTTGTTTATCCTTCCATTCAACAGATACCTACTAAAAACTATTACTTTGCTGTTGACTATGAGAGATGCTGAAGATACCACCAAGAACAAGATAAACAAGGACCCCCCCACTCTAGGGAAATTACAGTTCCATATGAAAAATAAATATTACAAAAATAATTTGAATGCCTAAAAAGTCACAATAGTGATGTGACCCATAAAGAAAAGTGTGGTGTAATACTATGATTTATTAAGGCTTTTCTGAAGATTCAGAAAGCAAAGGAAGCCACAAACCATAGAAACTAGGAACACACCTTTAGCCCCAGCAGCCAGAAGCTAGGTGGTGGTGGTACACCTTTAATCCTAGGAGTCAGGATTAAGAGGTAGATGGATCTCTGTGAGTCCAAGGCCACCCAGATATATACAAGATTGAATAAGTCTAAAAGAGAATTATAGCTCACACCTTTAATCCCAGGACTCATGAGATGTATATAAGTTAGTATCAGAATTCAGTAGAGGCATTCATTCTCCAGCCACACTGAGGAGAGGTTACAGTCTGAGGCTTGGTGAGAGCTCGTGGAGACAGGATCAGCACATTCAGCCTGAGGTAGAGGTGAGAAGCTAGTGGCCAGCTGCTTTGCTTTTCTGATATTCAACTTAAAATTTGAACACCAATATCAGTCTCTGGGTCTTTTATTATTTCATTTTACATATTGGCCTCTGGGTCTTTTATTATTTGTCTTACAGAAAAGGTGCAGTAAAATAAGTGCATATGTCTTTCCAGAATGCACATACTGAAATCTTAGCTCCTAGGTTGGTAGCATTAGGAAATGAGAGGGTTGGAGAGTGATTGCTCATAAATGTGCCTAATGTCTTTATAAAAGAGACCCCAGAGAGATCCTTCTTTTTTCTGTAAGATTAAAGTAAAATAATGATGATGTATGAAAAAGTGGCCCTCACAACACATGAATCAGCATCTTGATCTTCAAATGTCCATGACTGTGATGAATAAATTAAAATTTATAAATGAGCCAGCACATTCTATTTTGTTACACTGGATAGTAGAATAAGACAGAAAATTGAAGAGTAATAGGACTATTCAATGAAGGACACCATTCAGGGTGGGAGGTCAAGACAGTTTCCCAGTGCAGGCCTGGAAGATGGGTGGGAAAAACAGATTAAAGGTGAGAAGGTTCAAGGAGAGATGCAGAAGGAAATCAAGCACCCAAGAGCACCAATACTTGGAGAGGCAAAGAGCATAAGAAGCTAGAAGAGGAGGAGACCAGAATGGAAAGTAGACCATACAAACTGAGGCTAAGAACAATAGGGAGACCCCAGAACACATGGAGCCTTGGGGGACATGTTGGAGCTTCTGAACCATGTCTTGGAAAAGTGGGAGCCCTGTACTAGGCTTTTTTGTGGTGGAGGGAGCAGGACGACACTAACCAGCTCACTGAAGACTTCTTACTAGTTTTGAATGCTCGGTCTTAGCTTTGGCTTGTTCCTGGCTAGCTCCTTTTCCCTTTATCTACCTTTTGCCTCAGGGCTTTTTACCTATTTTACTTCCTCTGCTTCCTGTGTCTGGCTGACTGGCAGCTGCCTGGCTGGCCCCAGGGGTGTCCTTCTCTTTCTCCTCGTTCTCTTTCTTCTCCTTCTTTCTCTGCCTAGCTATTGGCTGTTCTGCTTTTTATTAGTCTGATCAAGAAGGTGAAACAGCAACACATCTTTTCATAATTAAACAAATGTAGCACAAAGAAGTGTAACACATCCTTACATAGTTACACAAATGCAGCATAAACAAATGTAACACATCTTTACACAGTTAAAGTAATATTCTGAAGCATAAACTAATGTAACACACCTTTCCGCAGTTAAAGTAATATTCTGAAGCATAAACTAATGTGGCACATCTTTGCCTAGTTAAAATAATATTCCACAGCAGAGCCCACTACTAGGTTTTATGCAACTAAATCACCATGCCTTCATTTTTAAACGGTCACTCTGGCTTCCTGAGAATCTTTATATAGGGGTTGGGCAAGAATCAAAGAATTGAAAACAGTAGTCTAAGTGATCTAGGCAAAAATGATGGGAGCTGAAGGTGGCTGCCACAGAGATGTGGGAGAATTTAATATATTTTAATGTCAGAATTGGTAGGGGTCAGTGGTGATTGTAAGCTTAAAGTGGATAATAGCCAAAAATGGCTCCTTCCCCAGACCCCCAGGACCTTGGATGCTCATGCATGAATTAAGGAGCCACTTAAAAAGCAATGAAGGAAAGAAGATGAGCTGAGACCATTTTGATAGGTTGGAACAATCTGTTTCAAGGTAGACTTATCACCTATTTATTGAGGCTCCCACTACGTGTTGAGCACAATGCTTGGCACTAGACACTGACGGTTGACAAGCAAAGGTGGTCTGACATCAATTGCTGGGACTAAAGGCGTGTGCCACTATGCCCAGCTGAGTTCTGTCACCGTAATGAAGCTGACTTTTGTCACTATATAGTATACTTGCTTTTAAAAATCTTCTTGAAAGTAACCAAAGTGGTTGAAAATGGAACTATCAAACCTTTGATCCCAATCGCATTTCAAAGCAAAGGAAAACTTCAACATTTAATTAAATATAAATATGACATTGCCACTAATTTTGGTATTTACAAGATAATACAAGGAAGAAAACTACAGAGAAAGCAAAAAAAAGGTAAATATTAGGAGATAAAATCAAAGCACAAAATGTCCTAATTGTTTCAGGAATACAAAGATAGATCAATGTTAGGAAATCCATTAATATAAGTAAGTGTTGTATATAAAAAAGAAAAGCCTTGTTATTATCTCCACAGATGCTGAAAAAGCATTTGAAAACTTCAAAATGAGTTCCTACTACAATAATTTTCAAAAGAAGAATAAAGGCATACATTCCTAACATCGAAATTTGTCTTGTTTACTGTGATCATGCAGAAATAGGGGAGGCGCTTCTAATGTCCAAGAGAAGACAAGATGCCAATCATTAGTGTGACATCACATAATTTTGGAGGCCTTGCCCTGTGTTTGTGTTTACTTTTTGGAGACAAGGTCTTGCTATACACTTCCAGTTGGCATGGAACATACTGTATAGACCAGGCTGGCCTCAAACTTGTATTAGCCCACTTGCTTCTGCTAGGATTACAGGTGTGCACCACCACACTTGTAACTATCCATACTAAAAGAAAAAGTTTAGATATTAATCTAAAATATGTTCAAATTTACTATTCAATAAAAATATTAAAAACATGAAAAACTTTTAAAATAAATTCTTTTGAGATGTCTGAGTAATCTCTGTGTGTGTGGGGGGGGGCGGTCCCTGCAAATATTGGGGCCATGAGTGTAAAGATCCATGGCCTGCAAGAGGCAAGAAAGAAATCCAGTTCAACACATCTCAGTAGCCAGTGTTGGTTCAAACTTCTAGTCTGACCCAAGAAGTTTATTGTAAGCATATTTAAGACAGTACAAGTTGGGTTTAGAAAGTTTCCTGCTGTAACTCAATCCCCTGTGCACAAAGAGGTATAATTACACCAAAACTCTTCTCAGATTACATGTCACTTCTTGCATGATAATGGGAGCTAAAGACAGGCTGCATGTGTTATCTTAAGGGCCTCAGGGAGGATCTGGTGTGTCTCCATCATACAGGTAGGTAGTGCAAAGGTCATCTGGGATATTAGCCACCTCTGGTTCTGGTTGGGGGAGCTTGGGAGAGCCCTGGGCAAAACAGATGGCACAAAGGTCCTTTAGACTGTTAGCCACCTCCAGTCCTGGTTGTGGGAGCTTGGGGGAGCCCCTAGCCATACAGATGATGCAAATGCCACCTAGACTATTAGCCACCATTGTCCTGTTTGTGGGGGCTTGATATGGCCTGGCCCTACAGATAGCACAGATCACCAGGCTCTTAGCCACCTCCATTCCCAGCCTTCTGGGTGGAAAACAGGTTAGA
The DNA here is from genome assembly GCF_003668045.3 of Cricetulus griseus. NCBI lineage: Eukaryota > Metazoa > Chordata > Mammalia > Rodentia > Cricetidae > Cricetulus > Cricetulus griseus. Next base: position 394,640,296 of record NC_048595.1, read on the forward strand.
CATCTTTTTCTTTGAAAAGACAACCTGCATGTTTCCATTCCTGGTTTCCCCAGTACAAAGGTCCTTGTGCTCACAACAACTATGTGGGGGGAAGAAGGTAAAGTAGAATCCATAGTTATAACAAACCCCAAGATAAAACCCACCTAGGTCAGTTAAACAGTGTAACAGGAATGAAAGCCCTTCATTCTTACAAGAAAATGTGGGTAGATCTCTGAAATTGATCCACAAGGGTAGTGGGCAAAGCATTTTTTTAAATTTATTTTTTATTAGTTCAAATTAGGAACAAGCTTGCTTCACATGTCAATCCCTTCTCCCACTCCCTCCCCTCCCCCCAACCTCCCACCAGCCCCTCCCCCTCCCCCTGGGCAAAGCATTTCTATGACTTTAAGTCCAAAATCAATAGAAGGCTGCTAAGTTCTATGACGTAATTTTAAAATTTGTATGGCCTGAGTAATATGAGGAAGACCAAAGGAAAAATTGTCCATTGAACATAGTATTTGCACAAGATACCACTGGGAAAAAGTAATTTTTCTAATGTCCGAGGAGCTCCTGGAAACAAAGAGATACAAACATAGTTGAAAAATTAGACACATATAATTTTAAAAGTCATGTAAATCCGGGCATTGGTGACACACTCCTTTAATTCCAGCACTTGGGAGGCAGAGGCAGGTGGATCTCTGTGAGTTTGAGGCCAGCCTGGTCTACAGAAAGAGATCCAGAACAGCTAGGGCTGTTACTCAGGGAAACCCTGTCTCGAAAAACAAAACAAAGTCATGAAATCGACCTTTAAAACAGTCTAAAATTTGTGCAATTTGATTTTAAAATATTAAAGCATACTCAATTCATTCAAAAAAGAAAGTGAAATTATATTGCTTTGACATAGCAATTCTTTTGGTATTGTTAAACCTGTGGACATACATTGGCAACTATGTTACTGGTAGAAGTAAGAAGAGATGCAGCTCTCAAGCAGGGGCTTGTGCTACTATTACACAGAATTATAAGTGAACGGGCCCATCCCTAAACCCAGCAATCACACATTCTGGAGATCTCTGCTGAAAGTCTATACTGAAAGTATACCTGCAAAAATCTGAAAAATTTGCACGTAGCCAGTTCTTCTGGCATTTTTAGTGGCAAAGGCTATAACCAACTCAAATATCTATTAACCAGGGAGGAGCTGAGTAGGCAAATAAAGTCTGGTGTAGCTAAATACTATGGGATTCAATGAGGATATTTGCTTACACTGCAAGGCGGATGATTGCTGGAAGAGATTGTTTGTGTCCGCATGCATGAGAGAGTATATACAGAAGGTACTTTTGTGCAAAGTGAAGCACTTGAAAGGCTATTCCAGAAACGAACACACATGTTAAATAACTGGAAGGGGGATGCCTCTGAACATATATCCCAGCATATTTTTGACTCTACAATCATTTTATATATCCAGGAAGTAAATTAACCTTCCCCCCCAAAAAAAACCTAAAGATTAATCAGAAACTAAAAATCAATGAGATAAATAAACCTAAATGTATATGAAATTGGTAACATAACCAAACAGATTTCAAGTGACTTTTGAACATAGCACCTTTGCCTTTCTTTGTTGGGAGCACAAAGGTCGTTGCTCTCACAGATAAGTACCTAGGAGACCAGGACTGTCTCTTCAACAAGAAAGAGGTATAACCTGTATTTCCACCCAAAAGGCTGGGAATGGAGTATCCTGGTCTATCTGTAGGGTCAGGCCATACCCAGCTCTCATAAGCAGGATGGGAGATGCCTAATAGTCTAGATGACTAATACTAACAATTTAGAGGACCTTTGTGCTGTTTGGCCCAGGGCTCCCCCAAACTCCCCCAACCAGAACCAGAGGTGGCTAATAGCCCAGATGACCTCTGCACTACCTACCTGTATGATGGAGACACACCAGATCCTCCCTGAGGCCCTTAAGATAACACATGCAGCCTGTCTCTAGATCTCATCTTCATGCAAGAAGTGACGTAATCTGAGAAGAGTTTTGGTGTAATTATGCCTCCTTGTGCACAGGGCATTGTGTTACACTAGGAAACTTATCCCCTGAATTTTACTGAACTTAAATATGCGTACAATAAACTTCTTGGGTCAGACTAGAAGTTTGAACTAACGCTGGCTACTGAGTCATGCTGAAGCAGATTCCTTCTTGGCCTCACATCGGGAGACGCACCCCACACTTCTTTAGTGGTAAATATTCTAAGAACAAAATAAGCTGCAAAACCTCTGAAACTGTATTTTCTTACTTTGTTGCTGGTACTAAAGACTGGTATTGTGAAACCTGTTTAGAATTTTGCAACAGAAAGCAGGTGAGTTTAATGTGTGCTGTAATACAAATGTACAAGCAAATAAACATAAAGGTCTAACATTTAAAATGAATCTTCAAGTTGCCAGAGCCCTGAAGAGGCCATCTTAAAATGAATAAAAATTAAACATTTTATAGGAAGAATTAAGAGCAAATTATAGATGACAGGAAACAAAATCAGGGAGCTGAAAGACAGAAAGATTAAAAAGGAAGAAACTAGAGCAAAAGTGACTTTGTATGTAATAAATAGTTGAATATACATGTAATTGAAGTTTCAGAAGTTATGAGCTGAAAAAATATTTAAAGACACAATAACTAAAAATTCCCCAAATTTGAAGCTCAGTTAAATGCAGATAGAAGAGAACTATGTCAAAGCACATTATAATCAAATGAATGAAAAACTAAAATAAAGGGAAATTGCAGAAGCAGCCAGATAAGGACACATTCCAGGGCCGGAGAAGCACTGATGAGTTGAGGTCTATGGGTCCAATCTGCATAGTCTCTCATTCTCTTAATAAAGGTTTATTGAGACATAGCCATTTATATATTTGCTAAGCTATAACATAATGACCAAGCTGAGTAGTTGCCACAAAGATCACATGACCTGAAAAGCCTAAAGTCTTGATGTAGAAGAAAGAAAATAATACTGGCATATTTCCTGCAGAATCTATGCAAGGCAAAAGAAAAGGCCAGCCCAGAAGTTTGTTGCTGTTTTTCTTTCCCTAGCAAACAATAACTATCTATCCATCTATCCATCCCTCCCTCCCTCCCTTCCTACTTCCTTCTTTCCCTCATATTCCTCTTTTTTCTTTTCTTCTTTTTTGTTCTGTTGTTTTCAAGAGAGGGCTTCTCTGTATAGCCCTGGATGTCCTGGAACTCACTCACCAGGCTGGCCTTAAACTCACAGATCTGCCTGCCTCTGCCTCTGAATGTGCCACCACCTCCCAGAGCAAATGGTAATTTTTCAAATGAAGATGGACTACTGTGAGACAAAAAAGGAGACCTGCTGCAGTTCTTTAGGCAGGAGAAATATAAAAGTGGTAGAAATTTCAATCAATATAAAGGGATAAAGATGATACATTTAGAGGTGAACTATAAAAATATTTTTTCTTACTTTTTAACCTTTTGAAGAGATAATAACTGTTTAAAACAGAAATAAGCATGGTGGTACATCCCTATAATCCTAGCACTCAAGAGGCAGAAGCAGGTAGATCTCTGAGAATTTGAAGCCAGCCTGGTCTATATAGTGAGTCCTGGGAATGCAGGCGGATCTCTGTGAGTTCAAGGCCAGTCTGGTCTACAGAGTGAGCTCCAGGACTGCCAGGGCTACACAGAGAAACCCTGTCTAGAAAAAAAGCGGGGGCGGGGTGGTGGTGGTGGAGGGGATGCTGAAAGGCCAATAGCTAGGCAGGAAAGGATAGGTGGACTTCCAGGCAGAGATAGGAATTCTGGGAAGAATCTGAGGCAGGGATTCTCCAGTGAGACACAAAGAAAGTCAGCTGTACAGTATGGAGGAGGGGTAACAACCTGTGATAGACTGTAGATTAATATAAATGGCTTAGTTAGGTTATAAGGGTTAGTTGGGAACAAGCTTAAGCTAAGACGGAGCTTTCATACTTAATAAATAAATCTCCATGTCGTTATTCAGGAGCTGGCAGTCCAAAGAAACTGGACTGGCAGTACAAACCCAAGGCAAAGAAAACCAAATATTTTGTTCCTTAATTATGGCCATCACATTTCAGTCACCAATAGCCACATCTGGCTTGTGGCCACCACAGTGGACAAATGCAAATAAGAAAGTTCATCATCATAGGAAATTCTGTGGGAAAGGACCACTTAAAAATAACCATGACAGAGCAAACAAGAAAGAAAAGAAGAGCTAATTAGCCAATGGAGGAGGTAGAAAGGAACCATTTAAAAATGAATATAATCTAAACATAGGAATGAAAATAAGTAAAAAATAACAAAAAGAACAGATATGACAAATGGAAAAAGGAGAAAGATATCTCATGAAAACAATAAATATTAAAAACTACTGAAATGGCTTTATTAATATCAGACTAATAAATACCAGAGTGATAACTATTATCAGGATTGCTTTTCTTTTAAATCTGTAATTCTTTTTTTTAAATTTTGTTTTGTTTTTTAAAGACAGGGTTTCTCTGTGTAGCTTTGGACCCTGTCCTGGAACTCGCTCTGTAGACCAGGTTGGCCTCTAACTCATAGAGATCTGCCTGCCTCTGCTTCTTGAGTGCTGAGATTAAAGGCATGCACCAATTTAGCTTTATTTATTTTACTTTATGTATTTAAGTGTTTTGTTTGCATGTATGCCTGTGCATTATATGTGTAGGTGCTGTTCACAGAGTTCAGAAGAGGCCATCAGATCTTCTAAAAATAGAGTTCAGGATGGTTGTGAACCACCAGAAGGGTACTGGGAACTGAACCTGTATCCTCTGGAAGAGCAACAAGCGCTCTTAACCACTGAGCCATCAATCCACCCCTTATTTCTTACTGATAAAGAGATCGATTGGGCCAAAGGATATACTAGTTCTACATTGTTAAGTACCTAGTAAAATAAGGTTAAACTATAGGGGGAAAGCCAAAGGAGCTGAGTAGCCTAATCCACAAAATATTTTAAATCCAGTAATTATGTTAAATCCAGTAGTTTAGTACAAATAAACTAACCTTGACAAAAGACAAGGCCTGTCAAAGTGAATAAAGAAAAAAAACAAGAGGAAACATGACTATAAAAGTCATCTACGGGGATGTACTGAAAGCTTAAAGGAACAACAAGTTGACAAGAAAGTTAGCATAATTGTATTAATATCAGTCAACATTTGACTTTAAAGCAGACAGTATTACTAGTTAACAGAAAAACCACTTAATCATAAAGACATTCAATAAGAAAACATCAATTAAACCTTTTTAACCATAGGTCTGGAGAGATGGCTCAGCAGTTGCTCTTTCAGAGGACTCAGGTTTGGTTCTCACCACCCACATCCTAACTCCAGGACTGGGGAATCTGATGCCCTCTTCTGACCCCTGAGCATGCTAGACATACACAAGGTACATGTACATGAAAGAAAATAATTCATACTCATAAGACTAAATAAATGAATATTTTATTAAATTAAATATTAATCATATGTACATCACTCCAAAGCATACAAGGCCAAGCTCACAAACTTAATGGGATAAGATGATAATAACTTAATAACTCTTTCTTGCCATATACATAAAGAAAGTAACTCAGGACATAGGACATTTTATAACTAATGAGTACATTTATTAAAAACTTGCCCAAATGGGCATGTATCAACAGACAACTTTTTTTTTTTTTACATTACGTGTACATGGGTTATAAGCAGCAACTTGTTTTAATTTAGGTGCCAACAAATTTTGAAAGGCTAAAATTACATAAGAATTATTCTTTAGTTGCAATGGAATTAAGCTCTTCATCAGTAACAAAAAGACAAAACAAAATTCTTATGCTTAAAAATTAAGAAACACTGACTTACTCAATATTTAATGTATACCTGCTATGCTACAAGTATTGTTCTGAGAAAATGGAATTCCGTAGAAAGCAAATCAATAACTAAAAGCCTGGCAATATAAAGTGTTGGAGAGAATGTGGGTGTACTGGCTAGTTTCTTGTCCAACTTAACAGGAGCTTAGTCGTCAAAGAGAAAGGAGCCTCAGTTGAGAAAAAGCCTCCATAAGATCAGGTTGTAGGCAAGCGTGTAAGGCATTTTCTTAATTAGTGATTGATGGGGGAAGGCCCAGCTCATTATGGATGGTGCCATCCCTGGGCTAGTGGTTCTAGGCTCTATAAGAAAGCAGGCTGAGCAAGCTATGGGGAGCAAGTCAGTAAGCAGCACCCCTCCATGGCTGCTGCATCAGCTCCTGCCTCCAGGTCCCTGCCCTGTTTGTGTTTCAGTCCTGACTTCCTTTGATGATGAACAGTGATATGGATGCATAAGGCAAATAAACCCTTTCCTCTTCAACCTGCTTTGGCCATGGTGTTTCATTGCAGTAACAGTAACCTGGACTAAGATAGTGGGGCTGTGAGAACTTTCACCTTGTTGGTTGACTGTAAGATAATTTTCTACGGTAGAGCTAAAGTCTGTGATTCAGCAAATCCACCCATATATAAAGTTTAGAGACATATGCCAGAATATTCATAGCATGATTGCCAGTGACAGCCTGCTTTGAACAGCATCAGAACACCACAGTAGAATTCGGATAAAATGTAATATAGGGAAAAGCTCACCAGGTCCCAACCCTACACAAAGAACTCCAGGCAACTAAGGAATGAATAGTCTTCCCCCCTCCCAAGGAAGAACATATCAATTGGTTATCCAATACCAAATGGTCTTATGAGTAACATCATACAGAGTGAGCAGGTTGTCTTTATGTATCAGGAACACCCCCACACCCCCACCCACCCACACAGACATTCAACAATTGAAGAAGAAAAGAGGCCACGAACTTGAAAGAGAGCAAGGAGGAGTATGTGGGAGGGTTTGGAGGGATGAAAAGGAAGGGGAAAAAGATGTAATTATAACATCAAAAATACAAGAAAATACTAAATATGGCACATTCATGTAACAGAATACAACAGAACAATGATACAAACAAATCTCGGGCTGGGTGACACTGATGACCTTTTACAAATATGCTGTGCAAAAGCAACAAGATCTAAAACCCACCAGGATTCCACTGTGGAACTGAAAAGAATAAAGGCTGTGACTGTGGGAGGTCTTCAGAACTTGTTAATTGTGTGGAGAAGCTCAGTTGGCATTTCTGGAAGACTTTTGTTATTGGTGAAATGTAGGGGGTGGGTGGGGTGGGGTGGGGGAAGAGGCAGCAGGAAAGGGAAAGTGCCTGACCAGAAATGTGAAATGTGGTATTGTTTGTGGACCTAGGAAGGAATGGAGTTGGGATGCATTTGAGACTGCAGCCATCTTCCTGTTCTGGAGAATGTTATCATGGTTTCAGAACTCCCAGCTCTGGAGTTGGGGTTACCCTCCAGCCAGCTGGGTTGTGACAGAGCAGAATGCTTAGCTACAAAACTGTCTCCAGGCCTTCAAGGTCCCCTGGATGGAGGATTCTTGCTCCTTCCTTTCATTCCTCCATTGCACTTATAAAGTTCTCTAAAATCTTGCCTAAAATCTGGGTGGTGGTGGAACACACCTTTAATCCCAGCACCATGGGAGGGGTGGGGAGGGTGGAGGTTGGCACAAAGGCAGGTGGATCTTTGTGAGTTCAAGGACAGCCTGGGTTACATAGTGAGTTCCAGGACAGCCAGCTCTATATAGAGAAACGCTGTTTCAAAACAAACAAATCTTGCCTAGGCTTGCATCTTTCCAGGGGATGAGAGAATGAAATTAGTTTGCTTCAGAGTTCAAAATTCACTAAAAAGTTTTTCTCTCTCGAATTTCTATTATTTCCTGTTTTCCTTATCTTAGGCCTCAGATTATAACTTTAGGTTCCAATTGACATCTTCTCCAATCGCCATCTCCATTTCTTGGAACCTTTCTCCACAATATTTTTCTGTGAAAGAGAATGTCCCCCAAACACTTATAAAAGTCACAAGTATGAAAGAGAGAGAGGGGTGTTATGTCCCACAGATATTGTTGAAATTTCAACATCAGAAATTTCAGTGTGAATTGTGTGAAGTTGTGGACAGTCTTTTGTCTACCTCACGGGAAGTTTCATGGTTAATAGCCTGCTCTGCCAAGCAGTGCCATTAATGCCTCTGGTGAGGGAGAATGGATTTTAATATACAAGCAACGGAAGGCGGGTGTGCAAATAATGGTGATGGATGGGCTGATGGATCGTTGGGATGACCCTCTGAGGAGAATCTGGTCCCAGTTTAATTCACTTGATCCAGGCAGTCACCAGCAAATTTCATTTGAAGTTTGCTTTTCTTTCCTGGAGACTTGGGTAGGCTGTGGAAAGCAAGATAGGCCACCTTGGGCTATTTCAAGACTAACCCGGTCCCCAGGAAGTCACTTTTCTGCTCCACGTTTAGTTCTTGATTAGATTCAGTTTTGCAGCCCTGAGCTTTTTATATCCTCTGATATATATTGTGGAGCGTTCTTGTGTGGTTTCATTTTAGAACAGACAGGAAAAGAGACGAGCAGGGGACATAAAGGCAGCTGTTTTTATCACAGTCAAAAGTCCACCACTGGGACCCTGGTGGGAAGGCTCCATGTGTAAAGGCTCTTGCTGCCAAGTGTGATGATCTGAGGTTAAAGGGGAGAACAGACGCCTGCAAATTCTTTTGACCTCCAACAGGTACAGCTGAACTGTGTACAACCCAATAAATAAATAAATAAATAAATAAATAAATAAATAAATAATTTCATTGTTAGGCTTGGTAGCACACATTTGCAATCCTAGCACCTCCGAGTCTGAGGCAAGAAGATAAAGAGTTCAAGGCTATCTTAGGCTACACAGTGAGCCCTGCTTAACAAAAAAAAAATGTGCACCAGAATACAAAGATGTCCTCAGAACATGATAAACTAGAAGGGAAGATTTTGCTACACATACCATGTTACACAGGCACAAATATAATTCCTTTCCTATTGGACTGAAGCTGTAAGAAGTAATTTGTCAAGAAAAGTAGTCCCCAATGAACTAGAAGTACTTCTGTGTGACGATCCTGAGGAAATATGCCCCAGAAAAATTTCCCTCAGAACACTGCTCTCTTAACCACAGCAGATTCTCCAGGCCCAGCCAATCATCTACAGTTGTCCTAGTAAAGCAAAGCTCTCACTTCAACAGATTAATAACCCAAAGGATCATACAAACATTGCCGATAGTCACAAGCCAGGCCTCCATCATCTTCAGTTCTCTTGGCAGTGTCTTCCAAGTTCCCACAGACCAGCTCACTAAGAATTAAGCACTCAAAAACTTTTCCAGCCCAAAGTTCCAAATGCCTCTACAATCCTCTCAAAAACATGTGGTCAGGTCCATCACAGCAAAACCCCGCTCCTGGTAAAATTTCTTTTTTAGTTTGCTTCCCAATTGCTGTGATAGAATATTGACCAAAGCCAACCTGGGAGGAAAAGGTTTATTTGGCTTATAGATTACAGTCCATTGTTGCAGGAAATCAAGGCAGGAATCCAAGACAGGAACTTGGAGGCAGTAACTGAAGCAGGGACTGTGGAGGAATGCTGCTTACTAACTTGCTTTCATGTTCATACGAAGCTACCTTTCTTATACAACTCAGAATCATGAGGCAAGGGTGGCACTACCCACAGTGGGCTAGGCCTTCCTCTACCAATTAGCAACCCAAGAAAGTGTCCCAGAGACATGTCCATAGCCTAGACTAGACGCAGCCATTCCTCAGTTGAGGTTCCCTTCTTCTAGGTGTCCTTAATATGTGTCAAGCTTAAAAAAGAAAGTGGTACAGAGATCATATTGAGATGAGCCATAGGTAACACAGCTTCGTAAGTTATATTTGGGGATTATTGTCTGGGGGATTTTAGACTAACATGTAGCAACTGGACTTTCAGTTGACCTTGATTTAGTGTTGTTGTTTTTTTTCTTTGAAACAGTGTTTCTCTGTGTAACAGCCCTGGCTGTCCTGGAACTCACTCTATAAACCAGGCTGGCTTCAACTCACAAAGATCTACTTGCCTTTGCCTCCCAAGTGCTGGGATTAAAGGCATGTACTACCACTGCCTTTGAGTAGAGACTATCTTTTCAACATGAAGTTTCCTCTCCCTACAGGCTAATGAGAGTGAGATGATAGAACATAGCAGCTATAGTGATACCCAGAGACTAAGGCAGGGAGCTGAAGGCTGTGCAGGCTTTTCTTTTTCTTCTATGGGCACTTCCTCTGAATGGTTTATTAATATCCTTGGGGTACTCATCCCCAAGGCCTGGCATACCAATGACCCACCCTTATAACCCAACTAGCTAATGAAGACGGTGCTTTATTCCCTGTATACATCACCCTTTATTTCCTGAGACTAGACCTATCTACTCTCTATCATCTATTTTTCATGCAGAATTTATGAAGTGATCTGTTTTTAAATCAAATACAACCAACGTTCCCTCCCTATATTTTCAAATCCCAATCCCCAAGTTCCCACCTACCCTCTCAAATGTCTGACCTGGAACTGGTCTGGATCAGCCACACCCCTGGGCCTCCGCACCTGCTTCCCATGATCTTTGGTGCTTCTCCAGTAACTTCCCCTCCCTCTTGGCCCAGGCCCTTGTGCTGTCTGTGTACTGCATGGTCAGGGCCTCTAAGCAACATGACATTCTGATGCTGAAAGCCTTGACATACACAGTACCCTCAACAATAGTGGCAAAGGGTCTTGTGTGATGGCATAAGCCAGCTCCTACTGTGTGGGGCTGCATTTGATGTAGGCTTATTTGGCAGCAAAGATGGGAAGCATTACACCAGGTACAGGTTACTCTTCACAAGGCAGGACACACTAGAAGAGAAACTGTGACATAGAATCTTTCATGTGACATGCCATTGAAGAGATGGGAAGTAATGGACCATGGCAGAACATGCCAGTCTTTTCTTGCTGTAGCAAGGCTCATATGGGAGCTATGAACAACAGGATGGATCCTGCAAAGCTCTGAGAACCTTTGCTATAATGTGATCAGAAGTCATTCTGGGTAAGATCAGTGGTGTCCTGCCTCTGTTTCTAGTTTTCCTATAGCTCAAAGATAAAAACAATGAACATTTGCATGCAAGCACACACATGTCATGTTGGAGGACAAATTATAACTCATGGACACTGGTTTTCTCCTTCTACCATATGGGTTATAGAGGTCAAACACAGATTGTGGGCTTTGCCTTCTATGCTAAAAAAAAAGTTTATTTGTTTGTGTTTAGGGATACCAAAGAAAAACTTTCCAGTCTTTTTTTTTTTTTTCCGAGACAGGGTTTCTCTGTGTAACAGCCCTGGCTGTCCTAGAACTGGTTCTGTAGGTAAGACTGGCCTTGAATTCACAGAGATCCACCTCTACCTCCTGAGTGCTGGGACTAAAGGTATACACCACTACTGCCACCCTATGCTTTCTACTCTTTTATGAGCCAGAATTTTAGGGATCATCTAAAGTTTATTAACCATGTATGGCACAAATGGCAGAAGCAAGAGAGATACAAAGGTGAGAGTGCCACAAATTTGTTAAAAGATCAAGCAAATAAGATTGACCATTCATTTTAGAGAACACAATATTGTGTGTGTGTGAATTTTTTGGGGAAATCAATTTCCTCACATCTGCCCAAAACATATGCCTTAGGTTATATATTTAAGCCTACAGATGCTGGATAGTTTAAGATATTTTAATTTGCTTTTATTTTAGTAGCACTAAGAGAGACATAGACCAAATTTGGTGCCACAAAAATTTCCTTTGCTAGACCTTCTTCATCACTAACAAACACAACCAGGGAAACTCAAGAATGCACTTGCTTTTACTGAACCACTAGTGTTCCATACACTCACAACACTTAATTTTTTTCTATATTTAGGTGACACTGTTCATTTATTTCTCCTTCGTAGATTCTTGTAAACTTGGGGGTTGCAATCAGTTGGCTTTCTCATTTACTGAAGTTATGCTAGTGTGCTTTGACCTACAAGTTGACAATCCTCCTAATCTACATAATCTCTAAATATTTTATAACCCATTTTTCTTCCTTCTCCTCCTCTCCTGCTCCAACCTTTAAGTAGGGGAAGGAGTTTTCACAAAGGACAGGGACATTTAGTGGGTATCTAAACATGGGCACTAGGGTCAGTCGCCCCATGGCCATTGATGATTGACTAGATTGAGTGGAGGTACAATGTTATGTCAGATCTAGAAACACTACAGTCCAGTACCCCAACATACCAACAAAACAAAACGATTCAGCTGAGGTCTCTGAATCATTAAGGGCAGAAACGAAATTGTATTCAGGTCTTTTGAGGTCATCTTTGTTGTGGGGTGGAGAATCCTGGGGAAGGGAATGAATGGTACTTGGTGGCTCTTATTTAACTATGCATTCTACAGACACATTGAGCATTTTCTTTCTGCGTCTCAGTCGCTATTTTAAGCGCTGGGGATTCCGTGATGCGGGGTGCAGGGGAGGGAAATCTGTTGTTATGGAGTTTTCATTCTCACAATTTAAGTACTTAGTTAGCTTCACCATTCTCATAAACTCACAGCAACCTGGGTAGAAGCAGTTGGGTCCCAAAAGGGACAGCATCTCACCCTGTGTTTTCTGGAGCGAGGGAACGGGTTTGTGCAGCAGAAGGAAGAGGCAGAAATCGGTCGTGCCCTCGTCCTCCCTCCGCACCATCGCCAGGCCTGGCACGGCAAGCTCCCCTGGGATTATTAACAATCTCCTCTCTACCCAGTCCCACCGACCGCTGGAGGACAAGGGCAGGGTCTGACTCTCGTGCTATTCTCCAAGGAAGGAATGCACAGAGCTGGTGAAAAGCCCTCCTAGGCGGACGTCTCTCTCGGGCTTGGGGGTGGGGGTGGGGACGTGCAGCAAACTGCTCTCTCATGCTGTCCTATTAAACATTGCAGCCACACTCTCTTTGCAGTTTCTCTGAGGCCACTGCAGCGTCCCCGCCCCGTCCGCCCGTCAGCCCATACAAGAGAGCTCCACTGCAGCTTCTGGAACCGCGTTCCCTTTCTTCTCCACTTCCTCGTTGCCATGGAGACACACGTCATTTACGTGCCGTGCGTCGCCTTGGAAACGGGGGAGCATCCGCGGCGCTGCCGGGAGACCCGCCCCTGCCGCTCCAGCCGCACTCGCGGGCTCTGTTGGTGGATAGCCCGGGTGCGGGGGGAAGTCCCCAGAACGACGCGCTGCAGGTTCCCGTCTTGACCCTGACCTCTCTGCGAGCGCCTCTGTGACCCGGAGAGCCTGCAGGCACTCTGACGGTGGTTGCCAGGAGGGCGGCTGGGACACAGGCACCAACCCCGGAGGCTAGCTGGCATTGCACTTTTGTCCCTGGGCAAGCCCGAAGACGCTGGCTTCAGGATCCTAGACGGGTCTTCGTTGTGTGGACTCTTGTCTGTCTTCCTTGATCCTGCCGGCGCCCTCTGCCTGGGACTGCCCTTTTCACGTCGGCTACCCGTCCCTCTAGGGAGACTAGGTGTCCCTGGGCACCATCCTGTCCCTCTCGGGACCTCTTCCCCTCCACATCCTTCCCCCACCCTGGAGGCCCGGCTGGAAGCGACCCAGAGCTGCCACAGCCGGCTTCTGACACTCAATGGAGGACAGTCTGCTGGAGATCATGACCAAGGACGGTGGAGACATGCCGGCACCTTTGGAGGTGTCCACAGTGCCAGCCGTGGGGGACGTGATCTCTGGGGAGTATAACGGCGGCATGAAGGAACTGATGGAGCACCTGAAGGCCCAGCTGCAGGCCCTGTTTGAGGACGTGAGGGCTATGCGAGGGGCGCTGGACGAGCAGGCCTCGCACATCCAGGTTTTGTCGGACGACGTGTGCGCCAACCAGAGGGCCATAGTCTCTATGTGCCAGATTATGACCACCGCGCCCCGCCAGGGAGGCTTGGGCGTGGCTGCAGGCAAGGGGAGCTTCCCGAGTGTTCCCCACGAGCCAGAGACACCTTCGATTGGGATCGGGGACGGGGGCTTGCTGGGTCGCGATCCAGAGGAGGAGGAGGATGAAGAGGAGGAGAAAGCGATGCCCAGCCCCGCCACACCCACCAGTCACCGTGAGCGCTCTGAGAGCCCCTGTGCTGGTCTCCTTGGGGAGGATGGGCCACTTGTGGAGCCCCTCGACCTGCCTGACATTACCCTGCTGCAGCTGGAGGGCGAGGTTTCTCTGTAAGGGGAAACCCCACCAGGGCACCAACTACCTGGGCTTTGGGTTTCCAAGCGCTTAATGCCAGGGGATTGAACAGTGCGGTGCAATGTGCTTCACTCCTAACGTGGTTCTTATAGGTCAGGGAGAGAGACTCCCTCACATAAGGATTTGTAGGGTGAAGGACTTTGGAGGCATCTTGAATTCCACCCAATCACGCATCATAGCAAAACTGCAGAAAGGTGAGGTTCCCGGAGAGGAAGTGCCCATCTCTGGGACTCCCATCCATCCCCTTACCTTGCCCTTTCCCTTCTTCCCAGGAAACAGGAGGACCATTGAATTATGTAAATAAAATTCTTTTTCTATTCTGAACAAGGACTCATCTAGGACTTTGGCAAATAATCTCTATTTACCTAGAAATTAAGGAATTGGGGTATATTCTGTTCTGGTAACAGGAATTTCACCCTTTTGCTGAAATCCAAGACATAGAGTGCTCTGCAGAAGCCTCTCCCCTCACAGATCTCTGCGGCTGTTGATTGGTAAAGGAAGCTTGAGGAGGGAACTGCAGCCCTAGGAATCTGGGTGCATGGGGTTCCAAGGGCCCCTGGGCTGGGAGGAGCTGGCTATGAATGTGCATGAAGACACAAAAGCTCAAGCTCTTGGATTTTGCATGCAGAGCAGAACCTGCCCTGTCACTGGCTTCATCTGGGATTGCTTTCCACTCACCTGGACCTAGAGAACAAAGTGCCCAGTTCACAGGCAGAGACTTGGGGCTGCCTAGCCACAGCCCAGATTTAGGGGACATTTGAGGAACTCTGGGGGAGGAGGGGTGGGTCTGCAGCCAAAAACTGTCTTTTCTGGCTATACTTGCTTAAACTTAAGTTCCTTTTCTGTCGATACGTCACCACCCCTGCTTTTTGGTGTTGCCTCCATAATGTCTTGTGTTTTGTGTTTTGTGTCCACTTGTGTAGTAGTGTGTGAGCCCTCAGGGGCAGGGCTTGTGGCTCTAGTATTAGGTTCAGAGGGCTTCAGACCCTTCTGTGAACCCCAGGCTATCATGGCGCTTTACCCTCTCTTTTCCCCTTTTCCCCACTCCTCAACCAGGGCATGGAGCATGTGGCTGTCCTGAGGTTCCTTAACTGATGTGCCTCCCTCCTACCTTCTGAAGTGGTGACTTTGTGTGCCCTTACCCCTCCTTTGTGTATCTTTTCTCAATGCTTTTCCTTGGTGTCAACCTTAATAAAAAGACGTCATCTCCCCTCTTGTTGTCTGGTACTGGGGGGTGGGGTTAAGGGTGGGGCTTCTGGGTTTGCTGTGTGGGCCAGGGCTTAATAGGAAACTTAGGGACTATGCCTTCCCTCCTCTCTCCTTGCCTCCAGTCCCAAAGAGTTAACTGACCTTGTCCTGCTTGGGATGAGCATTGCCAATTCTGCCTGCTTTCCCTTCTGCCCCAGGCCTTGATCCAAACTGGATTGGGAATTGTGCAGATCAGCATGGGCATACCCAATGTACAAGGGCTTTTAGCAGCTGGCATTCCACACCTGCATGAGGCTTCTTTTCCGTGAAGCATCTCCCCTCATCAACCCTGCCATAGGGCGACTCCTGAACGAGAGCCCTGGCACAGCAGGCATGACACCTGTTCTAGGGATGGAGTGGCAGTCACAGTTCTGGAGGGGTTGCCCAGGGTTTCTGGAGTGGAATGATACATCACTGAGGAAACCACAATGACTGCCTCAGGCCTCTAGTGGAAGAAGCCGGCAAGGTGTTCCCCCGAGAGTCAACACTGACATCATCTCCAGGCAGTTCCTTTGGGTGATGGAGATGTCCTGAGGCTGCCCCAGAACAAAGGTTGAAAGCAGACTGTGTGTGTGTGTGTGTGTGTGTGTGTGTGTGTGTGTGTGTGTGTGTGTGTGTGTGTGTGTAAATGTGTGGCTCTGTGTGTGTGTGTGTCTTTGTCTGTCTCTCTCTCTCTCTCTCTCTCTCTCTCTCTCTCTCTCTCTCTGTGTGTGTGTGTGTGTGTGTGTGTGTAGCATGTAAAATTGCTTCTATTATAGAGAGGTCCAAAGAGGGCTAGAGGCTCAGATATGGGTTTGAATCTTTAAATCCCAACACTGAATAGACTGCCTAAGACTTGGTTTGCAGAATGCATATGATAGGAAGAAAAACTTGTTGGCAGAAAAAAATATGACTCCTAGGAGGTCTTGTGTAAATGTGAGTTTCTTTATAGTTCTCCTGGGGATGTAGGGTGGTGACTTACTCAACCAGAAAGTCACAGGGAAGGTCTCAGAGACTCTTTAATGTATGTGTATATGTCTCTGTGTATGCACAGAGGCCAGAAGAGTGTCAGATTCCCAAGAACTGGAGTCTGGGTAGGTGTAAGCCAAGTGACATGAGTGCTGGGAAACAGTCAAGTCCTCTGGAAGAGCAGCAAGTGCTCATAATGGTCAAGACATTTCTCCAGACTTTATTTTGCAGGTCAAATCTGTTCTTCCCCTTTTCCTTTTCTTTCTAGCTCCCCCCTCTTTCCTTCCTATCCTGTTTTTCTTTTTGAGACAGGGTCTCACTACATAGCCCTGGATGGCCTGGGCTCACTATGGCTGGACTTGGACTCAAGAGATTTACCTGCTTCTGCCTCTTGAGTAAACTCTCATTTAATATAATCTTTTCCCATGTAAAGAACCCTTACCCTTGAGAACAGAATTAAGGAAAAGGGCACGGTTAGCTTCTCAAGATAGCATGGGCCTTTTTATTTTAAGCAAAAGTAGGAATGAGCCAAAAGGGCTAGAGGACTAACCCTATATTCAGAAAATGCCAGAGAAAGCCTTGAGGTATACAGTTCTGGGTAATGTGTGCTGGGACCCTTGGGAGAGCAGACAGAGTAGGACAGTAACATAAGTTTCTGCTACAGTTTTTGACATTCAGCATCAATTTCCACGGTGACGATCGGTTATTGAGCTCCAGTTTTGTCTCTCAGCAACTCTATGAGGTAGCACTGTTATTATTTTTACATAACAGCTCAGACACAAAATTAAGACTTCAAGGTCACAGACTGGAATTCGACAAAGCCAGCACCTAACCCCGAGATAGCCCGATTTAAAAGAACCCTAGTTAGAAACCATCTTTCTAATTGCTTTTTTTAAAAATTTGGATCTTCAAAGAGCCTGAGAGAATCCTGAAAAAGAAACTAAGCTCATGTAGTCAGTTTTCACCTTCTCAGTTTGAAGAGATCACAGTTCAGGTTTTGGTTGGTGACCTTCCTCAGCATCGAGTGGATGATAGCCTACTAACTGTATGGAGCAGATGGCGTCTGGATCTGCTGTTGGAGGGGAGGGGTCCAACACTTGCAGGCATCCCTTCCTCAGGTGAGCTCCCTTTCTGTTCCAGGTAGCTCAGATCCCCCATCATTTGACCTGTGTCCCAAGGGTGGCATAGCTCACTTAGACTCCATAGGAAGTTCTGGTTGAGTCCTTTAGCCACCAGCTTCAGTTTTATTCCTATGCGTGTGGGCCTCAGTCCCACAGTCATTTCCTGCAAGTCCACAAACAGAAACATCTTCCCACAGAAAGAAGTGCTTCTGCCTTTTATCTGTACCAGCATCTCACAGAGATTCTGCACAGGCTGCCCTGCCCCCTCCTCCCAGTTTCTGCCTTCCCTATTTCCCCTGGCTTCTGGGGTTTCTTCTTCAGACTTGGTAAGTGAGTTTTGGTTAGTTTCCCACCCAAGGCTTATGGCTGGCCTCATTGTTGAATTTCAGGAAGCGATAGCCATTGAAAATTAAACACAAAATCCTGCAGATATATATTCTCTTTAGAGAAAAAAGGACTATTATCTCTACTTAATCCTTAAAGAGTAAGAATCGGGCTTTTATAAAAATGGTAAGAGCCATTGAGTAAAGCGTAATGAGACTTTTCAACTCAAAAAAATATGAAGACCTGTGTGAGACCAGGATATCCAGTATCCATGCCTCCTGGAACCTCCTGAGTATTTCCTGCCTGGAAGTGAAATGGCCGTCTCTGTCTGATTATTCCCCACTTACTTGATGAATTTTAACTACACCAATACCTCTCAGGTGGTACAATCCTGCCATCACCTCCAAATCCGCAATACCAGAAATCTGTCAAAGTGCTGCTGGTGCCGGAGAGCCTAAGGAATGTCTGCGGTCTCTTGAGAACGCAAGAGCAGTCATTTGTTCACCAAAGACAAATGGAAGGAAGGATTCCATCCAAGTCTACATTGGTGAACCAGTGAGTTGACCGGGTGGTTTAATAAGGGATACGGGGGAGGTAGTACTTACAGAAGCATAGGTAACCCAAAGACAGCTGCATCAGGAAACAGCCCACCCCAGCATGGGTGGCTACCCCCAAAATCTGCATCCCTGGTGTTCCCTGCCCCACTTGCAGACAGCTCCAGCCAAGAGTCTCATACACCAGGGTCACTGCTTACATAACCTTTCAGGAGTGGGTCTTGTGATGCCCTAACTTTCTAGGCTCTGAGTTCCCAAAGCCTCCACCCTCCCTTCAGGAAGAGCCCCCTCCCTACCAGACAGGGTTTCTCTGTGTAGCCCTGGCTGTCCTGGAACTCGATCTGTGGACCAGGCTGACCTCAGACTCATAGAGATCCGTCTACCTTCTGCCTCTGGAGTACCGGGATTAAAGGTGTGCACCAGCACCACCTGTCAGGGAGGCACATTTTAAAAGGAAACAACTCCATATCAGTCTCCGTGCCTTCAACCTAAATTTTTCCGTTTGGGACCAACACAACCCATTGTATGTCTCAATTCCAAGGACTCCCATCTCTAACTGGTCTAAGGAGCCTCTTTTAAAGATTAGCTCTTAATCTCTATGACAAAGCACATCTTTTTCATAGAAATAAACTACAACTTTAGCCTGGAGTCGCTAAATCTGGTCTTAGAGAATCCGTTGCTTCCCTGTGACTCAACCGGCCTTCAATGTGGCATGCAGATTTATGGGCTCTTACTGATGTTGCAGATTATAGTTTCTGCTTGGCATCTATAAAGGAAGTTCCCCTAGAACAGAGCTATATTACCCCCAAACATATTTAAGTCTATATTTCTTGAAAGACACAAAACTTCTTGCTTTGAAAGACAGCTTTTCATAAACATCTTCTCTTATTTAAATGGCAAGAAATTGAACTTCTCTCAGGGTAGCTATTATAGTTGGACTATTGGAACACAGAAGGAGTGTTTATCAATCTTATTCTGTCTCTCATTCTCCCTCTTGTTCTACATTGTTCTCAGAAGGTGAATTCCCCCGGAAAAAGCACTTTTCTGCTTGGAAGCACTGTGTTTAGAGAAAGAACCCAGCTTTGTAAATAATGCTGTAATGGTGCCACCTGTCGTGGTACAGAGACATTACAGGAGGAACCTCCAAGTGAATTTATGTCTTTCACTTCATGACTGGCGAATGCCTTCTAAAAGCTTGGCTCCCTGCCATGTGGTGGGTGGTGAGGAGCGACAGGAAAGCTGAATAAGCAGGATGGATTTGAAGAAGAATATAAAAAGCAACTGCAATAAACTAACTGCCCCCTCTGCCTCTTCAAAAATTAATCTTCCTAAACCTGAGTTTTGAATATTCTTGACAATCTGCAACTTCTCCCTGGTGCTTCTTATATTAAATATAAAGTGTGTGTGTGTGTGTGTGTGTGTGTGTGTGTCAGAGAGAGAGAGAGAGAGAGAGAGAGAGAGAGAGAGAGAGATATTCCATTCCCTAGCTACCTTTTACCTGGTCAGGAGCCCAAAGCATCCAGTTCAGGGCTGGAGATGATCCCCAAGTGTATCCTGCTCCTTCAGTCCCTAGGTAGGCAGTCTGGATGGGTCTCCATTTCTTCCCAGAGAAGTCAGGTACAGACCACATCTCTAGAAATGAGTCTTCTGTCATAGCCACTGGCAGCTTGTCTATCTCCCCTAGCTGTTTTCCTCTCATGCTGCCTATGAGTGAGAAATCCCCACAGATACCATGCAACCTTTTTTTTTTTTTGTAAATTGTGAATTTGTGCTTTTATTTCTTAGAGCAAGGTTCACAATTTTCATCAAAATGAACAATGAACTCTGACCAAAATGTACTTCTCCTTATTCCTTCCAAGCATTTGGTAAAAATTCTTACTTTTCTACTTTGTCCTATTCCTGTCCTTCAGTTCAAATCCTCTTCATTCTTTAAGGCCCTTCAGCGGTTCCCTTTCAGAAATACCAGAATGTGACCTCGTCTTTCTCTAAGTGGCTACATCTTTTTGTGTGTACCTGTTTGGGGAACAATAACCTTATTTTGTCTTGTTTTTATTCCTTGTGTGCTTTTATTCAACTCTGAGCACACTGTCTATCTATTTCTAGTTTTATGGGTACCTTGAGAGCTGCAACTGTACCTGCATGCTTATCGTCTCTGAAGTGTCTACCAATGACTTTAAAGTGCCACTAACTGAGAGGTACCTCATTTTAGTGGTGAAAGGAAAAAATAGTGCCAACAATGACCACTGTTTTCTTATCACTTGGGTCTTAAGGTTTCATTGTTATTTAAATATCATTTATTCTTAATTTAAAACAACTCTAAAATATCACTGCTGTGTACACAATTATAACTGAAAGTCGTTACAATATTATAATTACTTCACCTTGAGCCTGGGCACTTCTGAATCACTTTTGACCCAAAGTTGTCTGTATTTTCCATTCATTTCTATTAGGGGCCACATTGAGTTTTAGCAATGTTGAGCTTCTTATGAAG
Source organism: Cricetulus griseus (assembly GCF_003668045.3). Taxonomy (NCBI): domain Eukaryota; kingdom Metazoa; phylum Chordata; class Mammalia; order Rodentia; family Cricetidae; genus Cricetulus; species Cricetulus griseus. The sequence continues at coordinate 394,661,142 of NC_048595.1, forward strand.
AAACGGTTGCCTCTCGGAGTTTCCTTCCGGCCCCAGCACCTAGTCTTCAATGCTGACACTACCTTTAATCTTGCCAGAGAGAGTTTAAGGCAAGTGTTTGAACAACACCTAGGACTAACATTTCTTCAGAGGGTCCTTAGAGGGTTGATGAACTGAAACCTTAAGGAATTGAAGGTTTCCAGTCATGCCATTTTGCAGGATAGCTAGGGACAGGCTGGTGTCATGACCTCTGGCAGCTGGTAGGGACTGTGAGCTATCATCAGGTATATGAGACATTATATTTTGAAGATGGCGAGATTTACATTTTATTATTATTGTTATTGCATTTTTTGTTTTGTTTTTTGAGAAAAGATCTTACTATGTAGATCAGGCTGGCCTCAAACTCACCTGTCTTTACTTCCAGAGTGCTGGGATTAAATGTGTGCTCTACCAAGCAAAATTTACATTTTCAAAAAGGACCGTCTTGATCATAAGCTGAGAAAGCATTTAGTTAAATAATAAACAGTGAAAATGAACAATTAAGAAAGCAGAGCTGTTGGGGGCTGGAGAGATGGCTCAAAGGTTAAGAGAACTGACTGCTCTCCCAGAAGTCCTGAGTTTGATTCCCAGCAACCACATGGTGGCTCACAACCATCCGTTGTGAGATCTGGTGCCCTCTTCTGGTGTGCAGATGTACATGGAAGCAGAGTGTTGTATATATAATAAAGTCTTAAAAAAAAGAGCTGTGAATTTAACTGAAACAAAATGACATCCCTCAGAATCTTTCACATTATCATTTTCTGAAACAAATCTTGGTGATGATATTTATACAGCTATTTTTACATGTAATTTAGATGTCCAAAGGGACCTCCCAGGCCTATTACAGACCTGATTAAAGTTGACACAAATTCCAGTTCCCAAGCCAGGGAAGTCTGCAGAACCCAAGATCACTTCTGCAGTGACTTTGTGCTTACACCTGACCCCTTGTAGGCAGCCTCAGCATGACCACTTAGTAACTCCAAGTTACAGAAAGTAGCCCTTTTACTGCTTTCATCAGGAAACCATTCTACTAGACACTTTAAGCCTTTCCTTGTAGGCAACTAGAAAAGTGGAATGGGTGAAGAGAGAAGGAAGAACAATCATGGGAAGCCCACTTCGGAGCTTGTGACTTTCACATGCTCCTTTACCCCCCACCTCACCCCCACATGCCCTTAAGGAGCTCACAATCTACTGATAGGAGAAAGCTATGTTCTTGAATAAGGGCAACGTGCTTCTCAGAAGATGGAGTGGGAAACCTTTTTCTGTGAGTATTGCTGACTGAATTGCGACTATTTCAATGTAAAAAATGACACAGTGTATGGGGAAAGATGTGTATGCAGGTAGGCAAGGTAAAATAGGAGTGAAGTAAAAAAGGGGACATAGAAAACCTATAATAAGTTACACTACAAAGGACATGTAATAGAACTTTGGAAGACAGTAACGGAGACAGCATCCCACTCTGGAGTGCTGTTGGCCAAACCACCACCAAAACTTCCCTAAATGAACCTACATATGGTATCTGCACCAATGTACCAAGTACAGGTAGTAACAAAATCCTTGTATTTTACATCATGAGAAAAATAAAATATCACAAATAAAGATGGGGCTCCTGCCTGAAACATGGTTTGAAAAAGGGTCAGACCCTTGTTCCAGAGAAACAGAGCTAGGTCATGTGTGTAAGGGCTTGCTCCCATGGGACACAGACTATGTTTTCACAAGTAATCTGCTCCCATCATGACAATAGCATCCTGTGTGGAGTTGTTAAGTGGAACTTAAAAGGGGACCACTTCAGTAAAGAAAAGTAGAGGAAAGAAATATTTTTGGGAGCTGGAGAGATGGCTCATGGGTTAAGAATGCTGCCTGTTCTTCCAGAGGTCCTGAGTTCAATTTCCAGCAACCACATAGTGGCTCACAACCATCTATAATGAGATCTGGTGCCCCTTCTGGCATTCAGGCATACATGCAGGCAGGACACTGTATATGTGATAAGTAAATATTTAAAAAAGTATCTTTGTGAAAATGTACTGGAGGCCAAGAAAACAGAAAATTGGCAGGATTACAGATCTCAAGACCAAATAAAAGGCAAAAAGCCAAGTTCCAGAAGGGTGAAAACACTTTAATAAAAATAGCCCTTAGAACAGAGGTTCTCAACCTGTGGGTCGTGACCCCCAGAGGCCCTTGGAAAACACAGATATTTACAATTCATAACAGTAGCAAAATTATGAAGCATCAATGAAAATAATGTTACATTCAGGGTCACCACAACTGGAGGAACTGTATTAAAGGGTTGCAACATTAGGAAGGTTTGGAACACTGGCTTGGAAGGAGTTGACAGCAGTAGTTGCTGCTACTCTGGCTCTAATTGTTCCCCCAGATGAAACTCTTGAAAATAACCAAAAATAAATAAGTAAACAAAACTGACTTTAAAACCTTAGATGATATAATTTTTGTAGTTGAAAATTTCTATGGGAATGAAGGTTCAAAGATCTGTAGTCAATATAATTTCTTTGGAGGCGTGTATGTCATGACTAGTGGAAGCTCATCAAAAGAACTCAGATATACAGATGTGTAGAAAATCAACATAACAGGGCTGGAGAGATGGCTCAAAGGCTAAGAACACTGGCTGCTCTTCCAGAGGCCCTGAGTTCAATTCCCAGCAACCACATGGTGGCTCACAACCATATATAATGGGAACTGGTGCCCTCTTCTGGCATGAAGACAGAACATTGTATACTAAATAAATAAATATTAAAAAAATGAAAATTGACATAACAGTGAGTGGTAGCCATACATCACTGGTGCTTTCAAAAGCACCACAAGGACTCTAATAACAAAAATTTAAAATTTCTGAACATATATAAAAAGTAACTGGGGCAGAAGAAATGGCTTAGCAGTTAAGAGTGCTTCCTGTTCTCCTAGAGAAGGTAAGCTCAGTTCCGACAACCCACTTTGGTTGGCTCACAACCTCCTATAATACAGTTCCTGGTACCTGATGCCCTCTTCTGTCCTTGAGTGGCAACACACACACACACACACACACACACACACACACACACACACACACACACCACATGCATATAAATGCATGAAATAAATTATCTTTTAAAAGTTAACATTGAGTCAGGCATGATGCCTCATGCCTTTAATCCCACCACTTGGAAGGTAGAGGCAGTAGGATCTCTGAAAAAGTCTAGGTTAACCTGTCTCAAAACAAACAAAATGTTAACCCCTTAATATGCTAGTATATATAAATGTTTAAAATTCAGTTTTGATTGTAGCAGTAACAAATATTACAATTTCTGTGGGTTGTTGACAGAATAGAATAGAGAAAATATTTGCTTTGTCTAAAACTAACAAGAATGAAATATTATTCTAGAATATACAAATAATACCTGCAAAGAAACGGGAACAAGATTTCCTGCTGAGCCTTGATGGTGCATGCCTTTAATCTCAGCACTTGGGAGGCAGAGGCAGGGCAGATCTCTGTGAGTTCAAGGCCAACCTGGTCTACAGAGCAAGTTCCAGGACAAACTCCAAAGCAATATAGAGAAACCCGGTCTCAAAAAACCAAAAAGGAAGGAAGGAAGAAAGAAAGAAAGAAAGAAAGAAAGAAAGAAAGAAAGAAAGAAAGGAAGGAAGAAGGAAGGAAGAAAGAAAGAAAGACAGCAGACCACTGGCATGAAGGAACAAAGGACATGGATGGACAGGCGATTTACTAAGGAGGAAAGACTAATAAGCATATGGAGATTTAATTAAAGTGGTTAGTAGTATAATGCAAGTTAAACCAAGAATGTGGCATCCCTTGATATCTACCAAACCAACAAAAACAGGAATTGGAAAAATTGCAAGTGTTGTCAGATGTGTGGAATTACAATCTTGTACCCATTTCACCAGCTTTGCAGAGCCACTCAGGATTTCTTAGCTACTTCAGGTAGAGCTGCAACCAGTGGCTTTACACAATATAAAATAAATCGTTTTACAATTCTACAATGGCGTAATCAGGGATGTCTGGCATGTGGTTATAAAGTAGTGAGTGGAGCTGGAGGTGACACTGGAGTCTGTCACTGCAGGAGTGGGTCAAGAGAGGCATCAAAGTGAAGCAGGGTAAATGTCAGCATCCAGCAATGTGTGTGGCCTGGAAAACCACACTCAGTGAAACAAATTAAAGACAGAACAGGATATATACCTCACCAGCTTTGGAGGACTTAAAAAATGTGTGTCTAGGAATGGGGATATGGCTCCATATTAGGCATCTATTGAGCATGGGCAAGGTCCTAGGCTCCATCCCCAGTACAGGAGAGAAAAAAATCCCACAGAGCAACCAAATGCAAATATACAGAGTAGAACATTATTACCTGCCATGAAAGGAGAAATGTAAGAGCAGAGACAAATGATATGGACAAAGCAAGAGAGTTTTTTACTTGCCGACATGAATAATGGTACATGCCATGGTTAAGTTGGTCCCTTGTGGAGCAAACAAAACATAACCAAAATATAGCAGAACAATATTTGGAAGATGAAGGGCTGGGATGAGAAAAATCTGACAGCAGCATGAACTTGTTATTGCAAGTAAGTATAAAGAAGCAATGTGTGGTGCTCGGGGCACACAGGATATTGCTAATAGTTGTTATGGGTATGTGGCCATATTTCCAGAGTTTACTATAAGGATGTAAATCTATTTCACAGAAGAGAAATTGCAAGGCAGACACAAAGCCATTATCTTAGGCTCTTTTTCCATAGACATTGTCTTTTATTTCTGTTTCCCTCTGTCTTCAATGCCAACTTTCTTCTGTTTCTGTGGACACATGGCAGAAATTAGGTGCCTCATAGCTTGAGGCCCTTGTCCATTCCCAACTAAAATAGTCTTATCTACTACATAGCAATGCACATTCTTGGGGGAAAAAGTTACTTATTGACCTATTGTGGCAGGGTCAGCTGTGGTGATGGCAGGTGGACGTGATAGCTCATAGAATTTTCTTGGTAACAATGGTCCACTCTATTCTTGTAAGAATGGTTGTGCAGTGTAATAGACACATTTCAAAACATCCACAACAGACCATAGGTTCATCAAATGAACTAATGAAAGACACAACACTATGCTCAGGTTTGCCTGTCTCCAGAGCCACTTTCAAATGTTCCCATTTGAGGTGATTGTTTCTGTTTCCCAGTAAAGGAGGAGGGAGGGTCTTGTTTTAGGGTAGGATAATTTGGTTATAATTTAACAAAGGGCTATTTTATAAAGGCCCAGATGGGGGTGTGGGAAAATCACAAGAAATCCAGAAACAGTGTGAGTTTTGTTCCACATCTTGGAGAGTGGGCTCAATAGCAGAAATCGTAGGTAAAGGGGCTCCCTAAGGAGAAAGCAGGGGACTGGATACTCCATCTAGTGCTCACTGGGCCTTTGCCTTTCATGGATGGAAGCCGGTGGAAAGCAGAGATGACAGGAACAGTTTACACAGGTCAGTCTTTCATGCCTTGAGATGTCAAGAATGAGGAACCGAAGAGCCAGACAGAAGACTTGACGGTCTTTAGAGTTAGTGTTACAGAAGTTAGGTTTAATGTTAACAAATACGTGCGTTTAATTTTCATGACCGTGATTAACCATATTTCTATGTGCTAAACTATTTCAGAGGAGGTGACTGGGCGCGCGCGAGGGGCCGGGGGGGGGGGGGCGCCAGGAGGATGCTGGGCGGGGGGGAGGCCTCTGGACACTTTCCTGTCCTGTCCTGCCCTGTCGGAAAAGCTTTGTTCTGTTTGGTTAACGTACCAGGATTCTGCTTGATTTTATGGGGTAGCGTCACAACACTCCCTTACGGTCACAACATCCCCTTACTGTCAAAGCACTTCTGCCAAGGCCTGAAAACTTAATCATGTATTAGTTAGATAGAAAAGTAAACGAATTATAAAACAACGGGGGAGTACAGCGATAAGATACAAATTATGGGAACTCAGCGAGCCCACTGACTGTCAGGAGGGTTTCTTCGAACGGTTAACTGAAAGGGGGCCATAAGTCGTCTGAGGACACTGCAGTTGTTTACCGGCGGTAAAGTGCAGCCCAGCATTACACAATTCGCTAAAAATGGAGCTATCGCTTGGAAAGATTTAGGCTCTGCATCCTCGGAAAGGACTGGCAGCTACCGAGGCCTAATATGATTGGTCAAGGTCCCTGGCTGTGCTCCGCCTACATCCCAGCCTCTGCCGAAGGGGAGGGGAACTCGTCGGGTGGGTATCTCAAGTCCCGGGTTCTGCGGACCGAGGCCTCTGCAGTCACTTCCTGAAATAGACCTTGTTTCTCTGAGGTTGACAAATCTGGATCCGGCGCGGGAGGAGCGGTCAAGGGGACGGCGCTCATTGGCTGCACAGCGGTGCGCTGAGAGGCTGATTGGTCGTAGGCTCGGTGGTTCTAATCAGGTCACTGTCAGCGTTGCTGGGTGCTGCCGCCAGGTGGAGCTGGGCAGGGAGATTTGAAAGGACCCGAAGGATCAGAGAGAGAACGTCTAGGTTCCCTTCCCATCCCTTGGGTCCTAGGGCGGGGCTGAGCTAACTCTAGAGCTTAATTATAAGCTGGGACCCGGCGAGCACTTCCAGGGCAGCTTCTTCTAGTAGTTGTCTAGCTTTTTGTGGACCCTGGGGCTCTTCCCTTCCGAGGGACAGTCCGAGGCTGCAGGTGGGGAGAGCTGGCACAGGCAGTAGCTTGGCTGTGAGTCCTCCCTTCCAACTGGGAGGCCTTGAAAGGACAATCCTAGGTCACTCCGGGTCTGATTTCTCAGCATTCCTGACTCCAATTCACCGTCTGAAATGCTTGTTGACCGCATAACTACAAGGAATGGATTCTTTATTGTGTGTTTGGAATTTTAGTCCTAACAGCGAGCACCCCTTTCCATTTTGCACTCTACAGCTCCTCTGTATTCTTCATGATTTAGCTAACATTACCTCTTCTGAACCTCTGAGGTGAGCTGAGGACAGTAACAAAATTCCATTCCAGTGCAGCTGGTGAACCAATGAGTTTAACTGAGGTCAGTGACAACTTAGGGGCAGGTATGCTCCTAAAGAAAAGGTTTCTCTCTTTGCAGCCCTTAACTCTGGATATCCTGAGACCTGCCCCCTCTATCCATTAACTACCCAGGTGTCTCTAGGAAGGGGAAGGGTCTCATAAGCCCCGCCTCTTCAGTGATGCAGTCAATGGTTTATGCAGGTAACCTACAGATAATCACAGCTGCTGAGAAAGAGGTCAAGAGGACAACAGCAGTGTCATGCCAGAAGAGGAGGCATAGGTTCTGGGGCCAGGGCACCTGAGTGAGAATAGCAGCCAAGCCCTTTATGTAATGTGTGATCCACCACTAGAAACTTCTGGTCTTGATATCAAATATCAAGTATCTGATAAAGATCCTATTATTATGGGGACCAACTTTAAGGGTCTTAGGACCTAATAAACGTGTGCTGCTGTTATCTGTGCTCCAATAGTGCTTTGCATGGGGTGTTTAGTAATGCTGGCTCTTTTGCTGAATTGAATCTCATTGTCTATCAGTGCCAGGTAACTATAAGGCAGTGGTTCTCAACCTGTAGGTTGCAACCCTTGGTGGGAGGGTCAAATGACTCTTTCACAGGGGTCTCCTAAGACCCCTGGGAAACACAGATATTTGCATTATGATTCATAACAGTAGCAAAATTACAGTTATGAAGTAGTAATGAAAATAATCTTATGGTCGGGGATCTCCACAGCATGAGGAACTGTATCAAAGGGTTGCAGTATTAGGAACATTGAGAACCCCTGGTGTAAGGCTATGAAGTTATTTCTCAAAGATTCTCAAAGCATACTTTTTTCTTTCTCTGCCTTCCCATGACCATTTTTCTTTTCCTCTTCAAAGGCTTTTTGCAGATTGGAATTTCACACTTAGAGAAGCCAGGCCTCTAGGGTAGAAGATGCCTTCTCTTTCTCCATGGTGACCTGGAAGGCCTATACCTCCTCTCAGTCTGATAACTTTAGAATAGGGTTCTTCTTGGCTGTAAGTCTCTCATCTTCCTTTTCTCAGAGAATCAGAACACCTGTGATTGATATTTTTTCCTCTGGTCCTTCGAGATGTATATAAATCTTGGAAACTTACTGTCAGTTTCATGACCCAGGGAAGGTCTTTCCAGGTCTATCCTGAAGGAAGATGATACTCAGTCTCTCAGTCTGGGAGTGGGGTAGGAACCTGACTCCATAAGGTTAAATTAATGTAATTCTGTTTCAGTTAAAGATATATTTTAAAAAGCAGACTAAAATGGCATATTAAAAGGTTAAGAGATTATCTATTCCTACACATGTGTGCAAAAATCATCGTGGCATGTAAAAGAATCATTCCAACAAGATAAAGTTAAATGCACTTATTCATTGAATCCTGAGAAACACAGAGGAAAAATTCAGGGAAGCCTCACATCTTCCTAAGGAAAGTTCATGGAAAAACAATTCTGGAAATTAAGTCAGAAATGAGCCTTAGACGTCAGGAGAAACTTACAGGTCTGAGTCTAGTGCCAAGGAAGCTGCCAATAGTCTTTTCTAGTCCCTTTCCAGAACTGGAAAGCAAGGGCTGGGAAAAGTAACCTGTTGTGTGATATTTTGTTTGTGTTCTGACAGGAGATCGGAGGGTGGAGCTAGTCACTAGTTAACCATAGAGGTCTGGATGTCTGTACAGAGTGGAGATAGGAAGTGACAAAGTGTGGTATAGACATGAACTTGACCCTTTGGGGTTGAGGATTCAGAGAGGTGTGAAGTGGTTATGGCTGTTCCTCTGCTTCTCTGATTTTTTAGCTTTTACCTCGATATCCAACTCTGGGTTTTTATTGATAAGACTAATTCAGATTGTGCTTCAGTAACCTTCCATCCCCATTTGAGGAAACTTCTCCAGAGGGCCTCTGGGCAGGTGCAGCCTAAGCCAGGTTGCCTCTCCCAAGGGCCCTCCGCATGGCCCCCTTCATTTCCTTGTTGCGGAAGCTGTAGATGACGGGGTTGCACATGGGGATGATGATGGTGTAGAGGAGGGAGAAAGGCTTGTCTTTGTCAGGCCCGTGTGTACTGCGGGGATTCATGTAGGAGAACATGGCTGAGGTGTACAAAAAGATGACCACAGTCAGGTGGGAGGCACAAGTAGAAAAGGTCTTCCCATGACCTGAGGAGGAGGCTCTGCTAAGAATGGAGGCCAGGATGCGGGCATAGGAGGTGACAATGAGCACCATGGGGCTGAAAAGCACTACAAAGGCATCAACGAAGATCAGCTTCATGCTGAACTTGGGGTCCCCACAGGAGAGGGCAATCACTATGGGGGCCTCACAGAAGAAGTTTTCTATGTGGTTGTCTTTGCAGAAGGGATTCCGGAATGATATATACTCAAGAAAGATGCCATTGACCATCCCAAAGATCCAGGAAGTCAGCACCAGCCTGACACACACCTGATGGCTCATGATCTGGGCATAGTTCAGTGGGTGGCAGATTGCAACATACCGGTCATAGGCCATGAAAGCCAAGAGGATGCACTCAGCCACACCCACTAGAAAGACCAAGTACATCTGGACCATACAAGAGGCAAAGGAGACAGTGTGATTCTTGGTCACCAGATGGATCAACATCTGAGGGATGGTGGTGGTGATGAAACAGATGTCCAGGAAAGACAGGTGTCCAAGGAAGAAGTACATGGGGCTGTTGAGTCTGGGGTCAGTCCAGGTTATGAAGATGATGAGGCCATTCATGGCCATGGCGAGGCTGTAGAGAGCCAAGAAGAGGGTGAAGAGCAATGCCCGGGTGGAAGGGGAGCTCTGCTCAAAGCCCACAAGGATGAACTCTGTCACTGTGCTGCTGTTCCTCAGGTCTGCTGTCCGGGGCCTGTTTGAGGAGGCAGGCAGGAAAAGCATAAAGGACACAGTTGTATGGAAGGTGAGATGTTCCCCTGGACCCAGAAACCCAGCAAGAGGCTTTACCCAGGTGACAGTAAAAGCTTTGGAACTTAGCAATCTCTGGTAAATCTGTGGAGGAACAGCATAGTGAAAATGCCAGGGTCACCAGGGGCTCTCTATATAAATTCTATTTTAGAAATTGAGGAAGTGATGGCTCCCCTTTAGTCTGGATTGATGAGATGCCCTGTGAAATGGTGCCTGTGTTTCAGGTCCTTCAACATCAAAGGGCTGCTTATGGTATTTAGAGGGGATATAATAAAATAGCTATGCCTGGAACTCACACCAGATGAGGAAAGCTAAGAAACTGAGGGAACTCGTGTGTGGTGGAAGGATGGTGGTGATTGGCTTAAAGAGGGTCAGGTGATTAGCTTAAAGGAGGTCATTTGTAGGACCCACCTGAGAGATTTTTGGAGGCATATTTTATAATCTTTTTCTTTTTTTCATTTCAACTAATTTCCTTCCTTCTCCCTCTTTTTCCCTCCCTCTGCCTCTCTCTTTTTACCTTCTACTCTTCTTTTTTTTGAGGCCAATTCTCATGTAGCACCAGCTGGTCTTGACCTCACTATATGTTCACGGATGGCATTGCACTCCTGTGTTTATTTCCCAAGTACTGGAATTATAGGCAAATGCCATTATAGCCAACATGAAGGTGGCATTTTCAAGAACCAGACAATGTTCAGTCTTTTCAGACCTAATTTGAGGTGCTGAATGGGTTGATATCTTGGGAAAAGTTAAGCAGGGCTGTCTCTGAAGTGAGGATGAGTGACTAAGAGGTTTCTGGATGCAGTCATGTCTAGTTCTCTACTGCAACGCACCTTTCCCCAGATTCACTCTCTGGTCATTGCTGTTGCCACACCAGTAGCTACACAGTGTCAGCTGGAGAAAAGGTTTGATTATGATCACTTCCTTTGTTTGTTTGTTTGTTTGTTTTTTACATTGGAAACACCTTTCCCTCAGCTTTGGAATTTACCCACTATTTGGCAGAAATAATTCAACCATCTTTGTGAGAAAAGAATCTATGTACAGGCCACATACATTCCAGTCCTTTTGTCTCTGTGAGTAAATGGTGTTCACAGTGCATCTCCAGAAACTTAGCTCTGATTATTACTGTAGCTTTTGGGAAGTCACTACACTCACATTAAATCTGTTGTATTTGTCATCTTGACTGGAGTTAAGATGTGTCACATGCTTATAAAGGGACAGAGTTTCCCTGCTTAATGCCCTTCTTTCCACCAGTTTTTCTTCTATTTCCTTTTTTGTACATTCTCACTCAGCCTTCTCTGTGAGCTCTTTGTTCCCTTTGTCCTGCTCCTCCCGTTTCTCAGTCTGTGAAGCACTAGATTCCCTCCAAGTAAGGTTTTCTGACTGATCAGGGCATCAGCGCAGCCTATTCCTACCTTCTTCACTTTGGAAAGTTCTGGTACCTAGGACTACTCTGGTGATCTGGAAAGGGAAGGGAAGTTAAATGACATAGTTTAATATGGGCCCCCAATCCTGCACTCAGCAGACATGTTGAGACTAAAGCTAATGGTTGAACAACAGAAGTCATCAGTGAGCTACAATCCATAGAATTCTTGGACTTGGCCAAGAAGAAGTTGCAATTTTACTCGAGGACTCTCTAAGTCCCACTGAAGGACAAATGCTTGCCTGTAGTTCACTGAGAAGAAATAATATTCTGTATTATTTCTGGTCAGCATCCAGTCCCTCACTGGATACCACCAGCAGTTGGCCAGTCAGGCATCTGTGTAAAGACATGGGGTTTTAGAAAGCAAACCACACCTACCTCATCCCGTGGCTCTGCTGCTCACGCCTTGTCACTGAATCACTGTGCCTAGTAACAGAGATGGCATGGTGCTTGAGGGAGAACTGCTCTAGGGAGGATGGTCTGAGCTGGTGGGCCACTCTGGAAGACAGTTGTGTGTGATGACATTTTCAGTTCTTTGACATCAATGCTGTTACAAATGTCTTCTTAAGCAATATTACCACATTGCATGTGCAGCACATTACAGAGCAGGTGAGGGCTCTCTGCCTCAGATTGCCATTTGGTAATGCACACTTATCTGCTAGCTTTTCCGATTGCATATTTTGACCTTCTTTCCCCTTTAAAGTCTTTGCATCTATGCTTGCCTTAAAAATCCTATGCTCTTCTGTTGATTTAAAAAATACAAGAAAAAAGAAAGTGTTATAAGCATATGGTATTCCAATGTAAAAACAAAACAAACAAAAATATTCTCATTCTCAAAAAATATTCTGACAAAGAATGTCTTAAAATGAACTGTAGAGGGGCCTGGAGAGATGGTTTGGTAGTTCAGAGCCCTTGCTCTTCAGAGGACCCAAGTTTGGTTCCCATCACCCACATCTGGTGTCTCACAACCACCTGTAACTCCAGCTCCAGTGGGTCTGATGCCTGTGGCCACTTTGGGCCTTTGCCCTCACATGCACATACCCACATGTAGACACACACCTACACACAACTAAAAATAATAAAACAGGGACTAGAAAGGTGGCTCAGCAGTTAAGAGCATTGGCTGCTCTTCCAGAGGACCTGAGTTCAATTCCCAGCACCCACATGGCAGCTCACAACTGCCTGTAACTCAGGCTTCGGGGGATCTGACACCCTCACACAGACACACAAACAGGCAAAACACCAATGTAAATGAAATAAAAATGAATAAATCCTTTAAATAAATAAACATTTAAAAATAAAAATAAAATAACTCTTAAATTTTAAAAATAAATGTATTTGATTATTTTTTATGTATATGGATGCTTGCATACATGCTTGTCTGTGTACCCCTTTCACAATGCTCCCTGCAAAGGCCAGAAGAGAGTGCCAGATTCCCTGGAACTGGAATTGTAGATGGTTATGAGCTACCATATGGGGGTTGGGAATTGAACTTGGGCCTGATGGGAGAGCAGCCAGTGCTCTTTCCCACTGAGCCATCTTTCCAGGCCTAAAAGAAATCTTAAAAAATAAAAACTAACTGGTAGAAATTGTTGTTACATTCCAATCTGAAGCTCTGAAATGATTTACAATGGTTTTAATTAATGGCAATGGTGGTATCTACACACATGTCTTTCCAAATGATATCTCTATATACATTCACACATAACACTTGTGGGCTTTCTTTGCTAACCCAGAGGAACATCATAATTGTCCTCCATAATTGTCCTGTGCCGGCTACACAGGGAAAAAAAAAAGCAAAACACCATTTGCCTTTACATTGATTCCCTATTCAAAGACTGGAGGATCTGTGATCTCTTAAATTAGCAGCAATTTTCCAAGTGGTTCATATTCACCGTATTGTCTGAGCCTGTATTTTGTTAATATCCCGTAATGAGGCAATTTAATCTCATTGAAGACTTGCAGATAAGTGATATTGGACAATGAAACTGCACATGGTTTGGCAGTAGAACAGAACAAGAAGGAACTCTCTGTGGGTCACAGTTGGTGTAACTGACCCATTGTTCTGATTGTTTCAGAACCATCTGCAAGTAGAATAGGAACTTCCAAAATGCCCAAGAGCATCTCAGGAGAGCAGCCATTTGTACTGGGGGATCAGTTACTCGAGGGTAGAAGCTGGTCAACCATAGACAGAACAAGGCAGATGAATAAGAGAAAGGGCGGGTGGGTGGGTGGGAGACATCTCTTACATTTTTGCTATTTCCTTCCACATGACAGGGATCATCTGACTTCCTTTATTCCACCACAGATGACAGGAAGTGGCCACTTGAATATTTGAGGGTTTTTTGTTTTTGTTTTTTTTTACATGAGAAACTTGTTTCTTAAACGTTCTTTACGGTGGGTGCTGCCCCTGTTTAGGAGGCTCTGGTACTGTCTGGTGCTGCCAATGGCTGTGGAATGAGTCCACCTAACTTCAGGCACACAGGAATCCATGTAGGTTTGTTTGTTGTTGTTGCTAAAGTGGAGTGAGAGTGTCAACAAACCCTCTCTTTCTGTTGACTCTCTCACTCCACTTTTCTTCAGTTTATTCAATAGAAGATGAAAGAGCACTAACCCCTCAAAATTCCCAAGTAGTTATCATTAACATTAATGTTATCCCATATACAAAAATACACCATAACCAATATGAAAAGCAGCTCTAAGCTAGTCACAGTATGTGGCATCTAAAACTCCATGTCAAAGGCACAGAGAGCAGAGAGGTGTTCCTCAGAGGCAGGGATTGGTATATGACATACATTTATTTGTAAATGAAAAAATATTCTTATTTTGAGTCCGATTTGAAGCACAAAGTGAAGTGACATTGCTACTTCAAGTTACTTCAATGCCTTATGGTTAATTATTTTCCTTGAATATATAATCTTTCCACCATCTGTTATCATTTAGAAATGACCTATAAAGCTCATGTTTACATTGAAAAATAAAATACATTAATGCTCACATATTAAAAAACAACACACCCCACTTTTAACTCCATCCCCAGTAGAGGCAAAGGGACTTTGGTTTGGGTTAGGCGTGTCTGAAATTCAGCTCTAGGGGTTAGTTGACAGGCTGTCTCAGGTTTTACTCCTAGGAAATAAGAATTAACTAAGACCATATATTTAGTTTTGATTCAGTTTCCTTTTGTCTTCCTATGGCTCCACTTCACACTTCAAAGGCCTGCGTCAAAGATTGCCTGGCCTTGCTCTTACAAGCCCTGCCTACTGTAGACATCCAGAGAAGGGAGGACCTCACCCACGTTTCCCACTCTCCCTTAGTATTTCTTGCTTCTTAGTCTCAGGGAGTTCTGTACACCTCACTTGTTTGTTTTCTGTTCTAACTAGTCTTTCCTCTTATCTGGCTCCGATAGACATTGCAAACACCAGCCCTCATCACAGAAAAATCCCCAGTAAAATGTGGAAGGCATTCCCTTGACAACAATCTCTGAAAGAGAACCATCCTCAAGACACTACCTAGCCTCTCTTTCCACAGGGGAGGAGGAAAAAGTATCAATGAAACAAAGTACTAAGATGCACAAATATAGAGGCTTAGGAAAAACAAAAGCATGAGAACATAATCAGAGAGAGGGAGGGTTCTCACCCAACAGTATAGAAGGAAAGGTGTGGAAAACCAAGGAATTCAATTGGCCAAAATATAATGAGCTGTTAAAGCTATGGAAATGAACAGGTCAGTACAGAGAAGGCACAGTAGGAGAGATTCCAGAAGCTTCTGCCTATGGACAAGTCCCAACATGGAGAGTCAGGGGGACTGGCAGAAGGCTTCCCATGCTTAGGCACTGATATAGAACTGGGACCAGGGAGCCAGTTCTAGCGAGAATGGTTGAGCTGGGTTTTCTTCCTTCCCAGCTTCCCAAACTGGACTTAGCAAGACAGGGGAGCCCTCTCTGTGGTCTAAGATGTGGTCGTCTGACCCAGCCAGAAGGCAGGTGAGCAGACTGAGATCCTGATGGGCATTTGTAGGGAGGACACAGAGGAATGTGCAATGCAGTGAAAAATCCAGGACAACAGAGACTGGTGGGCTTTCGAGGTAGAAACTGAGCAAGACAAAGGTTAACAAGTCAAATCTGTGACCTTTCAGGGCTACCATGTACAGATGTGAATGCTGAGAAACCCAGAGAATGCTTGGCTCTGGTGACGAGGTCAGAGACAAGGTCAGCTTCATAGCAGAAGAGTTCATTCACTGACCTTGACCCTGTGGTTTGGGACACGCTGATGAGGACATTGTCTGTGCTGGTCTTGGATGCAGAAGAGGAATCCAGAGGCTCAAAGTGAGGGTGCAGGGCATTTGTTGTAGACTAGCTGTGCATTTATAGGGCTGGGCTCTTGGCCCCCTCCTTCCTTCCTATCTCTCAGGTGTGCTTGCCCGGGCACGTGAATCCCTCCCTCCCCCTCATCCAGACAGATGGGAGCTTCTGGCTGGTTACTATGGCAGCCATCTGTAATAAGGCCAACTATTCATTCTTGAGGCCTGACCATTCCAAGTGTGTCCCTGGGGATAGTTTTACTTGGTCCTTTTTTAGGCTCCCTTGAGAGGCCATGCTCATTGCCAGTGACCTGGAGGACCAAATACACTCCTAGGTTTTCTCAAGAAATTTGTGTTCATCTGTAGATAAGAGACCTGGCAAATATGATCCTTGCACCCCCACCTTCAAGTTAGAAAGTCCCTTAACTCTTTACAAAATATTTTTGAGATTATTATAATTACATCATTTCTCCCTTCCCGTTCCTCCCTCTAACCCTTTCCATATATCCCTCCACGCTGTCTTCATGCCCCTTTTCATTACTTGTTATTGCATGAATATTTATTTATTTATACATGCATTCCCAAATATATAGTTGCATCCATATAATGTTTCTTGCGTGTATGTTTTCAGGGGGCCGAACATATTGCACTGGACAACCAATTTGTATGCTCTGCCCTGAGGAGGGCACCTCTCTTGCTTTCCTCAGTTGCCTACAGTTCTTTGTGTAGAGTTGAGGCCTCTCGGACTTTACCCTAGCCACTTTGGCATGTTTATTAACAATAGCCTTGTTTGGGCATGTTTGGTCAGTTATGTTGGTCAGACTTTACTGGTGTAATTTCTGACGTTTCTAGAAGGCACAACCTCACAGAAGAGTCCCTAATCTGTTGCGGAATAGAACATTTGTTTAACTAGGCAAAGATGTGTTACATTTTTTTTTAATGCTGGTTTGTTAAACTATGTAAAGATGTTACATTTGTTTTATGCTGCATTTGTTTAACTAGGCAAAGAAGTGTGGCATTTGCTTCTTTTTTATTTTAATTTTTTTATTCATTTTATATACCACAGTTCCCCCTGACTCCTCTCCTTTAGCACTCCTTTCCACCCTTCCCCAACCCACTCCCAATCCGCTCCTCAGAAAGGGTAAGGTCTCTTACAGAGAGTCGACAAAGCCTGGCACATGAAGTTGAGGCAGGATCAATCCCTGCCCGCCCCCTTCCCCGCATCAAGGCTGAACAAGGCATTCCATCATAGAAAATGGGCTCCAAAAAGCCAGCTCATATGCCAGGAATAGATCCTGGTCCCACTGCCAGGGGCTCCTCAAACAGACCAAGCTATACGACAGTTGCTCACATACAGAGGGCCTAGTTCAATCCCAAGCAGGCCCGTCAGCTGTCAGTTTAGAGTCTATGAGCTCCCATAAGCTCAGGTCAGCTGTCTCTGTGTATTTCTTCATCATGATCCTAACCCCCCTTGCTCATATAATCCCTCTCTTTGACTGGACTCTGGGAGCTCAGCCTGGTGCTTGGCTGTGGATCTCTGTATCTGCTTCCATCAGTTACTGGGTTAAGGTTCTATGATGATAGTTAGGATATTCACTAGTCTGATTACAGGGGAAAGCCAGTTTCAGGTACACTATTGCTAGGAATCTTAGCTGGTTGTAAAGATGTGTTGCATTGGTTTTACCTTGCCTGCTTAAGGCACCTGATTGGTCTAATAAAAAATTGAATAGCCAATAGCTAGGCAGTAGAGGGATAGGTGGGACTGGCAGGCAGAGAGAATAAGTAAGAGGAGGAATCTAGGCAGTCACCAGCCAGCCAGCCAGAGGAGGAGGAAGCAGGAAATACAGAATGAAAGAAAGGTAAAAGCTCCAGGCAAAACATAGATGAAGAGAAACAAGTTAAAATAAGTTATATAAGAGCTAACGGGACAAGCCTAAAGCCAAGAATTCATACCTAATAATAAATGTCTGTGTCATCATTTGGGGGCTGGCAGTCCAAGAAAGCCTGCTACACTGATCCTATGGCTCTTGCAATCTTTTTGCCCTCTGCTGCAATGTTTCCTGAACCTTAGGTGTGGGAGCAATCTGTAGATGTACCCACTGAGACTAGGTACCACAACTCTGCTGATTGATTGGTTGTGGTTTTATGTGATGGTCTCTACTTGTTTCAAAGAGAAGTTTCTTGATGAGAGGTGAAGACTACACTTATCTGTGGGTATATGGGAAAATGTACAGATTGTTGTGAGGGATTATGGTGGTTTGGTAACTTAGTTGTTTAGATTTTCCACCAATAGCCACGAATTCATTAGCACTGTGTAGTTATCCAGGTTTCTAGTACCAGGCATGCTCTCCTTCTTGTTGAAGGGGTCTTAAGTACAATTAGAGAGCAGTTGGTAACACCAAGGTATGCATACCACTACAGCACCCTTAGGGTTATGGTGCCATGCTGGCTATTGATGTGGGGCATAGAGGTCATATCTGGGTAGGACTTTTGGTTGCCTCCCTCCTTTGGAAGCTTGCCTGGCACATTTGATACCATGAAAACTAGTCCTCAGGGGGGAGGCATTCAGGTCAGTTCCAGTCCAGGGACTTTTGGGCCTTATTTCTGAAGTGCATGGTGTCTTCAGCAATAAGGGACTAACCTCCCACTTTGGAGTGGGGGTGAGTGGTGGTAACCAAGGGCAATAGCAATAGGCTGTATGTTTTGGGGAGTCTCTTAGACATCCCTGGCTAACAACTTAAGATCTCCTGTCTGATATTGGGGGTTTTGTTGGGTGGTCTTTGGCTCTTGGAGGGAGTGTCATCAGTGCAGATGAGAAAAGTTCATTAAAACTCTATATGTATATTTATACACTAAATCACATAACTTATACTATTTTAAAAGGAAAATAGCTAATAGTATGATTTCGTGTGGCTTTTCAGTCATCTATATTGCTTTTTTTTTTTTTACTTCTCTCCCTCCTCGTTTTTGCATTTGCTTCCCTTCCCTAAGGAGCCCCCGTTTCCATGTTCCCCATCAGATTAGTTGTATTCTAGTCCTCTTTACCCTCTTCCTACCTTCTTCTCCCCCCTCCCCATTTCCTTGATCTTGTACTTGTACCCAGATTTCCCCTCACTATTGTTCCCCAACCCCCCATCCTGGGAATGGTCCCACTATACTCTCCTGGTTTCTGTAGTTACTGCAGGGTATGTATTCACATCTGAAGATTTGGAGCCAGGAGCCTCCAAGAGAGAACATGAAACAACTGTCTTTCTGGGCCCGAGTTTCCTCACTCAATATGATCTTTTCTAGTTCCATCCATTAACCTGCAAAGTTCATGGTTTCATTTTTCTTTACAGCTGACTAGTATTCCATAGTGCCTATGTATGACACTTTCATTATGTACTCATTGGTCACAGACATTTAGATCATTTCCATTTCCTATCTATTGTGAGTAGAGTGGCAATGAATGTGGCCGAGCAAGTATCTAGTAGTAGAATGTCTTTGAGTCCTTTGAGCATTTGTCAAGGAGTGGTATAGCATTTGGTAGACTTGTCTTTAGATTCTTGTGGTACAGCATTTGGTAGACTTGTCTTTAGATTCTTGTGGTACAGCATTTGGTAGACTTGTCTTTAGATTCTTGTGGTACAGCATTTGGTAGACTTGTCTTTAGATTCTCCATACTGATTTTCAGAGTTGCAGCATCATTTTGCAATCCCACCAACAATGAATAAGAGGTCCCTTTCCCCCTCATCCTCCCCAGCAATTGTTGTCAGTTGTTTTGTCGACTTTTGCCATTCTGACTGGGGAAAGATGAAATCTCAAAGTTGTTTTGGGATGATGAATTTTTTTTTTGAGGAGAAAAGTAATCACCAGCCTTACCCCAGCTGTGTATCTTTGAGTTATAATAGCAACCAGCTTGATATAATAACATGACAATTGGCTCTATAGTGGCACAAATGTCATGGGAATAACCAACCACTTTCTGATTGAATTTAAGGCCAACCCCGTAAGATAAAACCTACACCCAGCACCATTATTAGAACTAAGAACCTGTGACTAGTCAGCAGGTTCCCACACTATTATTCGACTAAATGGACATAGTATTGAATGGACTTCTAATGACCTACCATCATAACAATAGATTAATGCAACCCTCCTCAGAGGAGCTTCTGTTTGCAGTAGGTGGCAAATAGTACAGAGACCAGCAATTGGTCATGGTGAAGAGAATGGGAGACTGCAGAATGCTCAACCCTACAGAAACATCTGTATCACACATCCTCCTTTCAAGGCTTAGGGAATATTGCAGGAGAGGGAGTGTGAAGATTGTAAGATCCAGAAGAGGTATGTGACTACAAGTAAATAGTATTTTCCAAACATAAGAGGTAACTGAACATATAAGTTCACAGAAGTTGTGACGGCATGTATAAGACAAGCTCAAGCCAGATGAAATGCCAGCATAGAAGGGGAGATTATGAGCTCCCACATAACTGAGGAGCTATTGACAATCTGTAGATGCTGGGAGAGGGAGTGCCAATGCTCTTTAAGGATGTGGCCCATGGCAGGTTGACCATATTATGGCGTATGGCTACACACCCAGGAGTATATGGGTGACACAAATGGGACTTGAGTTTTTTTCTTAAGAGG
Organism: Cricetulus griseus; assembly: GCF_003668045.3. Taxonomy (NCBI): domain Eukaryota; kingdom Metazoa; phylum Chordata; class Mammalia; order Rodentia; family Cricetidae; genus Cricetulus; species Cricetulus griseus. The sequence goes on from NC_048595.1 coordinate 394,681,420, forward strand.
ACACAAAGTTGGGTGGGTAGGAAAAGAAGGTGGATCTTGAAGAAGTTGGGAAGGAGAAATAAATACGTTGTATGAGATTTTCAAAAAGCTAATAAAAATTTTAAAAATTTAAAAGATTAATTCAGAGCCTTATAACAAACACTATCTATAATAGTTATTTATAAAGCATTATCTTAAAGAGCAAATAAATCTATGAGAGCCATTAGCTCTACTTTTATTCAATATTGCATGGGTAGTTCCCATGCAGAACAATAGGACAGGAAATGAAATTAATTGTGTAAAAATACAGAAATTAATGATGAAATTCTCTTCAAGTACAGGTAACTTGATCATATTCCTAGAGACACTAAAAGAATGCATGGATAATTTGCTGAAATTAATAGATTCAACAAAGTTATTCAGTGTGCACAAAATCAATGTGCAAAAACTTAACTGCATGCCTATCACAGGTGTTGTATAGCTAGCTATTCCTTCTGAAGGATTCATTTCTGGAGAGAATAAAGAACCTTGCAGGACTCAGGGATCTTATGAGGTTTGTAAGGTTCAAGCAATATAGGAAGTTACATGCTTTGCCAGGCTCCTCCCCAAAGTTTGGAAAACAGTAAACTTCTGCCATGGGGAGACTTGGCAGTGGTGGGGTGGGAGGTAGGGTGTCTTTGGTGGAGCTGACTGCAAGCTATGCAGAGAGCTCCAGGGATGCAGTTTTCATGAGACACCATCCATACTGAAGGGGGCTTTACTGTGTTGTCACTCCTTTGAGTTACCCAGGTTTCTATAATTGGGTCTGTTGTTGGTGTTCTACATGGGGTGAAGATCAAGTGTGTTCACATGTGCCCCAAAATGTCATACAGTATGACTGAGGATGGCCCCCTTAGGCTCATATATTTGAGTAGTTGGCCTTCTAGTGGCTGTCTGGGGATGATTAGAAGGAGGTGTTACCTTGCTGGAGGAAAAGAACAGTGACATTTTGAGTTAGCTCTCTCTGCCTGTTGCTTGAAGATCAAGGTGTGAGTTCTCAGCTTTTTCTGCCCCACCAGCATGGACTCTAACCCTCTGAAACTGTAAGCCCAATTACAAATTTTCTTAGTTGCCTTGGTCAAGGTGTTTGTCACAGCAATTGAAAAATAATTAAGACCCAATCCAAGAGAAATAGAAAATGTAATGCTTAAGATGGAATTTAATTATTTTTATTTCTTTTTGTTATTTAATTATTTTTAATTGGATTAAAGTTGTAAGTATGTATTGGGTATGGTCCTAGTTCCTTTCTGCTGCTGTGATAAAACAGCCTTGTCAAAAGCAACTTAGGGGAGGCAAGGATTTATTTGGCTTACAGTTTTAGTTCATTTCTGGAAAGACATTGAGGAGAAATTAAGGAATTTAAGCAGCTAACCAGATCACAGTCACAGTAAGAGCAAAGAGAAATGAATGCACCCATGTTGCCTACTGCTTGGCATTCAGTCCTTCTACTCTTGTATAGTCTAATGCCCCAAACCACAGAACAGTATTGCCCACTATGGGTTGTTCAATTAGCAACTGAGACAATCCCTTATAGATATACCCACACAAACCAACCTTGTAGTTGGACTTTCTTTTTGGTCACCAGCCCCAAATAATGACAAGGAGACTCATTAGTAATTATGAAAGCTTGGCCTTAGCTTAGGCTTTTTCCTAACTAGGTCTTTTAACTTAAATTAACCTGTTTTATTAGTCTACATTCTGTCATGTGGCTTGGTTACCTCCTTTGTTCTGTGTGTCTGACTTGGTCTGAGTCTCACTGGTGTCTCCCCACCTCTCTTTTTTCCCAGAGTTGTCTCTCTCCCTGGAAATTCTGTCCATTCTTTCATGCCTAGCTATTGACTACTCATCTCTTTATTAAACCAATCACAGTAACACATCTGCACACAATGTAAACAAATACTCCACAACACAACCTGATTTACATATATTCTTCATTAAGATTCTCTTCCCAGGTAATTCTGGATTGTGTTGACAGTTAAAGCTAACTATGAGGTGATTTGATAAAAATCAGGCTAATTGAATACCAGTGTGTGTGTGTGTGTGTGTGTGTGTGTGTGTGTGTGTGTGTGTGTGTGTGTCTGTGTGATTCTTTTTTGGTTAGAGCATTTACAAACTTTTAACAATTTTGGAACATAAATGCTAATTATTGTTAGCCATACCTACCCTACTGTTCAGTAGAACCCCAGAATTTATTCCTTCTATATACTTACAACTTTATACCCATGGATCAACCTCTGCCCATTCTTCCCTCTCTAGGATCTGGTAACCACTATTCTACTATCAACTGCCAGGGAGTCAGTTTTTTCTAATTTAACATATGCACAACATAAGAGCACATTAGCCAGTGTGCTTTAGAGTCACAGACTTATGGAATGAATCTCTCTCTCAATATATATATAAAGGGAATCAGTTGGAATGACTTACAGGCTGCAATGTCCTTTCACAACAATGACTAGTTGTGAAAGGACAGTCCAAGAATCTAGTAGTTGCTCCTTCCCACAGGCTGGGTGTCCCAGATGGCCTTCAGTATATGCTGGAATCCTGAAGAAGAAGGACCCAATGCCAGTGAAGGAATGGGTGTTCTGACAAGGCCAGGGCAAGCAGGGGAAAAACAATCACTTCCTCCTTCTAGCAGAAGGTGTGGCTTCCCATCTCAAGATTTGGATTAAAGGCATGTGGACTTCGTGTTTCAAGACCCAGATCACAAGTGTGCCCTCCATTTCTGGATTGCAGTTCATTCCAGATATAGTCAAGTTGAAAACCTAGAATAGCCATCACTGATAGTAATTAGATGGTATCCAAGATATACAGTACATAGGAATAAATCTCATGAAAAAGTGCATGAGTTAAAATCTAAATAAATGGGAAAATATAGAAACTTAATTTATAGAACACATGTGAAGTTAATGTGTTTTACTCTCATGGATCCTAGAATTATATCATAGTTTAGACTACTCTGTTCTAATATTTTTCACTAAAATATTTCATTAAATAGATAAACCACAAGATGTGATATTTTAGCACTACAATCTCAGACAAAACAAATATTAATTTACTTTATTCGATGTCACTGGAACATCGGTATAAATATCATGCTTGGGTGAAATGCTATGAAGACAATACTTCAGCAGTTACAGGTGGAAACACAATAAACTTTTTAGCATATCAATGAACTGACCTTTCAGGGAAAGAATTCACAGAAAAAAGACTCCTTTAAAGAGCTTGAATCATTGGCTTTCGTTGAGAGCTTTTGAATATTCATGTGAAGGAGCATCAGACATCTCATACTCCAAAGGTCTACGCCTGGCTTTTGTACTTTATTATGCACAAATGGTTATTTTACCAAAACGTCTCAAGTACTTTTGGTTTAGTAAGACACACACTGGGAGATGATGGTAGACGATTGAGTAAGGGTGGAAGAATCCCTCCACACTTATACCAAGTCAGGGCATCAACATAAATTTCAATTTTATAGCAGGTCAGGGTTTTCAGGAGTAGAGGAGCCACTGAGAATAAAGGGAATTCCTGAAGTTTTGGGGGTTGTACATAACTGACTCAGTAGGCTTCAGGGGTTTGGGGAAATGCTGAGTAGATTGGGGTGAAGGGTCCTGCTGCATCAAAGAAGAGGTTGTGATATGGAAGAGGTGGAAAGGACGATGGTGCAAACGATTGCTCCATCAGAGAGACCTTCCATCTTTGCTTAATCACCTGATTAGAGCACTTATCATGGTCCGACACAGTGTCAGTGCTCAGCTGATGCTTATGGTTGGGTTGAGCATAGTGTGGTGATATATGAAAATGCTTGGTGGGGCCATAGGAAATGTGAACTGAGTCAGCCAAAACCTCCATGATTCAAAGTTAATAGCTAACCAGTTCCCCTCCCCCAGAGGTGGAAGGTCTCAACAAATTAAGAAAATTGAAATACCTGTTTGTATTCTATGTGACCGCCATGATCTAAAGCTGGAAATCTACAGCAAAAGAAACGGTAGAGCCTAGGTGTGGTGGCACACGCTTTTAATCCCAGCATTCAGGAGGTGGAGACAACCAGCATCTTTGTGCATTCTAGGTCAGCTTGGTCTACAGAGTTCCATGACAGCCAGCGCTACAAAGTGAGGTCATATCTTAAGACAACACACATATTCATAGAGATTAAACAACATACTGTTAGATGCTGAATGGGTCACTGAAGAAATTAAGGATGAAATAAAGAACCTATGAGACAGTGAAGGCAGTCCCTAAAAGGGAAGTTTTTAGCCTAGGAGCCTCCATTACAAAAACAGAAAGGGGGCTGAAGAGACAGCTCAGTAGTTAAGAGCATGTACTGTTGTTGCAGAATACTCCAATGTAGTAATGAAGTTACCATCCCCCACATGGACAGTCTCACAACTGCCCAAAACTCCAGCTCCATGAAAATCTGTCAGCTCTACACCCCATATACACTGCATTCACATGTACATACCTACATACTGGCACATCACATAATTAAAAATAACAAAAATAAATATTTTCCAGACTGATAGCTGGGAAACCAGCATGGGACTGCTCTAGACATCACGACATGGGTGTCAGTGAGGAGACCTCGGAAATCTATGGGGTCCCTTATAGTGGATCAGTACTTATCCCTACCATAGGAATGAACTTTGGGAGCCCATCCCACATAGAGGGATACTCCCTGAGCCTAGACACATGGGATGGGCCTAGGCCCTATCCCAAAGGAAATGACAGACTCAGAAGACCCCCTATGGAAGGCCTCAGCCTCCCTGGGGAGCAGAAAGGGTATGGGATAGGTAGGGTGTTAGTTGGGGGGACAGGGGAGGAGGGGAGGGAGAGGGAATTGGAATTGACATGTAAAACAATCTTGTTTCTAATTCAAATAAAAAATTAAAAAAATAAAAGATTTGTTGATTTTTTGCAAAAAAGTACAAATTAGAGAGAAATAAAATAAAGCTTAATGATGCATTTTAAGGTTTTTGGAAAAAGAGGAACAAACAAAAGCCAAAAGCAGTAGATGAGAAGAAATTATTAAGGACAAGAAAGAAATTAACAAAATGGAAATGAAAACACACACATACATGCATGCACACACAGACACTAGAGTCAATAAAATAAAGGAGTTGTTCTTCAAAATCATAGAGAAGATTGACAAAACCCTTAGAAGATTGAGAGGGAAAACCCAAATTAATAAAATTAGAGAAAAAAGGAGATTATGGTAGGTACCAACAAAATTCAGAAAATCATAAGGACACACTTGAAAAACCAGTTCTTCTAAGTTGGAAAGTGTGAAGAAATGGATGAATTTCTAGGTGTGTCATGGGTGAGTTCAACCATGATGAAATCAGTAATTTAAACGTCTGTAACAAGCAATGATACAGGAAGGAGCAATAAAAAATTCACAAGTTAAAAAATGATTCTCAAATTATTCCATAAGAAGGAAAAGGAATGTCCCCAAACTCTTTTGATGAAGCCAGTATTGCTTGATACCCAAACCAGACAAATGCACAACCAAAAAGAAGTCTATAGATCAATCTCCTTGATGAACATGGATGCAGGTCTTCTCATCAATATACTTGTAAGCTGAATACAGGAACACACCAGCAAGATCGTTATCCGGGGACATTTTATTAATTAGTGATTGACGTGAAAGGACCCAGATGGCTGTGGGCAGTACATCCCCAGAAGAGGTGGTCCTGGGCCATATGACACAGCAAGCCGAATGAACCATGGACAGAAAGCCAATAAGCAGCTGTCTTCCATGACTCTTCTTTCAGTTCCTGCCTTGAGTTCTATCATGACTTCTCTCTTGCTTCCCAAGACGCCTTTGCTTGTGATCTTTATCACAGCAAAGAAAACAGACTAGAACAAGAGTCCTCAGGGAGAAAAGGCAGGTGTTGGCAAAAGCAAGACTGCAAGTGAATGAGAGAAAAAAAGTTGATTTTTTAAATTACTCCTACAGGGAGACATTTTACAGATTATAGCATTGTTTTTGAGTTCTCAGGGCAGAAGAGCAGAGGGGACAAAGGTAGGAATGAGCCAGACTGGAATGTGAAGTGGTGGAGTCAAAGGAAGGGCGGCTTCTGGATGAACGAAACATGGTCTGAAGTCACAGGGGAAATGTACAGGAATCAAATAGGAGCCTGGCTATCAGCAGACAACTGGACAGGGACGGTCTTACAGGATTTGGAGGGTATGGGTAGACAGATGGAGACACAGACATTTCAAAGCAGGTTTTGTTAGAAGTGCACATACAGATCATTGTTATTGAAAACCCTGCCCACACACAGCTAGATAAAGCTTTGCAGACAGAATTCTGTACTTTATTCTTTTTTCAGTCTCATGTGTTTCTTTTCTTCCCACGTCACCATCTCTAATTAGCTTCCTTTTATTTCCCCTTTAGTTCCCTTCTTCAACTTCTGTTCACTGCTAAGGTCTTAGGGCATTAAGTTTTGGTGTGGAAGTTGTCCGTACTATTTTAGGGTGTTTAGCATCTGTTCTGGCTTGTGCCTTGTAGATGCCAGTAGCAACTCTTTCCAACACTGTCAGATTGTCATTGGTTGAGAGCCACTGATCTAGACCATAGATAAAGGGATAGAGGTTGGGGAAAGCAAGGGAAAGGACAGGACAGACCCACCAATTGTGAGTGAATTATGAAAAAGACAGAAGACAAGAAGGAATTTTCAAATACTGTAAAGTTAAATTATGCAATGAATATCCAGACTAATGATGACATTGCCAGGTGGAACCAAGTATGGTGGTGTATCCAAGTAATTCCAGTACTTGAGAGATTGGACAAAGAGAATCAAGACTTGTAGACCCTGCCTCAAAAGAAAAACAGTTTAAAACATTTGTAAATAAATATGAGCATATGTCAGAATATTCTAATCCTATCTGTGCATACACATTTGCACCTGCACACATAAGTAACAACATGCACACACACACACACACACACACACACACACACACACACACAGAGAGAGAGAGAGAGAGAGAGAGAGATAGAGAGAGAGAGAACTGCTCCCCAAACATGACTCGATTATCTTCTTCAATTGCTTTTCCTTGAAAACCATGCCTGTCTCTCCTTAATTTATGAAATTAAGTTTCTTTGCATTGCAGTCTGCCTCCAAGACTGAAAGTGTATTTGTTACTAAGGCATAGGCGGTACAGAGGTCTTTGTACTCACAGACATGCACCAGGGGAACCTGGAATGTTAAGCACTCAGGGGTGTTCTTTCAAGGAAAGGAACACTAAACTTGCTTTCTGCCCAGAAGGCTGGAATGAACTTGCTCTCTAGCCCAGTGCCCTTTGTATGATATGTGTGGCTGGGGACTTCCAGGCACTAGAACCTCCTCCACACCCTGCTAGTAAAGACCTTTTTATCAGTCAATCTATAGAACCTATCTTTAGGGAAGATGTCACATGTATTTTGCAAAGAGTTTTGTTGTGGCCATGTCTGATGTACATTTAGCTTAGTTGTTCCTCAGAGACCTGGGTATGCTTTCTTGTGTAGGCAGGGTTCAGTTAGCCACCACAAGAATAGTTTTCAACAGATTGTGCTGTGTTTAAATATGCCTAAAATAAACAACTTGGGGTCAGACTCTGGACATTTGAACCAACATTGATTACCGATACATGTGCTTAACTGCCTTCTTGCCTCCCCCAGCTAGTCTCTCTGCTGCCCATTCAGGTCGCAGAGACATTCCCACCCCTTTACTAAGGGAAGTCAAAGAAGCTCCATCTGTGTTGAAAGTCAACTAGAGATATGAGATATGGACACAGGAGAAATTTCATCTTGAGTCTAGTGCTAAGGTCATGAATGCTCATTCCTGGAGTCTGGCAGAGATGGTGAGGCCCAGGAAACTTCTCTATGAATCTTCCTCCTAGACAGACTCTGCCTGAGCCAGGTTGCCTCTCCCAAGGGCCCTCCGCATGGCCCCCTTCATTTCCTTGTTGCGGAAGCTGTAGATGACGGGGTTGCACATGGGGGTGATGATGGTGTAGAGGAGGGAGAAAGGCTTGTCTTTGTCAGGCCCGTGTGTACTGCGGGGATTCATGTAGGAGAACATGGCTGAGGTGTAGAAAAAGATGACCACAGTCAGGTGGGAGGCACAAGTGGAGAATGTCTTCCCCCTACCTGAGGAGGAGGCTCTGCTAAGGATGGAGGCCAGGATGCGGGCATAGGAGGTGACAATGAGCACCATGGGGCTGAGCAGCACCACAATGGCATCAACAAAGATCAGCTTCATGCTGAACTGGGGGTCCCCACAGGAGAGGGCAATCACTATGGGGGCCTCACAGAAGAAGTTTTCTATGTGGTTGTCTTTGCAGAAGGGATTCCGGAATGACATATACTCAAGAAAGACGCCATTGACCATCCCAAAGATCCAGGAAGTCAGCACCAGCCTGACACACACCTGATGGCTCATGATCTGGGCATAGTTCAGTGGGTGGCAGATTGCAACATACCGGTCATAGGCCATGAAAGCCAAGAGGATGCACTCAGCCACACCCACAAAGAAGACCAAGTACATCTGGGTCATACAAGAGACAAAAGAGACAGTGTGATTCTTGGTCACCAGATGGATCAACATCTGAGGGATGGTGGTGGTGATGAAACAGATGTCCAGGAAAGACAGGTGTCCAAGGAAGAAGTACATGGGGCTGTTGAGTCTGGGGTCAGTCCAGGTTATGAAGATGATGAGGCCATTCATGGCCATGGCGAGGCTGTAGAGAGCCAAGAAGAGGGTGAAGAGCAATGCCCGGGTGGAAGGGGAGCTCTGCTCAAAGCCCACAAGGATGAACTCTGTCACTGTGCTGCTGTTCCTCAGGTCTGCTGTCCGGGGCCTGTTTGAGGAGGCAGGCAGGAAAAGCATAAAGGACACAGTTGTATGGAAGGTGAGATGTTCCCCTGGACCCAGAAACCCAGCAAGAGGCTTTACCCAGGTGACAGTAAAAGCTTTGGAACTTAGCAATCTCTGGTAAATCTGTGGAGTAACAGCATAGTGAAAATGCCAGGGTCACCAGGGGCTCTCTATATAAACTCTATTTTAGAAATTGAGGAAGTGATGGCTCCCCTTTAGTATGGATTGATGAGATGCCCAGTGAAATGGTGCCTGTGTTTCAGGTCCTTCAACATCAAAGGGCTGCTGCTGCTTATGGTATTTAGAGGGGATATAATAAAATAGCTATGCCTGGGACTCACACCAGATGAGGAAAGCTAAGAAACTGAGGGAGGATAGTGCACAAATGGGCTTTGTGAGCCCATCCCCTATGGAGAGAGACTCTCTCAGCCTAGATACTTGGGGGGGGGCCTAGGTCCTACCCCAAATGATGTGACAGACTTTGATGATCCCCCATGGGAGGCCTCACCCTCCCTGAGGAGTGAATGGGGCTGGGATGGGGTGTTGTGTGGGGGAGTGGTAGGACAAGAGGGAGAGGGAACTGGGATTGGTATGTGAAATAATGTAGTTTTTAATTTAAATAAAAGTTAATAAAAAAGAAACTGAGGGATGGAGTGTGTAATGGTGACAACAATAAATTTATTAAAGGTCATTGGTATGAAGCACATGAGAAATGTTCTCTAGCAAAACACTACATTCTGTCTTTGCATACTTAATTTAAGGGGAAGAAAGACTTGGGGTTTTAAAGCGTAGGGAGTCAAGTCACTCAGATGACAGTGAGTAGCAGTCGTTTCTCGATCATTCAGCGATCTATGCTTTCCCAGACTTGTTCTCCTGGATGGGTTGATCCACCATACTGTGCCCAAGGAAAAGGGGCCTGGCTGGAGGAGGAGTTTTCTTAATAGGTGCCACCTTCCCCTTACAGTCAGATGTACATACCATTGGGCAAAAGAATCCAGCCACCTCTCAAAGAATGGGGAATGAATGAGGGCCAATCTTTCTGGAACTGGACCTATAGAGAACTTTGGTCACCTTTACCTCTGTGACTACGTAGAATTTATCTTATATCTTTAGAGAGTTAGTATTCACAATTTGTATGCTCTTTTTCTCATTACTGTAACATATTGGGAATCATGATGTTCAGATTAAATCTCTTGTACTTTCATCTTGTTTGGAGTTAAGACATACCAGATTTTGATGGTCAGTGTGGTGCACACCTTTAAACCCAGCACTCTGGAGGCAGAGGCAGGCAGATCTCTGAGTTTGAGGCCAGCCTGGTCTACAGAGTGAGTTCCTGGATAGCCAGGGCTACACAGAGAAACTCCGTGTCAAACAAACAAACAAATGATGTATCAGATCCTTTTACCTGCATATGTTTGAGAAGCCCACTGTGTGCCTGCTGAACTCCACGTTCTTCAGCGCCTCCCTCCAGTTCTTATCCTTCTGTTCTCTCTTTAGTAAATCCCCATTTGGTCTTTCCTGTGATTCCCCTTTTTTCATGTTTCTAACTTCTAATTCTTACTCCTTTCTCCCCACCCCCTATCATTACTGGTTGCCTATCATTCAGCTATATAAGTTGAATTAAGCTCTCTTAATTTTCAAGTTCTCAAATATCCTTCCTGGCTTGTAGAGGCTCCCTCCCCTGTTATGGCTCCTCCTTGAAGGGCTATAGTCGTTCCCTTATCATGGTTACTTTTTGAAGGGCTAGATTTCCTCTATGTGAAGTGAGGTGGTGGTTTTTTTCCCCCTGAGACAGGGTTTCTCTGTGTAGCTATGAAGGCTGTCCTGGAACTAGCTCTTGAAGACTAGGCTGGTCTTGAACTCACAAAGACCCACCTGCCTTTGCCTCCCAAGTTTTGGGTTTAAAGGCATACACCACCACCACTTGGCCGTAAGTGAGGTTTCTTGGTTGATCAAGGTATCAGTGGGGACTATTCCTATCATCTTCACTTTGGAAAGTTCTGGTGCCTAGGGCTGCTCTGGTGATCTGGAAAGGGAAGGGAAGTTAAATGACATAGTTTAATATGGGCTCCCAATCCTGCACTCAGCAGACAGGTTGAGACTAAAGCTAATGGTTGAACAACAGAAGTCATCAGTGAGCTACAATCCATAGAATTTTTGGACTTGGCCAAGAAGTTGGACTTTCACTCGAGGCCTCACTAAGTCCCACTGAAGGACAAATGCTTGCCTGTAGTTCACTGAGAAGAAATAATATTCTGTATTATTTCTGGTCAGCATCCAGTCCCTCACTGGATACCACCAGCAGTTGGCCAGTCAGGCATCTGTGTAAAGACATGGGGTTTTAGAAAGCAAACCACACCTACCTCATCCCGTGGCTCTGCTGCTCACGCCTTGTCACTGAATCACTGTGCCTAGTAACAGAGATGGCATGGTGCTTGAGGGAGAACTGCTCCAGGGAGGATGGTCTGAGCTGGTGGGCCACTCTGGAAGACAGTGGTATGTGGTGACATTTTCAGTTCTTTGACATCAAAGCTGCTTCAAATGTCTTCTTAAGCAATATTACCACATTGCATGTGCAGCACATTCCAGAGCAGGTGAGGGCTCTCTGCCTCAGATTGCCATTTGGTAATGCACACTTATCTGCTAGCTTTTCTGATTGTATATATATTTTTGTTTTTGTTTTTCAAGACAGGGGTTCTCCATGTAATAGTCCTGGGTGTCCTGGAACTTTCTTTGTAGATCCTGCCTCTGTCTCCCAAGTGCTGGGATTAAAGGCCTCACCATCACCACCCCACCAGATTGTATATGTTGACCTTCTTGCCTTTTAAATTTTTTGTGTCCATGACTATGATTTCTCTGGTAAGCTAAAGAGCATCATAAAGGTCTTCTGCAGACTATACAGAGAAAACTCTACTGATTCTTATTTAAAGAACAAAGGGTCTGTGATCTCAGTAAATTAGCAACAATTTGAAAATAGTTTATGAATATCATGACATTTGAGCCTCTATTTTATTACCTTTATGAGGTATTTTAATCTGATTGAAGAGTCATGGGTAATTTAGTTTGGACAATGAAGTCATACAGTTTCCAGCAGAAAGGAACAGAAAAAGAATTATCTGTAAATCTTGTGTTGCCATAATTGATTTAACTGACCTGCTGTTCTGACCCTTTCAGAACCATCTACAGGCAAAATAGGAACTTCCCAAAGGTCCAAGAGCTTCTAAAAAGAGCAGTTGTTTGTGCCAGGTGACCAGTCATGTGAATGGAGCACAGCCGTCTTTAGTACTGCCCCTTTGGTTCACCATAGACTTAATGGGTAGGGAAATAAAATCTTTACACTGCTAGGGGTTGCATTTGTCAGGGTTCTCTAAAGGAACAGAACTGATAGAATGATCTATGCACACATATAGGGAATTTATTAGAGTGGTTTACAATCCAGCTAGTTCACCATTAGCTGTTTCCTGACAGAAAGCTCAAGAATTCAGTAGTTGTTCAGTCAATGAGGCTGGATGTCTCAGCTGGTCTTCTGTACGTGACAGAATCCCAAACAAGTAGGCTCCAAAGGCAGTGAAGGAATGCCTCAGTAGCAGGATATATGAACTTGTCAGTAAGATCGGGAGCAAGCAGGCAGAAGTCAAAAGCTTCTTTCTCCTATGTTCTTTTTTATACAGGTAGCCACAAGAGGGTGTGGCCCACATTAAATGGAGATTGTCCACTTCAAATGATCTGGATTAAAGCTGGGTCTTCATAACTCAGATGATCTGAATTAAGGAAAATCCTTCACAAGTGTGCCCAGCAGCTTAGGTTCTTAGTTAATTCTAGATGTAGTCATGCTGACAACCAATGACAGCCATTGCGGATGTGCTGATACTGTTTTCCATATGAAGGTAATTGTCATAACAGTCCTAACCTGTATCTGTCCTTCAATCACACCACCACAGGGGCAGGATATACCTCCCTAACTGGTTTTTGAAGAAAAAGAAACCCATCACTTGTTGTTCATCTGATAATTTCAGTTCTCCTGGAGAGAGAACCAAACCTGTGGGTTTCGATTTCTATGGGGGGGGGCGTGTCAAATGACCCTTTCATGGGGGTCACCTAAGACCATCAGAAACACAGATATTTACATTACAATTCATAACAGTAGCAAAATTGTAGTCATGAAGTAGCAATGGAAATAATTTTATGGTGTGTGTGGTCACCACAACATGAGAAGCTATACTGAGGGGTCACAGCATTAGGAAGGTTGAGAACTACTGCTCTAGGGCATTCTCTGTCCTTGTTTGGGGGGTTTTGTAGCCATCTAGAGCTACCAATGACTAGAGAACAAGGCTACCTAACTCCAGGTTTCTGTGCAGAGACACTCAGAGGATCTGTGATCATAGTTAAATTAGCAACAATTTGAAGGCGGGGTTTAAAGGAGTCCACAAGACTTAAGATAAACACCTATTTATTAGGGAAGCACTTACAGAAATAATAGTAAGTAATTGCTGTGGTCTTCCTCCTCCAGAAGTTGTAGTCTCTGCCCTTCTGATGTTCTCACTACAACCCAAGAGAGCAAGCCAGCTCCTCCTCTTCCTTATAAGGGGTCACATCTGCATTTGATGCCACATCCTTAGGATGTGGCCACCACCACAAGTTCACTGGCAAAGCAAAATGCCACTACATTTCCCATTTTTGTCTAGCTAAGAAGGTTTTACACATGATTAAAAAACTATATACAATGATAACAACTATCAAGGATAGTTCAGGAGAAAGAAATGTAAAAACATACACAAATTTAGACCTACATCCAGCAAGAGCAACATCAAGCAAGAAACAGTCCTAGGGCAATGGCAATAACAGCGATTACTCCAATAGCTAGCTGTCCTATTCTGGAAAGTATAAGTCTTGTACCTAATATATTCTAGCTAAGATAGGCGAGGATATTAGCTGTGACTATCTCTAGTCTTCAATCTCATCAAAGACCTGAGAAGGAAAAATAACATTAATACAGTAAGCAGGAAGTACAAGAGAGTGACTTTCTAAAAGTGCAAGAAATGGCAGAAACAGCAGGCTACCTGGACAGTCAGTCACCCAACGTCTCACAGTAACATCAGAGCAGCCAACTTTGGCTAAGGCCTAGAGTATCTGACAGACCATCTCAGAAGCATGAGTATTTGAAAGACTGTCCTCTTTCTTTATGGAAGAGGTCACACGTACTTTGTAAAGAGTTTCAATGTAGTCATATCTTTAGCTTTGTTGTATACACAGTATTGAGTTAATTATCACCATGAAACTTCTCCCAAAACTGTGCTGTGCTTAAATATGCCTAAAATAAACTGGCCAGTGTGAGACTCTAGAAGTTTGAACCAACACCACCTACTGACTCATGTTGAACAGAATTTTTTTCTTGTCTCACATGGATTTATACTCTGTTGGCCCTGGTGGTCAGAAATTCTCACAGGAGTGAACATCTAATCCCACCACCAGGTCTTTCTTGAGAGACTTCTCAGGAGAAGTCTAGGGAAATCATTTATTTGGCTACCAACTCTTATAGGGGAGAGGTCCTAGATCTCATGAGTGGGGTGATTGTACAATGAGCTCTTTCTCCTGGGGCTCTTAATGGCCTAATGCTAAAAGTAGCTAGAACACTCTAGGCTGCTTCCCCCACAGGCCTGTGATCCAATTTTGCCTTCACGGTTAAAAGAAGAAATGACCTAAGGACATCAGCAACCAAATGGGAATGGAGTGAATAAATTCAGTAGCAGGCTTATAGCAATCAGGAAATGACATTGGGTCTTATTCACCATAAAGGTGACCTTTCAGGCCTTAAGTGTAATAGAAAAACTCAAATGCTGAGAGTCCTTGACTAAATATAGATGATCTTAAGATGTGCAACCTTATACACTCAAGCAATTTAGATGTTCAAAGCAACTCCTTGGCAAGAAAGATAATAATAAATTTGAAAATGGATAAAGGGCTTGAATAGACATTTCCCAAAATAAGATAGACAAATAACCAATAGGAATATGAAGAAAACACCCAACAGCTAACAATCAGGGAAATGCAAAGCCATAGGAGATATGAACTCATGCTTGTTAGAATAGCTGCTATCAAAAAGATGAAAGGTAAGTGTTGGCAAGGATATGGAGAAAAAGGATAATTCTTGCACACTGTTGGTGGGGATGTGAGTCCTGCTGTTATATTAAACATGGCGCTTCCCAAAAAAGCTTGAAGTATGTGTGTCATCTAATATGGCAGCATCCTGTTTGAAGGAGACTAAATTAGCATAAATAGGATGCTGGAGAGCATCTTCCATGTTCACTGCAGCACTATTTATGTTTGTGAAATCAAAGGTCTTATTACTGAGGACCTGCCATGGTCACCACATGTTACCCAGGAAATCAGGGGATCCTCTTGGGGTAATAAAAGAACTTAAGAACAGACTCCGAAGAAAGGTCCAGGACACATTTATTAATGTTCAAAAATCCCAGGACAGGCAAGATGTAACCCTTGGCAGCTGCCCAGAGGAGGGAGATGAAGAGAAAAAGAGAAAATTGTAAGCAGACACATGGTGGAGAGGAGGGTGTCAGAGAAAGAAAAAGCCCAAAGTCACAGAGGAAGCATCTTCCACTCTGGCCAGTGACCAAAAGAAACATCATGTCCTTCTGAATCATAAGGGTGGGCAGACCTGACAGAGCCTCATGGTGGCTCCATAGTGACGGCACCAGCCAGTAGGAAAAAAAACCTGTATTATCTCATTAAAGGGCTGTGAATGTAAACTCCTAGAGAGAAGCTGTGCTTGCAGAGACTGACTTACTGCATAGAGCTGCCAGACTGTGAAGAGACTGAAATGTTACAGGTCCAGAGGTTAACATGTCAGTCTAACTTTAGCCCCTGGAATTATCATTCCTTGCTCATCTCCATCAGAACTAACATCCCTTGACTAATAGATAAAAACCTTTTGGAATCTGTTAACTTCGCAACCATTAGCTTCCACCAACCAAAAAAATCTAAGAATGTCATCAGATAGCATCTTGGGCATTGTGGTGGTATGAAAAGAAAAAGGCCACCAAAGGGAGTGTGTCACTATTAGGAGGTATGAACTTATTGGAATGGGTGTGATCTTGTTGGAGGAAGAGTGTTACTGTGGAGGCAGGCTTTGAGGTCACATATACACTCAAGATACTTCAGACCACTTCCTGTTGCCTGTGGGATCAAGGTGTAGTTCCTTCTATAATCTTAGCTCCTTCTCCATCACCATGTCTCCCTGAATGCTGCCTTGCTTCCCACCATAATAATTGAAGAGACCAGCTCCCCATTTTGGCAGCCATGACAGTAACACGTGCTTGCCACTACCTTGCCTTGGTCACTAGGAGGTTAGGTGCCCCCCTCGTGGCAAGGAACCAATCAGAAGTTAGCTGGTGGTGCCATGCTTTACGGCTCTGGGTGTGCTTTACGGACAAGTGCATAGCAATGATGCACAGAGCATAGCAACCACCCTGGGAGAGCCTATGGGCCATAACAACCAGTTGACCAATTAACACAGGGCAAACCCTCCAAGCCTGGAGGCATACCAATCCTAAGCCTGTGTGTACCCCTAGACACTCCCCTTACGCTGCCCTATAAGATCTCTATGCAGACGCTTCTAGCTGTCTTTCCTAGCCATCCACCATGGTGGGTGGATGAAAGACCCGAGCTAACATGGGGTTAGCTCGTTAAACAAATATAATAAAGCCTCATGCTGTTTGCATCAAGCTTTCGACTCCACCTGGTGATTGGGGTGACCGTGGTCCTGAGCTGAGATCCTGGAGGCCTGAGCTTCCGGGGGTCTTACATAATAATGTACTAAACTGTACATTATCCAAACTGTAATTGAGCCACCAGATTAAATGTTTTCCTTTGTAAGAATTGCCAAGGTCATGGTGTCTCTTCACAGCAATAGAAACCCTAACTGAGAACCATGACCAAAACAACTTGGAGAGGAAAGGGCTTATTTGGCTTATGCTTCTACATAATAGTTCTTCACTAAAGAGTCAGGACAGGAACTCAAGCAGGGCAGGAACCTGGATGCAGGAGCTGATGCAGAGGCCAGGGAGGGCAGCTACTTACTTGCTTGCTCAACCTGCTTTGTTGTAGAATCCAGAACCACCAGTCCAGAGATGGCATCACCCACAATGATCTGGACTCTCCATCATCATTCACTAATTAAGAAAATGCCTTACAACTTGCCTACAGACTGATCTTATGGTGGTATTTCTCAATCGAAGCTCTTGAGGAACCTGCCTGACTCCATTTTGAAGGCAGGAGCCATTTTACTGTATTGTTAAAAACAAGTTTCCGTTTATGGTAAGAACTGAGTTTCTGCTTTTAAGTTTCTGTTTCCTGGAACCTGGCCTGCCCCAACACATGACCTTGACTTGTTTTTGAGAACACCCTGACCCTCCCTAATCAATGACCACATGATGATGACTTTTTTGGTGGTAGTGTTGTTTTTTGAGATTTTTCCCATGCTTCCTAACTGCTCCATTGTCTTGCTTCTGCAAACCTGCTTTGCAACTAACCATGATTTTACTCCTTAAAAGGATCCTGAGAAATGGACTCAGTACTGCCCTCTCTAACCAACATAGAAGGCAGTTTCTGGTCAGCTCTCTGGTGCACCTGAATAAAAAAAGCTTGTTTCAAATTTGTCCCAAAAATTGTGGTAGTGGTCTTATTCTTGCCTGGTGGGATTAACACTCCCTCTTATTTGATGACTACAGCTTGTGTCAAGTTGACATAAAACTAGGCAGCATACCTTGATTTGTAACCTTCTTTGTTTTGTAAACTGTACGACTTCATGAAACTGCTTCCATGTTGGAACATAGAACTTGAGGTAACCGAAATCTGTGCCCCAGACCATGGTCCCTTGAAATGGCCCCAGAATAAATTATTTCTAATTCCCTTTAAGATGAGAGTTGTTAATTTGTTTGTTTTTTTTTCTCATAGACAGGGCTAATTATTCCTTCCATTTCTTTAAGTTGACTTAAGAGGGGAGATTTACTTTCCTGGGGAGTGGCCCAAACTTGCTAAGAAGTGGTCTCACTTCCTGAGGAAGTAATCACCCTTAGCCAGGTGACTGATCGGCCCTACTGGGATGTTAAGTCTCCACCTCCATCTGACATTCCATTCTCTTGACCAGAGGAAATCGTTTTCTCTTAATAGATCTTTATTTTTTACTGTAATAATATCCATCAGCACGTGAACAGACTTCAGAAATGTATGGCATTTACTTTTTGAAATATCATTCAGCCTTTAAAAGGCAGGTAATCTTACTCTTTGGGATAATGTGGGAGAACTTGGAAGATGTCATGTTAAATAAGTACAGTGAAATATACTATATAAACCATTTATATGTGGACCTGTAAAGTCCAGATCAAGGACACAGAGAGCAGGAGGGTGGTTCCTAGAGACTGGGGTACAGGCGGGGATAGGAAAGATGATGTTTGTCTAAGGACACAAAGTTTGAGCTATTATACAACATGGCGGCATATGTATGATATGCTTGAAAAATGCTGAGGTATTGGGTTTTGTGCATTCTCACCACAAAAGGACCAATAGTTATGTGAGGCAATATGTGACAGGGCAAGAAAGTGCAGTGGTTCCTCCATATTGCATTCTTGTAGAGGCCATTTTAGGTTTGGCTGGAATTTGAGGTCTGATGGAGAATCCTGTGGAAAATTACCAAGCTCTATTCTGAAGTTATGCCCCAGATAAATTTATCTTCTGTTAAACTGCCTTCTTGTATAAGCCTTCCCCTCCAGCTAACTGCTTATTTTAGCTTCTGTTAGATGGCTTGCTTATACACACAGCCCTCCCCTATCTCCCAGCAAGATAACAACATGTGGGGGTGGGGTCGAAGGTGTTTGCCTTTAAAAGCCCCTTGCTATAAATTCCTGGGGCAACACTTGGATCCTGAATACCTGAATGTAGTCCCAGCTGGCTGGAGTAAAGACTTTCAATTTCCTATAGACTGTGTCTTGAGTGGTCATTTCTGGTGGGCTCCCCATAACAAACAGATATGACAGCTAAATTGATTCAGCTGTTTCACAGTTTATGCACATATATGAAAGCATCATGTTAGGCTTGGGGTATAACATGGTGGTAAGTGTCCTTGCCTAGCATTGGCTTTTATCTCTAGCACTTAAGAAATCAAACAAGCAATGAAATAGCATGTTGTACACACACACACACACACACACACACACACACACACACACACACACACACACAGAGAGAGAGAGAGAGAGAGAGAGAGAGAGAGAGAGAGAGAGAGAGAGAGAGAGAGAGAGAGAGAGTTCAGTCTTTGCTTTAAATCAGAGTCAGAACACAAAATGAAATCGTAACTGGCCTGTCAGGGATGACACTATTTTGAAGGATCAGATGTGTAGTTATTTTGGCTATTGAACAATGGACCTTAAGAAACCCAGGAATCCCATGCTGAGAGAAGAGAAAGCCGAAAGTCTGGGCCAACCAGAACGGAAAGAGACTTGATGGCTGTTAGATCACCTTAATGAAAAGACAGTGATGGGTGGGACCACATCTTGACCTAGGACTACTTAGTGTGTGTATCTCTGGCCATCTATTAAAATATTAATTTCATTTCAGTACCCAAAGATGGTTTCAGGATGCCTGGGCTTATTTGCTCCTTTCCCTAATGTGGCCACATTGAATACTTTTCCTTTCTCTGTTTTTCATTATCAATTTGGCTACTTTTATTTTCTGAAAAGGTTCTTATTATTGTTATTTCATGTGTATGTGTGTGTATATGTGTGAGTGAGTGACACATGTTTATGGGGAACCACGGAGGCCAGAAGAGAGTGTTGGATCACTTGGAGCTGGAGTTATACATGGTTGTGAGCCATTTGATAGGAAAGCTGGGAATGGAACTTGGGTCCTCTGCAAGAGCAGCAAGTGCTCTTAACAATGGAAGGTTTCCAGCCCCAATATGGCTCTTTTAATAGGCTTATCAAGGATGTGTGGTCAAACCTGACTTCTTGGGACATAAACTAGGACCTTAAATTTCATACCAAAAGCCTTTGTTATCCCTAACTAAGTGGCTTGCTATATAGTTATTCCTCTTGCATACTTAACCCATTTTCTTCAGACATAGTCATTGGAAAGTAATCCTCAAGACTGACACATAAACTTAAAAATAAAATATGTAAATGCTCACGTACCCCCTCTCCAAAATCACACACCTTCTTAGGAAATGGTGAGGCCCAGTATATACAGGCAGAGGTATTTTGATTTGGGCCAGGCACATCTGAAATTCAACTCTAGAGAAGCGTGGGCTAGCTGAGTCTCAGGTTTTTCCTCCTAGCAAATGAGGATTAACTCAAATAATTAGCAGCCAGCTTGCACAGATTAGACAATATACATTAGTTTTGATTCAGTTTTCCCTCATCTCTCTGTGGTCTGTTTTCATATGAAAGGAACGCTACAAAGTCTTGTTTAGCCTCCCACTCATAGCCCAGTTGCTCCTGTATTAGTGGAGAGAGAAGAGGCTGCCCTTCTATAATGCTCCCCAATATTTCCTGCCTTTCACTCTCAAAGAGAGTGTACCCCCTACCAGATAATGTGTGTTTGGGGGATCATGTCCTCACATTAAGCCAGAGACTGGATCTATCCTCAAACCTTCCCACAAGATAAAAGACCTCCCACAGCTGTCTGCACTGGATAGACCCTGTCAAGTCTTGATGCATCCCTAACTGCAGTCAGCTTACAAAATCTGTCATGGTGTAGGTTCATCTGTCCAGAGTCGAGGTTGCTCTACTCTGAAAGGTGCAAACGGCCTATTCCTGTCAACCTCTTCAATATCCTTATCTCTTTTTCTGGCAAGATCCGGCTGAAACCCATCCTCAAATACCACAGATCCCAGGTAAATCAGGATCTGGCTGTATGCCATACTACAGCATCACTGGGTCCCTGTGCTGGGTGCAGAGCTCCTCATTCCTACATTGACTATTTTCACATTTACCTGTCTTCCCCAAACCTCCCCATGGTGCCACTTCAAACTACGATGACTTCTGTTACTCTTTCACTCCTGGACATAGACCCTTTGCTTTTGTTTGAATTCCGTTATTTCTTTGGTATTTAATCTTCTGGTACAATTGATATCATCCAGATCACAGGCCATTAAGCTCCAGCTGATATTGTCTCTCAGGTTTGTCAATCATTACCGGCTACATCAAAACTTTTTTCCAACCACCAAGGACCTCTTGATCTCTAAGCGATGCTGCAGGTCAGCTTTCAATCTCCAGCAGGAACTAGTCCCCTCCCTGCTCCAAAATGTGCCTCAAGCATTTAATGACTCATGGTCATTTCACCCTTTTCCTCATTTCTCATTTCTGAAGCAGTGCCAGAAGAGAAGAAAACTGTCCCTTGTCAGTGACTTGCTCTTGTTGGTTTGCCGAGGGATAAATATAGAGAGATGAGAAAGCCAAAAGCATAGAGAAAAAAATCCTCTCTCACTAATACTCCATCCCTAGCAGTTTGGAGTGTGATCCAGAGAATTGGGATGCCCTACAATTAGAACCCATGACCACTGGTACCTCACCCCCAATGGCCAGTCTCAGAAAGGACAAGTAATGCTGTAAAATGTACTTTCTACCAAGCTGGTGAGCTGCCCACCTCTTCTCTGTCCAAATATAACTCAGCACAAATAGATCAAGAAACCAGGTGACTTTCCTTAAGTGCTGTGAAAGGACCTCGTTTCTCCTCAGGAGAGGGATTTCCTTCCCCTCTCTCCCTTCATCCTCACCTCTATCTACATTCTCCTCTCTGCCCTCTCCATCTTTCTCTGTGTCTCTGAGAATTTCCTCATTGTTCTGTCTACACTATCTATTTTTTATTAAAAATTGTCATATAAAAATTTTGTCTGGCAAAATCTTGGGCTCATCATTCCAGACACAACACATCTAACTCGTCCATTTCCTGATATATTTAACTATCCTTTCCTTTTACTTGGCTCCTAGTAATAATGTCCCTTCATTTCCCAAGACACACACATGACAACAACATACTATGGGACACATGCTCTTTACCACAATCTCTAAGAAAGGGCTGTCCATGAGTCACTTCTCAGCCTCCTTTTTCCAAGGGAAAAGAAAGAAAATGCCAAATGGAAAAACAGAGAAACAATCATTAAGAGAGAAAAGATGGAAATGAGACCAAGCAAGATAAGAAACCCATCATGGAAGGGAGGCTGAGCATGCTTGCCCAGTGATGTAGAAACAAAACTAAGGAGTTGGGTCCTCCTCAGGCTCTAGAAAGACAAGATTAAACAGATGCCTCTTTCTTCCTGCCCTTGGAAACTGGACTCTGTAGGTCAGTCACATCCAAACTATTGGCCTTCTGCCCCATCCAGGAGGACAGGTGAGCAGGTGGCAATCCTGATGGACATATGCAGGGGGACACAGAGGAGGAAGTGATCAGCAAAAGGTCTAGGACAACAGAGACTGGTGGGCTCTAGAGGTAGAAACTGAGCAAGACAAAGGTTAACAAGTCAAATCTGTGACCTCTCTCAGGGCCACCGTGTACAGATGTGAATGCTGAGAAACCCAGAGAATGCTTGGCTCTGGTGACGAGGTCAGAGACAAGGTCAGCTTCATAGCAGAAGAGTTCATTCACTGACCTTGACCCTGTGGTTTGGGACACGCTGATGAGGACATTGTCTGTGCTGGTCTTGGATGCAGAAGAGGAATCCAGAGGCTCAGAGTGAGGGTGCAGGGCATTTGTTGTAGACTAGCTGTGCATTTATAGGGCTGGGCTCTTGGGCTCTTCTCCTCTCCCCTCCTTCTTATCTCTCAAGTGTGCTTGCCTGAGCACGTGAATCCCTCCCTCCCCTTCCTCCAGGCAGCTAGGAATTGGTTACTATGGCAGCCAACTGTAATAAGGCCAACTATTCGTTCCTGAGGTCTGACCATTCCAAGTATCCTTGGGGGTTAGTTTTATTTGATCCATTTTTTTAGATTTATTTATTATACATACAGTGTTCTGCCTACATGCCAGAAGAGGGCACCAGATCTCATTATAGATGGTTGTGAGCCACCATGTGGTTGCTGGGAGTTGAACTCAGGACCTCTGGAAAAGCAGCCAGTGCTCTTAATCTCTGAGCCATTTCTCCAGCCCCTTACTTGGTCCTTTTTAAAGCTCCCTTATGAGGCCATGCTCATGGCTTTCTTGAGAAATTTATGTTTACTATAGATAAGAGACTTAGCAAATATGATCATTTTACCCACAGTTTCAAGTCATGGTGTGATGATGCATGCCCTTAATCCCAGAACTTGGAAGGCAGAGGCAAGCAACTCTCTAAGTTCAAGGCCAGTCTGGTTTACAGATCCAGTCCCAGGACAGCCAAATGTAGGCGGTGAAGGAAACCATGGAAACAGAAATCTGGTGAAGATGTAATTGAACAAGAGAGCCATGTTCCAGCCACAGCAAGCAGCACAACTTGGCAGCTTTGGCCGTGTGGTTCTGGCTTTAGAGTCAAGGATAGAAGAGAGAGATTATGGAATCTTCTTCTGTGACTAAGGGATAGCTGCCAAGGCCAGGTGTATGGCAGAGGCGTCCCTGAGTGGAGGCCCAGAGAAGCCATTGTGTGAAGCTGTGAAGATGAAGTCTGGGTTTCCTTGGAGACCCCAAGATGTTGGAGAGACCACAGCTGTCAAGGAAATCTGCTGTGAGATACCTGTTAAGTTGTAGTCAACGAAGCTGAAAGGAGTTGGAGATCTGGAGAGTGCTTTGACATCAGACATGAAAATACAGAGTTTGGAGTTTGCCCAGATGGTTTACAGTCTTTCTTTGTCCAGTATTTCCTCACCATGCTCGCTTTCCTCCCTTTTGGAACAGTGATGTATATCCCGTGCCATTATATGTTGGAAGTATGTGATCTGCTTTTTCACTTTGATTTTTACAGGGGATTGCAGTATATTAATCTCGGAAGGGACTTTGAACTTTAGACTTTTAAGTAAGTTTGAGACTGTTAAAGACTATGGGGACTTTTGTGGTTGGACTGAATACATTTTTTCCCTTACGATATGGCTATAAGTCTCTGGGGGCCAGGAGGTTGAATGTGGTGATTTGAAGAAACATGGCTCTGCACTATTAGGAGGTATGACTTTGTTGGAGGAAGTGTGTCACTGTTGGGATGGGCTTTGAGGTCCCCTATGTTTGAGCTACATTTAGTGACACAGTTAATTTCCTGTTGACTGCACAAGATGTAGAGCTCTCAGCTCCTCTCCAGCACCATGTCTGCATGCTGCCATGTCCCGCCATGATGATAATGGACTAAATCTCTGAAACTGTAAGACGCTCCAAATTAAATGTTTCCCTTTGTAAAAGTTGCTGTGGTCATGGTGTCTCTTCACAGCAACTGAAGCCCTAACTAAGACAGTCTAACAGAGGAAAATGACACTTCAGCCATGCTACAACACCCCCCCCCCCAACATTGCAAACACCTCCATTGAAAGATGACTTAATAAAAACCACCCACAATTCCTGTGGAATAATCCTCTTATACACTGTAAAGATTTGTCACTTGAGATGATTTAATAAAACACTGATTGGTGCCGGACCGTGGTGGCGCACGCCTTTAATCCCAGCACTCGGGAGGCAGAGGCAGGAGGATCTCTGTGAGTTTGTGGCCAGCCTGGTCTACAGAGTAAGTTCCAGGACAGGCTCCAAAGGTACACAGAGAAACCCTGCCTCAAAAACAAAACAAAACAAAACACTGACTGTCCAGTAGCCAGGCAGGAAGTATAAGTGGGGCATCCAAACTAAGGATGATGGGAAGGATAAGGGTGGAGTCTAGAGTCACCAGCCAGACACAGAAAGAGCAAGATGGACACACCGTACTGGGAAAGGGCCAAGTGTAAATAAGGAATACAGGTTAATTTAATTGTAAGAGTTGGCTAGTAACAAGCCTGAGCTATCAGCCGATCATTTATAATTCTTTAATTATCCTCTGAGTCAGTTATTTGGGACCGGCAGTCAGGACAGGAAATGTCAGTTTACACACAATCATCAATCTAACACCAGATATAAAGGCTCTACTACATAAACAAAATATCCTCAAAACCAGGACAACATATCTCCTTGAAATATCAATCCTGTAAGTATGGCCTCCAATGAGAGGGACTTAGACAAAAAATTCAAATAAATGATTATAAATATGTTCAAAGATCCCAAAGAGGAAATAAATATATTCTGAGAGAGATTTCAAATTCTGAAAGTCACAGCTGCATATGTAAGCCATGATACCCAGAAGTATCTGCCACAATTGAAGGCAAAACAAAAACTTTCCAGGACGAAATCAGGCTAAGCAGACTCATGCCCACCAAGCCAGCTCTACAAACGATGTAAGGAACACTTCAGACTGCAGAGGGGAGAAAACACATTTAATGATGTGTTTTAGCATCTCAAGATGCTACAGGAAAAAGGACTAAACAATGCCAGAACAGTTTAAACAAATAAGAACAAAGAAAATAAGCCACAAAATCCACATGACAGGAATTAACACGGACCTTATAATAACAACTGAATATTAATGGTCTCAATTCTCTAAAATAAAATGAACTAACTAGCATATTGGATTAGAAATGAAGTTCTCTCCTTTTACTGCCTCCAAGAAACACAGCATATGGTCAAAGGCAGACATCACCTTAGGGTAAAAGGATAGAAAAAGATATTCCAGGCTAGTGGAGCCAGGAAACTATCAGGAATCATTGTTCTAGTGCCTGAAAAAAGAAACAGACTTCAAACAAAAACTACTCAGAAGAGATAAACAGGGTCATTTGACACTAAACAACGGAGCAATTCATCAAGACTATGTTACACTTCTAAATGCAGGGCTCACCAAACACAAATGCACCCAGTTTCATAAAAACATACACTGCTAGACATGAAATCACAGTTTAATCCCAACACAGTTTAATTGTGTGACTGTCTCTTGGTACTAGTCTTCCTGAAGGAGTAAAATCAGGCAACAGACAGGTCAAGCAGCATAGTGAGTAGAGCTAAGTAGGGACCTCTAACTGTTCCACTAAGGGAGCAGCTTAGTAGGTCTACATTGTGGACTTTAAAGAAGTTTTATGAATATTTATGAGGTGTTTATTAGAGCCCCGTGAGCCTTTAGTCCCTGTGCTGGCTAGTTTTATATCAATTTGATAAAAACTAAAATCATCTAAGAGTTGAAAACCTCAATTAAGAAATGTGTCCCGCCTTTGTGTTCTTTCTCCCTCTCTCTACATGGCGGCCTCGGCAAAAAAGAAGAAGGGGAAGACCCTAACAGACTTTGTAACTGAGGATGGGGGTACTGGTGCAGGAAGCACCTGTGTCCCCAAACCAGTCAGCTGGGCTGATGAAACAGACGATCTGGAAGGAGATGTGTCAACAACTTGGCATAGTAACGATGACGATGTTTATAGGGCACCTCCAATTGACCATTCCATCCTTCCCACTGCTCCACAGGCTCCAAGTCCAATATTGACAGGAGCCCTCTTCTCAAATCACCACCCTACACTGCTTTCCTGGGGAACCTACCCTATCATGTGACAGAAGACTCCATTAAGGCATTCTTTACGCCTACCACGTGAACCCAGCAATCCCGACAGTTTGAAAGGCTTTGGCTATGCGGAATTTGAAGACCTGGATTCTCTGCTCAGTCAATGAAGAGTCTCTAGGTAACAGGCAAATTCGAGTGGACGTTGCTGGTCAAGCACAGGATGAAGATCGGTATGATCGTTCTTTTGGTTGAGATAGAAATCGGGATTCTGACAAAACAGACACAGATTGGAGGGCCGGTCCTGCCACAGACAGCTTTGATAACTAGCCACTTAGAAGAGATGATGATAGCTTTGGAGACAAGTATCTAGTTTGTTATGATTCAAACTGGTATCGGGATGGCCCACACAGAGATACGGATTGCTATGGGGGCTGGATCGCTATGAAGACCAAGGCAGCAGAGACTATGACTGAGGCTATGACTCCAGGACAGGCAGTGGCAGAAGAGCTTTTGGTAGTGGGTACCACAGGGATGATGACTAAGAGAAGGTGGGGACCACTATGAAGAGATTACTCTCGGGACGATTATAGGCGTGATGACAGAGGTGTCCCCCAAAGACCCAAATTGAATCTAAAGCCTCAGAGTACTCCTAAGGAAGTAGCATCCCCCAGTCCAGTCAAGCTGCTTCTATCTTTGGAGGGGCAAAGCCTGTTGACACAGCTGCTAGAGAAAGAGAAGTAGAAGAGCGGCTACAGAAGGAGAAAGAGAAGTTGCAACAGCAGCTGGATGAGCCAAAACTAGACTGCCGGCCACGGGAGAGACACCCAAGTTGGCGAAGTGAAGAAACTCAGGAAAGAGATTGGTCGAGGACAAGAAGTGAGTCATCTCAGACTGGGACCTCAGCCACATCTGGCAAAATAACACGAAGGAGAGAGTGAGAAGTCTCTAGAAAATGAAACCCCCAACAAAGAAGAAGACTGTCACTCTCCAACCTCCAAACCTTCTAAACCTGATCAACCTCTAAAGGTAATGCCAGCCCATCCGCCAAGGAGAACGCGTGGGTGAAGCGAAGCTCTAAACCTCCTGCTCGATCTCAGAGCTCAGATACACAGCAGCAGTCCCCTACAAGTGGTGGAAGGAAAGTAGCCCTTTGAGGACAGATCATCAAGAAATGATGAAAATAAAATAGATGGAGTTAGTGTCCCAAAAGGCCAAACTGGGATCCCGAGTTGTGGTCCTGGAGATGGAGCGAACAAAGACCACTGGAAGGAGTTAGATAGGAAACATGGCAAAAAAGATCAAGACTCCAGATCTGCACCTGAGCCAAAGAAATCTGAGGAGAACCCAGCCTCTACGTGCAGTTCTGCAAGCAAGTATGCTGCGCTCTCCGTGGATGGTGAAGACGAGAATGAGAGAGATGACCATGCTGAGTAGACCTCCACATGCTGTGCTTTCTGCTTTCTTCTAGTCTCCACCCCAGAAGATTCAAGAGCAAACCAAACCTCTATCCAGACAAGAAAAAATAAAGCTCACCATCTCCTGAAGACCTTTCTTATTTTTTTTTTTTAGTGAAATGAAATTGTTTTGCATGCTGCTGCAGCCTTTTAAAGTATTGAAGTAACTGGAGAATCACCATTGTAGCCAGAGAGATGTGGCTACCGCTTTTGAATGGGGAAGTTGTGATGTGTTCTGATGATAGAAGTGGTTACCGTTGTGACTAGTGCCTGGGGCTCCATTCAGCAGAAATGTAGTGACAGTGAGACTCGGTTGCATCAGTTAGGCAGTAGAGAAAGGTACAAGGAAGAGTGAGAGTTCTACCTTTTAATTGTTGTCCTGTGGTGGCACCTACAAATTCCCAAACATCATCGGAATACATTTCCCACCCTTGGCAAGGTAGATTTTGTCCCGCGCGTGCTGTATTTTCTCGGCCGGCAAGAAATACACGCAGGACACTCGGATCCTTCTGCAGACAAGCTTTAATGCATCTTGAGCATAAGCTTACCAGAGCCGAGACACTGAACCAAGAAAACCATCCCTTATAAAGGCTGGCCAGCCGCCTGGGACGTGTTACCCTATGAATGGCTTCAGCTCCTCAGGCCAAATGAGCCACGGATAGGCAGAGATCAAAGGAATGGAGATTACCCAGCGCCTGTGAAGTAATTTACATCTTGGTGTCTTCAGGCACCATTATTGTAATGGATAATGCAGGAACCGGCTCCCTACAAGATTTAGTCTCTCAAGTTATTTTAGTCTCCAGGAGGCTACCAGCCCTTCTACTTCAATTCAGACTTAACTGGGGCCAGCCTAGGGAGAGTTGTTTTATTGTTATTTTTATAATTTTTATTTTTTACCCCCTAAGGGGGTAGTTGGGAGTGAGTCTACAGGCCACTAACAAGTAGTACTTCTTCGGACTAAAATGAATGGGAAACTCAATCGTGGTTTGAAAAACTTTGAGGGAATTATCAGTTATTTTATACCAGGTAGTAAGGGAAATGCTGTGACCTCCAATAGACACATAAATAGAACAATCATTTCCTGGATGAGGAAGCACTTAGCAGTCGTGGGAAATTCAAGTCTTCTAAAATCTGTCCTTTCTAAAAGTTTGAATATATTCACATTCCTTTCCAAACTTTGTCACTGGTCATCTCATGTTCTTGATGACACTATGAGCCTTCTAAAAGGCTTTTTTTTCTTTTAATCTTGGCCACCAGAAGCTGTGGCCTGTGGAATCACTGCTTTTGTCAAGTAAACCAGCTCTATGGTATCTTTAATTCCTGCTCCTGCTGCTTTCACCCCCTTGGAGGTCAGAGTATTTCAATTGATGGGCTTGGGTGGTGAATGGAGAGAGTTGAGTTAAAGGTCTTCAGCCTTGATTGGGGTGTTTAAGATTTCTATTTGTTTCCTTCACAGGAACCCTACGCAGGTGCTTGGGTTTATAATGCAACCTAGACTGTGCTTTTCTGCTTAGGGGGTGGTTTCTTGACTTCCTTCAAGAATAAAGGATGATGTAGAGAACTATTGAATAAGGTCTGGCTTATCTTGAGTACAGTAGCTTGACCTGTCTGCTTTGATCTGCACCTTGACAGCAAGCTTCCCTGTTGTGGGACATCGGGGTACCTGCAGGCAAATGAGACCTGGTCTTAATGTGCAAACCCTAGACCTGCTCTGCAGGAGCGTTGGTTTCATGGGCTGCAGCAGTGGGCATAGCAAGTCGCTCATCCAGTGGACTTGATTGGCTAGTAGCTAGGAAGCGGGCCTTTAGAGAGACCCATCATTGAATGGGTTTTTTTTTTTAAACCTTTGGTTGTAGACAATGAAAAGGTAGATAGCCCTCTTCATGTCTATTTCCCTTCCAGATAGTTGCATCCAGAAGAAAGCTGTTCTGTCCCATGCTCTCCTACTTTGCTCCTCTGTTAAAATAAAAACAGGGGTTGGCTTATGTCCTGCTCCTGAATACATGTAAAGTTTGTACAAAACTGTCTTCTATGAAATTGATTTGTAATCTGTAGACATTATTTGGGAGATGTCTTGAGATGTAAAATCCCATCCTTTGGGTTGAGGGTTTTTTGTTTTTCTTCAAATAAACCAAGTCTTTAAAGTTGAAAAAAAAAGAGATGTCTCCCTCTCATATGTAAAATATAAATAAATAAAATTTAAAAGAGTTGAAGAGATGGCTCAGAGGTTAAGAGCACTGACTGCTCTTCCAGAGGTCCTGCGTTTAATTCCCAGCAACCACATGGTGGCTCACAAATATCTGTAACAGGATCTGATGTCCTCTTCTGGCCAGTAGGTATAAATGCATAGCATTTATGCATAAAATATAAATAAATAAAATTTAAAAAGAGAAATGTCTTCTTAAGATCAGGCTGGAGGCAAATCGGATATTTTCTTAATTAATGATTGATGGGGGAGGACTCAGCCTATTGTGGGTGGTACCACCACTGGGCTGGTAATCCTGGGTTCTATAAGAAAGCAGGTTGAGCAAACCATGGGCAGCAGTAAGCAGTAAGCAGCTCTCCTCCATGGTCTCTTCAATAGCTCCTGTCTCCAGATTCCCGCCCTGCTTGAGTTCCTGTCCTGACTTCCCTCAATGATGAACAATGATGTGGAAGTGTAAGCCAAATAACCCTTTCCTCCCCAAATTGCTTTGGTTATTCATTACAGCAAGAGTAACCTTAACTAAGACCGCCCCTAAGCAGAAAATCTAGGTAAGCCACAGTCTGCCTGTGTCACTATCATCAGGAATGAGCAAGTCCAACCTTCTACTGTCCAGAATCTGAAATAACTTGAATTATAATCATGTTAACCAGCCTATATGCAGTCATCTTATTATCTGATGTAGCTATCTATATTCTATTATCTTGTATATCTATCTATCTATCTATCTATCTATCTATCTATCTATCTCTATATATCCTAGTATCTGACCATTGTGGCTAGCTCATACTCAGCTTTTATCCACCACCTTCAGTGTTTTCTCTTTTATCTTGTTTTAATCTTAACATTCCCTTTAATGGTAATATGTGTTTTTACCACAGCAACGGGTGATTTACATATCCTATCCTCACTTATAGATAGGTCATCTGGGCAAAAAATAAACAAACAATGGAGGTAAGTAACATTATAAATTAAATAGACCTTACAGACATAAGTACAACAGTCCACCCAGGGAGTACAGAACACACATTCCTTTCAGAACTCCATGGAACATTCTTTAAAATAGGCCACATATGAGAACACAAAGCAAATCTCAGCAAACAGGAAAATTGAAATAATTTTCTGTACCCTATCTGACCACACAATTGAATACCACCAGCAAGAGAATACAGAATATTCACAAAGTAATAGAGATTAAATAACTATTGGAAAGTGAATGAATCATCAAAGAAATCAAGAAAAAAAACTTACAAAATATCATAGAAATGAATGAAAGTGAAATTACAGCATATCAAAACATGTGTGATACAGAAGGCAGTCCCAAGAGAGACATTTATAGCTATTTACACAGTACAGCCTATGTATTTTTTTTAAAAAAGCAACAATAGAAAGTCTCAATAATAGGGATGGACCTTAAGGCTTTGGAAAAGCAAGAACAGATCAGACCTAAAAGCAGTAGATAGGAAGAAATTAAAATCATGGCAGAAATTAATGAAATGAGAAAAGAACAAACTACAAAGAACCAGGGCTGGCAGGATGACTTGGTGGTTATACAAACCTGACAACCCGAGTTTGATCTCGAACTCACAAAAAGTTGTATGTGGTGATCATATCTGTAGCTCCAGTACTTCAATGGCAAGATGGTCTAGACAAAGGCAAGACAATGACCTGGAAACTTGTGGGACAGGTAGCCAAGAATCAAGAGAGAGGTAGAAACAAGAAAACAAAACAAAAAAATACCCTGTCTTCCTGAAGTGGAGGAAAAGAACCAACTCCTAAAAGTTGTCTTTTGACTCCCACATGTATACCATGGCACACACATGCCCACATTTGCACACACAATGTACACTAAAATTAATCAAGACACAAAGAGTTGGTTCTTTGAAAAGAAAAGATTGATAACACTTAGGCGAATTAAACAAAAAAGGACACAAATTATACAAGTTAGTAACATGAGAGATCAAAGGGGGGATATTGCAACAAATACCAATGAAATTCAGAGAAAAGATTTAAAAACTTACATTCCACTCAACTGGAAAATCTCAAAGAACTAGATGAATTACTTAGATGCACATAACCTACCAAAACTATACCAAGACGAAGTAAATAATTTAATCAGATTTATAAGAAACATTGAGATTGAAGTAGTAATTAAAAAAATCTCTGAACGGGAGCTGGAGAGATAGTTCAGCGATTAAGAGCACTGAATGCTCTTCCAGAGGACCTGAGTTCAAATCCCCGTACCCACAACTGTCTGCAACTCCAAGATCTGCACACTCACACAGACATACATGCAGGCAAAACACCAATGCACATAAAATAAACTAAAAAAAATCTCTGAACTAAAAGAGCCCACTTCTCTATGTATTTTCTGCAGAATACTCAAGGCCTTCAAAGAAGTAACAACACTAAGTCTCAAGTTATTACATAATATAGAAAAGGAAGAAATGCTTCCAAACTCGTGTGTGTGTGTGTGTGTGTGTGTGTGTGTGTGTGTGTGTGTGTGTGTGTGTGTGTGTGTGTTTAGGTATGTGCATGTGAGTTCAGGTGTCTGAAGAGGCCCAAAGAGTCAGTCCACCTGGAGCTGGAGTTGCAGGCAGTTGTGAGCCACCTGATGGGGGTGCTGGGAATTGAACTAGGATCCTCTGCAACAATAGTACGTGCTCAACCTCTGAGTCATCTTTCCCATCCCAAATCTTTATGAATCCAGTATTGTGCTGATATCAAAGTGGATAAACTCACATCAACAATAGAGAAAAGAAAATTAAGATCAATCTTCCTAATGAACATAGATGCAAAAATTCTCAATGATCTCTAGTGCACAAATGGACTTTGGGAGCCCATTCCTTATGGAGGGATACTATTTCAGCCCAGATACATGGAGGAGGGCTTAGATACTCTCCCAAATGATGTGACAGACTTGATGATCCCCATGGAAGGCCTCACTATCCTTGGGGAATGGGTTGGGGGGAGGGTCGGTGAAAGGCATGGGAGGATGGGAGAGGGACCAGGGGATTGATATGTAAAATAAGATCGTTTGTAAAAAAAAAAAAAAAAAAAAAAAAAACAGGGAAATACTAGCAAGCCAATTTAAGATCACATTATTCACCAGGATCAAGGTGGCTTCTTTCTAGAGATTCAGGGATAAATCAACACGAATCAATAAATGTCACTTACAGAAATAGACTCAAAGACAGAAATCACAAGATCATTTCTGTAGGCACAGAAAAGGCCTTTGACAAAATCTAATATCCTTTCATGGCAAAAGTCCTGAAAAGGATAGACACAGAGGGAGCATATCTCAACATACTAAAGGCTCTAATAAAACCTACAGTCAAGGGCTGTTTTTGTACTAGAAAAAGGACTTCCTTCTACCAGCACCCACCAACTGTCCTTTGGCTGGGTGGGGTCGGGGGGAAGAGCCTCATGAGCCCCTCCCCCACCCATGCTGGAATGTTTACAGGCTCAGTCTTATGTAGGTAAACTGAATCAGTGTCAGTTCATGACCTCAACAGCCATGTCCAATCCAGACATCAGCATTTCTTAGCCCTCCTCTGTAGCATAAGTAATAAAAATCTCAAAGACAGTTATTGGGGTTAAAGCTGAAGATCAGAGAAGGAAACTGGCTAGCCACTAGAGAGTTCCCATCTCTAGTAATGCTCAGACTGAATGGGCATCCATGTCCTCAGATTGAATCTCCAGACTGCACTGCTCTCCACCAAACCTTAGACTGCAGTGTACTCCTGTCTCTTCCCGCCTTATATTCCTCTCTAATGCTGGGATTAAAGGCATGGGATCCCAAGTGATGAGATCACCTTTGTGTAAGCTCTGTTTCTGTTTTAGGCTGGATCAATTTCCTATAGGTCAGCTTGGCCTTGAACTAACAGAGATCCATCTGCCTCTGTCTCCTGAGTGGTGGGATTAAAAGTGTGAGGCCTGGCCTCTATGGCTAACTAGTGTGGCTAGCTTTGCACTCTGATCTTCAGGTGAGCTTTATTTGTTGTATCATACACAAAAGATCACCACACTCCTCATCCTTTGATGACTAAGTTCCTTTCCTCTCCCTTCCTGTGAAGCTCCTAGAGTTAAGCTTATTTGGTCTTCAAGACAATGATTTTGAAGATTACTATTAGAGATGATGTTGTCTGGCTGGTTTTCTGTAGACACCTTTTTAATATTTTTTGAGGGGTGTTGATCTTTAAAAACAGGGTTACTCTGTGTACCCCTGGCTGTGCTGGAACTTGTTTTGTAGACCAGGCTGGCCTTGAACTCACAGAGATTTTTCTGCCTCTGCTCCTGAGGCTGGGATTAAAGGTGTACACCACCATGCCTGGCTCAAGAATCTCTTTAATACTTTAATGATATTTTCCCCCATCCCTGGTCTGTTCAAAGTGCCTTCCTTAAAAGTCATAAGTATGCATTTTCAGCAGAATGGATGGTTTTCCTAAAGCTATAGCAGAGTTGACTGTGTGTTTCTCTTTATTTTTCTGGAAATGTGGTGATTTATAGTAACTAGTTTTCTAGTGTTCATTCAATGTTGAAGTTCTAGGATGAGCTGAATTAAGGCCATAATGTAAGTCTTATTCTTTTGGCCTTCTCTCCTTAATGGGTGGAGGTGGGGCAGCTCATAAGACTGAAAAGCCTGGGAAACTCACAAGGCTCAGGAAGCTCATGGAATCTAGCAGATTCACAAGGCCCAACCCCAAGGTTGCATAAGCATGTGCTAAAGGTGAAAAGACTCTCTCCCTGAGAGTTGGGCCAAGAATTCATGGGAGGCAGCAGCTTTCATGAGTAGTCACCTATTCTGGTGTGAGCTTTTGGTGATATGCTGCCTTTGAGTCACACATGTTTCTGTCACTAACCCCAATAAATTAATTGGCTCACTACCCTAGATTTGGATGGGATAATTTCTTTGGTCTGTTCTGCCCTCTCTGAGATGAACAGATGTTTGTTCAAATTTCCCTAGGAAGCCATAAAACATCTGTTAATACAGTATAGAATAGATTACATTAAATTTTTCCTAGGAACTTTGCAACTATGTTCACAAAGAGATTATTTTGGTTTAGTCAAGTTTGGTCTCAATGTTAGGTAAACATCATTTCCAAAGTTGAATTGGTCCCTTTCTATTATATTTGTATGAGTTTCCCATCACTATAACAAAATACTCAAGATAATTCATATTTACAGAGACAAAGTCTTTTTTGGTTAGTGAAGGCTTTGGCTGATGATTGATTGGCTTTTTTATTTAGGCCTGTTGTGAGGCAGCGGCTATTGCCAGAATGTGTGGCAGAAAAGTCTTCTTATTTTGTCACCAGGAAGCAAAAGAGGGCAAGGAAGAGATCGGGGTCTCACAATTTCATTTAAAGGCAAGACCCCAATAACTTGAGGAGCTCCCATTGACCCAATCTCTTTGTCATCTTTCTGTGGCAGCACTATGGGAACTAAGCCTGCCTTAGTTTCCCTTGAGTCCCTGTCATCAAATGCCTGCTCCCAGCAGCTTGAGGCATGATTTATTTTACTCATGTTTTCAGAGAGATTCTAGATCACTAAGGTGGAAGAAACTATGGAGACAGGAGCGACTCCATCCTTGGCATTGGGAGCAAGGGACAGCAGCTGCTGACATGGTACAGACCAGGAAGAGGAGCCCAAGATCCAAACCAGGGCTGAGTATCGCTTCTACAAGCACAAGTTTGGTGCCCTACTTCACTGTCTAAAAGCACCAGAGCCTTTTAAATAGTACACAAGCTGGGGACCAAGTGTTCAAAACAGGAGCATGGTGGGGGGTGAACAACCCAGATAGAAAGTACAACAAACCCTTTAATGTATGGACTTTTGTGGACATCTAAGATCCTAACTATAGCAATGTTCAAAGTCAGACTTTTTTTCTTGATTGTTTGGTAATGTTACAATTATGCATCTGTCTCTACATTTATAGGAATATTTAAACTACAGATTAACGTTGTGCTTATAGATTAGTCATGTTTCCTATTTCCTCTTCAAACATGAACCACATTAAGAGGAAAGTGAAAGGAGCAGAGATATCTGACTCTCGGATCATGGTTGCAGAACATGGGTAATCAAAGGATCCAGGAAAACACTGTCTCTCCATCCTCCTGCACCCTGTCAGCAACTCTCCTTAGGCAAGGAAGCTCATGGAGGAGTTTAATAAAGCTACCAGGACCCAGCTTAGGAGGAAAACGAGGGTATTAAATGGTATAACATATGACCAGAGTGATGATAGAAGCTTCAAACAGAGCCAGGCACAGTAGCTTATGTGTGTAATTTCACTATTTAGTAAGTTAAAGTAACCCTGCTCTATTGTTGAATGATGTTAAGTTTCTCAAAGTCTCCCTGACCCTAGGCTGTTTCTGATACAGATGGAACTCCCAGGTTATGGTCACAAGCTGGACAAGCTGGTGCTCTCAGGCTTGACTCTACTCTAGTCTCCCTTTACAACATTAATCTAGAATTTCATGCCTCATCTTGCTGGCTTTGGCAAGTAATAAAACTGCACGACTAATCTCCCTTTTCCTCTATAAACATACAAAATTTGTGGGCCAACACACAGGGATAAGAGTCTGCCTACCTCACACTATATTTCTCCAACACATGGCCTCCACACTTTGACTTTAAAACTATTCTCTTCCCTAAGCAAAAGCTCTCCAAATCATTTTGGTTTTTACACTAATTGTTTTATCTTGAGAAGGATGCCTGCCTCTTCTCAGTTAGTGACATAACCCCTATTGCATTGGATTTGTCCCTCCAATCACAAAAACTGATTACCAAGAGAAATCAAAGATGCTCAGTCTATGCTGGAAGTCAACTCAAGGCCAGAGCCTTAGACATCAGGAGAAATGACTTCAAGGTCTGAGTCTGGTGCCAACGAAGATATGAGGGTCCTTGTGTGGAGCTCTTTGGCGATGGGGAGTAAGACTGGAAAAGGGTTGAGCTTCTATTTACAGTAGGTTGAACCCCTCCAGGGAAATTTCAGGCTAGACAGATTCTGCCTGAGCCAGGTTGCCTCTCCCCAGGGCCCTCCGCATGGCCCCCTTCATTTCCTTGTTGCGGAAGCTGTAGATGACGGGGTTGCACATGGGGGTGATGATGGTATAGAGGAGGGAGAAAGGCTTGTCTTTGTCAGGCCCGTGTGTGCTGCGGGGATTCATGTAGGAGAACATGGCTGAGGTGTAGAAAAAGATGACCACAGTCAGGTGGGAGGCACAAGTGGAGAATGTCTTCCCCC
Source organism: Cricetulus griseus (assembly GCF_003668045.3). Classification (NCBI taxonomy): domain Eukaryota; kingdom Metazoa; phylum Chordata; class Mammalia; order Rodentia; family Cricetidae; genus Cricetulus; species Cricetulus griseus. The sequence goes on from NC_048595.1 coordinate 394,718,723, forward strand.
TACCTGAGGAGGAGGCTCTGCTAAGGATGGAGGCCAGGATGCGGGCATAGGAGGTGACAATGAGCACCATGGGGCTGAGCAGCACCACAATGGCATCAAGAAAGATCACCTTCAGGCTGAACTTAGGGTCCCCACAGGAGAGAGAAATCACTATGGGGGCCTCACAGAAGAAGTTTTCTATGTGGTTTTCTCTGCAGAAGGGACCCCGAAATGTCATGTAATCAAGAAGGATGCCATTGACCATCCCAAAGATCCAAGAAGTCAGCACCAGCCTGACACACATCTGCCGACTTATGATCTGGGCATAGTTCAGTGGGTGGCAGATTGCAACATACCGGTCATAGGCCATGAAAGCCAAGAGGATGCACTCAGCCACACCCACACCAAAGACCAGATACATCTGAGTCAAACAGGAGGCAAAGGAGACAATGTGATTCTTGGTCACCAGATGGATCAACATCTGAGGGATGGTGGTGGTGATGAAACAGATGTCCAGGAAAGACAGGTGTCCAAGGAAGAAGTACATGGGGCTGTTGAGTCTGGGGTCAGTCCAGGTTATGAAGATGATGAGGCCATTCATGGCCATGGCGAGGCTGTAGAGAGCCAAGAAGAGGGTGAAGAGCGATGCCTGAGTGGAAGGGGGACTCTGCTCAAAGCCCACGAGTATGAACTCTGACACTGTGCTGCTGTTCTGTTGGTCTACCCTTTGGAGTCTGCTTCGAGAGGGAAGGAAGGAAGGATATGTGAGTGAACAGTGTATTGGAGTCATCTACTTTGAGTTTCTGTTGCTGTGAAAAAACACTGACTAAAAAGCAACCTGGTGCTGTGGAATAATCCTGTACACTGTGAATATGTATGGCTTTCATTGTTAATAAAAAGCTGAGTAGCCAGTAGCCAGGCAGGAAGTATATGCAGGACAACCAAACTAAGAATGCAGGAAGAGGAAGGGTGGAGACCAAGGAGTCACCAGCCAGATGCAGAACACACAATTGGATAGAGGTAAGAGCCATGAGCCTCTGGGCAGCACATAGATTAATAGAAGTGTGTTAAGCTATAAGAGCAAGTTTGTAACGAGACCGAAGTATCGACTGAGCATTTGCAATTAATATTAAAATTTTGTGTTGGTTATTTGGAATGTGGCTGCCAGGATGGGAAAACTTCCACCTACAACCTGGGGAGGCAAAGGTTTATTTTGGCTATAGGTTATATTCCGTCACTAAGGGAAACCAAGGCAGGAATTCAAGGCAGGAACCCATAGACAAGAACCCATAAGCAGAGACCCTGGAAGAATGCTGCCTACTGCCTTTCTCTCCTTGGCTTTGTTCATCTATTTTTTTTCACAGCCCAAGTAAACACTCCCACACATGGCACTGTCCATGGGCTTGGCCCTCTTGCATCAAGCAATAGCTAGGGCAATGCTCCACAGGTGTGCACATCATCATTCCTTTAAATTTTGCAATTATCCTATGTGCTTGGTAATATTTTTTTCACCCTTCATGTATAGGAATGATCAATGCCTTTCCCAAGGTCAGGCAGTAAGTAGTGAAGCTAAATTCAAACCTGGAGACCCTGACTCTGGATGATTCCTTGTCAATGATATCCTCACATGACTTATGGGCTCCAGGCATTCTATCCGTATTAGCAAAAAGAAAAAAAATAATCAAAGCAGTGTTGTGGTAGCATAGTCTTAAAGGGCTTTAGGTAGGGGCACCTTCTTTATAATAAGAATTTTTATGGTACAAACACTCCAAGCATTATGTTATCCAAGCTACTAATGTAATACTGCTGTGTGTGAAGAGAAACACATCAGGTCACCACTAAGTGTTTTTTCCCACCGCATAAAGATACAAAGACTGAGAGCACAGGGCTCAGGAGATGACTCAGCAGGTAGAGTGCTCGCTGCACAAGTGTAAGGAAGGATCTGGGTTTCAATCTCTAGAAACCACGTGAATCTGGGTGTGCCTATAATCCAGGGCTCTTACAGTACCTTTGAGATAGAGACCGGTGAATTCTTGGTATGCTATGCATCTGCACATGGCCCAAAGAGAACCTGCTTCAAACAAGATGGAAGACGAGGGCCAACACCTGAGGCTGTCCTCTGGCTTCTGCAAATGTGCCATGGCATACACAGGCCTCCCTGCATACACCCATTTAAACACACATGTAAACACACATCATACACACACAGACACACAGGTGAACACATTGTGCATACAAACCAAAAGCATAGATATCAGTAAAATGTAGTAACCAAATTAGGAAGTGTTGCTTTTTTGACAAATTACTATGGTTGGCTTTTTTAAATATAATTTATTTAGTGGTAAGTCAAATTAACTGTTACTAATGACTATCTTTGATGGCCCAGTGTCAGAATTCTTGAAAATCTAATACTTAGCTCTTTAGGGCTGGCACATCTGGCTCCAGGACAACCCCACATTGAAAATGAGCAAGAGCCATTCTGCAAGTGCTTTCCTATGAGGAGAATGCATTTCTCCCCTGCTTTTGTGGGATTGCTTCAGTCTACACCAGAGATGCCAGAACGTCTATCTACAATTCACCCAGAACAGGCAACAATTCTGATCCGATGTTCAGGGACACTGGTTCCTTATGCTATGGCACATTCAAAATGGGACTCTCGGAATGACTCATGCCTTACCTCATTATGTCGCTGTGCCTGATATGGTCGGTCACAGAATCACTGCAGCAGGTAAGAGAGAGGACTCCATGATGCCTGAAGCTGGGCTACCCCAGGGAGAACATCTGGTGTTGGATCTACTCTGGAAGAAATGGCTTGTTAACACAGTTCAATCTGGTAGGACATTTTCTTAATGGAGGCTTCTTCCAGAATGACTCTAGCTTGTGTCAAGGTGACATAAAACTAGCCAGCACAACCTATTATTTTGCTAAATGGACATAGTATGAAACTGTCTTCTAAATTCATCTCTTTCCTCATAGATTAGTGTTGCTCTCAGACCTCATCAGAGAAATTTCTTTGTGCAGAGGGTGGTTAGCATAGAAATGTCACAACTGGTTAAAATGCAGAGAATAAGTATCCCCGGGGGCTCAGACACAAATGGACATCTATATCTCATCTATCTTCAAGACTCAGGGATCATCTTGGAAGAGGGAGCTTAAAGATTGTAAGAGCCAGGGGTCTGGGAAGACTGGAGACAAACGGTGTCATTTGGACACAAAGGGACTGCATTCAGGCCCTCACACAGCAGCTGTGGTTGTCTGCACTTAACCTGGGAGATACCGGGTCTATCAACATTCAGCATAGCAGGAGGGTAACAAGCCCCGGTACTTGACGGCTCTGGTGGAGAGATGAAGGGAGAGAGAAAGAGGGAGAGGGAGAGAGGGTAAGGGAGGAGGAGCAGGAGAGGGAAGACAAGTGGAGAGGGAGAGAGAGAGAAAGAGGGAGAGGGAGAGAGGGTAAGGGAGGAGGAGCAGGAGAGGGAAGACAAGTGGAGAGGGGGGAGAGAGAGAGAGAGAGAGAGAGAGAGAGAGAGAGAGAGAGAGAGAGAGAGAGAGAGAGTCAATTTTCCTTAAAGGTGTGGTTCCTGTAGGGCAACCCCACGCCAGAGTCTGGCATCACACTAGTAAGCAATGCACATCATGAATTTGAGCTGATGAATTATTAAATTTTTAAAACAGGACAGAAAGAACAGGAAGTCTGGGGGTTGGGAAGTGGGGCAGCTCTTGGAGGATTAAAGGGGGAGCTGGAGGAAAACATGATCAAAATACATGGTATGAGATTCTCAAAGGATTGATCAAAAATATATTCATTCCTTTGATGCAGAGCCCACTTTCCATTTGGGAAAGGAATTAGAATTAAACCCTGGCTCCCCCACTTTACCAATTGTGTAATGTATATAATTTAAGTTACCAGGTTTTAGTTTCCTCATCTCCAAAACAAAAATAATAATGGCTCCAATACTATTGTGTTAGCCTGAGGATGGATTGAACAATTCTTAGGAAATGTTTGAGACAGTGCTTAGCACATAATGACACTGCATAAACTTACTAAATAAGTAGATGGATCCATTTAAAACTTTTGCTCTAATAAATTAAATATTGGCTCTAAATGGGACATCTATATCACATCCCTTCGTCCCAAGACTCAGGAATCATAGTGATAGTTGACAGAAATTGTTAAAGCCAGATGCAGTGAACATCTGCAACTAAACTGTATTTGCAAGACACGACAGCAGTGTCGCTTATGTGACCTGATGGGCTATGATTGCATGTACAAGACCATGTCAGTCAAAATTGTCTATGAATAAAAACAATCAAACAAACCTGATCATAATGTCCTTCTGAGAATTATCCCTACAGGGCTTTTTAAATATAGTGAAAGAACAGACAACACGAAGAGCACCTCTCTTTACTAAAGCATAATCAAGCTCCCCAAACCCTAAGAGGTTCAGAGAAACATAAGGAAAACGTGTCCAGTTAATATGCACATAGAATTTAGCCTCTAGATATACAGGGTTTGATTACTTGTACAGAATACACTTGGAAGAAATCATAAAGGCTTTTGACACTGATAATAGCAAGAACAAACATTAGTCATTCTTTTCTATAATCTCAGTATGATCGTGGTTCATGTGAGCTGTAGTACCACTTGCACCAACTTGAAAATGTGTACTGATTGTAGAGATAACCAATGTAAGATGAGAATTGAAGTCATCATATCTGAAAGCCTTTGAACGAACTAAGCAGTTCCCTGATCAATGACATGGACAGAATCAGGAGTGAAATATACATTTGTTTGAGACTCAATATCATTATGTGAAAGCCATAGATGGGTATTGAAGATATGTGCCCAGAGCTCAGGGTTTGAACTTAGATAAAACCAAGTCAAATATCTCTTACTTGAAATGTTTGACCCCAGAGTGTTTTTTGGAATGTAACATTTCTCATATCTGTAGACAATGAAATAGCTTGAGGATGAATCCCAAGTCCCAAAACAAAATTCACTTATATTTCATGTATTACTTATGCAATATACTGAAAGTGATCTAATATAGTGTTTTGAATGATTATGTGCACCTTGAGCCACCATAAAGCAAAAGGTTGACTATTTCAGTCACTCATGACCTTGTCTCTGAGAAGGTGTAGCCAGGTTGAAGGGGCTGGAAGGGTCTTCTCTCCCTTTGGGGATACTGACTAAAATTGTGATCTGTCCCGTGAGTTTTGAGGTAACTGGTTCCATGAAGTCAAGTGATTGATATTGACCTTCAACAATTTTGGACATTTAGCATTTTGTATCTTGTGTGTCCAGACTGTGGAAGTTCAAATCACCCTTACATCTCAGTTTCGCCACTTGCTAAGATAAGAGCACCTGGCTAAGACCATTTCCTCTGTGAGGTGGTGTAAGATAAACTGATTACAGAAATACTAAAATCATTGTGAGTAATGAACAGTGGTTATCTTTCATTGTCACCATTTCCTTTTCTTCTTTGAACCATATATGTTAGAAGACAGCTTTCAAAAATTTGATCTCGTAGGGCATTGGTGGCGCACACCTTTGATCCCAGCACTCAGGAGGCAGAGGCAGGCGGATCTCTGTGAGTTCAAGGCCAGCCTAGCCTCCAGAGTGAGTGCCAAGATAGGCTCCAAAGCTACACAGAGAAACCCTGTCTCAAAAAACCAAAAAAAAAAAATTGATCTCAATAGTTTGTTTAAAGAGCGGTTTCCCAGGTCAGAACACTCCTGGATAGCTGTCATGCTGTTTGTAGTTCTTAGTGCAGAGAGATCATCAGTTTGAGAGTAAAGTGTGTGTGTGGGATTTTACAGGAGCTGCTGGAGGAAGGAAGGGGAGGGGAGAAGTGATGTTAATTATATTTTAATGAAAATTTAATAAAAAAGAAAACTTTGTTATGTCCCTAACTCCCATTCTATTTGTTTTTAACTCCATTTATTGTATAGATATTAGTGAAAATGGAAAGTCTGGATCTTTGTATTACATATCTCATTGTATTGTATTCATAAGCCTCTGTGAGACACTCTTAATTTTTCTCAAATGAGCAAGAAAGGAAAATTCAAAGACAATCAGAAAATCTCTTCACTCAGGGAAATGGACAGAGAGGAAAGCACTAATGGGAAGAGAGGGAAAGGAGTAAGTTATAAGACAGATAAAAGGGGGGAAAGCAGGGGAGTGAAAACAGATGATGAAATCAAACACAAAAAATGAGTGAGAATGTTAGGAAAAGGGGAAACAAGAATAGACTACAAAAACATAACCATTGCAATGCTGGTTTCTGCAAGATTCCATAGCTCACATTCATTTCTGCATATGTTCCTCACAAACAAGGCACGGGGAATGGTTTTAAAAGGTTTCTTCCATATGACTTATGGATGGAAAGTGGAGCCTAGAAAAGAGTAAATGCACGACGTGCTAAGTAGCTTTGGGACAGGAGACCCAAAACTAACTTTCGAGTGTCCTCAAATATCTCTCGCACTGAGTTACTTAATAAATTATTCAAAATGATAGAGCTAGGATAATACCCTTTCTGCTATTGCTGTGGAAAGCAGATGGGGACATGGTGAAACATCAAAATTATGAGGGACATAGGAGGCAGAAAGAGCTAAAATAATAGAAATAAAGAATCTAGAAAAATGAGTAGTCAAATAGGATCCAGACTGAGATGTCTGCATAAGTATAATGGAACGTTTTGATGGCTTGATGCAGAGTCCTGAACCAGATGTTTGGAATGACTCACCCCAGCCCCCTGGCTCTGAGAATGCAGGTCTTTTCATATTCTTTCCACATACACAGGTCAATTCAGAAGGAGACTCATCCAGACAGTGACACACAGTCCATCATTCTCTCACCAGAGCCAGGGCAGGCGTGTAGACAGAGGTCCAGAATGCAACACAAGGGGGAGACCTAGAGGAGAAAGCATCTAAGCAGACAATTGGGATAGCAGAGGCAGAACTGGACATCTACAGGAGAAACAGCAAGTGCAAGGGATTTTGGAGTCAAGCTCTGTCACCTCTCCTCTGAGGCCACTATGTGCAGATTGCAGGTATGATCTGAGTAAGGGGTTAGGAAGCGCTCATCTCTGGGATACCCAGAGATGCAAGGTCAGCTCTCACATGGAATGGAACATGCACTCACCTTTTCTATGAGCTGAGACACATACTGGAGAAGTCATTGGCTATGCTGATCCTACATGCAGAGCAAAGGTGCACCAAGTTCTGTTGCAAACCCACTGGATATTTATAGGATCATGAACTGCAGTAACCTCATGTATACATGCACACAGGCAGGTAGTAGAGCAGCCAATGGGCTTTCAGCATCAAGGAGCTGTTTTTCACTTCTCACCAATGGAAACCGACTGTACCTGACAATCTGCTCTTGCAGTGTGTCTTAATTGGCTGGCATTCAGGAGCCCAGCTACATTACTGTACTCCTAGAATCCCCAGGGGGAGTTGCTCACTGACAAAATGCCCTGGAATTTCTGTTTGAGAGTTTTTATTTCCTTGTTTCATTTTTTATTCTTTGACATGTATACAATGAAATATCACCATATCCTCCCCATTCTCTCAACTTCATGCCTTCTGTTTTGATAACCCACTAAGTTCAACTAGTGCTGTCCACGTGTGCATTCACGAGGTCATCCCCTACCAGTGGTCATGCCCTCACAGAAGAATAATTCTCCCTGCCCCTATAACAATCAGCTGCCAGTAGACGCTTGGTGTGGAGAGGACTGGAAAGCACCTTCTATATCTCTGATGTTGCACAGAGGACCACATCTCCTGTACATTATAGTAGCTGTTTTGAGTGTAAGAGCCATGCTATGTCCTGAAGACAGCATTCCTCTCCATCCTTTAGCTCTTATATTCCTTCTGCTTCCTCTTCCTTAGTGTTCCTTGAGTCCTGGATGGCTGATAAAGATGGTCCATTTAGGGATCAGCATTCACAATCACTTATCTTAGCACCTTGACCTGATATTTGTATCTGTGATGACTGCTGCCCACTGCAATACACAGGCTTCTCTGGCAAAGGCTCAGGTCAGTCCAGATCTTTGGATATAAACCATAAATACATAGGAGACAATTTGAGAACATGACCATTTGGCAAAGTAACCATAGCATTTTCTACCCTATGGCCTATGAGCTCCCAAGCCATGAACTTTTGTACACGATTACAGCACTAGATATAAAATTCTCTTTTGGAGTGGTCCTCAAAATCATGTTGCAATTGGTTAGTTACCCCATTAACTGTCATGCCACTATTATATCAGTGGCCATGTCTTGCTTGGCAGGTCAGTATTGTTGCATGCAGGGTTAACCTGTGGGTGAGACCACTCAAGCCTTGTATATGCCAGCTGCCAGCCTAGCTCCTTCTGGTAGTGTGAGATCTAGAAGGTCGGAAGTTTCTTGGTAGGTTTGTGATTGATTTTTTTCTATGTCATACACCCAAAGTGTGTGGTGTCTTCAGCAACAGGATCTAACTACACAGTTATAGTGGGAAACTAGGAGCAATGGCCACAGCCTGTGATGCTTAGAGCCTTCCTGACCACGGGGAGAGGTAGTGATTTAAACTTCTGCCATGTCACTGCCTACAGTGTATCCCATGGATTTGGTAGGTTGTGCTTCATCTTCATTCAGTTCTGCAGTGAATCCAACATTCTAGGAACTTTCAAAATTTCCTTTTTAATTTCTTCAGTAACCCACTCATGTGTTCAACAGTTATTTAATTTCCATGGATTTTCTGTGGTTACCTTTTCTGTTGAATATCTAGCCTTATTCAATTGTGGTAAGATAGAATACCAAAAATTCTTAGATTTTCCTATATTTTTTGATAGTTGCTTTGTGTCCTAATATATGGTCTGTTTTGGGAAAAAAAATCCCATGGGCCACTGAAAAGGATGTGTATTCTGTGGTTTTGGAGGACATGTATTCTGTTGAAGTCTATTTGATTTCTGGTGTTGTTTAAAGTACATTTTTATTACTTTTGTTTACTTTATGTGTACATGTGTTTGTGTGGGTATGTACATTCCACTATACATGGAAGGAGGTCAGAAGACAACTTGTAGTAATTGTTACTCTCCATCACATACAGCCAGGGGATTGAACTCAGGTGGGCTAAACTTTCCAGCAAATGCCTTTACCCACTGAGCTATCTTGCCAACTTACTTAAGGTGTCATAGAACTGTTTCTATGTTTATTTATTTACTTCTGTCTGGATGACCCATCTGTTGGTGAGAGTGGGGTACTGACGTACCTACTATTGCTGTATTGGGGTTAATCTGTGGCTTGACATTAAGAAGTATTTGTTTTATGAACTTGGGTAATCAGTGTTTGTTGTGTGTTCATAGTCATAACACTCTTCTGGTGTATTGCTTCCTTAATGAGTGTGATGTGGTCTTTGCTATCTCTTCTAAGTAGTTTTGATCTGGTTTATTTTGTCAGATATTGGAATAGCTATGCCCACTTTTTTCCTACTTATATCTGCCTGGAATACTGTTTCTTACCCTTTACCCTAAGTTGGTACGTATTTTGGATGGTGAAGTATCTTTCATGGAGGCAGCAGAAATCTGGATTCTGTTTTCTACTTGAATCTGATAGTACATGTCTTTTTACTGGGGAGCCACCACATGGAGTGGCTGGGGCATGTGAGTCCAGGGGCAGGAGGGATGAGGTGAGCCTGATGTTGGGGCAGGTAGTGTTACCAGATCTAGTATGAAGCTACAGCAATTATACAAACATTTGGTGTGTAGGGGTCTAGGGACTGAAGGAACAAGGAACTAATGTGGGGCGGGGGTCTCCTCCCCCTCTTCCCAAATCCACACCTGCAGCAATAGCATGGAGCAGCTGAAACACGGGGTTTTATGGTGGGGCCTTAGAGGAAAGCAGGAGGGACAGGATTTCTTACCGGGTCTTGGGCATGGTCAATGTTCTATATCTTCATAAGAATGCTGACTATTAAACTAAATACATTTTGCCCAAACTTATTGAGTTGTTCAAAAAAATGGAGAGACGGCTCAGCAGTTAAGAGGACCCAGATTCAATTCCCAGCATTGACCTGGTGACTCACAATCATTCATAACTCCAGTTCCAGGGGATCTGGCCCCTCTCAACTCCAAGAGCATCAGGCACACATAGGATACACATATACACATGCGGCAAAGCACTCACACACATAACATATCCTTAAAAACGTTTTAAAGACAGCCAGGGCAGAACTGTGAACATGCATCTTTACAATAATCCGCTTGGGTTGAAAGACAAGAGTAGGTTATTTAGAGGAATGTAAGGCAGCCGTAAGATGGTGAGAGAGATGACAACACACGATAGACTAAGCCAGCCTGCTGGGAGATTAGTAAAACACATCTTGCTAAGATGATGCTGATGATCCAGGCTTTCATTCAGTGCTTCTCTTGGAAACCCATAGGCCCAGCTATGGATGCCATCCCTGCTACCCCACAAGAAGTGATCTAATCCATGAGCTCAAGCATAAAGAAGTAGTGTGTTTTCTTCTTCTACCTGTCAAGACACCTCTTTTCACCTGTATCTGGATCATGGCATACACCTCCATGAAGGTGATCTCTACATGATCAGAGAAAATGGGAGAAGGAGCTAGAGAAGGAAGGGCTGGAAGAAGTATTCAATATTCTACCCGAATATGGCAACAGACCCTCCCTTTTCATTCTTATTTTAGAAAATCAGCATTATTTTATTTAATTCAGATAGATTTAATCCTAGCCGTGGTTTATATATAATCTTAGGGTGTGCCACCATCCCAAAATTTCTTAGGGGTCAGGGAGACGCCAGGAAAAGAACGACTATATGACAAGTGGTCATGGAGACATGACTCACGGGAAAAGCTTAAGATGAGCTGTGAGGAGGGCACTCTGGACTTAGTCAGCTGTTGACTGTCTGTCTGATTTTTCCCCAATTAAAAAAATGAAGATGTGTTTCTGTGAAGGTCACAAGCAGTAACTCCAGAGAAGCAAACATCTCTGTCAGACACCGATCTACCCTAGCCCTTTCCCCAGACGCACCCTCTAGCACCAGCGATGTGCAGTCTTCCAGATGTTTGTATGTGCTTGAGCCCATTGAGGGATGGAAGAGAAGTTCTATCGTGTCAGGCATTCTTTTATATCACTAATTCGATTCAGTCTAGTATTCTGCCCCATACACTCTTCACCTCACAGTCTTCGCCATTGCTCTTTTGTTTTTATGCGATTCGCTGAACACTCTTTCCCCTGAATGTGTAATTCATTCAACTATTAGCAGCATGTCAGTGGTTTTCAGCATTTTGCCATCATAATCAGTGTTGAGTGAAATCTTTCAAGTCCTTCAAATATTCGTACTGTTATTCCTTGATAGTAAGTATCCCATTTAGAATTTCACATTGAAGGGCATGCTCATTAAAAAAAATAGTAGGTACTGTCAAATTATCAACATGTGAGACTACTTCCTATAGTTATTGTTAGTTTTCGTTGTGTTTTCCAAAACAGATTCTAATTGTGTTAATTTGAATATCTTTAATTACTTGTGACTAAGAATCTTTCACTTGCTTGTTTCCTATACATTTTCATTCAATTTTCTATTTTATTTCTGCTGCCTTTTTTACTGGGTAATGTTTTCCTTCTTCCTAATGAGCATTGATTGCCTCAATTATAAGCAAATTATTGCAAATATTCTCTCAGATAAATAAGTTATCTATTTTGATCATTGTATCTTTTGTCATATGGAGGACTTCACTTTGATGTAATCAATGAATTATCTTAAACTGTGGATTTTGCATTTTCTGTCTTTTAAATGTGTTCTTTCCAAGATCATGGTTAGATTTTTTTCTAATATTTCAAGTGAGTCTATTCTATATTAGGTGTTTCCTCTCACTTTCTTTTGTTTTCAGTGTCTGTGCAGTGGGAGGGGTTAAATACAGGTCCTTGTACATACTAAGCCTATATATTCCACCACTAATTCATCCATAGTTTCTGTATGTGGTTCTTTAATAAGCTTAGATTTTAACTTTAAAAATGGTAGACATTTTACTTTCTTTCTTAATGGGATAGCTAAATGCCCTGATGTCATTTACAAATTAACCTTACTCAGACTGCTTTCATATAGAACCTAGGACCAATAGGAAGAGTCCCACCCATAATGGGCTGAGCCCTCCCCCATCAATCACTAGTTCAGAAAATGCCCTACAGCCCAATCTTATAGAGGCATTTTCTTAATTGAGGCTCCCTCCTCTCAGATATATAGCCAGTGTCAAGTTGACATATAACTATCCAACACAACCTCTACAGAGATTAGCCATTCCCTTCCCACACTGAGATTCTGTGTTACTGGGCAGTTGGCGCAGCTCCATCAGAGAGTATATGGCCCACACGAGCATGTGGGAGAAGGCTGCAGTTACTAGGTTTAGCATACACTGGTTCATGTTCATAAGTTTGTCCTTACACACACTGTTAACTCATTTTGCCATTTCTGAGCCTGACCCATATAGGGAAGGCTTTGCCAACTTATTATGGGTCTGAGACCTTGGTCTTTGACATAGACACATTTATTTAGGACTTCACTTACTCCCCACACTGAGGAGGGAAAAATTAGTTTCAAATTCTTCACTTTTTGTTTTAAGCCAATTTCTTGTGATATGATCGAGACATAAAAATTTGAAAGTGTTCAATGTACAAACCTTGAAATGTTTGGAGGTTAATGTGTTTCTATGAAACCATCAACACAGTTGATGCCAAAAACACATCTCTCTGTTATATCTTTTTTCCCCACAGAACTCTAGCTCTTTTAATCTTTCAAGCTTAAATAATAACATCTCCCTTACTCACTCAAGCTGGTAATAAACAATAATGAAAAATTATTGAGGCAGAAACCATGTAGAGGGGTTGTTGTCTGCAGAATCCCACAGCATAGGGAGGAACAGTATAAAGGCAAAAGTTACCACAGTCACACAGACAAAGCTTACTGGGAGCATGGCTAAGGGAGAGATGTGTGTGGTTGGGATCTGGGAGATGTTTTGACCCATGAGATCTTTATGAGGGAGGTAAAGTGTGGGTAAAGCTTTCTAGAATGGATGGGGCTAAAGAAGTAGGATGTCCCAGCCACAGAAGGCAGCAGGCAATTGCTAGCCAAGTGGTGAGTGGAGCCTGAGGTTGATGATAGATGCTTAATGATGGTGACTATTGTTACACAAGGCTTCTAACCATCCAGGCTGCTCTTAGAGGGACTCACACCCTACAGATAATATTTGCATGCAAAAGAGATCTCAATGGTTTCAGAAAATGAAAATGGTATGTCCCCAAGAATTTCTGTGACACCGGGAAATCAAATTACAATGTTCTCCTGGGCAGCAAGCTGTGCTTGGGTACTGTAGGTATGAACTTTGGGAATGTGAGAAGAAAATTCCTCTCTAAGACACTTCTCAACCATGAATTGTCTTTTCAGACACCTAAGGCCTTACTGTGTGCCCCTGGTATGGTAGTGGAGTCTGATTTGGTTGGGTCTGAAACTAATGTTTGGAACCCTCTTGAAGTCATTAAAATGGTTCCTTCACATTAAACACAAAAGTAGACTTATTTAGACTGACAAAGATAATATCACAACCAATAGCAGTGTAAGTCTGGAAACTGCTACAGAAGTTTCCTTTCCCCTAATTTTATTTTTTAACATTATAATTACTGGTGTCAATTGTGACATGAAAATGTGAAATAGAATGATCTACAATTAAATATTAGTCATTTTTATTAGTAAATAAGTAGTAAATATTTGTAAGTTTTAAATAGCTGTTTTTAAATTTCAAATTATGAACAAGCTAGCTTCACAGGTCAATCCCTTCTCCCTCTCCCTTCCCTCCTCCCAATCCTCCTCCCAACTCCCCACCTGCACCCTACCCCATTCACCCTCCACTCCCCAGGCAGGGTAGGGCCCTCAACAGAGGCTCCCAATGTCGACCACATCATCCTGGGCCAGGCCTAGGCTCTCCCCCATGTGTCTAGGCTGAGAGAGTATCCCTTCACCTGGGATGGGCTCTCAAAGTCCCTTCTTACACAAGGGAAAAATACTGATCCACTACCAGGGGCACTGTAGAGTGCAGAGGCCTCCTTATTGACATCCATGTTCAGGGTTCTGGATCAGTCCTGTGATGGCCTCCCAGACAGCAGTCTGGGGGCCATGTGCTCCCCTTGTTTAGGCCAGCTGTTTCTGTGGGATTCATTAGCCTAGTCCCGACCTTTTTGATTTTCATTCCTCCCTCTCTATAACTAGGTTCCAGAGTTCAGTTCAGTGTACAGCTGTGGGTGTCTGCCTCTGCTTCCATCAGCCACTGGATGAGGGCTCTAGGATGGCATAAAGAGAAGTCATCAGTCTCATTATAGGGGAAGGGCATTTAGGGTATCCTCTCCACCATTGCCTAGATTGTCAGTTGGTGTCATCCTTGTAGATCTCTGGAAGTCTCCCTAGTGCCAGATCTCTCCTCGGACCTATAATGGCTCCCTCTGATATGGTATCTCTCATCCTGCTCTCTCTCCTCTATTCTTCCCCAAACTCAACATTTTTGCTCCTCCATTTCATTTTCTTCCCTCCTCTTCTCCTCCTCTCATTCTGGCAGCTCCCTCTCCCCTACCCTCATGCTCCCAATTAGCTCATGCGATCCTGCCCCTTCACATTCTCCGGGGACCATGCATTTTATTCTTAGAGTCCTTCTTGTTTCCTAGTTGCTTCGGTGAAGAGGATTGTAGGCTGGTAGTCCTTTGTTCTATGTCTAAAATTCATATATGAGTGAGTACATACCATGTTTGTCTTTTGTGACTGGGTTACCTCACTCAGGCTGGTTTCATCTAGTTCCATCCATTTGCCTGCGAATTTTAAGATTCCATTGCTTTTTTCTGCTGAGTAGTACTCCATTGTATAAATGTACCACATTTTCTCTATCAATTCTTCAGTTGAGGGGCATCTAGGTTGCTTCCAGGTTCTGGCTATTACAAACAATGCTGCTATGAACATGGTTGAACATATGTCCTTGTTGTATGAACATGCATTATTTGGGTATATGCCCAAGAGAGGAATTGCTGGATCTTGAGGTAGATTGATTCCCATTTTCCTGAGCAACCGCCATACTGATTTACAAAGTGGTCTTACAAGTTTGCACTCCCACCAGCAATGGAGGAGTGTCCCTTTTCTCTACATCCTTTCCAGCATAAAATGTCATTGGTGTTTTTGATTTTAGCCATTCTGGCCAGTGTAAGATGGTATCTCAGAGTTGTTTTGAGTTGCATTTCTCTGATGGCCAAGGATTTTGAGCACTTTCTTAAGTGTCTTTCAGCCATTTCAGATTCCTTTGTTGAGAATTCTCTATTTAGTTCTGCACCCCACTTTTGTATTTCAATGATTGGTGTTTTGGTGGCTAGCTTCTTGAGTTCATTGTATGTTTTGGAAATCAGCCCTCTGTCAGATGTGGGGTTGGTGAAGATCTTTTCCCATTCTATGGGCTGTGTTTTTGTCTTACTGACTGTGTCCTTTGCCTTGCAGAAGCTTCTCAGTTTCAGGAGGTCCCATTTATTAATTGTAGATCTCAATGTCTGTACTACTGGTGTAATGTTCAGGAAGAGGTCTCCTGTGCCAATATGTTCAAGGGAATCTCTGACTTTCTCTTCTAGAAGATTCAGTGTGACTGGATTTATGTTGAGATCTTTGATCCATTTGGACTTAAGTTTTGTGCATGGTGACAGATATGGATCTATTTGCAGTCCTCTGCATGTCTGAATCCAGTTGTGCCAGCACCATTTGTTTTAGATGCTGTCTTTTCCATTGTATAGATTTAGCTTCTTTGTCAAAAATTAGGTGTTCATACATGTGTGGTTTAATATCAGGGTTTTCAGTTTGATTCCATTGGTCTACCTGTCTATTTTTGTGCCAATACCAAGCTGTTGTCAGGACTATGGCTCTATAATAGAGCTTGAAGTCAGGGATGATGATGTCTCTGGAAATTCCTTTATTTTACAGGGTTGTTTTGGCTATCCTGGGTTTTTTCTTTTTCCATATAAAGTTGAGTATTGTTCCTTCAAGGTCTGTGAAGAATTGTGTTGGGATTTTGATGGGGATTGCGTTGAATCTATAGATTGCTTTTGGCAAGATTGCCATTTTTCTATGTTGATTCTACCTATCCATGAGCATGGGAGATCTTTCCATTTTCTGGTATCTAATTTCTTTCTTTAAAGACTCAAAGTTCTTACTGTATAGGCCTTTCACTTTTTTGGTTAGCGTTACCCCAAAATATTTTATGTTGCTTGTGGATATTGTGAAGGGTGATGTTTCTCTGATTTCTTTCTCATTGCATTTGTAATCTGTATATAGTACAGCTACTGATTTTTGAGTTAATTTTGTATCCTGCTACTTTGCTGAAGGTGTTTATCAGCTGTAGGAGTTCCGTGGTAGAGTTTTTCGGGTCACTTATGTAGACTATCATATCATCTGCAAATAGTGAAAGTTTGACTTCTTCCTTTCCAATTCATATCCCCTTGATCTCCTTTTATTGTCTTATTGCTCTAGCGAGGACTTCAAGTACAATATTGAAGAGATATGGAGAGAGTGGACAGCCTTGTCTTGTTCCTGATTTTAGAGGAAACGCTTTGAGTTTCTCTCCATTTAGTTTGATGTTGGCTGTTGGTTTGGTGTATATTGCTTTTATCATGTTTAGATATGTTCCTGTTATTCCTGTTTTCTCCAAGATCTTTATCATGAAGGGATGTTGGATTTTGTCAAAGAATTTTTCAGCATCTAGTGAGATGATCATGTGGTTTTTCTCTTTCAGTTTGTTTATATGGTGGATTACATTGATGGATTTTTGTATGTTGAACCATCCTTGCATCCCTGGGATGAAGCCTACTTGATCATAGTGGATGAGTTTTCTGATGTGTTCTTGGATTCGATTCACCAATATTTTGTTGAGTACTTTCCTCGCATCAATGTTCATGAGGGATGTTGGTCTGTAGTTCTCTTTTTTAGTTGTGTCTTTGTGTGGTTTGGGTATCAAAGTGATTGTAGCCTTGTGAAAAGAGTTTGGCAATGTGTCTTCTGCTTCTATTGTGTGGAACAATTTGAAGAGTACTGGTATTAGCTCTATTTTGAAATTCTGGTAGAATTCTGCAGTGAAGCCATCTGGCCACCTCCTTTTTTTTTTGGTTGGGAGGCTTTTGATGACTGCTTCTATTTCATTAGGGATTATAGGTCGATTTAAACTGCTTATCTTTTCTTGGTTTAATTTTGGTAAGTGATATCTATCCAGAAGATTGCCCATTTCCTTTAGATTTTCAAATTTTGTGGAGTACAAGTTTTCAAAGTATTACCTGATGATTCTCTGGATTTCCTCAGTGTCCATTGTTATATCCCCCTTTTTGTTTCTGATTTTGGTAATTAGCGTGCTCTCTCTCTGCCTTTTGGTTAGTTTGGATAGAGATTTGTCTATCTTGTTGATCTTCTCAAAGAACCAACTCTTTGTTTCATTGATTCTTTGTAATGTTTTCCTAGTTTCTACTTTATTGATTTCAGCCCTCAGTTTGATTATTTCCTGGAGTCTACTCGTCTGTGGTGAGTTTGCTTCTTTTTGCTCTAAAACTTCATTTGTTCTGTCAGTTCTCTACTGTGACTATTCACCAGTTTCTTCATGTGGACACTTAGTGCTATGAACTTTCCTCTTAGCACTGCTTTCAGAGTGTCCCATAAGTTTGGGTATGTTTTGTCTACATTCTCATTAAATTCTAGGAAGTCTTTCTTTTTTTATTTCTTCCTCACCTCAGGAATGGTGCAATTGGGTGTTATTCAATTTCCATGAGTTTGTAGGTTTTCTGCAATTTGTATTGCTGTTGAATTCTTACTTTAAAGCATGGTGGTCTGATAAGATACAGGGGGTTATTGCAATTCTTTTGTATCTGTGGAGGCTTGCCTTGTTGCCAAATATGTGGTCAATTTTAGAGAAGGTTCCATGTGGCGCTGACAAGAAGGTATATTCATTTGTGTTTGGATGGAATGTTCTATAGATATCTGTTAAACCCAGTTGGGTCAAAACTTCTGTTAGATCCTTTGTTTCTTTGTTAAGTTTCTGTCGGTTGTCCTGTCTAGTGGTGAAAGCTTCGTGTTGAAGTCTCCTACCACAAGTGTGTGTGGTTTTATGTGTAGTTTGAGCTTTAGTAATGTTTCTTTTACAAATGTGGGTGCCTTTGTATTTGGGGCATAGATGTTTAGGATTGAGACTTCATCTTGATGGATTTTTCCTGTGATGAGTAAGAAATGCCCTTCTTCATCTCTTTTGATGGATTTTAGTTTAACGTCTAATTTGTTAGATATTAGGATTGCTACACCAGCTTGTTTTTTGGGTCCATTTGATTGGAAAATCTTTTCCCAACCCTTTACTCTGTGGTAATGCCTGTCTCTGAAGTTGAGGTGTGTTTCTTGTATACAACAGAAGGATGGATTCTGTCTTCGTATCCATTCTGTTAGCCTGTACTGTTTTATAGGCAGGTTAAGACCTTTGACATTGAGGGATATTAATGTCCATTGATTGTTGGTTCTTGTTTATTTTGGATTTATTGTTGGTGGTGTCATTGTGTGTGTATTTTGCCCTCCTGTTTCTTTTCATGTTTAGCAAAATTGGATTATGTATTGTCCATGTTTTTGTGAGTGTAGTTATCTTCGTTGGGTTGGAGTTTTCCTTCCAGAACTTTCTGTAGTGCTGGATTTGTGGATATGTATTGTTTAAATCTGGTTTTGTCATGGAACATCTTGTTTTCTCCATTTATAGTGATTGAAAGTTTCCTGGGTACAACAACTTTCTGTGTTGGCATCCATGCTGCCTTAGTGTTTGTAGGATATCTATCCAGGACCTTCTGGCTTTCAAAGTTTCCATTGAGAAGTCTGGTGTGATTCTGATAGGTCTGCCTTTATGTTACTTGGCCTTTTTCCTTTGCTGCTCTTTTTATTTTCTCTTTATTCTGTAAGTTTGGTTATTTGACTATTATGTGTGGAGGGGACTTCTTTTTGTGGTCTAGTCTGTTTGGTGTTGTGTAAAATTCTTGTACTTTCATAGGCATATTCTTCTGTAGGTTAGGGAAGTTTTCTTCTATGATTTTGTTGAATATGTTTTCTGTACCTTTGAGCTCTATTTTTTTACGTTCTTCTATACCTATTATTCTTAGATTTGGCCTTTTCATGGTGTCCCATATTTCCTGGATATTTTGTGTTAGAGATTTGTTGGACTTGAGATTTTCTTTGGCCGATGACTGTATATCCTCTAGCGAGTCTTCAGCAACTGTGTTTCTCTCTCCATCTCTTGTATTCTATTGGCTATACTCACATCTTTAGTTCCTGGCCATTTATCCAGTCTTTCTGTTTCCAGCATTCCCTCATTCTGTGTTTTCTTTATTGTTTCTATTTCAGCTTTCATGCCTGGGACTGTTTTGAGTGCTTCCTTCACTTGTTTGGTTGTTTTTTTCTTGGCTTTCTTTAGACTCTTTAAGAGATTTGTTTATTTCTTGAATCTTTTGCTTTGTCTTTTCTCCATTTCATGTAATTTTTGCTTATTTTTCTTCTATTTATTTATGGGATTTTCTTGTTTCCTCTTTAAAGGTCTCTATCATCTTCTTAAGATAATTTTTGAGGTCCATCTCTTCTTCATCTTCTGTGTTGAACTTTTCAGATCTTGCTGGTGTGGAGTCCCTAGATTCTGCTGGTGTCATATTGCTCTTTCTGTCATTGAGTGTGTTCTTATTCTGTCTTCTTCCCATCTATTCTTCCAGTGGGTACACGTGGGTCTCTCTATCTCTTCTTGTCACCCGGTGGTATGTGTGGGTCAAGACTTCAATGTCTGCAGCTCTGGATGGTCTTGCCTCTCCTGGTAGTCTCCTCACTTGGAAAAGGTTGGGCTGGTGGTGGAAAGGGGAATGAATAGTGAGGTGTTTCCAGACTCAGGGAGCTCTTCCCTGCCTGGGAGGGTCCACTCCCAGTAGGGGTTAGGCCGGTAGAGCTCTCTGTTGTATCTTATTAACTTACATTTTCGTGTTCTGTTTGTGTTTCATTGTGGTCAGTAGATGGGATTTGATTGGTTTCTGCTTGAGGAAATTGCTGCTATTTTCTGTCTGGAGCATGTTCTGAGACTATTGTGGTTCATGGTTCTAGAGGGTTAGAGTCTGTGACCCTCACAGGGTGGGAGTATAGCAGTAGGCATGCAGGCATAGCACTAGAGTACTAGCTGAGAGCTCATTCTAATCTACAGGTATAGGGCAGAGAGAGCTAACTGGGGAATAGCATCGGCTTTTGAAACCTCAAAGCCCACCTCCAGTGACTCCCCTTCTCTAACAAGGCCACACCTCCTAATCCTACCCAAACAGTTCCACCAACTGGGGACCAAGTATGCTGGGTAGTTTTATGTCAACTTGACACAAGATAAAGGCATCTAAGAGGAGGGAACCCCAATGAAAGTGCCTTCATAACCTTGTGCTGTAGGCAAACCTGTAGGGCATTTTTATTAACTAGTTATTGATGTGGGAGAGTTCATACCATTGTGAGTGGTTCCATTCCTGGATTGGTTGTTCTGGGTTCTATATGAAAGCAGGCTAAGAAGGCCATGTTGAGCAAGCCAGTACTCCTCTATGGTCTCTGTATCAGCTCCTGCCTCCAGGATCCTGTCCTGTTTGAGTTCCTGCTCTGACTTCTTCTCAGTGACAGAGTGTTACCTGGAAGTGTAAGCCTTTCCTCACCAAATTGCTTTGGTCATGGTGTTTCATTGCAGCAAAAGAAACACTAAGACAATCAAGCATTACAATATATGAGACAATGGGGGCCGTTCTCATTCAAACCACCACATTCCATTCACTTGTCCCAAAGGCTCATGGTCATATCATAATGCAAAATGCATTTGGTCCAACTTCAAAAGTCCCCATAATTTTTCAGTCTAAACACTGCTTAAAAGTCCAAAGTCTCAGCCAGGCGGTGGCGGCACATGCCTTCAATCCCAGTACTTGGAAGATAGGGCAGGCAGATCTCTGTGAGTTTGAGACCAGCTTGGTCTACAAAGCTACACAGAGAAACTCTGTCTTGAAAAAAAGTCCAAAGCCTTTTCTGAGGCTCAAGGCAATCTCTTAACTATAGACTAAAGGCATATTAGATAGAATATAATATAGAATATAAATTACCATCCTAAAAGGAATTGGGGCATAGTAATGAAATATTGTACCAAAGCAAGACCAATACCCAGCAGGGCAAACTCCAAATCCTGTATCTAAGTGCTTAGATGGCTACATGTAGAAGAATCCAAATGGATGTATATTATCACTCTGCACAAAACTCAACTTCAAATGGATCATTGACCTCAACATAAAACAAGATACACTGAACCTGATGGAAGACAAAGTGGGGAATAGCCTTGAACAGAACACCAGTAATGTAGGCACTATGATCAACAATTAATAAATGGGACCTCATGAAACTGAAAAGCTTCTGCAAAAGGACACCATAATTCAGACAAAGTGACAGCCTATAGTTGGGAAAAGATTTTACCAGCCACATATCTGATAGAGGGTTAATATCCAAAACATATAAAGAACTCAAGAAAATAAATAACCTAATTAAAAATGGGGAACAGGGGCTAGAGAGATGGCTCAGAGATTAAGAGCACTGACTGCTCTTCCAGAGGTCCTGAGTTCAATTCCCAGCACCCACATGGTGGCTCACAACTATCTGTAATAAGATCTGGTGCCCTCTTCTGGTGTACAGGCAGAACACTGTATACATAATAAACAAATCTTTAAAAAAAAGAAACTAGGAAAAAATGGGGAATAGATCTAAAAATTGGGAACAGATCTAAACAGAGGATTCTCAATACAAGAAATTCAAGTGGCTGAGAAACACTTAGAGAAATGTTCAACATCCTTAGCCACTAGCAAAACTACTTTGAGACTTCATCTTACACCCATCAGAATGGCTAAGATTAATAACACAAGTGACAGCTCATGCTGCTGAGAATGTGGAGTAGGGTAATATGTTGGGAGCCATGGCAAAAGTAACCCTGGACCTGTTAGGGACTTGGACAAAAAAGACTGCCAGCATTTTAAGAATAACCCATATGTTAAAAGAATAGCTGCCTTCATTCTCCCCTCCCCAAATAGCATTTGGGCCCCCAGAAGCAGCTTGTAGAAAGAAACATTTCATGGTCAGGTTACCTAGCAACCCTTCACCCAATGCATTCTCTAATCCAACTAACCTTCAGCCCTATCTAGACACCTGCACTCTCCAACCTTGCCAAGAATCCTGCACCCCCCGCTTGCCTTCAAGGACTCACGTACATAGGACTCAATGTACTCAGGTACATTCCGCAGTCTAGTTATCAGGCAAATGGCCTCAGACGGCCTTTCCCTGCCTGCCAAACCCGCTTGGCAACCCTATAAAAGGCTTCTGTGAAAAATAAAAACTTGCAGCTTGATCAAAAACCTGTCTTGCTGTGTCTTCCTTTTGTCTCTGACCCTATCGTCCTAGGTTCTTTGGTGACTGCAGCACATCGGGGAATGAGCTCTTGTGGTGTCCCGCTGGCTGAGGCATTTCTGGCGCCCAACATGGAGCCTTCATAGAGGGGTCTAAATATTCCTCTAGTTCCCAGGAATCCCTAGCACCAAGGGCTTATCCACTGCTGGTTGGAGTGTAAACTTGTACAGCCACTATGAAAATCAGTGTAGCAATTCCTCAGGAAGATGGGAATCAATCTACCTCAAGATTCAGCTATACCACTCTTGGAGATATATACCCCAAGATGCTTCATCCTACCACAAGGACACTTGCTCAACCATGTTCATGGCTGCTCTCTTCATAATAGCCAGAAATTGGAAACAACATAGATATTCCTTAACAGAAGAATGAATAAAGAAAATGTGTATTCACACAATGGAGCATTACTCAGCCTTGGTCAGAAAAGCTACAGTGAAAGGCAATGAATGGAATTGAATTCAGAGTTAAACCCCAACCTTGCCTTTCACATTCTTCCCCAAGATCTCACATTAAAAATTAAATAACTTTAAAAGTCCCATAGTCTTTACAAATTCAAACACATTAAAAGTTCAGTCCCAGACAGGCATGGTGGTGTACACTTTTATTCCCAGCACTCAGGAGATAGAGGCAGGAGGATCTTTGTGAGTTTGAGACAAGCTTCGTCTACAGAGCTGGTTCCAGGACAAGCAGGGCTGTTACACAGAGAAACCCTGTCTCAAAAAACAACAAAAAAGTTCAGTCCCTTTAAAATATTGAACCTCTTTAAAAATTCAAAATCTCTCAAATATGGGCTTTTATAAAAAAAAATCACAATTAAGTTAAATACTTTCTTATTTCCACTGAAAGAAGCCAGGGCACAATCACAGTCAGATCAAAAGAAAACCAAGAGTGTAAATAATAGGTTGTCTAAAGTCTGAAATTCACTCACAATATTTAGAGTGCCTCCAAAGGGCTTGGGGTCACTTCTCCCAGCTCTGCCCTCTGCATCACACACAGCTTGTCTCCTAATCTCTGGCTGGCTCCACTCCACCACTGCTGTTGTTTCTGGTTGTCGTTCCATGGTATTGATACTTCCAGAATACTGGGGTCTTTTTCTGCAACTGGGCTGCACTTTCACCAATAGCCTCTCATAGGCTCTCTCCATGGTGCCAAGTCTCAACTTCTCTACATGACCCCTTCAGTCCTGGGCCTTCACTATACATTTGCTTCCCTCAAAGCTTCTAGACATTCTCTTGTTTCTGCTTAATTTAAAAACTATTTTAGGCTGGGTGGTGGTGGCCCACACCTTTAATCCCAGCACTTGGGAGGCTGAGGCAGGTGGATCTCTCTGAGTTTGAGGCCTGCCTGGTCTACAAAGCAAGTTCCAGGACAGCCAGGGTTACACAAAGAAACCCTATCTCAACAAACCAAACCAAACAAAAAACCATTTTAGACTTATTCATAATTCTATGATTAGTATTGAATTAAATTTAAATTTTTATTTATTTCTTATTGTTTTCTTTTTCTTTATTTTCCTTTTCTTTTCTTTTTCCTTTTGAGACAGGTCTCTATGTAGTCTTGGCTGTCCTGGAGATGGCTATGCAGACCAAGATAGACTTGATTGGCCTGCCTCTACCTCCTAGTGATGGGATTAAAGGTGTGTCTCACACACCTGGCCTTAATTTTTTATTTTTGATATGATGTTAACATTGGTCCTAAGTTAGTTTTTTCTATAATTTATCAAGGGTTTCTATCACAAGTTTATTTTAATTAGAAAATTTTTTCTTTCCCCAATGAAATGGCTTGATCTTTTGTTAAAGTAGGTTAACCAGCTATATGTGAATCTCTTCTGAATTCTTTGTTCTGTTCCTTTGATACCAGAACCCAGCTTCTTCCAGCTTCTTTGGCCTTTTCAGCATGGATTGAAGACCAGCAGCTCTCCAGGAGTCCTCTAGATCTTCAGTGCCAGACTGGAACTGCTGAGACTGCCAGCCTGGTGTTCAAGCAGCAACCAAACCTCTCCAGTGTGCAGATGGCCACTGGATTACCCAGACCTTCGATGAGAACCAGTCTAATAAACCCACTCTTCAATACATATTCATTATGATGCTTTTGTTTCTATGGCAAAGCCTGATATCCAGTCAAGGTTTTTAAATGCCTTCCTTCCTTACTGTGGGGAGCAGAGGAAGTAATGAGTTAATATGTAAAGGAATAGATGAGGTCTTGAGTCAATGTGCATTGTTTGCCACAGTCACAATCATGTCAAGGACCCCAATCCCTCAAACCCACAGGAGTGGCTAAGTCTCCTCCCTGCCCCTCCCCAGCTCCCGGGAGTCAGGCCCAGAGTGACAGCAAAGCCTTCCTTTGGTCCAAGTGGGAATGATGGCAGTGTGTGCAAAAACAAAAGCGCTGAGGTTCCTGGTTTTTCACTTTGTTGATGCTGCTTCATCAGAGCAAGCACAGACCACCACCCTCATGCCAGCTTTCTGTACCTGTGTCTGTATGTCTGTCCCTTCTTCATTCCTGAGTCAGGGTTTCAGGACCAAGATCAGAAGGTCTACTGCATTAATTCATTAATTTTTACCTTTAACTTTATTTCTTAAGTTCATTTCCTTTTATTTACTGTTCTAGCCTCTTGAATTCAGTTGATGTATTTGTTTATTCTTTCACTTTACTAAGGATTTAAGGCATAAAATTTCCTCTACTGCTTTAGATGCATTACACAAATTCTCTAATTATTATTTTTTCCGTTTTATGTGTTTGGTGTTTTATTTTTACAAAATGATAATTTCACATGTCAATCCCTTGTCCCTCTCCCACCCTCCCCCCAGCCTCCCACCAGCCCCATCCCCCTCCTCCCTCTGCTCCCAATAGAGGGTAGGGCCCTCAACAGAGGCTCCCCAAATTCCAAAACATCATCCTGGGCCAGGCCTGGGCCCTCCCCCATGTGACCAGGCCAAGAGAGCATCCTTTCACTTGGGATAGGCTCTCAAAGTCCCTTCTTACACCAGGGAAAAATACTGATCCACTACCAGAGGCCCTATAGGCTACTGAGGCCTCCTCGTTGACATCCACTTTCAGGGGTCTGCATCAGTCCCATGATGGCCTCCCAGACAGCAGACTGGGGGCCATGTACCCCCCCTTGTTCAGGTCAGCTGTTTCTGTGGGATTCACCAGCCTGGTACTGACCCCCTTGATCTTCACTTCTCCCTCTCTGCAACTGGGTTCCAGAGCTCAGTTCAGTGTATAGCTGTGGGTGTCTGCCTCTGCTTCCGTCTGCCACTGATGAGGGCTCTAGGATGACATATAAAGTAGTCATCAGTCTCATTAAAGGGGAAGGGCATTTAGGGTATCCTCTCCACCATTACCTAGATTGTCAGTTGGTGTCATCCTTGTAGATCTCTGGAAATCTCCCTAGTGCCAGATCTCTCCTCAGACCTATAATGGCTCCCTCTGTTATGATATCTTTCATCCTGCTCTCCTCTATTCTTCCCCCAACTAAAACTTTCTGCTTCTCCATTTCCTCCTCTCCTCTCCTCTTCTCCTCCTCACATTCTGGCAGCTCCCTCTCTCCTACCCTCATGCTCTGAATTAGCTTAGGAGGTACTGGCCCTTCCCATTCTCCAGGGACCAAGCATTTTTCTCTTGGAGTCCTTCTTGATTCCTAGTTCCTTTGGTGAAGAGGACTGTAGGCTGGTAACCCTTTGTTCTATGTCTAAAATTCATATATGAGTGAGTACATACCATATTTGTCTTTTTGTGACTGGGTTACCTCACTCAGGATGGTTTCTTCTAGTTTCATCCATTTGCCTGCGAATTTCAAGATTCCATTGCTTTTTTCTGCTGAGTAGTACACCATTGTGTAAATGTACTACATTTTCTCTATCCATTCTTCAGTTGAGGGGCATCTAGGTTGCTACCAAATTTTGGCTATTACAAACAATGCTGCTATGAACATGGTTGAACATATGTCCTTGTTGTATGAATATGCATTATTTGGGTATATGTCCAAGAGAGGAATTGCTGAGGTAGACTGATTCCCATTTTCCTGAGCAACCGCCATACTGATTTACAAAGTGGTCTTACAAGTTTGCACTCCCACCAGCAATAAAGGAGTGTCCCTTTTTCTCCACATCCTTTCCAGCATAAAATGTCATTGGTGTTTTTTATTTTAGCCATTCTGGCCAATGTAAGATGGTATCTCAGAGTTGTTTTGAGTTGCATTTCTCTGATGGCTAAGGATTTTGAGCACTTTCTTAAATGTCTTTCAGCCATTTTAGATTCCTTTGTTGAGAATTCTCTAGTTCTGTGCCCCACTTTTTAATTTCATTGATTGGTGTTTTGGTGGTTAGCTTCTTGAGTTTATTGTATATTTTGGAAATCAGCCCTCTGTCAGATGTGGGGTTGGTGAAGATCTTTTCCCATTCTGTGGGCTGTGTTTTTGTCTTACTGTGTCCTTTGCCTTACAGAAGCTTCTGAGTTTCAGGAGGTCCCATTTATTAATGGTAGATCTCAATGTCTGTGCTACTGGTGTTATGTTCAGGAAACAGTCTCCTGTACCAATACGTTAAAGGGTACCTCCCATTTTCTCTTCTAGACGGTTCAGTGTGGCTGGATTTATGTTGAGATCTTTGATCCATTTGGACTTAAGTTTTGTGCATGGTGACAGATATGGATCTATCTGCAGTCCTCTGCATGTCCAAATCCAGTTGTGCCAGCACCATTTGTTGAATATGTTTTCTTTTTTCCATTGTATAGATTTAGCTTCTTTGTCAAAAATTAGGTGTTCATACATGTGTGGTTTAATATCAGGGTTTTCAGTTCGATTCCATTGGTCTATCTGTCTATTTTTGTGCCAATACCAAGCTGTTGTCAGGACTATGGCTCTATAATAGAGCTTGAAGTCAGGGATGATGATGCCTCTGGAAATTCCTTTATTTTACAGGGTTGTTTTGGCTATCCTGGGTTTTTTCTTTTTCCATATAAAGTTGAGTATTGTTCCTTCAAGGTCTGTGAAGAATTGTGTTGGGATTTTGATGGGGATTGCATTGAATCTATAGATTGCTTTTGGCAAGATTGCCATTTTTACTATGTTGATTCTACCTATCCATGAGCATGGGAGATCTTTCCATTTTCTGGTATCTAATTTCTTTCTTTAAAGACTCAAAGTTCTTACTGTACAGGCCTTTCACTTTTTTGGTTAGCGTTACCCCAAAATATTTTATGTTGCTTGTGGATATTGTGAAGGGTGATGTTTCTCTGATTTCTTTCTCATTGCATTTATCATCTGTATATAGTACAGCTACTAATTTTTTGAGTTAATTTTGTATCCTGCTACTTTGCTGAAGGTGTTTATCAGCTGTAGGAGTTCCGTGGTAGAGTTTTTCGGGTCACTTATGTAGACTATCATATCATCTGCAAATAGTGAAAGTTTGACTTCTTCCTTTGCAATTTGTATCCCCTGGATCTCCTTTTATTGTCTTATTGCTCTAGCGAGGACTTCAAGTACAATAATGAAGAGATATGGAGAGAGTGCACAGCCTTGTCTTGTTCCTGATTTTAGAAGAATTGCTTTGAGTTTCTCTCCATTTAGTTTGATGTTGGCTGTTGGTTTGGTGTATATTGCTTATATCATATTTAGATATGTTCCTGTTATTCCTGTTCTCTCCAAGATCTTTATCATGAAGGGATGTTGGATTTTGTCAAAGAATTTTTCAGCATCTAGTGAGATGATCATGTGGTTTTTCTCTTTCAGTTTGTTTATATGGTGGGTTACATTGATGGATTTTTGTATGTTGAACCATCCTTGCATCCCTGGGATTAAGCCTACTTGATCATAGTGGATGAGTTTTCTGATGTGTTCTTGGATTCGATTCACCAATGTTTTGTTGAGTACTTTCGCATCAATGTTCATGAGGGATGTTGGTCTGTAGTTCTCTTTTTTAGTTGTATCTTTGTGTGGTTTGGGTATCAAAGTGATTGTAGCCTTGTGAAAAGAGTTTGGCAATGTCCCTTCTGCTTCTATTGTGTAGAACAATTTGAAGAGTACTGATATTAGCTCTTTTTTGAATTTCTGGTAGAATTTTGCAGTGAAGCCATCTGGCCCTGGGCTTTTTTTGGTTGGAAGGCTTTTGATGACTGCTTCTATTTCATTAGGGATTATAGGTTTATTTCAAGCTTATCTTTCCTTGGTTTAATTTTGGTAAGTGATATCCATCCAGAAAATTGTACATTTCCTTTAGATTTTTCAAATTTCATGGAGTAAAGTTTTCAAAGTATTACCTGATGATTCTCTGGATTTCCTCAGTGTCTGTTGTTACATTTCCCTTTTTGGTTTCTGATTTTGGTAATTAGCATGCTCTCTCTCTGCCTTTTGGTTAGTTTGGATAGAGGTTTGTCTATCTTGTTAACCTTCTCAAAGAACCAACTCTTTGTTTCATTGATTCTTTGTAATGTTTTCCGAGTTTCTACTTTATGAATTTCAGCCCTCAGTTTAATTACGTCCTGGTGTCTACTCCTCAGGGGTAATTTTCCCTCTTTTTGCTCTAAAGCTTTCAGGTGTTCTGTCAATTCTCTAGTGTGAGTTTTCTCCAGTTTCTTCAGGTGAGCACTTAGTGCTGGAGTTGAGGTGTGTTACTTTTATACAGCAGAAGGATGGATTGTGTCATCGTATCCATTCTGTTAGCCTGTATCTTTTTATAGGCAGGTTAAGACCATTGACATTGAGGGATATTAAAGTCCATTTTTTGTTGGTCCTTCTTTGTTTTGGATTTATTGTTAGTGGTGTCATTGTGTGTGGATTTTGCCCTCCTGTTTCTTTTCCTCTTTGGTAAAGTTGGATTATCTATTACCTATGTTTTTGTGAGTGTAGTTGTCTCTGTTGGGTTGGAGTTTTCCCTCTAGGACTTTCTGTAGTGCTGGATTTGTGGATATGTATTGTTTAAATCTGATTTTGTCATGCAATATCTTGTTTTCTCCATCTATAGTGATTGAAAGCTATGTTGGGTACAGTGGTCTAGGTTGGCATCCATGTTCCCTTAGTGTTTGTAGGATATCTATCCAGGACCTTCTGGCTTTCAAAGTTTCCATTGAGAAGTCGGGTAATTCTGATAGGTCTGCCTTTATATATTCCTTGACCTTTTTCCTTTGCTGCTCTTAATATTTTCTCTTTATTCTGTATGTTTGGTGTTTTGATTTTTATGTGGCAAGGGGAGTTCTTTTTGTGGTCCAGTCTATTTGGTGTTCTGTAAGCTTCTTGTACTTTCATAGGCATATCCTTTTGTAGGTTGGGGAAGTTTTCTTCTATGATTCTGTTGAATATGTTTTCTGTATCTTTGAGCTGTATGTATTTCTTCACCCTCTTCTATACCTATTATTCTTAGATTCGGCCTTTTCACGGTGTCCCATATTTCCTGGATATTTTGTGTTAGAGATTTGTTGGACTTGAGATTTTCTTTGGTCAATGACTGTATATCCTCTAGTGAGTCTTCAACAACTGAGATTCTCTCTTCCATCTCTTGTATTCTATTGGTTATACTCACATCCTTAGATCCTGATCATTTATCCAGCCTTTCTATTTCCTGCATCCCCTTATTCTGTGTTTTCTTTATTGTTTCTTTTTCAGCTTTCATGCCTTGCACTGTTTCCAGTGCTTCCTTCACTTGTTGGGTTGTTTTTTCTTTAGATTCTTTAAGAGAATTACTTATTTATTGAATTTTTTGTTTCTTTTTTTCTTCTATTTCTTTAAGAGATTTTCTTGTTTCCTCTTTAAAGGTCTCGAACATCTTCATGAAGTAGAATTTTAGGTCTGTATCATCTTCTTTCTCTAATTATTATTTTTTTAAAGATTTTTTATTTATTATGTACACAAATTTCTGCCTGTATATATGCCTGCACACCAGTAGATGGCACCAGATCTCAGTATGGATGGTTATGAGCCACCATGTGGTTGCTGGGAATTGAACTCTGAACTTCTGGAGAGCAGACAGTGCTCTTTAACCACTGAGCCATCTCTCCAGTCCCTCTAATTTTTTAATTATTTATTTTGGTTGTTTAGCTCTTGTTATCTTGGAGTTACTTTAAAAGAGTATTTCCTAGAGGGGAGAGTTGTTTAAAAATGTTATTTCTATGCCGGGCATTGGTGGCACACACCTTTGATCCCAGTACTTGGGAGGCAGAGGCAGGCAGATCTCTTTGAGTTTGAGGTCAGCCTGGTCTACAGAGCGAGTGCCAGGATAGGCTCCAAAACTATACAGATAAACCCCGTTCTGTCAATCCCTCTGAATGAGAATTAAGACCATTGCCCAAATTTTTGATCAAGTTAAGCAAGTTTTAGTTTCTGTCAGACAGGGATATCTTCCTAAAGCACGCTTTGAGAGAATTGAACAGAGGAGAAAGTGGGGCCTATATAGCCCCAAAAACTGTTAGGCTAAGGTGTTTACAAGGGGTTTTTATTACATAGGAACTTGACAGAACTTATCAGGGTGGAAGTCAGGGTATGGTCAGATTATAGGGTGTGGAAATCGGAAAACAGTAAATAGTAATGGACTTATTTTGACCTTGTAATAAAATGGCTTTTAATATTAAGATGGAGTCACCTTGGTCCATCGGTTCTTCTTCTTGGCTTTTAAAATCTCTATTGTGTGTATATATAACATTTTCTTTATTTGTCGATGGGCATTTGGGTTGATTCCACACTTTGCTAATTTGAGTACATGTCCAAGCATCTATATGGTATGTTGCTTTAGTCCTTCAGGTACACACACTCAGGAATGGTACAAATGTATCTTATGGGAGTTCCACTTATTGTATGTTGAAGAACCTTCACACTGCACTCCCAGTGGCAGGACTGATCATTATTATAGATTGAAGTGTCTGTGTGTTTAGAACCTTTTTAAAGCTTTTGTCAGGTTTTACATGGAAATTCTTGCCCCACATTGGGTGTCAAAATGTAAATGGAGTCCTTAATTGGTCTATGTAATAAAACACCCGAGTCAGATACACAGAAAAAATCTGAGAGATCATAGAGAAGGAGCAAGCCATGGCCACATCTTACCTCATTAGCATCTCAGCAGACAAGAGAGTGAGCTCCTGTTTCTCCCTGCTTATATCCTGTTACCACCCAGCTACCTCACTTCCTGTCTGTACAGACCTCCAGACCTCTATGGTTAGTTAGTGGCAAGCTCCATTCTCTGACCTTCAGACAGGCTTTATTTGTACAATCAAGATATCACTAGCATTTTCGTCCCTAGCATCGTATGAGGGTTCTCTTTCCCCATGCCTTCCTGGCATTTGACTATTCTTTTCTTCTTATTTGCAGCCATTCTTACTGGTATGATGTAGGGCCTCAATGTTGTTTAATTTCTATTTCCTCGATGGTTATAGATGTTGAGGATTTTTCATGTTTATTGGCCATTTGTACATTATCTTCTGAGACTCTAACTACCTGTGTGTTGAGTTCTTTCATCTTCCCTCCAGTTAATCAACCTCTTATGTTTACAGTGTTTCTTTTTGCTTTATTTCTGTTTTGTTAGCTGTTTCTTTTCTTATTACCATTGCATTTTAGTTAGCTCCATCAAACCTAAAGCAACTTGTAATTTTATCTTTATATTTGTGATCATATTTGTCTTTTTGTTATATTCCTTTGTTTAGGTTAATTGACATCATTTCCCCCTATTTTTCTAAAGTTTTAGAAGTTCTGATTCAAGCTGGGTTTCTTTCTGTCTGTGTATATGTGTGTATACAAGTATTCATGCACATGTCTGCATGTATGTGTGTAGAGTATAGTAGCCAGTGCCAGGTGCATTCCTTAATTGCTATCCACTTTAAATTTTTTTCTTTTATTTTTACTTTTATTCATTCTTTGAAAATTTCATCACATTTATCCCTTACTTCCAACCCCTACTCTTCCTAGGACTCCTCATCATATCATCTTCCTAACCTCATACCCTTCTTTTATAGTTTTAATTAATTATTTTAGACAATATATTTTGAACATTTTCCTCCTCCGCCAGCTCTTCTCCACCTTGCTACCAACCTAACTTTATGTTCTTTCTATCTCTTTATTATCTCAGAAAATCTCAAACCCCAAACAAAAAAGACCAATAAGATAAAAAAGGCCCAAACGAAACTAAACAAAAAGTCTCACTCCCCCGCAAGAAAAAAAAAAAAAAACAGGGAGTTAATTTTGTGTTCTCCAACTACTCATAGACATGGGCCTACCCTGGAGTGTGATTGGCATACCCAGTGACACTCCACTGGAGAAAACAAATTTCCCCTTTGCCAATCACTATCAACTGCAGACAGCTTCTTGGTAGGGGTGGGACCCTGTGTCCACTTCCTCCTCTCAGTGCTGGGACCCAGTCTGGCTCGAGCTTGTGAGATCCTATGTGTGCTGCCATCGTCTTTGTGAGTTCGTGTGTGCATCAGTCCTGCTGGAAGACACTGTTTTCTAGAAGTTGTTTCACTATCTTTCTGCCTCCTCTTCTACATAGACTCCTGAGCCTTGAGGAAAGGTTCAATGAAGACATCTCAGTTAGGACCCAGTGTTCCAAAGTTTTAAGAACTTTATTTTTATTTGTGTATGTGGTTAACAATACCTCAAAGTCTTGATTACTGTGGTCTTCTATTTAGGTATTGAACACATGCAGCAAGCACTGTTAACTGCTGAGTCATCTCTCCTGCCTTGATGGTAAATACTGAACCCGGGGTCTACACACATGCTTTTTCAATGAGCTACAATTCCCAGCCCATTATAAAATAGGCCTTCTCTAATTCTTCTTTGTAAGTTGGTTCACTGCCATCCTCTACTTAACTCATTTTAGTCTATCACCACTCTGAATTATGTTTACTTACTCCCTTACTAGAATATAAGCTACATAAAGGCAAGGGCCCTTTCTGGGTTGGTCACTCTCAAACATCCTCACTTGGCCTTAGCCCTGGGAATTTGTAGGTTTGGGAGGAAAACGTTGATTGAATGGATAAATAAGGTAACACAACTCTGATCCAGGACAGTGGACCTGGGCAGGAGAGAAATTGGAAATTTTTAAGACTCTGTTGATCCATCTTCTCTCCAATCAGAAAGTGAACATAGTCCCCAGCTGTTGAACATCTTCCATTTCTGATTGTCTCTGTTCCCCGTGTGGGACTAACATACCTTCCCTCTTCTTATGCTGTCTTGAATGAATCTTTGTTCCTGTTAAGAGTTTTATCTATCGGAAGGCAAAGGTCATCGTTACTCATCTCTTTCCCACAATAAACACCAGCATGATGCTCTTGCTATACAACAGAATGGAGATGTTTTGAATGAGGGGATGGTGTGAAGACTTTGTAGGTATAGGGTAGAGGTAAGGGATCTTCATGAATTGGATTCCTGGATATTTCTTTCCTAGTCAGCTTTTTGGAAAGGGTCCCAACCTGCTTTACAGTCTTCCAGTCTCACTGCAAAGATTCTTTGCCCAGATGAACACTATGAGCATTCCATGCCTTACTTTCTGAGGTAGACAAAAAGATACAGATGACTCAATCTTTTTCCATAATTAACCATATCAAGTAAGATCTTTAATCATACAAGGTGTTGCCTGGCACCTGCTAGTTAGGTTCACAGAAATGACTTTGCCTTTCTGAACTTTTCTCTCCAGGGAAGCAAGTTAGCAGTGCTTGAGGTAGTCGTCTGAGGAGGCCCTTGAGTTCCAGCCACTATCTGCCCAGTCAGGGCTCCTTCTCCTCCCCACTTCTCTGAGGACATAGGTCTACTGGGGAGGGAAAGAAGGGCGTTTAAGCAGAGGCTCTTGGGGCCTCATTAGCAGTTGCTACCTAAACATTCCCAGAAGTTGCAAATGTGGAAATCTCCATGGGCAGATTTCCTTCAGCTCAATTAAGAGCAGTCTAAGTTTTGCTTTGATGCTAAATGAGTCTCAGTAGATTAGTTATGGAGATGCCTACAGCAACTCCCTTAAGTGACATACCCAAAGGGTTAGGAGCTGCTGGGTTTTATTAAACAAACGAGTGAAGGGGCAATGCCAGCAGGTAATGTTCCAAACATCCCTAGACAACCCAGCCACTCCAGCCCCAGCTCGTGCTGTATAACTCCAGAGCTATCTATTGCCATGCCAATGACCACAGGATTGATTTCCAGTAGTGGCAGATGCTAGGATGGTAATGAAACATTGCTTTGTTCTCAAGAAAATTGTTCTAAAGAGTGATGGTTACTGCAGTGTGTGCTCTGTGTACACAATCTGAGAGGCATGCTGCAGAGGTGAGTAAGGGAGTCATGACAAACCCTAAATAGCAGTTGGGGGCTGCCAAGATGGCCCAGCCAGTAAAGGAGCCTGCTGTCAAACTTTACCATCTGAGTTGATCCCCAGAATCCACATGGAAGGAGAGCTATTCTCTGACCTCCACACCCATACCACTCTGCACACATCCTCCCACGCCACACACAAAACACCCAAATAAGTCAGTGTGAAATAGTTTAAGTGGTGATTATGCACTAATTCCTGAAGTAGTTGAGATTTGCAACAACACCAATTTTTTCCTTTCATACCCATTATCTGTCCGCAAAATTAAAATTCAGATAGGCTACAAGAGATAAACTTTAAAACAATAAAACATGGGATGATTTACCAATGCCCCAAGGTAGAG
Organism: Cricetulus griseus; assembly: GCF_003668045.3. Taxonomy (NCBI): domain Eukaryota; kingdom Metazoa; phylum Chordata; class Mammalia; order Rodentia; family Cricetidae; genus Cricetulus; species Cricetulus griseus. Next base: position 394,753,853 of record NC_048595.1, read on the forward strand.
AAACAAATTGTAAAGCTCATATAAGAGAAGATTTTTAAAAACTGACAACACAGAATAAGAAACTTACCAATGACAGAAAATACCATAAACAGGATCCAGTGATCACAAGAACAAGGAGAAAACATCCCTGTCATGCCTGACAGTAAAGAACTAATGTGTAGATCCCCCCCAATACCAAAGCAAAGGTGAACCTACTACTTGTTGCAGAGAGAAAGGGGGAGAGAGAGGGAGGAAGTGAGGGAGGAGGGAGGAGAGAGGAAGAAGACTGTGGGGAATCTTTGAGGGTGTCTCAGTAAGAAGATGGGAAAAGAGTGTTTTGTACATAGGGCTTGTGCTAAGTGGGAATATAATAAAGACAGTCTATGATTGGATATATGAACTGTCATTTATGAGGTTGGGAATACCATGGAGCGAAAAACTAATGAACAAAACAGCAACAAGCCCTCATGTTAGCTGGGAGAGAGGGCCATTTGGTCATTTTTGTGAATTGTCCAGTGTTCCTGACTGCCTGTGCTCAAGGAGTATCTGTAATATAGATTTGAAATGATCCAAACATTTAGCCTGTTAACATGATGGTTTTGGCAGGGGATGTCCTCTTTCCCTTCAAAAATGTGGTATCAGATCCCACATTCTAAAACTAAGAATGATTTTCCCATTCTCTAAGTGATAGGACATCAAATGTTATCAGAACACTCACACATGAGTTAAGTGTCCTCCACTACTAGACTTCAGAACTCAAATTTGACCATTGCTTTAAAGTGGGAAATTACCAATACAGAGCCAAGTAGAAATATAAGGGTATTTAATAGGGAAAAGCCTTACTTACAGAGCGACCTAGCCAGCCAGTGCGGCAGCAGTCTGTACAAAAGGGGAAAACGAAAGTGAAAAGCAGCCCTGAACCTCTCAATCTACATCACCCTGACCACACCCTCGAAGGCTTGGTCAGGCAGACCTGTAGCCAGCCCCTAAGCAGGCATGGCTACAGGTTCCCCTACAATGCTTGAGAAGTGAGTGCTGTGGGATATTTCATCACACTGTGTGAAGGTGTGTTTCTGTCCTTCCTTGCCTGCCTAAGGTACCTTCTGATTGGTCTAATAAAGAGATGAACAGCCAATAGCTAGACAGAAGAGGATAGGTGGGATTTGCAGGCAGAAATAAAAACTCTGAGAAGGAATTTGAGGTGGGGGATTTGCCAGCAAGACTGTATGGAAGTCAGATGTACAGTATTGAGAAGAGATAATGAGTCAAATGGCAGAACATAGGTTAATAGAAACAAGTTCATTTTAGTTTGGGTTTGTTGTTGTTGTTTTTTTTTTTTTTTGGTTTTTTGAGGCAGGCTTTCTCTGTGTAGCTTTGAAGACTATCCTGGCACTCAGTCTGTAGACCATGCTGGCCTCAAACTCTCAGAGATTCCCCCCTGCCTCTGCCTCCCAAATGCTGGGATTAAAGGTGGGCACCACCAACACCCAGCTGAGTTAATTTAAGTTTTAAGAGCTAGTTGGAAATAAGCCTAAACCAAGGCCAAGCTTTCAGAAGTGATGAAAAGTCTCCATGTCATTATTCAGGAGCTGGCAATACAAAGAAACCTGTTACACATGAGGATGTGGCCAGCACCTTCTTCAGAAACTGAGAACACAGGGTACAACAGCACCACACTCTGTCAATGCCTGGGAGTTTTATCATTTTGCTGGTAACACCAGTACCATTCTCCAGTATCAAAGGACCTCACATGCTGCCATGAATCTCAGTCGGGTAGCTTCTCCTGCCACAGTAGCTTCTCCAAGAGTCACATGTATAAAGTCTACCTCAATATTTTCACAGGAGCTTGATTCTATCCTAATTGAGTGATAGGACTAATAATTTTGCAACTCTCCTGTTCTGTGTTTAATGGACCTTGTCTATGGAGCAGATTCCCTGTGAAATTTGTTCACATTATTCTCCGTCTTTTAAGGTCTGTTACCTTACAGGAGATGAGGGAATCTTTTTATGGAAACTCATGAAATGACACACTGACATCTCCTAATTTCTACTGTGCATATAGTGCTCATGTTGTTGTATTGTTCCGTTACAATAACACATCAATCTTGTCTAAAGTTGGTGTTTTCTAAAACTGGCTAGATAAGCAATAGTCACAAGCACACCCCAACAAATAACCATCAATTTTCTTTCCCATCAAATGTGTAGAGTTCCTATGAGCAAATGGCCTGGTAAAGAATCAGAGAAGGGTGTGAATAACAATTGTATGATCCGATTTATGTCACTATAATGTAACAAATATTCAATAAAGCTTGGTGATTCTAAAGAAGAGGTTCATCCAGCCGACAGTCCTGAGGCTAAGGGGTGGCTGCAATGCTTGCTTGACTCAACCATGTTACTGAGGACGCTAAAGCAGTAAAACTCTGTCTGATGGGATTTCAATTATCCTGGCCTTTTGAAGGCAACTTGACTTGTCTATATTCTTCAGCCAGAGATTTCTAAACTTGTTCCCAAAGAACTACATGTGTAAGCAAATAGGGATGAAGGATGCCCACTACAGTATGCTTTCAATAATAAAAACCAAAACCCTTAAAAACTATCAAAGACAATAACTAAACCCTAGAATATGGGGCAGTGGCTTACTTAACTTTGTTGTTAATTGTAAAAATGTTTAACAGTCAAATTGTGTATCTATGTAAGATTACATTAGAAACTACTTATGCTATTTCATAAGGAAAATGGCATTTATAATTGCACATAATTGTTATTCCAAGTGTTTTGTTTGCTTTATTGAGTGTTTTTTGTTTTGTTTAGAACACTTGAAGGAAAAATATTTATAAAACACTCCTAAATACGAATGGTTTATTACATAGTGCAAATTCAGGGAACTCTTTCCTTGCCATTTCAGTATTTCCATTCTCTCCTTAATAAATATGGAATTCTTTCAAAATCTTGGGGGGGGTACTTCATCATAGTGAAGCTTCTGGTTTGGTTTTCAGTTGGCGGTTTAGCTTGAGGTGTGGACTACATCGTCTACATTGGAGTAGCACTCAGGGTTTAACATGTACCTATGTCACCTGACCAAAATCCAAGGTTTTTCTTTCCTAAAACTTATTACATGCATTGTACCTTTACATACCAAATTAAGCACAAAAAGGCATAGGATTGCAGAAATAATTACAGTTGTGGTAATTAAGAAGTGAAGGATCTAAGAACTTCAGTTTTGGAAAAGAGGAATTTTAGCAAGAACTTGAAATCAAAGTTTGTCTAGGCAGAGAAAGAAGCAGAGAGTGGATAGGCAATCCAAGAAAGCATTTTCTGGGGATTTGAAACCTAGTTAGTTCTGGCCCACCAGTCCACAGTAAGGAGGCCTCTGACCTTCCCAGAGTGAGAATAAGAGTAGGAGAGACCAGAGTAGCACCTGCTTTTTCCTGCTCTGGCGAACCTTCCACTGCCCAACCAGGGAGACATGAGCCAAGAGCAGACGTGGCTGTGTGTGGGGCGGGGAGGGGCTGTTTCGGGGTCCCTTACTTTTTACAGACATCATTTTGTTTGCTTGGTGTGGATTGGGGGCAGCTCCTCTTTCCTTGTGTGGGTGCTAGCACAGCCCCTAGAAAGACAATGGGACTCCAGCAGGAACAGGCCCAGAACAAACCAAACCCCTGGAGGTGAGAGAACCACAGATGTTGAAGAATTGAGTTGGCACAGAGGTCAAAGGAGGTCAGCCTGAGGGTGGGCCGCGTCTGCCCTCCCACCAGGCCGGAGCGCGGGGGGCCAGGCCCCTCTTTGTGACGTGAGCACCCCAGAGCTTCACACTTGGTGAGGCCTCAGGCCAGACCAAAGCAGGTGGCCCCCGGACGGGGAAGCGGGCCCATGGCTGAGGCGGCCCAGCCCAGTGGGGAATCCCAAGGCGCAGAAGTTACGATCCAGATCCAGCAGCCGACAGAGAGAGCTCTGAGGACACAGGCCAGGCACAGCCCGCGGGTGCTCAGAGTGTCCCAGCTTCTGCTCAGGGCCATCGCAGGCCACCGGCGGCTGACTCTGGCAGCACTCAAGAAGGAGCTGGGAAACGCCGGCTACGAAGTGCGCCGAAAGATCAACCGCCACGCCGGGGAATCCACTAGGGCCGAGAAGGGCACGCTCCTGCGGGTCAGTGGCAGCGATGCAGCGGGTTACTTCAGGGTCTGGAAGGTTCCAAAGTCGAGGAGAAAGGTGGGACGGTCCCGGCTGTCGCTGGACCGCCGCTCTTCAAAGAAGACACTGCTCCGATCCCTCAGACCCCGCAGGCCTCGTTCACGTCGCAAGGCAGCCAAGAAGGCCAGAGAAGTCTGGAGACGCAATACTAGGGCTTCGAAGGCAAAGTCCAGGAGGGCCAGATCAAGGGCAGGGTCAAGCGCCAGGTCAAGCGCCAGGTCAAGCGCCAGGTCAAGCGCCAGGTCAAGCGCCAGGTCAAGGACCAGGTCAAGGACCAGGTCAAGGACCAGGTCAAAGGCCACGGACCAGGTGTGCACCAGGGCCAAAGAACAGGCTTGTGCCAGGGCCAGGGAACAGGCTGGTGCCAGGACAAGGGCACAGGTGTGTGCCAAGGGCAAGGAGCAGGAGTGTGCCAAGGCTAGGGAACAGGTTGGTGTCAGGACAAGGTCACAGGTGTGTGCCAAGGGCAAGGAGCAGGAGTGTGCCAAGGCTAGGGAACAGGTTGGTGTCAGGACAAGGGCACAGGTGTGTGCCAAGGGCAAGGAGCAGGAGTGTGCCAAGGCCAGGGAACAAGCACATACGGAATCCAGGGTCAGGGCAATGGATAATAGCAGAGTATGTCCTTCAAGGGAAGACCCCAGGCCTCAATCTAAAGATGAGAAGAGGCCAAACACAAAATCTAGGGACGAGAAGAGGCAGGAACCTGAGAGGCTGGTCAAACGAACCATCCAGAAGCCAGCTGTGACCAAAGTTGACAATGCTTCCAGTGGACAAGCAAAGGCACGCACAAAGTCTTCTAACAAATGTGAAGGTCCTGGGTGCACAGGGAATCCCTAATGCCAGAGCTCTTTCTCTGGGCACTGTTTCCTTTCCAGACAGGCTCCAAGGAGAGCAGTTCTCTTTCATTGAAGCTATTTACAAGACCTCCCTGTGTCTGCATTTCCTCTTGTGCGCCACTGGAAGGGCAAAGGTTGGGTGTTGAGGTGAGATCGATAGCGGGGGCTTGGAAGGGAGCAGGAATTGAGACTTTGCTATTCCCATGGGACCTTTCATACAGAAAGGAAATGGGAAGAGGAAAATCACCAGGGTTACACAAGAATGCTCGTTAAGGATGCTATCAAATCCTCAATGCGTTGAGAGGAGGGCAAGAGAAGAACAACCTTGATTGTCCTACTAATAGACATGGTTTTAAATTGATTTGGGGTAAAATTTCATTACAGTGAATTTGTAGCTTTTATCCTGAATTACAGTATCTGGGTTGAAAAACATAAAATCTTGGATGTGAATGGTAGGTTAGATGAGGTCATGGGTGAAAGCATTCTGCATGGGAATGGCACAGCATGGGTGTTCAGGGACAAGGGTCCAATGTCCATGAGTAGTTCCCGATGGGCTGCTGATGGACTAGATGGGGACCTAGGGAAATCAGGGTTCCAGTCCGTTCTGCTCTTGTGACCTTAAGCCATGCCATTTGCGTAAGCACCTGTGGTCTTGAATTAATTTCTCTGTAAAATATTGGGATTTTCACACAATGTCAGTAAAAATGGGACTAACCATCATAGTGTGGACTTTGCTTTAAGAAAATTCAGCGAAGGGGATTGACAGTTGGGAGAGCATTAACTCTTAGAGGGGAAACTGCTAATATTGACACACTTATGAGAAATGTACGCAAAAAGGCAGCCGGAAAAGGAACATTTCACTTGTGCACTTTTCTAAAACAAGTCTACACTGGGTACAGTGAGTCACATATTGAGCAATTGTTTAGTTCTGGATGCAAGGGTGAGGGTAGCAGGAGTCATCCTTATGCCACAGGCTGTGACTCTTAACTTCCTAGATAAGTTATTAAGGTGGACACAGACTGTCTGCTTCCAAGTAAAGCCAAATAAGTGGGAGAATGGATGATTTTGGGGATGTTTTTGTTCTTGAAAAGAGGTTATAGCAAGGAACTGGAGAGATGGCTCAGAGGTTAAGAGCACTAGCTGCACGTCCAGAGGTCCTGAGTTCAATTCCCAGCAACCACATGGTGGCTCACAACCATCTATAATGAGATCTGGTGCACTCTTCTTGCGTGCAGGCATACATTCAGGCAAAACACTATATACATAATAAATCTTTAAAAAAAAAAAAAAGAGGAGGTCATAGTGGACGTAGGAGCTTTTCCACGATGTATACCTAATCATGTTTTCCCCAAAAGAAACATTATCTTACAGAAGAGTCATGATAGGCATTTCAAGCAATGTGTATTTGTGGTGTGTAGTAAAGCTTGCTACTGCTCACTTTCTTGCACAGGAATAACCATTTTAACACCACTGAAGCCAATTAGAAAAAGCACTGGCAGTATGTCCCATGTGGATGTGACCTGAACTGTGAAATCACCCACACTCTGCAGTTCTGTGCAGTAGCAAATAGGAAATACCAACCCTGAACCTTTCTAGACAAAAACAAACAAACAAACAAAAACAAAAACAAAAACAAAATGATCAGTCCATTTATTTTCATTGGGAAACTGCCGGGGTCCGGCCCCCATGCTATATAGGCCATCTATTCCAGACTGATGTCTTTGGGGCTGCAATCGGAACCAGCCGAACAGCCTCGGGTCCATCCCTGAGACGGGGAGTGTGGATGGGGGGGGGGCTAGCTACCCAACAGCGTTAAAGATGAGACAGAGACATCTTGTCATCTCAGGAGGGCTCTCAGTCCATTTTGGAGACTCGAGTCCACTGTTTATTCAAGCATCCTCTTAAATAGCTTTCTAACAGTAGGGGTGATAGCAAAAGACATCTATTATAATGTATAAAGCTGATATCAAATATTTCCTTTAATCCTAGAGGTAGTCTTGGAACAAATGTATACAAGCCCCCTTGCATTCTACCAGGCAGTCTCACTAGTCCATTACTAGTTTCTAGGCATGTTCCACCAGCCCCATGACTGGTGCTCATCCACCCAGGGTCCAGGCCTATTGTTAAACTATGAACCATTCCCCACCAAGGCCAGGCATCCAGTGGTAATCAGCCAGCATCAGAAAGACAATGGGAGATTCAAGATCCTGGGATTGAGCTGAGGTGCAAAATATCATAATATTTTCAGGCCCTGACAATAAACTCTGGAGTAAGAGTATTTTAGGGAAATACAGGAAATCATGAACTCAATTCAGGCTGCCCAGTTCATTGGGCTGTCCAAGTGCCCTGCCAAAGGAATTCCTCCAAATAGCTAATTATATCCCTCACATCCAATCATTAATGCCAGACTCTGGGATCTATCCTGAGGACACTACAATGGATAAATCACAATCCTATACATTCCATAGGAACCTTTTTAAAAGAGAACTACAGTCACAATCATCACAAACCCAGAAACCCAATGTCACTGCAAAAACACAACCATACCACCCTAAACATAGGTTATTTTAATCAGAGCAAATGGAGTGTCCCTAACCTCCATTCTTGGCTTTCCTCTTACCTCCCTTGTCTAATACAATGCTAGTTTGATTATTGTTGGGAGTAAAGTTTCAGTGAATGTTTATGTGAAACTATTCGGGGAGACATGAACAAACATCTGTTTACCCAGATAAGGAACCATGACAGATTAAAGTGCAGCTACAATCACAGTCCAACTTGGTGAACCATTGAGTTTTATTGGGGTTACAATAATATGAGTGAGAGGGTACTGATGGGAGCAGAAATGACTTAAAGATAGCTGTATCATCCCCAGCCCTGTGTAAGACCACTCACAGCACTGTATGAGACCACTTCTTGCTCTCTGACTTCACTCTTTGGGGCCTTTACTAAATCTCATGGCAGGCCCACGTTTTGTTCTTCTTATAGACCCTTCAGACCCCTATTCTCCTAGTCCATGTCCATTTTTATGCCAGCTTCCAATATCTAGAAATATATTCTACCTGGATCCTCCAGGGACCACCCCTGGCAAGGGACTCAGAATACTCCCTACCAGGAAAAACCATAGTCACACAATTTCCTCACATCTAGAGAGGGTGACAGAAACCAAGAACAGAGCTCTCAATCCAACAAAGACCAGATATCAACACCTACAGTCACAATCATCACAAACCCAGAAACCCAATGTCACTGCAAAAATACAACCATACCACCCTAAACAATATGTCTCATCAGAACCCAGCAATTCTTCTACAGTAGGCCCTGAAAAGCTATTAATACAGCAGAGGCACAAAACAAGCACTTCAAATAGCTATTATGAATATGCTCAAGGACCTCAAAGAGGATATGAATAAATAAATCCCTTAATGAAGTCTGTGAAAGCATACACAGTGGAAGGAAATGAAAGAAACAGTTCAAATACTGAAATAAATAGAATCTCTAAAGAAAACCTAAATTGAGGTAAAACTGGGGATGAAAATTTTAGGAAGTGAAAATCTCAGAGGTAAATCTCACCAACAGAGTACACAAACCCAGAAACCCAGTGAATCCAGAATCACAATGGCTGCCCTTTCTTTTTTCTCAATTCTCTAACTTCTATTGGGATGTTTATTTCCCCGTGTGGTGGAAAAGACCAGATTTGTTAAAAATGTTTCTCAAGTGGTTGAGGGTAAGTGAGAGTGAACACAAGGAGACACGAGACACCTAGAGGCAACCAACCAGGGAGACCCTCAGAGGCTACGGAGGCACAGCCCTAAAGCAGGGGTTCTGAGGAGGCTTGGAATCCCTATAGCATGGAATCCCTAAGGTTACACTCATGAGGTAAAGCCGTCTGTCTGCAGGCCCAGGGGCTTAGTCTCAACTGATCGGTGGGTCAGCCATCAGCCTCTGCGTCCCCTGCCCGGCTCTGCTCAAAGAAACCCCAGAGCCGGCTTTCTCCCTGTCCTTAACCCCATTTAGCTTCCCTAAAAATATCTAGTTTCTGTGAACTTGCCTAGAGGTCAAGTGGAGGAGGTCATCACCATCTTAGTCTCCATACGTAGGTCTCCCAAAGGTAGGGTGGGCACTTGCAGAGTGGCCTTGAGACGGGTTGCAGGGGTGGGTGTGGGGTCCAAGGTCCTCGGGCCCTACTCACTCTGTCCGGCGCTGCAGCGCCCTCTGGAGCTGGCCACTGGTCCAGCAGCACTGGGAGCTGGACAAGGTGTGTGTGTGTGGGGGGGGTTGTTTCTGAGGTTTGATCCGAGGGGCCACTGGGGGCTGGTTGAGACTGAGATACAGTCTCCCCCTTCAACCTTCACTTCACCCCTCAGCTATTCTCTGCCATGGCTTAAAAAAAATCTGGAGAGATGAAAGGCCAATAGAAACTTAGAGCACTCTTCCTGCCCATCTACCCCGAATTGAGATAGTTTGAGGCTCAGGAAACATAGGGCCAATTACCCCCCCCCAAAAAAAAAACAAAGGTTGGAAGGGAAGAAAAACATCTGGGGAAAGAGACAGAAGAGCTAGATTCTGCAGGTGGAGGCAGGCCGTGGATTGGAGGTGATGCACTGTGGATGCGATTTTAATTCAGTAGAGAGAAGAGGGAAGGAAATGGAGAGAGAAGGGAGGGGAAGAAGAAGAGTAGCTGTCGTTGAGCCAAGAATTTAGGGAAGGGAATAAAAAGAATGGGTTGATCTCAGCGTAGCAGAGTTAAAGATGATACTACACAGACAGACAGATGGGAGCTCATGGTGCAGTGGAATTAGCCCAGAAACTTGAGAGAAACTAGGTTCTCAGAGATAGAAATAGGGCAGAATCAATACCTTTGGGAAGAGTGGGATTGCTTAGGCAAACAAAATCTAACCAAACAAAAGTGAAAAGCAGGAAGTGGACCCCTTGTGGGGAAACAAGTGGTGACAAGAAAGAGGTGCAGAGTCGGGGGTGTGGACTCAAGCATTTTTGTTTTTTCAGTATGAAATAAGGAGGTATTGAAATCCCCAGTCCCAGTCGATTATTATGGGAGCTTGACTTTTCAGATCTTGGTGACTAGCTCTCGTTCTTTGGGATGGAGGAAAGAAACTAGGGGACAGAACCCAGGACAAGCCACCTGAGTGTGAAGTTCTACTCTGAGGGTGAAGCATCACTGCTTGCATGCAATCTGAATCTCCAGCCAGTGGTTCTCAATTCTGGAGGGCATGCTAAAAAAACTGGTTGTTAGACTCAAACATCAAATTTTGAGAAGCACAGTGTGGTACAGCACACAAGGAAAGATAGAATTTTGCCAGCTCAGTCTTACCCAGACCCATTCAGTGGGATCACCCAAAGAGGGACAGAAGGGACCTCTAGGTCTGGGGCAGGGCTCCTACTGCACTTGGTAGAAACAGGAAACAGTGGTTTCCTTGTAGGAGTGTTGGGAAGGGAGAGGCTTTGTCCCAAACTATGGCCCCTATACCTCCCCATGAAAGCATATCATTTCTCTACAAGAGACAAATGCTTCCACTGTGGTTTAAAATGCCAAGAGCCTTGAGAAAGCAATATCCTTCAGGCTACAGAGTGCTATGTAAGGGTTCTCCAGAACCAAAAGGGGCAGGCACCCAGAATAGTGAGACATACCGTAAATGGGGAAACACAATAGGCTCCTTCGATAGGCCAGCCTATTTTACAGCTTTCCCAGAGAGAACACTGGTACCTTTTATTTAAAGGGGCTAATGTGAGGGTCTGGAAAGGTGGCACCATCTTTAAGAGCATTTGTTGCTCTGACAGAGGACACGATTCCATTCCCAGAACCCACATGGTGGTTCACAACCATCCACAGTAACAGTTCCAGGAGATCCATTGCCCACGTCTGACCTCCGAGGGCATCAGACACTCATGGTGCACATAGGTACGTTCAGGCAAAACACTCATCACATAAAACTTTACAAATGTAAGGGGATAGTGTGGTCATGAGGCACAAGAGTAGAGAAGGCGAAAGGCTGAAGCTGTGGAAAGTTTCCTGTGGGGGGAAAAACCAGACCTATTCACTCATTTAATGGCTGTTGCTTGTTTTATTATTTGTCCAAAGGAGATGGTACTGGACTGAGGTAGAACGATGATACATCAGAAATAAGCCAAAGGACTGTCCTTTTGCACAAAGCCCTAACACTCCATACTGCCTTTCAGCCGGTGCTGGAACTGCACCTACACTCTGGGGGCTCCACTTTCTATGCCCGAAATGACTAAGATAGAGAAAAGGCTGGAGGTTAAATGTGGTTATCAAAGGCATAATGTGACTAGACAGAAGGTGATTTCCACACCAGCGTTCCCTAAGAACAAAGTACAGTGTAAGCCGACCCCAGTCATTACAGACCCGGCTCTGTCCTCATCTCTTGATGCCATCTAGTATTTTAGTCCTTAAAATATTTCTTGAATCTTGCCTTGTAATTCTTTACACAGGTATCTATACAACAACCATGAGTCAGGCAGAAATAAATTCCTTTTCTTTTTTTTTTTCCTTTTTCTTTTCTTTCTTTCTTTCTTCTTTTTTTTTTTTTTAAGACAGGATCTCATTACAAAGCCTTGGCTGACCCAGAGCTTAGAGATCCATCTGCTTCTGCTTCCTAAGCAATGGGATTACAGGTATGAGCCACCACAATGAGCTTTCCCCCTTTCTTTGACTCCATTATGGAGATTCCATGGGCAGAAATGAGTCCACTTAATGCATATGCAAATGAGTGCATTGTCAATGTCTACCTTTCTGCAAAGTAAATTCTGGTTTCCATCAGATTCTCAGTGGATCTGTAGTCCAGAACACATTTGGTTACAGAGGCCCTGTGCAGAACCGATTTATCTTAAATATATATATATATTCAAGTGGGAGGTTTTTCTCATTCTCTTAACACTGACTCTAAACTGATCTTGTTCTTGGGGCTTAGGGTAAGGCCTGCTCATAAGCATTTTTTGCTTGATCCATGAGAACATAAGCCAGAGAAAATGCCTTCCAGCTCAAGAAGGAAGGTTATTCTCAGCAGCAGGAGGGAGTAGGGGCCAGGATGTTCAAGTAAATAAAATGCCCAGTCAGCAAAATGACTCTTTCAATTCCTCTTGAGCCCAGAGCCCAAGAGCTCTGTCTAATTCACCCAATTCTTCCTGAGCATAGCCCTCATTAACTAGATTACTGCAAATCACTTTCTCCTGCTTCTCTGGTTAATTCCAACTGTGTTCAAGAAATGAATATGGGAAAAAACAAAAAAACAAAACAAAACAAAAAACCAGCATGTAATCCATGAAAAGAAAAATACCTACTTTTATGTTCTTTGCTCTTTTTCCTGCCTGATTCTAAACTTCTCTTCTATAGAAGTTGTACATTGTAAGATTGGTAAGACAGTAAGATGAATGCAAAATGGTAAGATGAAAATAGTGGTCAACTCACGAACCAACAGACGTGAGGACATTGGCAGGCGCCCTAGTGCATGTAGCTAACCTTAGAGTCAAGGGTCTCAGTGTGAAGCCATGCCCAGAACAGGAGGAATACTCTTAGGAAGCCCATTGCCTAGATGTCAAGCTAAGCTATAGCCTTTTCCCCTAAAGTTCCTTTTCCTGGGAGAATGAGATGCTCAAGCACAGTTCTTCCCTTTAATGAAGCTATGAAAGTTAAACAAGAATGGTGGGAATAACTTCTAGTGTTGCGGTTCCTGTCCTAATTTTCTAGCATCACTTAAAACAAGACAAAACTGTACTCAGCACAAACCACCGTCACCTCTTGACAACAGAAGACACTGTGTCTTTTTCTGTCTCAGCAGAAAAAAAATAATTTTCATTCCAGAGATTTAGACCTAGATACACAAATCCACAACTGTCTACATCCTGGGAATACTAGGGAAAACTTTGTACACAACCATCATTGCACCATTCCACCCCAACTCTCTTTACCACTCAGAATACCTTTAAACAAAACCAAAGACTCATACCATCCCCACTAGTCTTATCCCTAGAACACAATTCCTAGAAAACCTAGCTTGTACAGTTTGCACTGAGCATGCTCTCTTCAAAGACCCTGCACACATATACACACAGACACCAAAAAACACAAAGAGAAGGCTCTGTTCAATGGCACAGTTTTTCTTCAGTGTGGGCCTGGATTACTTGGGGTGTAAGGTCCATCCTTTAACTTTATAACCTGATCTCTCAGCCGTGTGTGTGTGTGTGTGTGTGTGTGTGTGTGTGTGTGTGTGTGTGTGTAGAATGAGGGGTATAGGAATAGGGAGTGAAATGTCACTTTTATTTTTCAGAGGTAGGGGTGAGAGGCACGTAATGATGGGGGAAGGATGGCAAACCCACTCAACAATGTCTGGTCCCCTTGCTTTCACAGATAAAAATGGGGACTCTGAGTGCCAGATCACTTTCTTGTCCCCTCATTGCCTTTTAAGCCAGTGCACATACAAGTATGTTTCCCAGAGTCACTAGTTCTGTTGGGATATGAAATAGATACTGAAGCCAAATCGATTTAGGAAACATGGCATTAATACACACTAAGCAACTGACTACAGCAGTTCTCAGAGCCCTTGATATATGGACATGGCCCCTTACACTTTCCCTCTCTGGAGAGAGGGAAACATTTACACAAAGGTGATGTGTAAATGTTTTGGAGCTGATAGGACATAGATTCCAACCACTGAGAACGGACCTCACCCATCACTCCTGGTTCCACTGTACCTTTGACAGTGGGTTCAAGTTGAGTCATCACACACATACTTTGCACTGTTTCCCAAAATTTTGCCCAAACAACTCCATTTTCATATGAACCAGTGAGAAATGCTCCAGTCATCAGGGCACAGGAGAGGGCGACTCTGGCAGTGGCTGCTGGTAGCACCGGCTGAGAGATTTGACCATAGCTCCAGAAGAGACAGATTTCAAAAGACAGATGTCCCTCTGTCCCAGCTGCTCCCAGGACTCTGTCCCTGGTGGGTCAGCAGGTGCCTGTCCAGGTGGTGTTTACGGCCAAAGCTCTTCTCACAGCGAGGGCAATGGAAGGGCTTCTCCCCAGTATGGGTCAGCCAGTGTCTCACGAGGTGGTGCCTTCGGCCAAAGCTCTTCCCACACTCTGTGCACACGTGGCTCTTTGGCACTGGTAGGGCATGTTGCTGTTTCTGAGCCCCAGGACTCTCTCCGATGTCTTGGCCCTTATAGGACTTGCTTTCCGAGTGCACTCTCTGGTGGCTGGCCAGATGGGAGTTGCATCGGAAATTCTTGCCACACTCAGAACACCTGCTTGGCTTGTCATGTAGATGGGTTTTCTGGTGCCTGATCAGGTGGTGCCTTCGCCCAAAGCTTTTCTCACACTTGAGGCAGCTGTAGGGCCTCTCCCCAGTGTGTGTTTGCTGATGCCTGGCAAGGTGGGAGCCCCACACAAACTGTTTCCCGCACTGAGGGCACGTATGGGGTTTTAAGAGAGAATCCATCTGCGTGCTACATAGAAGGCTCGAGAAACTGTCTTCCTGAAGAAAGGGTGGGCTTAGGTGCATTCCTCTGGAGCCCCTGGGCATGGACTCCCAGCTCTGATCCTGCCCTGGATTCCAGGGAACAGTATCTTCAGACACACTGGATAACATTCTGGGAGGTTCTGCCTCTAGCTCGGGAGTCTCACCCTTATGTTCACTTCCATCTCCTATAGGAAAGGAAGAATACAGCTTTTAAAAGGAGAGTCCTAAAGTGGTAACCCAGCATCCAAGTCCCAGGTAACGTTGTATGGTGCCAGACGCTAGCCCAGAGGGGGAACATGTGTGAAATCACAAGACAGTGAAATAGCTGCAGGGTTGTTCAAAAGCCTCGGCTTGATGGGCAAGGGAACCAAGTTCTCATCCTTACCTTTCTAAGTCTCCATTTCTTCCATAAAACAGGACACTTAGACAGCTCTCTCTCTCTCTCTCTCTCTCTCTCTCTCCTCCCTCTCCTCCCTCACTCTTTCTTCTCACTGTCTTCTCTCTCCCTCTCTCTTCCCCCATCCTTCTCAATAAGGCTAGAATCCTTCTCTTTCAGGATAACTATATCCACTTGGTACAGTGAGTGATACCTGCTATCATAATTATTTATCTGCCAACATTATTTATTTTTTTACTGTTCATCACCACCAGCCACCATCTTCACACCTCCACACAGAATGAGAGTGAAGGGATGAGCTGTAGCATCGCCAGCTAAGTGGCCAGCTGTCAGCATCATTAGATACACTGAGAAGACATCTCTATAGGGACACTTAGAAGACATCTCTATAGTGACACTTAGAAGACATCTCTATAGTGACACTTAGAAGACATCTCTATGATGACACTTAGAAGATGTCTCTATGATGACACTTAGAAGACGTCTCTATAGTGACACTTAGAAGACGTCTCTATAGTGACACTTAGAAGACGTCTCTATAGTGACACTTAGAAGACGTCTCTATGGTGACACTTAGAAGACGTCTGGGTGACACTTAGAAGACATCTCTATGGTGACACTTAGAAGACATCTCTATGGTGACACTTAGAAGACGTCTCTATGGTGACACTTACTTAGAAGACGTCTCTATGGTGACACTTAGAAGACGTCTCTATAGTGACACTTAGAAGACGTCTGGGTGACACTTAGAAGACATCTCTATGGTGACACTTAGAAGACGTCTCTATGGTGACACTTACTTAGAAGACATCTCTATGGTGACACTTAGAAGACGTCTCTATAGTGACACTTAGAAGATGTCTCTATGGTGACACTTAGAAGACGTCTCTATAGTGACACTTAGAAGACGTCTCTATAGTGACACTTAGAAGACGTCTCTCTGGTGACACTTAGAAGACGTCTCTATAGTGACACTTAGAAGACATCTCTATGATGAGACTTAGAAGACATCTCTCTGGTGACACTTAGAAGACATCTCTATGATGAGACTTAGAAGACATCTTTATGATGACTTGGATGCTGTCCAACAGCATCAATAACGACTCTTATTGGGTGCCTGTTATGTGCTTTGTCACTCTTTCATTCTCAGGTGCTAACATATTTAACTGTAATAACTTAGATATGAGGTATCACAGGTATGGCCTACAATTCAAGCTCACACAGCCTTAGTTCAGAGTCTGTCTTCCATGCCTTCTGCACCCCAACCTTGCTTTTTTTGGGGGGGGAGAACTCTGAACTTTTTGGTTAGAGACACGGTAAAGATGACGCCGCAAGAGAGTGTGTCTAGGTCCTCACCTGTATACGTGACCTTCAGGATATCTCTCCCTTCTAAGTCCTGGTGGTCAGGGACCCATTGTTCTTCTCCTCCCTCTAGCTGAGAAAGCATGTCCAGTTTGGGGATCGGAAACCCTGCAAAAGAGAAAAGGAAACAGATGCAGGGTGGCTTAGCTCAGCAGCAATTCTGTATTAGTGGACAAACCCACTCCCTAGATTCCTCTTCGGGATGCCAGGACCAAAGAGTCAGACACAAGCATCCAGTCACTTCTGTTAAGTCCCTCTTTCTTTTCCTAGAAAACCACACACTTTCCCCCAGTGGACCAATTCTCTTCCACTCAAATCCTCCTAGGACATGTCCTTTCTGGTCACAACTCTACCTTAGACTCACTGTAAGCCCCACTTGCAGCACCCTGGCCTTTCCAGGAACTCAGGGTGCTGCTCCAGTTCCCAGGGATGAAGTGCCACTGTCTCTTTCTCTGCTCTCTAAGCCTCAAATTCCCATCCAAGATGAGCTTCAAGTTTTCACTCCATAATTTAGCATTATGTACAAAAAGAATCTTTGCTTCAACTCCTTGGGCTTAGCTCCAGTATTTTTTCTTTGGTGGAAGCCTACCTAGACAGAGACCCTGCCAAGGAAAGCACCCTGGGCAGGCACTATTCAACAGCCCCGAGGCAGAGGGGGGGCTCCCATCCTCCCAGGGAACAGCCTTTTAGGAAGACGAAGGTTCTGCTTACTCAGTGAGACAACAATCCCACAGTTTTCCTGCATGACATATTCTCCATAAAAGTCTGTCTGAGAGGGATCCAGGCTCCGCCACTCCTCCTGAGAGAAGCACAAGGACACATCCTTGATGGTTACCAGGCCCTGAAACAAGACAGAGGGTCATCTGTCAGCAGCTGCTTTGATGGAAAATAAGATCTCACTATGAAGAACTGAGACAGTCCAGGAAGGAGGGTGAGAGAGGACCCAGAAAAAGAACTGCCAACAGGTCACTAGGCAAAGCCCATAGCTTTGGTAAAGAGAAAAGGAGTAAAGAAACAAGGCCAAGGAGTGAGTGAGGATAATGTCACTAGAGGAAGTTCCCGCGTGAGACTGTGAGAAGTCAGAGGCGTGACAAACACATCACTTCCTCTTTTAACTATAGGTGTCTACTCAGTCTCCTCTTACCTCCTCATCCTTTCTTGCAGACTGTACCACAGCCTCCTTCCTCCACTTGACCTTGCCTTTTCTGTCAACACAACATGATATGAACAAAACATACTTGCTTTCCTGATAGGCTGATGATATCTCTTCAGGTGCTATGGTACAATGGTTGAGCCCGAAATCTGGAGCCAAAGGACTGTTAGCTCTACCGCTTATTATCGGTATTATCCAAACACCTCCATCTCTCTCTGCCCCAATGTTCTCAAGTAAAATGGAACTTATCTCAACTTACTTAGTATACATAAAGAGTACGCATGATAGTGTTCTGCAAGTGTCACTACAACCAACGCCGCTGTCTTTCCAAGGCTATTCTCTAGACTTGTTCTCTTTCCAGTTCTTTGCACACTTCTTTCTTCTCTTCTCTTTCCCAAAAGCTCCACGATCTACACAACCCTGTCTACTTTACTCTCTTCCAAGCTTTCCTTGAACCCTCTTTTTTTTTTTACTTCTTCCAAGTTTTTTTCTTTCTTCTATTTTATTTATTTATTTATTTATTTATTTTGAGATAAGTTCTCACCATGGTACATAGACTGGCCCAAAATTCTTTGGCTCAGGCAACACTTGTGCCTCAGCCTCCCTAGTAACTGGAATTACATATGAGCACTATCATGCCTGATTTCAGATTTTCTTCTCAAAAGAAGTCAATTAGTTATTCTGAACTCCTCACCCTCATCCCACAGATAACATAGCCATCCGTTAAAAAAACATTATGCATCCCTTTAGAAATAGAAACTATTCAGTTATAATCATACCATTAGTGTTCACGGGAACTAACAAGCCAATGGGATGATGCCAAAGCTATAAAAAAAGTCAAACTGCACGAACCTTGGGAGAGGACAAGGGGAGCAGAGCTCACCTGCGATCCGGCTGCAAGAAGTGCAGCTGCCATTTCCCAGTCTCCAGTGGTCCCCTCCTGGGGACCTGCAGGAACCCAGGGAGCAGACTGAGCTGATGAGGGGAGAGAGGAACCATTAGAGATGAACTACCCATCTTTCCCAGTATGCACTGGGAACCATTTATCTTCGTAATCTATTCTCACTGGTAAAATCTCAAATGCAGACACATAGATGTAGAGGCCCTCACTCAAAATGTTCTGTAAGGGTTTGTGACATTTAATTAGAATGGCTGTAGTTTGAATGTAGTTTGATACTGCTTGATTTTTTAAATTTATTTGTTTACTTTTTATTGATTTATTTATTTGGTTTTGGGAGGCAGAGTTTCTCTGTGGCTTTGGAGGCTGCCCTGGAACTAGCTCTTGTAGACCAGGCTGCCTCTGCCTCCCAAGTGCTGGGATTAAAGGCATGCACCACCACCTCGATACTGCTTGATTCTTACAAAGTGAAGTACATATTGTTGGTCTTGTCCTACAATAGTAATGAGTCGCTAGCATTTCCTGTGCCTCCCACATCTAATACCATTAATTATGCACTTGCATATAGAAGGAATGACTATGTGAGAAACAGAAGGCCATTTACCAAGTTTGGAAAATGCAGGACCTCACTGTGTACTGGACAGCAGGGCCCAGGAAAAACAGGATTGACCTGGTATTGGGTGTGTTCTTCAGCCCATGGCCATTAGAGTTACTATTGTTGCTGGAGACAGGGCCATGCTATATAGCTCAAGCTGGCCCACAACTCATGTCAATCCTCCTACTTTAGCCCCCAAGTAATGAGATTACAAGAGCAACCGCACCCAGCCAGGCTAGGAGTTTTAATGTCACTTTTTGAGCAGAGACTAGAAGACTTCTAGTGTTTCCAAAATGCCCCTTGTGTTCTCACCCTTCTCCTGAAGGGCTAGTGGCTCTTCAAGGTCACAGTGAAGGTGCTCCAGTGGCCCTGGTGCTGTTCTCCATGGGCCCTCTTCCTGGTTTCCTCTTTCCATCTGGGACTCTGCTCCATCCAGCTGTACATTCGTTGGCCCCCATCCCACTCCCAGGGCTGCAGTCTGTTCAGAAAGCATGTCTGCAGCAAGCACAGACTGTGACCTGCAACACATCAACAGCAGCTACAGAAGGGGTGGCATGCCAAAGTTCATCTCCAAGAACAGTTCCCAAGGCTAAGGATGAAACCATAAGTGGAGTCCCAACCAAAGGCGAATTCACAGAGCATGGTGTGAGTGAAACTTTTCTGGAGGAACCAAGGAATTAATTGATGGGTGCTTCACAGTCAAGGTGATGTCATTTTGGAGACTTCATGCTATAAATAGAGCATCCCTGAGGACTGCAAGAACTTCACTTAAAAATAAAATAAGAACAATCCTGAAAACCCAGAAACCTATCCATTATATTTCTATCATTCAAAGTGCTGTTGATATGGGGGAAAACACAGGAAGGGATGCGTTCAACAAAGATGGATGCTTTCATACATAGGGAGTCTATGCCACAGATTACAATCTCATCAACAGATTTAGAAGTCCCCGCAAGGGGTGTGACCTGTCATGAGCACCTGTTCTCTCTTTCAGGCTGAACCAGATATCATCTCCCATAAGAAAATCCCAAGCAAAGGGACATATGCTCTGTTACTCTTAGTTAGGAAATGGGAACTGATAATAAACATAGCAGAAAGACCAGTAACTTGGAGAGCCACAAAGGTGAGGTTTAAGTACCCAACACAGCCTGAGACTTCAAAGTGCAGGTCAGTGAATAGCTGATGTTTAATTAGAGAAGGTAGAAAAGAACACGGCTTGGACAACAGATAGAAACCAGGGAAGCAGTGTTTTAGTAACACAGCCTTTGGGGGAATCAATAGCCCCATGGTCTGAAATACTAAAATACATTTGTTTGACAAGCACCTATCATTGTGCATTATATGTATAAAAAAAATGTACCCAACTTCAAGAATGGCTCAGGGGAGCCAGTATTTGTTCATTGCAAGAAATTCAAGTTAAGCAAAGGATAGGAAACACAGCCACCGGAAATGCTAAAAACAATGGACACAGTTTTTGCTTGTCAAGCAACACAAGGACAATCAGTCACACCACCTGTAAACATCTCTATGTAGCAAACAGAAGAAATGGGTTTTGGTCACAAGAAAGAGATTTAGATCATTTTCTTTAAGCAATCAGTCATACAGAGCATATGACTAAGTTTGCAATCTTGTTTGAACATTTTTAGAATGAGACAGGTCCCATTTGAGATTGACTGTAGGACAACTTTGTGCTTGGCAATCTATTTTTGTGATTCTTATTCAATATCCAAGTAGTGAGAGCCACCAAAAATACCCTAAGAAGGGGTCAGGATTCCGGTAGCTACTTTGGCTCACGTGATCATTCAATAACCCAGAAGACTGGGAAAAGCTACAACAGACCTCAGGTCACTTACTTTCTTGTCTGTTTTTCTTTGACAAAAGATTTTCTAAGCACAATGTACAGGAAGAACAAATTCCTTTTTCATCCTTAAAGTCCAAAGATGGCTTTGGGGCCTCGTAGATGCTTCCTGGACTGATACCCAGTTTAGATAGGTTCCTTTTCAGAGACAAAGTAAAGCAATAATAAGGAGAAACTTCAATTTTAGCTATCTCTGAATTCCAGCCCCTATGTTTTTTTCACTTTTAAATGCACGGGGCACCAACTGCCCTTCTTCACCTTAAGCCTTTCTTGTTCTCTGGCTGCCTGAGCAAGAACTCCAACAGGTTTCAAATCTGGCATAATACCTGGACACCTCTCTGAAACCCATTTTCCTATCATTTCCAGGGCAGAAAAGTTCTCCACGTCCACAGAAGCCTTTATGAAGAGCCCAGTGGGCCTGCTAGACAGGACAGAAAAACCTTTGGAAATGATGGCAAAACCCAAGCAAAGGTGTGGGTGGATACCTGTCATCTGCATTCTCTGAGGTGGTTGTGGCAGGGTCAGCACTTGAGCTGCAGCCCTAACCTGTTTTCTTTCCTTTCCTTTCCTAGTTCTGGAGCCTAGGTTCTTGGGCTTTCCTTTCTGTCGTTTGCTTATGTATCTGGGAGGTAGGGCACCCGCAGGAAGAAGTTTTTTTGGTTGTTGTTTTGTTTTTTTGTTTTTTGGGGGTGGGGGGTTGCAGCGAGTTCTGCTGGACAGATATAGGGCTGTGGTATCAAAGAGTGGCCCAAGGGCACAGGGACGAGAGTGGTTCCAGTGGCCCCGCCGCGGGTGTGGCATGGCCAGGGCCCGAGCCCACAGAGAGCAGGGTTTCTTCTCTCTGGGTCACAGCACCCCGGGGAGGGTCAGATTTCAGAAGACTTGGAGCCTGACAGAACCGGAGCGGGCAAGCGGGGCCAGAAAACAGGTTCCCGCGAGCCGGAGCTACAGCAAGTGAGAGAAAGGGTGCCGCGGGCGTCCGCTCAAGTGACAGCAGCGGGACCGGGCACGCAGCATCGAGGCCACCGTCCCCAAGGCCAGGCCGGCTTCCCCCACCCCCCCTCGCCCGTTCGCTCCCCGGCCACACTCACCCCGGCTCGGCCCCTTGGTGCTGCCTCCGCCCGTCGCGGCCGAGCCCGCGGCCCGCACAGCCAGCGACAGGCGACCACGGCCAGCGCGGGGCGGGCACAGGAAATCCCGCCGCTTCCGGGGCTCCGTGGTGCGGGCGGGGGTGGGCACAGGTGGCAGGGACAGCTGGACCCAAGCTGGGGTCGCCGCAGCCCGGGGTGCGCTGCTCCCGGGGCCCCGCCCACAGCCGACCACCCACCGAGTCTGGTTGGCCAAGCTGGACTGGACTGGAGGGAGAGAGCAAGGACAGTGGTCTCCAAAGGACGCCTTCCTTCACGTTAGCTCCACCAAGATGGTGCTGTGTGAAGGGGGCTGTGCCTTCGGATCTGAAGAGACGTGGGTTGCCAGCGTGCATGCCACATTTAGAAGATTTAATTTCTAAAAAATGTAATATTTAAGCTACGTTAGGTTAGGTATGTTAATCTCTCATATTACAAAAGTGACTTGCGCCACATTTCTTTCGGGCGTTTCTACCTTAAAGCGTTAAGAAGGACATGACTGGAGAAGACCAGAAAGACCTACAAAACAGATAATGGTAGGACCTGCTTATAAGTCACAATGTCTTATTGAAATCATTTTGCAAAATCTTATAGCATGGACTTAAAGAATAAATGACTCAAGTCAGGACATATGTGACAGGCATTCCTTTAATTCTACTAACTCTCTGTTAAATGTCATTCGTTGTAAATATATATTGGAAATCAAAGAAAGAACTCATCTAACTAGAAGATTTCCAATTCTGAATTCTCATGTACCAAGTACTTATCTATCCCACCATTTTGTTAAGACACAAAGTGGGTTCAGTATTTCTTTCACCCCCACCACCAACACAACCCCTAGAGAGGCATACTGAATATTACCAGGTTCCACAAAGAGTGATACAAACTTGAAAAAGATAGACTGACACACAAGTATTCCTTCACTATTTTCAGAAAGAATTCTAAGTCTCATTTTTGTCTCCTAGCCCACTTTACCACTCCCTTGAGACTACTACAGCTGGCCACACCTTCCTGAAGGCATTCAACCGCAGAGCCAGTTTTTCAGACTCAAATGGCCTAACAATAGTAACACATGGTTTTAGAGTAAAGCCTCCTGGGAGTCCTGGTAATTTTCATATTGCTTACCAACACGTTTATTATTTCAGATGAGCAAATTTTAGAACCCTGTGAGCTCCTTCTGCAACAGGACTTTCTATACATTCAAGAATGTGTTCTTTTTTCCTTTATCCCGACTTTCACCAAGCTAGCTTTCTTTTGCAGGATCCAACCGTGGTTCAAATTCATGGAGGAGTCTTGGGGAGCAGCTGAGGTTTCACACCATGACAGGCCAGGACACTGCTCAGCACAAAGCCTCAGTTGAAGTAGAAGCCCCAGGATTGAAAGGGGTCATGAAGAGAAGTTGAGGTTTGGCACCACGTCATAGAGTCAGAGTATCAGAAGAGAGCCAAGGACAGGCTATTGGTAGGTGCAGTGCAGTTACAGTGGAGACCCCAAAATTTTGGAGGTGTCTGTATCATGGGATGACTTCCAAGGAAAGCAGAAGCTGTGGAGTGGAGTCAATCTGAGCCTAGGAGGCAAACTGTGTGTTCTGTGGGTGGCCACACAAACCCTTCGGAACCGAGAGAATCATGAGTGAGTCCCTGAAGTCTGACACTGAACTTCACACTGTTGGATTTGGGTTTTGCTTTGATTTGACTGTGACTGTGTCCTCCGTTCTTCCCTCTGGGAGTAAGAAAGCATGTAACTTATTTTTTATTTTTAAGATAGCCCACAATTAAAAGACTTTGGGGTTTTAGACAGTCTTCGGAATTTCACAGATAATTTGGAATTTTAGAGACTGGATATCTTAGAGAGAGTTTGAATATTTTCTAGGTACTTTGAAAAAGACTTTTGTTATTTTTTAAAGAGACTAAACTTTTAAGGTATTTGACATTTTAAAGATGGCAGGACTTTTAAAATTTGGGGTGTTTTATATTGTGATATTCATATTAACATCCCATCTTGGGGATGAACAAGAATGAAAAGGTTATGGTTTAGTGGTGATGTGTTTATGTGTCAAGTTGACAAGTCTGTCAATTTTGCTGGCTAGTTTTATGTTACACTGTATATGAGGTCACACCTTCCTGAAGGCACTCAACCTCATAGCCAGCTTTTTAGATCTCAAATGGCCTAACAACAGTAACATAGGGTTTTAGAGTAAAGCCTCTTGGGAGTCCTGATAATTTTCTTATTGCTTACCAACACCTTTACTATTTCAGACGGACTAGCCATAAGCAACGAGTTCTAGGCTCAACACGAGCCCCAGCTTCAGTAAATAAACTAAACAAATGGGATGTCCCGACCGCCTCCACCAGCAAGGAAGACGCAACACCAAGACTCTTCCTTAAGCAGTTTACTCAGGAAACTGAAACAATCTTCTGACTTCGGGGAAAGACCCCCCACAGCTTAAAAGCACTCTTGCCAGCCAGCCCCAGAACGCCACGTGGCTAAGGCGGATAGGCTTGCATTTGCTGATGCAAGTTTGAATCTTAGACCAAGCCAAATAAGGAGTTGTTTATTCCAGAGAGCGCTCACCCTTGGGATGGTGGAAGGCGGAAACTGGTGCCATCTTCTGTGTGCATCGCAGCTCTCCACAATGGGAGATCAATGCAAAAAGACATCAGACATCCACTTCCAATTGTCACCTGGGCACGCGCACATTGCATGTATGCTCCTGCCCCCACCCTTCACACAAAATGCAAAAGTAGGACCAAGATTCCTGGGACCTTCGTATGCATCTGAACTGTGCTCCTGGCCAGTAGCCTGGCCTTGAACAAGGAGGCAGATCTGCACACAAATCTCCACTCTCACATCTGAGCCGTCATTGGCAGATGCTTGAGCATTTTAGTTTGATCTAATCATGTAACTGAGCTCAGGCTGTTAGACCCCCCAAAAACTCAATTATCCGGTGTCCCAGGCCACGACTGCAGACACCCCAATCACCAGGCAGATTCGAGAGCTTGCTGCAAACTGCACGAGGCTTTATTGTAATTTAACAAGCTAATCCCATGTTAGCTCGGGTCTTTCACCCACCCGCCATGGCTGATGGCTAGCAAAAGACGGCTCCTAGGGGCTTCCAAAAGATCTTATAGGGCAGCGTAAGGGGAGTGTCTAGGGGTATGCACAGGCTCAGGATTGGTGTGCCTCCAGGCTTGGAGGGCTTGCCCTGTGTTGATTGGTCAACTGGTTGTTATGGCCCATAGGCCCTCCCAGGGTGGTTGCTATGCTCTCTACATCATTGCTGTGTGCTTTGTCTGTAAAGCACACCCAGGGTCATAAAGCATAGCGCCACCAGCTAACTTCTGATTGGTTCCTTGTCACGAGTCAGGCATCTGACTTTCTAGTGTCTAGGACAAGGTCACAGAAGCACGTGTTCGGCCGTTATGGCTGCCAAAAGGGAAGCTGGTCCCTTCAAGGCTAGTCTCTTCCTGCTACTCTGTGTTCTCAACACTTTCCCATTCTCCTGGCTCAGCATCTCTCTACAATATCACCCCTTGGGCATTGTCATCTAGCATGGAGCTTTACTGGTGTTGCCTTTGGTTACAGGTTCTCCAGCAGTGATTTATAGCTGTTTAAATTTCTGGGGCAAAACAAATAATGGGAGCTTGGATACCCTGAAATCCTATGCATATAATATTGATACGATAGTGAATGTCTGCTCAACTTGCAATTAAAGACTTGAAAACTATGAGCAGAGGAAAACTACATGTTTAAAGTGTGTATTCCGATATTATCTGAAGCAGTTGTACTAAAATTGACTGAGTTGTGACGACTGGAGAAAACATTCTAGTTAAAACACATGGCAGACGATTTTTTAATGATTGTGATTATGAAAGAGAGACATAGATATTATTGATATAATGCCTAATAAAAGGTCATGAAATAGTTTAGATTTATTAAATTCTATAAAAGATATACACAGTAAAGTATAAGAAAAAATGCAAACATAGGTTGCTGCATTGTAAGGAAAGTAAAACTCTCAGTTTTAAAATTTGCAGTTTTCAAAAAATAGGCTTTTTATGATTTCAGTGAAAAATTCCTCTTGAGGGAAGGGTGATACACAACACACGTTTTAGCGTTTAGCTGCAAATCCAGCCATGAACTAAGCCTGGTCCCTCTAAGCAGAGTATATAGTTCCTTTCACCACTCCACTTCCACTCTGCATGCTGCCTAAGAAACTTCAACCGATGGGAGAATCCATTGTTCTAGGAGGAGGCTTAGCCGCTCAGTTAGGGCTAGAAATGGCTCCAGCAGTTGGATTTTTTCCACAAGTTACTCTGTCTTTTGCCTGCCTCCTCTCTAGAAGCTCACCAATGTCAGATGTGTGGTCTGGGGAAGATTGGAGGCAGGCGTTTCTCTGTATCAAAAGCCCGGGGCAGAGAAGGCTTGAAAGGCTTCCAAGGGGAACAGAGTGTCTAGAATACAGCAAGCTGTGCCCTGAGAAGGAAAGAAACCGGATACACTTCTCCCTCTCTCAGTCTGGCTGCACACTGTGTGATCTCTTTGAATAAATACTTATAGACACCTGGTGTTTGCGATTTTAGATAATGAAATCTTTTTTTTTTTTTAAATCTTGCTGTGTCAAAGGAAAAAAAACAAGGCATGCAGATTTTGTTTCATCTCTGCTGGTTTCTGAGGTACTGGACTGAATCAGGCTGTTTTCTACAGAGTCAGAATTTGTTGAGATGGGGGCCCTAAGCTAAGTGACCCCTGAAGTGATTTCAGACCAAGGTGTTGGCATTTGGCTAGAGGATTCCCCACCAGAGAAAATTAGAATGCTCCTAAGTCATTGTCACCATAACTTGGGATGGTTCATGCTGACCTCTGCAACTTCCCACTCCCACAGGTAGAACTGCCCCTCCCTGTTCAGTCCCAAAGGAATCTGATCAGTGATGGAAAGGTAGAGTGCAGATCAATAAAGCACCAGACTGTTGGACTTCCTACCATATGTCAGCTCCATTGTGTCCTACCTTGTGAATTTAGAAGGCATTTTCTCCTCCTCTTCCTCTTTTCTCCCACCTTCCCCACTGAGGACCAAACCCAGAAACTCACGTGCTTTAAGTAAAACATTCCATCTGCTCTGCATGCCAGCCCTCTACTCCCTCATCTCAGGCTGAGTTCCCACTGCTGTGACTATGTTAGGACTCTTCATATGTGGATCAGGGTAAGGATGAAGGAGCTTGAAGAGCTGACTTCTGGGATCTACTTCACATTGAAAGGAAATGACATGGAATGCTCTAAGAACTCCGTCATGTCTCAGCATGTCTCAGAAGTTGGTTTTCTTTCCCAACAAATCAAATAAAAACTGTGTGGTAAATGACATAAGCTATAGTGAGCATGTGTTTAGTTTTGGATAAACACTAATATGTTGTAAATCGTGCATTCTGATTAGATAAACACTAAAATGTTGGCACACGTGTGTTCTGATTTGAGTGAGTACTTGTTAAGAAGCCCTGGATATCTTCGTTGTCTTTTTTGTGATTCTTAGTTTGCCTCTTTTGAGTCTAAGAATGCTCCTGGACAATCTGTGTGACTTAATACCTTGTTTTGGGTTTTTGTTTGTTTGTTTGTTGTTTTAAGTTTTTTTTTTTTTCCCTGCTTGATTCCCCTGTGCCAGGCTGGCTGTGGTGGGTGAATAAATACTTAGGTACTGCTTTTCTGGGCACTAGTTCCTATTCACAGAGGAAGTAACAGTATGTGGGGAGGGGGTCTTCTGTGGTTTTTAAGATTATAACTCAAAGAATGGCTGCTCATCCTGTTCATAGCCCAGCTCTGCTATGCTGAGGAGTAACCAACTGATAGTACGGTTGATTGACACTTTCTAAAAGGGAGGACCCAGTGGTATGCATTGTCTTCTTCTTAGAGCTTCAGCAGAAAGCCCAATGGTGGCCACTAGATGAGCTTTTCCCTCTTCACACAACCATATTATCACATCCACTTATCTCACTGTGGGGAAACCAGTGTTGGTATCATTGGCTTGCTTTGTTTCTTGTATAAATGCAATACCTTTTGGCATATGTGCGGGAAAGCAATTTTCTCCTAGACAGCAAGATTTTGCTTAGGTCCCAGTGTCCTTCAGAAAACACTTACCCTGATACTCCAGTCCTTACCTGCTTTACATTCTTCATTTAATTTGACCTGCAGCCTTAGGAATGAAAAGCAGTTTGTCGGAGATGTGGTATTTGATGCCCGCCTTTTTTCAAGGATCATAGAGTCATCGTGGCCATCTGGTCTAAGGTAAAGAACCAGAGAGAATTTAGCACATCACCTGATTGTAATTATATGCATGGAACTGATCACTCTCTGATATTTCATTATGTATTTATCTCTGCTCTGACTTCTTAGGTTGTGACAACAGAATCCGTCAAAATGTGGGACAAAGTTTGCTTTGTGTGATACCACACTGTCACGGAGAAGTGATGAATTGTGGGTGTCATTTTTAAAATCCAGTTACAAACAAGCATCTCTACAAGCACTCCAGTCTCTCAGATGAGATAATGTCTAGAAATGTAGCCACAGAGAGATGAGTGAGAAGCCAGTCAGTCACAGAGAAAACTCAAAATATCTTCTTGATACCTTATCATCCATATTTCTTGACTTGGTTTTAAACTTTTCCTTATCTCAATTAGTCCATCCAAAAATTGATTGTAATGCTGCACCATTTGCATGGTTTTAATAATTTACTCAGGTATTTCATGTGCAGTGCTCATCATACACTATCAATTATTATTATTTGATGTCTATGATATCTATTACCTGAATTTGACCCACCAATGTTAGCAAAAAAGAAAATTATTTGTAACTAGTATACAAAACAGTTGGTATCATTGTGATGTCTTCACCCATGCAAACCATATACTTTACTTATTCTCATGCCCCATCTCTTATTAGCTCCCTTCTTCCCCACTAATGGTTCACCCTCAAAGGGTTATTTGAAGGCAGTTAGATCATGTTAGTAAACAGAGAAATGAAGACCAAACCAAAGAGGAAGAAATGGAGGCAGTGGGGGATAATATCACTTTGAGAGCTGAGTTGTAGGTGATCGCAAAAACAAAATACAGACTAGGGGAGAGGAAAGAGGAAAATGTCCCAAGAGTCCCAAGAGCTATCATGGGATAGATACTACATCATGGCAGACCTAGCTCTTGTTTTCCCCAATAGAAAGAGCCTCCATGTGCTCTGACCTGTGAAGCCAGTATTTCAACAAGACTTTATCCAGAGGGAAAGAGGAACACCTATTGTTCTCTAGGAAGGTGCCTCCTTTGTACCTAGGTACCAGCGTTGATGGGTTTGCAGCAAACTCATGCTTGCTATGGTTTCAGTGTGTATGCCTGCCATGATCTGTATGACTCTGGACTTGGCCTGACTGGTATAATAAGGAGGGCAGGCACATGTCAGAAAGGCTGGGACTGGGTGGGCTATGCACTCCGATGGAGATGCACCAGGAGCCTGGAAACTCAGTGGGTTTAATTTATGTCTCTAAACAAGATTTTTTTATGGCATGGACATAAAAAACAAACATGGAGGTGGATTTATGGTACATGGCTAAATAAGGAGGTGGGTTCATGGTGTGTGGTTGAACATGGAGGTGGGTTAGAACAAGGAGGTGGGTTATGGTATACAGATGAACAAGGAGTCTGGTTTAGCTGGTCTTGGTAGAGGTCTCTGTAGTGAGTAGTCTCACATTGTAGTTTGTAGTCATACAGGAGGAGGAAACTGTGATTGATCATTTCTGTGCACTCTCTCAACATTTGTACTCAGACAAGGGGAAGGCCTGGACATTCCCTTAAGCCTGATAGAGAGAAGGCCCTGCCATTCCCAAAGGTGTGAGGCATTGGGATTCTTGACACAGCCCATGTCCATGTCAAAGAATACACATTCACCCCTTACTTCATCTATTTCCCACATAGCCCCAAAGTTTGTGTGTTGGAATCTTAATCTTTCAGTGTGGCAGTGTGGAGAGGTAAGTCAAAGAATGGAACACTCATGATAAAATCAATGCCTTCCACGTGGACCTGGGTTAGTTTTCCTGGTGGTGGGACTTGTAGCTTTCATGCTTCTGGATCAGTCCCCACTAGAGTGAGTTGTTATAGAGGGAGGTTCTTCTCTTACCTTGTCTTATTACAACACATACTTGTACTCCCTTTTTTCACCATGAATTCCAAGCAGTAGGCTGCCAACATCATGCTTGGACCAAGAGCCTAAATATACTTCTTTTCTTCATAAGTTCCCAAGTCTCGGTATATTCTGTTACAGCAACAGAAAGCTGGTGAAGACCATGTACTGGGAGACTTCCAGGCTAAGAGCTCAAAGACTTCCTCAGGATTCCTTTACTCTTGTGGCACTCTAAATCATCAAGAAAAACTGATTCTCAGATTAGAAACATGTGAACAATTACTCAGACTGTTTCTAATGCAATCACACCATTTTTTCATGATTTTCTTATTCTAAATATTTTTTCCAAGGATGTTATACAAACAGACTTCTCAGGTATAATAATTCAGAAGGGTAGCTACATCGATAAACCAATGAGTGACCAGCTGAGCTTGCATGTCCAGAATTTGATGTCTTCAATTCAATGTTTGCTGTTTTGATTTCAATAGTGTAGCAATGTCCTGATATGTATTGAACAAGAATGCCTTTTAATTCTGTTTTCTTTTTGAAACTTATTTTTACATTATGTACATTACTTGAATGCATGTCTGTTTATCACATGTGTACCTGGTCCCTGAACAGGAGAGAAGAGGGCATCTGAAACTAATGTCACAAATGGCTGTGGTTATGGGTGCTGGGAACAGAGCCTGGGTGACCAGTGCTTCTAACTACTGAGCTTTTAGCTACTGAGCCACCTCTCCAGCCCCAATTACTCTGTGGGTTTAAAAAATTATTCTATTTTTATTTATGTGTGTTTGTGTGTCTTTGCACTTGTGTGGGGCACCCTAGGAGGTGGAAGAAAATGTCAGATCCCCTGGGGCTAAAGTTACAGGCAGTCATGACCTTCCTAATGTGGGTTCTGGGAGCCAAACTCTGATCAATAGCAGCAAGCACTCTTAACCCTTGAACCATCTCACCTCTAAGTTCCCATTTTACACTGGAAAAACTGAACTGGTAAGTTACTTGCTTGCCTCTTTGAACTGTATATAAATGGTATCTTGACCTCTGGCCAGCTTTACAATCCAAGGCTGTCCTTTTTGAGGACCTAAGAAGCATCTCTGAAGTAGGGGAAAGTGTTCCCAGTTCTAGGTCTCTGACAACACAGACATTGAGTAGCATTCACAAAGAAAAACACTTGAAAACTCAGAAGTGACCCAGGGCACTGGATAGATCCCATGGACCAATGTCTCTGACAATATCATCCAGAACTTTTCCACTAACTCAGCCCAGTTTAAAAATTCTCCTGCTTTGGTTCAATGGAGTTGAGCCTCTCTAGTCTGCCACAATTGTCTTTAAAGTCTTCCTGGTCTGTGTAACTCTGACACATTTCCTATGGTGATATAATTAGTGGGCAGACTGAGTTTTGCTACGCACACTTAGGGATGAGTTTAATAGAGTGTCTTTGATCATAGTATAATGTCATCACTATGGCGCTTTACTACTTCTCTTCTGAACATGTAACTTTCTCTAATGTGTTTAATTCTCATCCTTTTGTTTTTAAGGGATTCTTGACTGCTGTGAAGGGCTGTGTTTTTAAGATAATAAAAATGTGCTATAGAAATAAGAGTGAATTATACAGACAAGATGATGTTTTTATTTTACCCAAAAAACCCAAAAGATCTTGTAAACAGGCAATAAGAACAAAAATGGGGTTTTGAAAATGAATGTTCCTGTACAGAAAAATGGAAGCCACTCTAAGACAAAATTTATATGTTAGAATAAATATTGTATTAAATAATAATTGTGATGCTAATTATAAGAAAAGGCTGTTTTCAGATTCTAGAATGAAAAATTTTTCCTCAGAATATATTTCTTTGTCTAGTTTTGGTATCAGGATCTCATAAAGTTACTTAAGAATATTTCTGCTCTTCTGTGTTTTGGAAGGTCTTACTTAAAATTTGTATTATTGCTTCTGATAAATTTCGTTAAAAATTCACCATAAGGTCATGCAGACTTGTGGTTTCTTTTATGAGAGGTTTTAAAGTACAAATTGAACTTTTCTGAGTCCACTTGAATGTGAAAATTTTAAAAAAAATATTTTCAGTACCAAATACTGGCAAAGATTTGGAAAGCAACTGGGATCTTCATATGCTGCTGGCAGGAACATGGGATTGTACAGACAGTATTGAAAATAGCAAAGCAGTTTCTTATAAAGTTAAACATTACAGTCAATACGACCCAGTAATTCCTCTCCTCTCCCAGTAATTACCCTAGTATTAACTTCACAAATATTTCCACTCACATATGTGAATTACGATTAAATGAATGTATCAGTATCACTATGCTGAAGGAAAGGAAGCAGACACAAACATCAACTTTACACTATGATTGCATCTATGTGAAATTCTAGCAGAGGCTAAATTATAGTCATTGAAGGTTGATCTGTGATTGCCAAGGGCCAGAAGTCGAAAGGAAATATACTGCCAAAAGGCCCATGGGAACTTTGTGTTAGGATAGAAATATTTTATACATGATTTTAGTGGTGATTTCTATTCCTATACCTGCAGTTCTCAAAAATGCCTTTATGAAACTCACCACAATATACAATGACTATATACCAATACCCTTTTTTAAAATAAATAGTCAAGTTGTATATTAAAGTTGGTGAGTTATATGCAAGTTATGCCTCAGAGATAGATTACTTAAAAGACAAGGCCAAGACAGACATCATATAGCCACCTCATATCCAAGGAGGAGGAAAATGAAATGGGGAAAGCTGCTGCGACACCTAGAAAAGATAACAGGTTCAGGAAACTGGATAGTCTGAGCCACTTTTATACCAACGGACCACACTCCTGGGTCAGCACTGGAGTTGAAACCGAATGACAATCCATCCCACTGGGTTCCATGATCACCCTTAGTAAAAAGGCATTGACACTGGTACATACAAAATGGAACAGTGGAATTCTACCCAAAGGAAAATGGGTCCTGTTACCACAAGAAAACAGAAAGTGTTTGGAGGGGGGACAAACTAAAAAATATTCTCTTCAAGATAAAATAATAAGTATGTTTAAATTAATTTCATAACAGAAGAGTCGGATATTTAATGCTTCATCTCTGAACAGAATTAACCTTGAGGCCACCAAAGGAAGCGGCATTACTTGGGCAAGATCCCGGGGTTTTCACATAGCATCTGACTCTAACGGCATTCCTGTTTAATCTCTCCATTTCATGACTTCAGTTCTCTCAAGCATTTTCTTCACCCTGTGTCTTTGACTTACTCAAAATGCTGGCAGCATTTTCCAAGCATTTTTCTGATAGCTGTCGTCACCTCCTTGTTCTTCAGGCTGTAGATGAGAGGATTCAGCATGGGAGTGATGACACTGTACTGCAAAGAGAAGATTATTTCCATGGGAGAGCCCGAGGTGGGCATGGTATAGCGCAGGCAGGCTGACCCAAAGTACAAGATCACTATAGTGAGGTGAGAGGAGCAGGTGGAGAAAGCCTTGCTTCTGCCCGTGGTGGAACGCATGTTCAGGATTGTGGAGAAAATGCAACCATAGGAAGATAAAACCAGAAGAAAGGTTCCGGAAGCATGTATAACAAAAGACCAGAGCAAGACAGTGGCATTAGTGGAAACATCAGAGCACGAGAGAGGGAAGAGG
Source organism: Cricetulus griseus (assembly GCF_003668045.3). NCBI lineage: Eukaryota > Metazoa > Chordata > Mammalia > Rodentia > Cricetidae > Cricetulus > Cricetulus griseus. Next base: position 394,787,541 of record NC_048595.1, read on the forward strand.
GAAGGAATCTCACAGTTGTAGTTATGTATGGTTCCATAGTCACAAAAGTCCAAATTCACAGCTAGGAGGGTATTAATGAGTGAGTTCAGTATGGCCAGGCCCCAGGATCCAAACACAAGGCCCTCACAGAACCCGTTGCTCATCATCTGGCCATAGAGTAGAGGATGGCAAATGGCTGCATAACGGTCATAGGCCATGACTGCAAGAAGCAAGGCCTCAGTGCCTCCGATGGCAAACACAAAGAAGGCCTGGGCCAGACAGCCCTTCACAGGGATTGTTTTTGACTTAGCCATTAGATTTTCTAGCATCTTGGGCACAGAGACTGTTGAATAAGAAAGATCCACAAATGAGAGGTGACCAAGAAAAAAGTACATCGGTGAACGGAGGTGAGCATCAGCTATTATCACTAGCAGAATCACGGAGTTCCCTGTCAGGGTCAGGACATAAATCACAAGGAAAATCACAAAGAGTGTGGCTTGGATCTGAGCATCAGCAGGCAGCCCAAGAAGGATGAACTCAGAGACAACACTCAAGTTTCCCATAGCTGTGTAGTGCATCTTCCCTTGGAATCTGAAAAACAAAAGCAATAAAACAACAAAACCTCCTCTTACGTGATGACTTCTCTTCTTCAAATAAATAATTCCCTCATTATCCCAGAATCCAAATTTCATTGACCGTTGGTCCAGATGTGATATTTTAAATGCCACACATTTGTTATCAGGCTGGCCAACTGCCCACATTGGCCATTCTTACCTTACTGACATGGGCTATTGGGCCTTTGCTGTTTTCAGATTTCTTTAGGTCTTTGGTTCTTCTGAAGAAAACGGGGATGTAAAAAATAACACGGATGAAGAATAAAAACATTAGTGGATCGAAAAGATTAGAATTCTCAGTTCAGCTGAAGGGTCACTGTGGTCATGGGAAGAGCCTAGTAAAGAATGAAGAGAGAGATTTTAAAAATATTTGGATGGTGGTCATATCAGCATTGCAGCAACTAGGGTATAGTGGAAGTCTCTTTGGAAAAAAGATAATGAACTTCCTGATCAATTATTGGCCTTCAATGTTCTAAGGATACACTATTAAAAGAAAATTAATGTGAAAGAATGAACAAACAAGAAACACCTGGAAGAAATCAGATACAAGATGTGTAGTTGTAGTCATAGAGATAATTATAGTTCCTTATTACAATTTTCTCTTGCTCTGGTTGGCACTCAGATATGGATATCTAGCTCAGAGAGATTGCTTCATTTCAGCATCACAAATGCTCCTCACACTTTTAATCAATAGAGGTCAAGGCACTATATGAGGTCAGAGTTGGTTGGCTTCCATAGGACTTATGCATTTTCTGTAGGTTCTATATAAGCAAAGGAAACACTTAAAGAGCATGTTTTCCAGGAGTGGTTTACTAACTCATGAGTAATGGTTTGCCCACAATGCCTTGCTTCCCATCCTGAGATAAGCTCTTTATCTTCTGATGATAGGAGAAAGCACTTGGTAGATAGTAACACCAATAAATCTTTTCTTCCGAGTACAGAGACCATGGTGCCTGGGAGTCAGGAAGGAAGCTACACTGTTGATGGAGTTTCAGACACTTCAGCAAAAAGAAGTGCCCCTCCCAAAGTTAGCCCCAACTGCAATCACCAGGGATGCCTTGCTTTATAGAAATATTTCTGATTTTAGAAATTAAATTGAAAAATAAACCTCTTGCGTGTGTGTATGTGTATAATTGCACACACCTATGCCCACACAGAGCCCAGAGGAGGATTGAAGTGTGTGCTCTGTCACTTTCTGCCTTGTCCCTTGAGATAAGGTTCCTCATTGAACCTGGAGTGAGATTAGTGGACAACAAGCCCCAGCCACCCTCCTGTCTCCCTGACCCCTGTTACCAGTTCTAGGGTTACAGTCACTCCTTTCCGCACTTGGCTTTTTACATGAGTCCTGGAGATTAGAACTTAAGTCCTTACATTTGTACAAAATTCTCTTTACCAAGAAAAAAATAAAGCCTGTTTTTATGGTGGTTTCATGTGAAATATGGAAGGATATTTAATGACATTATCAAAGGTCCTCACAGAGGGTTTTGTCTTTACTAGAAGGGTCCCAGAAGGGCTAGAAAGATGGTTCAACATTTAAGGGTGCACACTGCTCTTGAAGATGACACACTTCAGTTCCCAGCATCCACACTGGGCATCTCACTCCAGATATGACACCTTCTTCCAGTTTCTGTGGGCCCCTCACACATTTAATACACCTACACAAACACACATATGTATAGCTTAAACTAAAATATATTTAATAGGGTCCCAGAAAACAAAATAATACTTCTATAATAAAATACCTTATTTTCTTTCTTAGTGTTCGAAATCACACTGGTTTTAGTCATTGCTTTCTACAGACTCTAGAGGAACCAAACTTGAAGAAGTATAATAAAATGAGATTAGTGGAAACTAAATGCTATGCATTTATTGGAAAATGCTCAAGGGATTTCTTAGGATAACTTCTCCCAGAATTACACAAGAAATGAAAACCTCCTCACAGAAGATACTCTAAAAGTTGTATTTGAAACAAGTAAAGAAAGCACAGTCCAGAGAGTCAATGCCTGTGTGGGAACCAGCGGGTTAATTGGGGGGCCTTCGGCCAATGTCTTCCCCGATCTCTAGAATCATGACAGACTTCCAGCTTTAGAAGCTGGAGGGAAACTTAAGAAGTGAAGGGAACTTAAGGTTGAAGGGCCCCGGAAATGACCCTCACTGCAGATTTTGTCTTGACAGTGTCTGCCATGCCCGTACTTACAGAGGTGGGAGGTGGCTCTAATGACGAAGTAAACAACTCTCAGGAGCTTGTAAACATGGCTTGCTGGATTAGGAGATCCAGAACAAGGTGATTAAATTTTATTCTTTATACCTTCATGGCTCCCTAGCCTTACCTCAGCAGCTCTGGCCCGGCTTCCTGGCTTCCTGAAGGTTCTAGAAAATCCTTGGATGTTCTGATCCAGAGATGAGGCAAGAGAGGATCAGAACAGAGATAAAGGGGCACTGGAAAGAAAACATCAAAAATCATTTAACCACTGTGAGGTGTGTGTGTGTGTGTGTGAGTGTGAGTGTGTGTGTGTGTGTGTGTGTGTGTGTGTGTGTGTGTGTGTGTGTGTGTGTGTGTGTGTGTGTGTGTGTGTGTGTGTGTGTGAGTGTGTGTGTGTGTGTGTGTGTGTGTGTGTGTGTGTGTGTGTGTGTGTGTGTGTGAGTGTGTGTGTGTGTGTGTGTGTGTGTGTGTGTGTGTGTGTGTATGTGGCATTTTCCCCAGATTTACAATAGGGATGACAACACCACTTACAAAACCATGAGAACTTAGCACTAAACGAGCTGGTATTTCTAAACTGTTCACCATTCTAACTTTAATTATTCAGTGTTCTCCACCAAGCTAAAGAGAAACAAGGAACCAGAAATTAGAAGACGGTAAGAAGCAGGGTGGGTGGGTGGGGATAAATCACTCCATGATGAAGCAAGCTGGGTAATTAGAGCCATGGAAGAGAAAGAGGACCAGAGTGAGTGAAGGAAACATGTAGAAGGAATCCAGGAGGGGTCCAGGAGAATGACGGCTGGTACCACGTTTACTTTGATTTTGCATCCTGTGCATGGATCGAGAGTTCAGTTAATCTGTCTTGAGGGCAAACAGGAAACTGTTTCACAACCATGCAAGTCCTATAACTGGTAATTCTTTTTCATTCTAGGAATATTTAGGAATAAAAAGAGTCCTATTTGCAGGAATCATCTCAGTCAGAAATGGTCAGAATGGTCTCTGAACTCAGGCTCGTCCATGCCCTTGAAGAGACAAAATAGAAATCAAGGAGTTAAAGTTCCCATCAGTTCATTATTTAAGCAACTTGCCTCCTATGGCCTCACTCCCAGGCACACATTTTCTCTCCCCATGTGGCATCCACTTCATTCTCAGTATCCGAGAGCAGCAGCAAGCATGGAGTTCTCCTGGGTAACTGAGCAATGGCAAGCAACAGATTTAAGTAATTGATAGATGGGTAGCAGAATCAGATCCCCAAAGACAGCTGGGTTGGTGCCATGTATTCCTTGAAGGCAAGACCTAAATCCAAAACTGTCAACTCATTAACTTGTTATTTGTTTTAGTTTGACTTGATTTCAAGTTGGCATCAGATACTGTGTGTATTCATTAGGCACAGTGTGATGCTTTGACACATGTGTGTATACTGCCACAATCAACTCAGAATCATTAGCATGCCTGCCACCTCAAACATTATTTCTTTGTGGTATGTGCAAAATCTCTTCTAGTTATTTTGAAACACATAGTTCATTGTTGTTACCAATGGCACCCTATTGGGAAACAGACCAGCACCAGAGTGCCTCCTTTTAGATCTGAGTATTTTTCATCAACCTTTCCCCCTGTGCCCCTCTCCCTCCCTCCACAGCCCAGGAACCCACGTTCTACTTTCCTTGAGATCTGCTTCCTTACAGAGACTCCATGTAAGAGTGAGAGCAGGCAATGTCTGTCCGTTCTGTGCTTGGATTCTCTCCTTCAGAACAAGGATCTTTGGCTTCAAGATCGTCACACATGACAGGATTTTACTCGTCTTATGTCTGAACTGTATTGTACTGCACTTAAAAACTCCTTTCAACTGTCGACAGACACTTAGGCTCACTCATATCTGACATAATATGACAAATTCTGCATGGGCATGTAGAATCTGTTTAATGTGCTCGTTTCTGCATGGGCATGTAGAATCTGTTTAATGTGCTCGTTTCAGGCCCTCCAGGTAACATACCCTTCGGTGGGACTGCTGGATCACGTGGTAGTTCTAGCTCCAGCTTTTAAAGGAACTTCTATATGGCTGTAGTAGATGTTCATGCCCACCAAAGGTGTCTAAATGTCCCCTTTCCCCACATGCTCACCAGCACACATTTGTTTGTTTTTGTCTTACTCTGTATCTTAGGCTTGTCTCAAGTCATACTCCATCTGCCTCTGCCTCTCAAGTGTTGGGATGACAAGCATATGTAACCACCCCTGGCTTTGTTTGCCTAACATCCCATTCTTTTTTTTTTAATTTATTTATTAGTTCTAGTTAGGGAACAAGCTTGTTTCAAGTCCCTTCTCCCTCTCCCTCCCCTCACCCCCACCCTCCTCCCCACCCCCAGCCCACCCCCACCCCATCCACCCACCACTCCCCAGGCAGGGTAGGGCCCTCAATGGGGGCTCTGCAAAGTCCACCAAATCTTCCTGTGCTGGTCCTGGGCCCTTCCCCATGTGTCCAGGGCCAGAGTGTAACCCTTCACATGGGATGGGCTCTCAAAGTCCCTTCTTGCACCAGGGAAAAATACTAATCCACCATCAGAGGCTCCCTGGAGTGCAGAGGCCTCCTTATTGACATCCATGTTTAGGGGTCTGGATCAGTCTTATACTGGCCTCCCCGACAGCATCTGGGGTCCATGTGCTCTCCCTTGTTCGGGTCAACTGTTCCTGTGGGTTTCTCCAACCTGGTACAGACCCCTTCGTTCTTCATTCCTCCCTCTCTTCAACTAAATTTCCGATTTCGGCTCAGTGTATATCTGTGGATGTCTGTCTCTGCTTCCATCAGCCACTGGGTGAGGGCTCTAGGATGGCATAAAGAGTAGTCATCAATCTCATTTTAGGGGAAGGGCTTTTAGGTTATCCTCTCCACCATTGCCTGGATTGTCAGATCATGTCATCCTTGTAGGTCTCTGGAGATCTCCCTGGTTCCAGATCTCTTCTTGGACCTATAGTGGCTCCCTCTGATATGGTATCTCTCATCCTGCTCTCTTTCCTCTATTCTTCCCCCAACTCAATATTTCTGCCCCTCCATTTCCTCTCCTCTACTCCTCTTCTCTTGCTCTTATTGTAACAGCTCCTTCCCCCCCTACCCTCATGCCCCCTATTAGTTCAGGAGTTCATGCCACTTCCATTCCTGGGGACCATTTATCCCTTAGAGTCCTTCATGTTTCCTAGTTTCTTTGGTGAAGAGCATTATAGGCTGGTAATCCTTTGCTCTATGTCTAAAATTCATATATCAGTGAGTACATACAATGTTTGTCTTTTTGTGACTGGGTTACCTCACTCAGGATGGTTTCCACTAGTTCCATCCATTTGCCTGTGAATTTCAAGATTCCATTGCTTTTTTCTGCTGAGTAGTACTCCATTGTATAAATGTACCACATTTTCTCTATCCATTCTTCAGTTGAGGGGCATCTAGGTTGCTTCCAGGTTCTGGCTATTACAAACAATGCTGCTATGAACATGGTTGAACATATGTCCTTGTTGTGTGAACATGCACTATTTGGGTATATACCCAAGAGAGGAATGGCTGGATCTTGAGGTAGACTGATTCCCATTTCTCTGAGCAACTGCCATACTGATTTCCAGAGTGGTCTTACAAATTCGCACTCCCACCAGCAATGGAGGAGTGTTCCTTTTTCTCCACATCCTCTCCAGCATAGATTGTCATTGGTATTTTTTATTTTAGCCATTCTGACAGGCGTGAGGTGGTATCTCAGAGTTGTTTTGAGTTGCATTTCTCTGATGGCCAATGATTTTGAGCACTTTCTTAAGTGTCTTTCAGCCATTTCAGATTCCTCTGTTTGGTGTTTTGGTGGCTAGCTTCTTGAGCTCCTTATATATTTTGGAAATCAGTCCTCTGTCAGATGTGGGATCGGTGAAGATCTTTTCCCATTCTGTGGGTGGTCGTTTTGTCCTACTGACTGTTTCCTTTGCCTTGCAGAAGCTTCTCAGTTTCAGGAGGTCCCATTTATTAATTGCAGAACTCAGTGTCTGTACTACTGGCATAATGTTCAGGAAGTGGTCTCCTGTGCCAAATTGTTCAAGGGTAATACCCACTTTCTCTTCTAGAAGATTCAGTGTGGCTGGATTTATGTTGAGATCTTTGATCCATTTGGAATTAAGTTTTGTGCATGGTGACAGGTATGGATCTATCTGCAATTTTCTGCATGTCCGAATCCAATTGTACCAGCACCATTTGTTGAAGATGCTATCTTTTTTCCATTGTATAGATTTAACACCTTTGTCAAAAATAAGGTGTCCATAGGTGCGTGGGTCAATATCAGGGTTTTCAATTCGATTCCATTGGTCTATCTGTCTATTTTTGTGCCAATATCAAGCTGTTTTCAGAACTATGGCTCTATAGTAGAGCTTGAAGTCGGGGATGGTGATGCCTCCAGAAGATCCTTTATTGTAAAGAGTTGTTTTGGCTATCCTGGGTTTTTTATTTTTCCATATAAAGTTGAGTATTGTTCTTTCAATGTCTGTGAAAAACTGTGTTGGGATTTTGATGGGGATTGCATTGAATCTGTAGATTGCTTTTGGCAGGATTGCCATTTTTACTATGTTGATTCTACCTATCCAAGAGCATGGGAGATCTTTCCATTTTCTGGTATCTTCTTTAATTTCTTTCTTTAAAGTCTCAAAGTTCTTATTGTACAGGTCTTTCACTTTTTTGGTTAGCATTACCCCAAGATATATTATGTTACTTGTGGATATTGTAAAGGGTGATGTTTCTCTGATTTCTTTCTCATTGGATTTATCATCTGTATATAGTAGGGCTACTGATCTTTTTGAGTTATTTTTGTATCCTGCTACTTTGCTGAAAGTGTTTATCAGGTGTAGGAGTTCCCTGGTAGAGTTTTTCGGGTCACTTATGTAGACTCTCATATCATCTGCAAATAGAGAAAGTTTGACTTCTTCCTTTCCAATTTGTATCCCTTTGATCTCCTTTTCTTGTCTTATTGCTCTAGCTAGAACTTCAAGTACAATATTGAAGAGAATGGAGAGAGTGGACAGCCTTGTTTTGTTCCCGATTTTAGAGGAATCGCTTTGAGTTTCTCTCCATTTAGTTTGACGTTGGCTGTTGTTTTGGTGTATATTGCTTTTATCATGTTTAGATATGTTCCTGTTATTCCTGTTCTCTCCAAGATCTTTATCATGAAGGGATATTGGATTTTTTCAAAGGCTTTTTCAGCATCTAGTGAGATGATCATGTGGTTTTTCTTTTTCAGTTTGTTTATATGGTGGATTACATTCATGGATTTTCGTATGCTGAACCATCCTTGCATCCCTGGGATGAAGCCTACTTGATCATAGTGGATGAGTTTTCTGATGTGTTCTTGGATTCGATTCACCAATATTTTGTTGAGTAATTTTGCATCAATGTTCATGAGGGATATTGGTCTGTAGTTCTCTTTTTTAGTTGTATCTTTATGTGGCTTGGGTATCAAAGTGATTGTAGCCTCATAAAAGAGTTTGGCAATGTCCCTTCTGCTTCTATCGTGTGGAAGAATTTGTGGAGTACTGGTATTAGCTCTTGTTTGGATTTCTGGTAGAATTCAGCAGTGAAGCCATCTGGCCCTGGGCTTTTTTTGGTTGGAAGGTTTTTGATGACTGCTTCTATTTCATTAGAGGTTATAGGTCGATTTAAACTGCTTATCTGTTTTGGTTTAATTTTGGTAAGTGATATTCATCCAGGAAACTGTCTATTTCCTTTAGATTTTCTAATTTTGTGGAGTACTGGTTTTCAAAGGATGGCCTGATGATTCTCTGGATTTCCTCAGTGTCCATTGTTATATCCCCCTTTTCCTTTCTGATTTTGTTAATTAGCATGCTCTCTCTCTGCCTTTTGGTTAGTTTGGCTAGAGGTTTGTCTATCTTATTGATCTTCTCAAAGAACCAACTCTTTGTTTCATTGATTCTTTGTACTGTTTTCCTAGTTTCTACTTTGTTGATTTCAGCTCTCAGGTTGATTATTTCCTGTCGTCTACTCCACCTTGGTGTGTTTGCTTCTTTTTGTTCTAAAGCTTTCAGCTGTTCTGTCAATTCTCTAATGTGACTTTCCTCCAGTTTCTTCATAGCACTTCACTTAGTGCTATGAACTTCCCTCTTAGCACTGCTTTCAGGGTGTCCCATAAGTTCGGGTATGTTGTGTCTACATTCTCATTAAATTCTAGGAAGACTTTAATTTCTTTTTTTATTTCTTCCTCAACCCAGGAATGGTGCATTTGGGTGTTATTCATTTTCTGAGCGAATGTAGGTTTTCTGCAATTCGTATTGCTGTTGAATTCTAACTTTAATGCATGGTGGTCTGATAAGATACAGGGGGTTATTTCAATTCTTTTGTAACTGTGGAGGTTTGCTTTGCTGCCAACTATGTGGTCAATTTTTGAGAAGGTTCCATGTGGCGCTGAGAAGGAGGTATATTCTTTTGTGTTTGGATGGAATGTTCTATAGATATCTGTTAAACACAGTTGTGTCATAACTTCTGTCCGATCCTTTGTTTCTTTGTTAAGTTTCTGTCTAGTGGTTCTGTCCAGTGGTCTAAGGCTGGTGTTGAGGTCTCCTACTATAAGTGTGTGTGGTTTTATGTGTGGTTTGAGCTTTAGTAATGTTTCTTTTACAAATGTGGGTGCTTTCGTATTAGGGGCATAGATGTTCAGGATTGAGACTTCATCTTGATAGACTTTTCCTTTGATGAGTATGAAATGCCCTTCTTCATCTCTTTTGATTGCTTTCAGTTTAAAGTCAAATTTGTTAGATATTAGGATTGTTACCCCAGCCTTTTTCTTGAGCCCATTTGATTGTAAATTTTTTTCCCATCCTTTTACTCTGAGGTATCGCTTGTCTTTGAAATTGAGGTGTGTTTCTTGTAAACAGCAGAAGGATGGATTCTGTCTTCGTATCCATTCTGTTAGCCTATATCTTTTTATGGGTAAATTAAGACCATTGACATTTAGGGATATTAATGTCCATTGTTCGTTGGTTCTTGTTTGGTTTGGATTTATTGTTGGTGGTGTCAAAGCATGTGGGTTTTGCCCTCCTGTTTCTTTTTGTGTTTGGTAAAATTAGATTATCTATTGCTAGTGTTTTTGTGAGTGTAGTTATGTTCGTTGGGTTGGAGTTTTCCTTCCAGAGCCTTCTGTAGTGCTGGATTTGTGGATATGTATTGGTTAAGTCTGTTTTTGTCATGGAATATCTTGTTTTCTCCATCTATAGTGATTGAAAGTTTTGCTGGGTACAGTAGTCCGAGTTGACATCCTTGCTCCCTTAGTGCTTGTATATATCTATCCAAGACCTTCTGGCTTCCAGAGTTTCCATTGAGAAGTCGGGTGTGATTCTGATTGGTTTGCCTTTATATGTTACTTGGCCTTTTTCCTTTGCTGCTCTTAATATTCTCTCTTTATTCTGTAGATTGGTGTTTTGATTATTATGTGTTGGGGGGACTTCTTTTTGTGGTCCAGTCTGTTTGGTGTCCTGTAAGCTTCTTGTACTTTCATAGGCATATCCTTCTGTAGGTTGGGGAAGTTTTCTTCTATGATTTTGTTGAATATGTTTTCTGTACCTTTCAGCAGCATTTCTTCACCTTCTTCTACACCTATTATTCTTAGGTTTGGCCTTTTTACGGTGTCCCATATTTCCTGGATATTTTGTGTTAGGGATTTGTTGGACTTAAGGTTTTCTTTGGTTAATGAATGTATATCCTCTAGCAAGTCTTCAGTAGCTGAGATTCTTTCTTCCATCTCTTGAATTCTATTGGTTATACTTACATCTTTAGTTCCTGATCATTTATCCAGCCTTTCCATTTCCAGAATAGTCTCATTCTGTTTTCTTTATTGTGTCTATTTCAGCTTTCATGCTTTGAACTGTTTCAAGAGCTTCCTTCACTTGTTTGGATGTTTTTTCTTGGCTTTCTTTACATTCTTTAAGAGATTTATTTATTTCTTGAATTTTTTGGTTTGTCTTTTCCTCCATTTTGTGTAATTTTTTTTTGGTTTTTATTCTATTTCTTTAAGGGATTTTCTTGTTTCCTCTTTAAAGGTTTCTATCATCTTGCTGAGATAATTTTTGAGGTCCATCTCATCTTCATGCTTTGTGTTGGGCTTTTCAGATCTTGTTGGAGTGGAGCCCCTAGATTCTGGTGGTGTTATATTGGTCTTTCTGTTGTTGAGTGAAATCTTATTCTGTCTTTTCCCCATGTCTTCTTTTAGTGGGTGCAGGTGGGGTCTCTCTATCTCCTCTTGTTACCCAGTGGTGTGTGGGGGCCAGGAATTCAATGTCCACAACTCTGGATGGTCTTGACTCTCCTGGTAGTCTCCTCACTAGTTCCTGGGTCGGTCGGCGGAATGGAAGGGTGGGGTGCTAGCAGATTCGGGGCACAGGGAGCTCCTCCTTGCCTGGGCGTGTCGAACCTAAGCCCGCAGGTGCAGGCGGGGGTGGGGTGTTGGGGGTGGTTGGGGTGGATGATGTTTTGGGCGGGAGTCGGGAGAGGGCAGAGACTCACTCACCTAGTTCCTGGGACGGTCGGCGGAATGGAAGAGTCTAACATCCCATTCTTACTAAACTTAGGTTACATCTGTTTGGTGTTGATTTGAATTTCCCTGATGACTGGTGATACTGAGTAGTCTGTCATGTCATTGTTAGCCATTTTGCATACTTCTTTTGCGCAGCATGTATTAAAGTCTTTAGTCCATATTCATCCACTTTTCTGTTTATTATTTTTGCTGTTCAGTCGTTAGCACTCCTTGTACATTCTGGGTATTAACTCTCTGTCCCTACCCTGTAGGCTCTTGCTTTGCTCTATTATTTCCTTTTTGTACAGAAATCTTTTAGTTTTATGTAGCTGTTTGTCTATTTTTGCTTTTATTTTCTGTGCTTCTGAAATCCAAAATAAATCCTTGCCCAGACCAATATCATGAATCATCTTCTCCATATTTTATTCAAGCTGCTTTATGAATTTAAATTTGGTCTTGCATTTTAAGTATTTAGTCAGTACTGAGTCGATTTTGAATGTAGTAGGTAGGCCATGAGGGTCTAGTTTAATTTAGTTTCCAGTTTCCCCAAGACCATTTGTTGAGTAGATTGTTCTTTCACCAGTGTATGTTCTTGATGTCTTTGTCAAAAATCAGTTGGGGGGGGGGGAGAAGCTCCATTCTGTTCCATTGTTCTGTGTCTGTTTTTATGCCAGTATCATATTGTTTGAGTGCTATAGCTTTGTTTTACTGTCCTAATATTTCTTTGGCTATTTGAGACCTTTTGAGGTTCCATAAAAACCATGAGATTTTTTTTTCTATTACTAAACAAAGTGTCCTCGGTGGTACAAAGCTTGCAGTGAGTTTATAAGTCCCTTAAGGTGGTATGAACATTTGATACTGAGCCTTCCAATCTGTGAGTGCAGTAGACTTTCCACTTGTTTTCCTCCTCTCTAGTATCTTTTGCTGTTTCATAATGTTCCTTGTAAAGACATTTTCTCCCTTGGGCTTTTGGCTGAACTTACATCTTGGTGGTTTTTGGCTGTTACAAATGAGCTCATGGTCTTTCTTTTTCAGATTACCCCTCTGAGTGTGTATAATAGTGTGTCTAAAAATTCCTACTGATTTTTGTTGTTCCTGTTTTAATTCTTATTAAACTTTGATTTTTCATACATGTATACAGAGTATCTTGATCATGCCCACACATCACTGCCTCCCAAGACACTGCATCATGTCTTCCTCCCAACTTCTTGTGTCGTCCTTTGATGTGTTTTTTAGGTGCTTATGATTTTTTAACCCACTGAGTCCAGTTAGTGCTTTCCATATACACATGGGTGTGAGGTCACACACTGGTGTATGAGGAACCTACCAGTGGCCATACCCCTGAAGAAAAGTGACCCTCTCCAAGTAGCCATCAACTGCCAGTAACTCTTCAGGGGGGGTGGAGCCTCAGGCACCCCTCCAGTCTCTTTGCTGGAATTTTTAACTGGCTTGATCTTGCACAGGGCTTATGTGGCTAGCCATAGCTGCTGTGAGTTCATGTGTATAAATTCATGTCCTGTCCAGAGGACAGCATTTCACAAGAGACCCTTACCATTTTCCAGCTCTTATATTCTTTCTTTCCCTCTTCTGTAGTGTCCCCTGAGCTTTGGTGGGGGTTTTAGAATGTTAATATAGATGCCCTGTGCATGGCTGCATATTCATGGCCATTTATTGTCTTAGGGTTTCTCTAGCTGTGAAGAGACACCATGACCATGGAAACTCTTATAAAGGAAAACATTTAATTGGGGTAGCTTACAGTTTCAGAGGTTTAGTCACTATCATCATGGTAGTAAGTGGCAGTATGTAGGCAGACATGGTGCTGGAGAAGGAGCTGAGAATTTCACACCTTGATCTACAGGCAACAGGAAGTGAACTGTGTCCCATACTGAGCATAGCTTGGGCAAAGGAGACAAATCCCACCCCTACAGTGACACACTTCCCCCAAGGCCAAACCTATTCCAAGAAAGCCACACCTCCTAATATTGAACAGTGTTGTGTGTAACACAAAAAAATAAAAAACCCAGAGACATATATTAGGGTTTAAGCTTCAAGCTGAAGATCAGAAAAGCAAAGCAGCCAAGCCACTAGCTCTTACCTCTGTCTCAGGTTGAAAGGGCAAATCCTGTCTCCACGAGCTCTTCAGCAAGCTTCAGATTGTTGCCTCTCCTCAACGTGGCTGGAGACCAATTCTCAGAATGCAGCCTGAGATACAGGGTTCCTGTCTTTTATATGCCTTTCTAGGGCTGGGATTAAATGTGTGAGCTCTGTTAGTCTTTTAGACTGATTCACTCTCATAAAGCCCTGGGTGGCCTTGAACTCACAGACATCCATCCTGAGTCCTGGGATTAAAGGTGTGTGCCACCACTGCCTATCTTCTATAGTTAACTAGTGTGGCTGGCTTTGCATTCTAATACTTCAGGCAATCATTATTAAATCATAAATAATATATCACTATGGATATGTCTCTGAATTAATTACCCACTCTCCACTGTAGTAAGTAGCATCCCTGACCAAAGATGGAACAGCACAAATCCATGGGATATAAGCATAAATATTTAGAAGTCAGTTTGACAACATGAATATTTATAAGAATAATATTTTTGAATTCACCCCTAGACCCAATGACATCCTTAGCTATAGTATAGTTCTGACTATGCTCACAGAGCCAGTCATTAATTCCCTCCTATGGAGCAAATCTCAAATTCCGTCAAGAGAGTCTTAGGTTATTTCCATAAACAATCTTGCTACTATTACATCAGTGGGTGTATCTTGCCTGGCAGAAGAATACTGTAGCATGCAGGGTCTAATACTGAATAATACACTGTTAATGTCTTTTCTTCCCAAGCAACCTCCCAGCACTATGGATGCTAATCAGCAGTGAGTACTTCCTGACCTGTTCAAGATTCATTGTTCTGTGTCCTGCAGTCAAAGTGTGTGGTGTCTTCAGCAATAGGTCTTATAATCTAATTATGGTGGGCAACCAAGAGTAATAGCAATACCCTGTGTTGTTTGGGATGCCTCTGGGGCCTCTCTGATCAATAACTCATAGGAAGGTAATCCATGGCTGGCACTGGGATTTTTGTTTGATAACCCGTGTCTTCTAGAAGCACCATTATTTACTAATGTGAGGTATTTCTGTTCAAACACCTTTTGAAAATTATATGTTTAATCAGCTTGTATCCTAGCGTGGCCTCATAAAGCTTCTTCATGAATTCTTGGTTTTGGTTAATCAGCCCCTCTCCCTCCTTCCCCAAACGATCTGTCCCCATTCTTGCTTTAACTTATAGCTCCTAGCATGATCCCTGGTTCTTTCATGTTACATATGTTCTACTATGCTGGCTTATTTTTATTTACTTGGGTTACAAGGTCATAAGTGGTGTCTTCTTTAGGTATATTTCATTTTGATTAGGCCTTAGATGTCCCCTCATTTCCTCATCCCCATCACCCCACTATCTGCTAAAACCATTCTGTCCTCTGTATTCCCCCTCTCTTCTATTTTTTCTTTTTTTTATGTTCAAGGATTTTGCTTTGTTTTTGGTGTTTTATTTTTTCTTTCTCTCCATTTTTTATTTAAATTAGAAAGAAGATTATTTTACATGTCAATCCCAGTTCACTCTGCCTCCCCTCCTCCCCTGGACCCCCCCCCACAACTAACACCATACCTATCCCATACCTTTTCTGCTCCCCAGAGAGGGTGAGGCCTTCCATGGGGGGGTCTTCAGAGTCTGTCATATCCTTTGGGATAGTGCCTAGGCCCACCCCCTTGTATCTAGGCACAGGGAGTATCCCTCTATGTGGAATGGGCTCCCAAAGTGCATTCCTATACTAGAGTTAAGTAGTGATCTACTACAAAGGCCCCATAGACTTCCGACGTCTCCTCACTGACACCCACGTTCATGGGGTCTGGATCAGTCCCATGCTGGTTTCCCAGCTATCAGTCTGGGGACAAAGAGCTCCCCCTTGTTCAGGTCAGCTGTTTCTGTGGGTTTCACCAGCCTGGTCTGGACCCCTTTGCTCTTCACTCATCCTTCTCTACAACTAGATTCCAGTTCAGTTCAGTGTTTAGCTGTGGGTGTCTGCTTCTACTTCCAGCTCCTGGATGAAAGCTATAGGATGGCATATAAGTTAGTCATCAATCTCATTATCAGGAGAGGGCATTTAAGGTAGCCTCTCCTCTGTTGCTTAGATTGTTAGTTGGTGTCATCTTTGCAGTTCTTCAGACATTTCCCTAGTGTCTGATTTCTCTGTAAACCTATAATGTCTCCCTCTATTATAGTATCTCTTATCTTGCTCTCTTCTGTTCTCACCCCTCCCCTTCACATTCTCCTAGTTCCCTCTCCCCTACCCCCATACTCCCAATTTGCTCAGGAGACCTTGTCCCTCTCCCCTTCTCCAGGGGGCCATGCATGTCTCTCTTAGGGTTCTCCTTGTTTACTAGCTTCTCTGGCAATGTGGATTGTAGGCTTTACTCTATGTCTAAAATCCACATATGAGTGAGTGCATACCATGTTTGTCTTTTTGTAATTGGGTTACCTCTCTCAGAATGGTTTCTTCTAGTTCCATCCATTTGCCTGCAAATTTCAAGATTCCACTCCCCCCACCCCCGCTACTGAGTAGTACTCCATTGTGTAAATGTACCACATTTTCTCTATCCATTCTTCAATTGAGAGGCATCTGGGTTGCTTCCAGTTTCTGGCTATTACAAATAGTGTCGCTATGAGCATCGTTTAACAGATGTCCTTGTTGTATGAATGTGCATCCTTTGGGTATATGCCTAGGAGTGGAATTCCTGGATCTTGTGGTAGACTCATTCCCATTTTCCTGAGGAGTCGCCAGACTGATTTCCAAAGAGTCTGTATGAGTTGCCACTCCCACCAGCAGTGGAGGAGTGTTCCCCTTTCTCCACATCCTCTCCAGCACAAACTGTCATTGGTGTTTTTGATTTTAGCCATTCTGACAGGAGTAAGATGGTATCTCAGAGTTGTTTTGATTTGTATTTCCCTGATGGCTAAGGTTGTTGAACATTTTCTTATGTGTCTTTCAGCCATTTTAGATTCCTCTATTGAAAATTGTCTATTTAGTTCTGAACCCCACTTTTTAATTGGATTATTTGGTGTTTTGGAGACTAGTTTCTTGAGTTCTTTGTAAATTTTGGAGATCAGCCCTCTGTCAGATGTGGGGTTGGTGAAGATCTTTTCCCAGTCTGTGGGCTGCCTTTTTGTCTTGCTGACTGTGTCCTTTGACTTACAGAAGCTTCTCAGTTTCAGGAGGTTTATTAATTTATTAATTGTCAATCTGAGTGTCTGTCCTACTGGTAATGTTCAGGAATCAGTCTCCTGTACCAATTCGTTCAAGAGTATTTCCCACTTTCCCTTCTAATAGGTTCAGTGTTGCTGGATTTATGTTGAGGTCTTTGATCCATTTGCACTTAAGTTTTGTGCATGGCAATAGGCATGGATCCATCTGCAGTCTTCTACATGCCAGCATCCAGTTATTCTAGCACCATTTGCTGAATATACTTTCTTTATTCCATTGTATAACTTAAGCTTCTTTGTCAAAACTCAGGTGTTTGTAGTTGTGTGGGATAATATCATAGTTTTCAACTCTATTCCATTGGTTTACCTGTCTATTTTTGTGCCAATATCAAGTTGTTTTCAGGACTATAGCTCTATAAGAGAGCTTGAAGTCAGGGATGGTGATGCCCCCGGAAGTTCCTTTATTGTACAGGGTTGTTTTGGCTATCCTGGGTCTTTTGTTTTTCCATATAAAGTTGAGATTTATTATTTCAATGTCTGTGAAGAATTGTCCTGGGATTTTGATGGGGATTGCATTGAATCTGTAGATTGTTTTTGGCAAGATTGCCATTTTTACTATGTTGATCCTACCTATCCCAGAACATGGGAGATCCTTCCATTTTCTAGTATCTTCTTTGTTTTTCTTTCTTTAAAGACCCAAAGTTTTTACTGTACAGTCTTTCACTTTTTTGGTTAGCATTATCTCAAGGTATTTTATGTTGTTTGTGACAACTGTAAAGGTGTTGTTTCTGATTTCTTTCTCAGTGCGTTTATCATCTGTATATAGTAGAGCTACTGATTTTTTTGAGTTAATCTTGTATCCTGCCACTTTGCTGAAGGTGTATATCAGCTGTAGGAGTTCCGTGGTAGAGTTTTTCGGGTCACTTATGTAGACTATCATATCATCTGCAAATAGTGAAAGTTTGACTTCTTCATTTCCTATTTGTATCCCCTTGATCTCCTTTTGTTGTTTTATTTCTCTAGCTAGAACTTCAAGTACAATATTGAAGAGGTATGGAGAGAGTGGACAGCCTTGTATTGTTCCTGATTTTAGGGGAATCACCTTGAGTTTCTCTGCATTTAGTTTGATGTTGGCTGTTGGTTTGGTGTATATTGCCTTTATTATGTTTAGGTATGTTCCTGTTATCCTTGATCTCTCCAAGACCTTTATCATGAATGGGTGCTGGATTTTGTCAAAGGCTTTTTCAGCATCTAGTGAGATGATCATGTGGTTTTTCTTTTTCAGTTTTTTTAAATGGTTGATTACATTGATGGATTTTCATATGTTGAACCATCCTTGCATCCCTGGGATGAAGCCTACTTGATCGGGATGGATGATTTCTCTGATGTGTTCTTGGATTCGATTTGCCAGTATTTTATTGAGTATTTTTGCAGCAATGTTCATGAGGGATGTTGGTCTGTAGTTCTCTTTTTTAGTTGTATCTTTGTGTGGCTTGGGTACCAAGGTTATTGAAGCCTCGTAAAAGGAGTTCAGCAATGACCCTTATGCTTCTATTGTGTGGAATACTTTGAGGAGAATTGGTATTAGTTGTTCCTTGAATTTCTGGTAGAATTCTGCACTGAAGCCATCTGGCCCTAGTTTTGTTTTTTGTTTTTTGTTTTTTGTTTTTTTTTTTTTTTTTGGTTGGGAGACTTTTGATGACTACTTTTATTTCATTAGGTTTTATAGGTCTATTTAAATTGTTTATCTGTTTTTTATTTAATTTTGGTAGGTGAAATCTACCCAGAAAATTGTCCATTTCCTTTAGATTTGGGGATTTTGTAGAGTACAAGTTTTCAAAGTATTACCTGATGATTCTCTGGATTTCCTCAGTGTCTGTTGTTATGTCCCCCTTTTAATT
Organism: Cricetulus griseus; assembly: GCF_003668045.3. Taxonomy (NCBI): domain Eukaryota; kingdom Metazoa; phylum Chordata; class Mammalia; order Rodentia; family Cricetidae; genus Cricetulus; species Cricetulus griseus. The sequence continues at coordinate 394,806,024 of NC_048595.1, forward strand.
TCTGATTTTATCAATTTGCATATTCACTCTCTGATTTTTGGTAAGTCTGGATAAAGGTTTGTTTATCTTGTTGATATTCTTGAAGAACCAACTCTTTGTTATATTAATTCTTTGTATTATTTTCCTAGTTTCTACATTATTGATTTCAGCCCACAATTTGATTATTTCCTGGTGTCTACTTCTCATGGGTATGTTGGCTTCTTTTTGTTCTAGAGCTTTCAGTTGTTCTGTCAATTCTCTGGTGTGACTATTCTCCAGTTTCTTTATGTGGTCACTTAGTGCTATGAACTAATTCTCATTGAATTCTAGGAAATCTTTTATTTCTTTTTTATTTCCTCCTCTACCCAGGAATGGTACAATTGGGCATTATTCAATTTCCATGAGTTTGTAGGTTTTCTGCAATTTCTGTTATTGTTGAATTCTAACTTTAAAGCATGGTAGTCTGATAAGATACAGGGGGTTATTTTATTTTTTTTTGTACCTGTTGAGGTTTGCTATGTTGCCAAGTATGTGGCAATTTAGGGAAGGTTCCATGTGGTGCTAAAAAGAAGGTATATTCTTTTGTGTTTGGATGGAATGTTCCAATGATGTCTGTTAAACCCAATTGGGCCATAATTTCTATTAGTTCCTTTGTTTCTTTGTTAAGTTTCTGTCTGGTGGTCCTGTCTAGTGGTGGGAGGGGGGTGTTGAAGTCTCCCACTATATGTGTGTGAGATTTTATGTGTAAAATGAGTTTTAGTAGTGTTTCTTTTACGGATGTGGATGCCTTTGTATTTGGGGCATAGACGTTCAGAATTGAGACTTCATCTTGATGGATTTCTCCTATGATTAGTAGGAAGTGACATCCTTCATCTCTTTTGATTGATTTCAGTTTAAAGTCTATTTTGTTAGATATTAAGATTGCTACCCCCACTTGTTTCTTGGGTCTGTTTGATTGGAAAATCATTTCCCAACCCTTTACTCTGAGGTAATGTCTGTCTTTGAAGTTAAGGTATGTTTCTTGTATGCAGCAAAAGGATGGATTCTGTCTTCTTATCCATTCTGCTAGCCTGTGTCTTTTTATAGGTGAGTTAAGACCATTAATATTGAAGGATATCAGTGACCATTGATTGTTCATTCTTGTTTGTTTTGGATTTGGTGATGGTGATGGAATTGTGTGTGGATTTCCACCCCATTTTTCTTTTGGCTGTTGGTAAAGTGGGAATATCTATTGTCCATGTTTTTCTGGTTGTAGTTAATTTCCTTGGGTTGGAGTTTTCCTTCTAACACTTTCTGTAGGGCTGGATTGGTGGATATGTATTGTTTAAGTCTGTTTTTTTCATGGAATATCTTGTTTTCTCCATCTATATTGATTGAAAGCTTTGCTGGGTATAGTAGTCTGGGTTGGCATCAGTGGTCTCTTAGTGTAGGTAGAATATCTATCTATGAGCTTCTGTCTTTCAGAGTTTCCATGGGAAAGTCAGGTATAATTCCAATAGGTTTGTCTTTAATTGTTACTTGACCTTTTTCCTTTGCTGCTCTTAATATTCTTTCTTTATTCTGTATGTTTGGGATTTTGACTATTATGTGGCAAAGAGACCTTTTTTGTGTTTCACTCTATTTGGTGGTCTGTAAGCTTCTTGTACTTCCATTGGCATGTCTTTCTTTAGGTTGGGAAAGTTTTCTTCTAAGATTTTGTTGAATATGTTTTCTGCACCTTTGAGTTGGGTTTCTTCACCTTCTTCTATACCTATTAATCTTAGGTTTGGTCTTTTCACAGTATCCGATATTTCCTGGATATTTTGTGTTAGGGATTTGTTGGACTTAAGAGTTTCTTTCGTCGATGAATCCATTTCTCCTAGTGTATCTTCAACTCCTGAGATTCTCTCTTCTGTCTTTTGTATTCTGTTGGTTATGCTTGCATCTGTAGTTCCTGATCATTTATTCAGCTCTTCTATTTCCAGCATTTTGTGTTTTCTTTATTGTCTCCATTTCAGTTTTCAGGTCTTGAACTGTCTGAATTGTTTCCTTCCGCTGTTTGATTGTACTTTCTTGGCTTTCCTTAAGAGATTTGTTGATTTCTAGTATTTTTTAGTTTTTTTTCTTCCATTTCTTTAAGGGATTTTCTCATATCCTCTTTGAGGCCTGCTATCATTTTCATGAAGATGTCTTTAAGGTCATTCTCTTCTGCTTCATCTGAGTTGTGATGTTGGTGTAAGGTCCCTAGACTCTGGTGGTGTTATATTGGTTTTTCTGTTGTTGAATGTGTTTTCATATTATCTTCTTCCCATCGCTTCTTCTGGTGGGTGTAGAAGGAATCTCTTCCTCTCCTGGTGTGTATGGGACCAAGGTTCACTTCTGGTAGGTGCAAACAGATCCAATACTCAGATGTCTCTCCTCTTCCGGTTCCTGTGGTTGGAGACAGGACTGGTACAGGGCTTTGGCAGTCTCTGTATGTGCTAGATCCCACTGAATGGGCTCCATCACCACCGTGAGCAGTCCCCTGGCCTCAGGTATCCCCGAGCAGGGCAGATGAATGAGGACAGAAACAGGCCTGATCCTACCACGTCCGGTGGATGGAGGCAGGACTCCCCCTCTCTATTTTCATTTCACCTATATTCTACTGCTCCCTCTCCCTAAATGCTCTCCCTTGTCTCATTTCCTAGCTTCCACATATACTCCATGTCAAAAATACAGAATAAATAATTTGAAGGTAGGACCCTAATATGAGAAAAGAAAAAACATGCAGTGTTTGTCTTTGGGGACCTTGGTGACCTCATTTGTATATTTTTTCAAGTTGTATCTATTTACTTTCAAATTTCATGGTTTTGTTTTTCTTTAAAATGAAGCAATATTTCCTTATGTGTCACTTTTTTTCATTATCCAACAAAAATATTACAGGGAGTATCCCTATACCTGGTTTCAAATTAAACTGCAGAACCATAAGTAATAAAAACCAGTATGTTACTAGCATAAAAACAGATGTATTAATCAATGAAATACAAGTTAATGATCCAGATATACTGTCATATAACTCTAGTTACCTGATATTTGACAATGATGCCAAAATATTCATTGGAAAAAAAGCCAGCATCTTCAACCAATGGTTCTAGATATCAACAGGCCAAAAGGTGAAACCAAATCCTTAACTTAAATCTTGCACAACATTCAGCTCCAAATGGATTGAAGACCTCAACATAAAACCTGATACTTTGAAACTTCTGAAGGAAACATTAAGAAACACACTCCAGCTCACAGTCATGAGTAAGGACTTTCTAAATAGGACTCCCAGTAGCTCAGGGCATAAGATAACATCTAGTAAATGGGATCTTGTGAAACTGAAATAACAAAGGAAACTGCCAATTGAATGAAGAGGCAGCCCACAGAATGGGAGACACTGATCCAAGAAGTGAATGAATGCTGTGGGCTGACTGTGTGCTTCAGAAGATACTGAACTCTGATCCAAGAAATGCAGGAATGCTGTGGGATAACTATGTGCTTCAGAAGATGCTGAGCTTGTTTGAAGCTGCAGGTTGGGAAAAGCTTAGAATGCTGTGAATGGAGTATGATGTGATTCTTTCCTGCGTTTTGTCTTTTTTATTAATTAAATTTTCTGTTTGGTTATTTTATTCATGTATGTATTGTGCTCTGATGACTCCCCAGTCTCTCTTCTCTTTCACTCACTCCAACCAAACTGCCCTACTTGTGTGACACTATTCCTGGGAAGATGGGAAGAAACATCTGCTCACATCAGCTAAGGATGACAGATCAAAGTAGGGATACTACCAAAGTCCAAGTTGGTGAACCAATGGGCTTTACTGGGGTCTCTAACAGAAATATGGGTGAGAGGTCACTTACAAGAGCAGAAATGACTCAAAGATAGTTAGCTTTATCACCAAAACATCTACTCATACCAGATAAGGAACAAACGACAGACCATAACAGGGATGCCACTAAAGTCCAACTTGCAGGCAATTCAAGCTTGGGTGAGAATGTCTCTCAGTAGGCCTTACTGATTATAAATGCTTGGGGAGGGAGGCACCTAAGTGAATCTGGTCAGTTTTAGGGACTTCCTGAGCCTGTTGTGTTGTTTGCTTCCTGACTTAATAAGCAAGCCTCTCTATAGGATGAAATGTTTTAGTCTATTTTAGAACTTCCTTTAGAAGAGGATTTAATCTCAAAGGAAACCATTATACAACAGTATCCCTGGAGTTTCCTGGGCAATTTACAGGAGTCTCCTCTCTCCGCAGGGCTGTTATGAATCTTGCAGCATTCTGAGCTTTGTAAAATTCATTAGCTTTCTAAGACTAATGATCCTCATTCTTCCCTTAAAGAGAGAATGTATCAGAAGAGGAAGTGACAGAGGAGGTGACTCTGGGACCAGGCAGGTTTATTTCTGAATAAACCTCTTTTGCTCTCACCCTCCCTAGATGAGAGCAAGAGCGCAAGATGCTCTTACATGTAGTTCTTACTGGGCTCATGAGGGAGTTACTCGGGGCCTGTGGATTTTCTGGAAGAATCGGGAATGGCATTTGTGGTTTTGACATCAGAAATTTGGGAAACTGAAAACATTGGTCATAGGAAAGAGGGTTTTTCAGGACAAAATGGGGACCTACTTTCTAGATGAGGGCACTTTTGACTGTTCAATTGCAACAAGAACAAGGAGGGAGTTATGCAAGAAAGTTCAGAGATCGACTGTGAATATGCTGTTTTGTAGTACATGCCAGAAATTTGCTGAGAAGGTTGGTCTTAAGTGTTATTATCACACAGTAAATATGTGAGTTAATATTTATGTTAATAAGCTTCAAGCCTCTGCAACTTTTAATCATCTTCTATGCCTAAACAAAGCTGGAAAGGGATACATTTGACAAAAACAGCATAGGACCTACATAATGATACCTTGTGCAATTTTATTTGGGGCTATAAATAATATTGGAATAAATTGAAAGACATAAATTGTGACAATATTGAAAAGATTTATTATCACTACTAGTCCAAACTGGATTTTAAATTTAATGCTACATCAATGGTATATATAAGATTGTTTTTCTTTGTGGTAAAATGAAGATGCTGGTAATAACACAGAAGGAGAAGGAATAAGAGTGGTAGTGGGGGATAATCTGGAAAGAAACACTTCCCAAATGCTAAAGTCATCAATACAATGTTTGAGCAGAAATAGTGTGTTGACAAAATTTAAAGTGTCATAATCTTATCTCAGATATTACAATGCAGTCTGGTTGTTATTTTCATCCAATTATAAAAGAATGATATCTTTATAAAAGGTTTCTATCAGAAGTTTTCAACCATTAAACCCAGCAGTTAACAGTATGTCTCACAGCAAGAACAAACACAAACTTCAAATGAGTATAAATAGAAATGAAAATTAAGTTCAAGAATGATAGTAGGGAACCACTGAAAATCAGAAGCAAAGAAAAGCTTTACCAAGATAGAGATTTAATGTTGAAGAAAATAAATTATATGATAATATAAAACCCAAGACCTTTTACATGGTCAAGGACCCTATAAATAAAGATGAACAAATCACAGAAATGAAGAAAAACATGCTGCTTAAAATATAGGCAACTATTAATATACTTGAAAAGAAAAGTACTGTAATACTGATTTAAAAAAACACAATTCTCAATAGAGGAATCTAAAATGGCTGAAAGACACATAAGAAAATGTTCAACAACCTTAGCCATCAGGGAAATACAAATCAAAACAACTCTGAGATACCATCTTACTCCAGTCAGAATGGCTAAAATCAAAAATACTAGTGACAGTTTATGCTGGAGAGGATGTGGAGAAAGGGGAACACTCCTCCACTGCTGGTGGGAGTGCCAACTTGTACAGTCACTTTGGGAATCAGTATGGCGACTCCTTAGGAAAATGGGAATGAGTCTACCACAAGATCCAGCAATTCCACTCTTAGGCATATACCCCAAAGAAGCACATTCATACAAGGACATCTGTTAAACGATGTTCATAGCGACACTATTTGTAATAGCCAGATCATGGAAGCATCTGGATGCCTCTCAATTGAAGAATGGATAGAGAAAATGTGGTACATTTATACGATGGAGTACTACTCAGTGGGGGGACGGGGACGATGGAATCTTGAAATTTGCAGACAAATGGATGGAACCAGAAGAAACCATTCTGAGCGTGGTCACCCAGTCACAAAAAGACAAACATGATATGTACTCACTCATATGTGGATTTCAGACATAGAGTAAAGGATTACCAGCCTACAATCCACACTGCCAGAAAAGCTAGTAAACAAGGAGGACCCTAAGAGAGACATACATGGTCCCTGGAGAAAGGGAAAGAGACAAGATCTCCTAAGCAAATTGGGAGTATGGGGGGAGAGGGAGGGAGCTAGGAGAATGAGAAGGGGAGAAGAGGATGGGTGAGGAGGAAATGAGGGAGCAGGAAGGTTGAGTTGGGGGAAGAATAGAAAAAAACAAGAAAGGAGATACCATAACACAGGGAGACATTTTAGGTTTAAAGAGAAATCAGGCACTAGGGAAATGTCTGGAGATCTACAAAGATGACACCAACTAAGCATCTAGCAAGAGTGGAGAGGCTACCTTAAATGCCCTCCCCTGATAAAGAGATTGATGACTGACTTATAGGCCACCCAATAGCCCTCATCCAGCAGCTGGTGGAAGTAGAAGCAGATGATCACAACTAATCACTGAACTGAACTGGAATCCAGATGCAGAGAAAGATGAGTGAAGAGCAAAGGGGTCCAGACCAGGCTGGTGAAACCCACAGAAACAGCTGACCTGAACATCGGGGAACTCTTGCTCCCCAGACTGATAGCTGGGAAACCAGCATGGGACTGATCCAGACCCCAGGAACATGGGTTTCAGTGAGGAAACCTCGGAAATCTACAGGACCTCCTGTAGTAGTTCAGTACTTATCCCTAGCATAGGTGTAGACTTTGAGAGCCTACTCCATATAGAGGAATACTCCCTAAGCCAAGAAACACTGGGGAGTGAGCCTAGGCTCTATCCCAAAGGATGTGATAGACTCTGATGACACCCTATGGAAGGCCTCACACTCCCTGTGGAGAAGAAAGGATATGTGATAGGTAGGGTTTTAGTTGGGGGGTGGGTGGTAGGGGAGGACAGGAGGGAGAGGGAACTGGGATTGACATGTAAAGCAATCTTGTTTTCAACTCAAATAAAAAAAATCTACAAAAAAAGAAAAGCACTATAATACTGATTAAAAAACCCAGCAAATTTAATTTAAAAATGGCCTGTGGATATGATTTGCTAATGTAACAAATGTAAATGCTTCATTAATATGCATACAGATATTACTATTTTTCTCATAGTTGGAGGAATGCAAATTGGTAATTTAAAAATGAAGTATCACCACGCAAAAATTCCATACACTAGAGGCTGCCTGAGAGCGAGAGGAGCTCTTACTTTGTTGATTAGATGCGAAGTGTTATGGCATACCTTGAAAAGACTAATTAAAATTGAAAAGAAGTATGCAGTTCATAATCTTATTTCTGGGAATCAATCCAAGAGAAATAAAAATATTCAGCTTTCATGTTACATGTTAAAAATGTTTATTGCAACATTGTTGTCTTTTAAAATTGGAGGCTAAGGGTGCTCAAATGGAGGAATGGTTTGAGAAGTTATGGCACTTCCACAAGAAGGAGTTTTAGATTTATAAAAAAAACAAAACAAAAAACAAAACAAAAAAACCCCTTCAACCAGTTAGAGCTAAGTCATTGGCCATGTACATGACTATATTTTCTAAATAGAGATGGATAGTCTCCTATATGCATATGTATTTACATACACACGTGTTCAGATATTTGGCTATAAGAAAGATATCTACTCTACAGTTAGCCCAGGGGTGCTCAGAGGAGCAGAAATACGTAAAAATATGATAAGGATGGCAAGTCAAGAAAAAAATCACCAAAAATATATCATATGGTATGAATCCACTCAAATACCAGTAAAAGTGTGTCTCCATGACATACATTTGTTTAAATTATTTTTAAAAGACAAACCACTACACACAAACTAAATTTACTCTTCCAGCTGAGAAAAATAAAATACATTATCAGAAATAATTTTAGATGGCTGGATATAAAAATTAATCTGGGAACCACGGAAATGGATTAGTGAAGGTCCCATGCTGTAGAACTATGAAGACCTGTGCTCAATCTCCATCACCCATATGAAGTAAGCTGGGCATAGTTGTGTGTGCCAAAATGCCAGCACTGGAGAGGGAGGAGACAAAGGTGGAGTCTTGGTTCTTGCTGGTCAGTTTAAGCAAAACTGTGAGAATCAGGTTCAGTGAGAGACCCTGCCTCAAGGGAATAAGTTGGAGAGTGATAGAGCAGGATGCCTGATATCTTCCTCTGGCCTCTGTGGGTACACACAAGGACACACATACCTGCACATACACACACACACACACACACACACACACACACACACACACACGTACACACACACACACACACACCTAATCTACTTCCATTATTTCTTTTAATGATTCTTTCATATTTTGATTCTGATTTCACACTGCATGCTATGCTAATCTTGAATTCTGGACGTTAACCCAGCAGCATGGAGAAACAGTGTGAGAGGACTTCCTAACATCCATTCCCTGATGGGGCACAAGACATGTGGTAGTTTTAGGTAGGTTTGGTGGTTCATGATTCTCCAGGCCCTCCAAGCTGTGTTTGTTCCTATTGTTGACATGGAAACATCCCCTAAAACATCTAATTCTTCCATAAGCATGCTGTGATAGCTGAGTTAGCTATGTAACCAAGCCTGCGACTGGATCCTCAACTGAGTCAGCTCTGCATGGCCTCTGCTCTACATCTCTGGAATGACAGTTGTTCTTTCAGAGAGAGATGAACTTAGCACACTCTTGGCACAAGTTAAGAGATGTATCAAATTTGACATTGCTATTCTTCCTTAAAATATCACCCCAAGGAGAGTTGCCAGGGAGCAGGGTTGTTGTTTCTTGAGGACATACAGCATTATTGGCTTGGTTCCAGGAATTTTCTTTTCATTCACAATTAATATTTGAATTTCCTAGGAAAAAAAATTCTGGGTAATCTCACTTGAGTCTTGATTTCACTCCAGGTTGGAATGTTTCATCAGGAGAAAAAAACAGAATTGTCCTCCTCTACTGGGTTATGGGGTCACCCCCACCTTGTGATGGTCAAATGATTCTGAAGAGTCAGAATCCCTGAGAATTTGGAATATAACATTGTAATGTGAAGGAGTAGTGAGCTGCCAGTAGCAATAGCTATTTATACCGATAAGAAAAGTAAACATTCCCATAGATGATCTCCTGGAAAAGAGAGTTCACTGATCCATTTGTCCTTTTCTATATGTGGCTCATTATCTTCAGAGTTGTCTGTTTGTTCACAAATATTTCTAAGAAGGCAAGATGCATGTCCCCAGTGGCACCTTCCATCACTGACAACCAAATCTCTCCTTCAAGTCCATTGTTTGCTCACGTAGCGCCAAAGTTCCATGTCTACTTTATTATAATGTTGTGTCTGAATCTTAAGAGGTCAAAGATGCTTTCTGATCATTCTTCCCACAGCTGCCTTCACCTCCTTGTTCTTCAGGCTGTAGATGAGGGGGTTCAGCATGGGAGTGATGAGACTGTATTGCAGAGAGAAGACCATTTCCACAGGGGACCCTGAAGCTGGTAACAGATAGCTGATGAAACCTGAGCCATAGAACAAGATCACAGTAGTGAGGTGGGACAAGCAGGTGGAGAAAGCTTTGCTTCTGCCTGTGCTGGAGCTGACCCTCAGGACAGTGGAGACAATGCGAGCATAAGAGCAAACGATCATAACAAGGGTTCCAAAGAAATGCACGACCGAGGAGCACAGCAGGAGTATGAAATTGGTAGAGGTATCAGAGCAGGATAGAGGGAAGAGAGAGGACAGCTCACAGCTGAAGTGAGGAATAGTTTGGTCCTCACAGAAATCTAAACTGACAGCGAGAAGGATATTGAGGAGAGCATCAACAAAGGCTAGACCCCAGGAGATCCACACCAGTCCCACACAGAGCTGGTTACTCATCACCTGGCTATAGAGCAAAGGTGAACTGATGGCAACATAGCGGTCATAGGCCATTGCAGCCAGTAGACAGGCCTCTGTGCCACCAGTGGCAAACACAAAGAAAGCCTGAGCCAAACAACTTTCAACAAGGATGGATTTGTCCTCTGAAAGTAGGTTCTCCAGCATCTTGGGAGCTGTGACAGATGAGTGGCACAGGTCTAGGAAAGACAGTTGTCTCAAGAAGAAATACATAGGTGTGTGGAGGTGAGAATCAGCTGCAATCACGAGCAGCATCAAGGAGTTTCCCACCAGGGTGAGGAGGTAAACCAGAAGGAAGAGAGCAAAGAGTATAGGCCGAACGTAGGGGTCGGTGGATAGTCCAAGGAGAACAAACTCTCGGACAGCACTGTGGTTTCTCATCACTGTAGAGAAAAAAAAACAAACAAGATCCATCAAGACCCTTAGTGCCCCTTGGCTCCCCCAGACTGAAATCTCGTTATCCATAAATCTCTGCCCACCCATTTAAAAACAATCTCCCTGACCATTGCTGCACCATTATTAATCATCAACATTATCTTTATTATGATGCCTTTTTCTGAGCTCAGGGTTATCTCGCTACTGAGAGTGATCCATGTGAGAAAGGTTTCTGATTGGAGATAGAGAAAAAATCCCAAGAGGGAATTACCTGAGAGATAAAGAGAAAGTTTTATGCAGATGCATGAACACTGTGTAGTCCACAAACGTTAGAAGAAAAAGTCAAGGGTGCTGGACGGGGCACAAAAGAACCACAATTCTGACTTCATTGCTTCCATTTAATTTTAAATGACACCTTTGCTTGGGCCTGTGCACATGTGCACTAACGTGTTCACTTGCCCACCAGAAATTAAAAAGGCACTGAGAGAAATAAAAACTAAGCATAAACTGTGGGAATACAGCCAAAATGAAAACAGTAATGTCAGGAAACAGCCAGATCTCCAAGAACCTAGAGGCTTTGCCTCATGGGCCTCGTATAATAGTGTGTGTAATAAGCATCAATGCTAGACCTTTCATTCTGCAGGCTTCTTCCCTGAAGTCATCTAATGCCAGAAATATCACCCATCACTGATTTGTGCAAGCTATAGGTCAAATTTAAAACAAACAATTACCGAATACAACATGAAAGGCTTTCTTTTAGATCCAACACTACTATAGGGATAGAGGGTAAAGTTAATTTTCCTTACCCAAGAGGAAAATAACCAGAGTTTTTATCTTGGAACCAAATAAAAGGCATCATGCATAGTAACTGGCCCTCACTGTTTATCCTTGATGGAAAGAAAACACACACACACACACACACACACACACACAGAGAGAGAGAGAGAGAGAAGGGGGGGCGGGACAAGCCAATCTGTATAAGTGAAGTGTGAGCTTCTAAACAGTTTGAAGTCCCTATTCTAACAGGCACTTGGCACAAGCAGAAGGGAGAAAAGCAAAAGTCAGCAAAGCTGAACGGAATCCACTTTCATGTGACCCAATCCCTGCCTTTCTCCTTCTCCAATTAGATATGCTGTGGTGTCGGCCAAGGGAGGTGCCTTGCTTGGTTTGGTTTTATGGAGCGTTCTTTAAAACTGTAGCACTTAACACTATGTAACTTAGAAAGCAGCAAAACCTCAGTAGATTTACAAACAGCCACGGAGATCTCTTAGTGCCCCTAAGAGATCAATTGACAAAGATTAGAACATGACCTTTCAGTGGGAGGCAGAGTTGTGGGTGCTCCACACAGCTGAGGTCAGCTTCCACAGTGCCCATCCCCGCATGCCAGGACAAACACCAAACAGCAAAGCCCACTGCCTCTCACCCACATCCTAGAGCAACTGCAGGCCACAGAGTAAGGTTGCTCACAGAAAGGGGCAAAAGGAATGAAGTCACACCTAGATGGGGACACGGTGAGAAAGCAGGCAGCCACCTGCAAGCTGAGGAAAGTGGCCTCCAGGGAAACCAACCTTATTTTCACCTTGAGCCTAGATTGCTAGTTTCACAATACGATAGAATTTTCTGTTTTTACAATAACTCTGTATAGGAATTGCTCAGAGCTGAACACTGTCTTGAAGAATAAAGAAACTGTGCTCCGGAAGGCTTCATATCCCACCTGTTCAAAAACAACTCAACGGCTCTCAGGATGTCTTAGCAGGTAACGGTACTTGCTACCAAACCTGATGACCAGAGTTCCATCCCTGGGACCATCCCCCTCCCCCATGGTGGAAGAAGAGAACGGACTCCCATATGCTGCCCTCTGAACTCTGCACATGTACTGTGATGTGTGTCTGCCCACACCCATAGGCAAACACACATGAAAGACTCAGTGCTAGATATCATTTCAATTGTTGATAATTGCCTTAGGGTAGCAGTGGGGCTGAGGTAATGCAGGAGAACATGCTTGTTTGTGTGAGGTGAATAGTTAAGGATTAAGGGACAAATGAGTGCTCAAGTGTCATCATCATCCTGCACTTTCAATGACACAGCAGGACAATCCACAGGTGCACCAGCACAGAGCTCTGTAAACGCAAAGATGAGCACCTACACTAAGCAGCATATTAACGCTTGAATCTAGGCTGAACTGTAACAGTGTACAAATCTTTCAACTTCTCTGTATGCTTAAAGTTATTAAAATTTTAAAATGTCCTTAAGGGCTGAGGTGTCCCTCAGCTGAGCACCGGAGCTCAGAGCTAAAATCCACTCATGAGGAGGGATAGAGATGGGCAGGTCCTGGAGCTCACTGGCCAGCCAGCCTAGCTTTCTTGCAGAGTTCCAGGCCAGAGCAAGACACTGTCAAAAGCAAAAAACAAGGTGCTGGGAAAATACCTCTGTGACTATACTGGCTGCTCTTCCAGAGGACCATGTTCAATACCCAGCACTCATATGGTGATCAACAAGAGTCTGTAACTCCAGTCCAGGGGATCAAAGGCCCTCTTCTGGCCTCTGGGGGCTCCAGGCACGTGCATGGTGTATAGACACCTGTGCAGACAAAACACCCATACACACAAAATAAATGTTTAAAGAATCAGAAACAAAAAAGACACCTAATAAACAACACCCAAATTGTCCTTTGGCACATAACCAAACATGTACACACATCCACACATGGACACACACGTAAATTAAACAACTAACTTTTACTTAGTTAACAAGCTTACCCATCAAAAGAATTAGAATTAACACAAATTAATACTTTAATGCAGTTATATATACATTTATATATGTGTGAGTACACACATATCAATTATCGTCTATTTCCTTTATTTAAGCTTCTGGTAAACTGATACGCTTGGTTTACATGCACCCCCTCTACCCTGGTCAAAGCAATCTCTAAATAGGTATTTATTTAAACATGTAATTAAAATATCTGTTTATGCCCCTCTTTTTCTGTTAAGTGGCAGATATGAATCATTATCTCTGTGAGACAAAAATATACACACTCCCTGAGTCCACATAAAAGATGGCAGACAGTAACCAAAACAGACAAGTGGCCGAGAAATTCACTTCAGATAGCTTCAGGTCCCTGCAGTAGGAGAATGAGAAGGTTAAGATTTAGTTTTAAAAAACAAACAAACAAACAAAAAAAGATTTATCAGCATGAGGAAAAGTGGTAGTTAGGAAGCAAAATCAAGCCAGCTATTTTCTCTGTGGTGCCTTAACCACATACCCCGATCAATTGCTTTAATGTTCAGTGTGGTAAGGGCTCAGCCGATGATACTTGGATCCTCGGTGCCAATGAGGCTGTCCCCTCAGCTCTGTAGTTAACAGCTTTAATGCCACATGTCACTGTTAAATTTGTTCAGTAGTCACAGTCAGCTCAACTACAAAAATCACAGTCTCAAGTGACTAAACTGTTCAGGGCTAATGACAACTTTTAAATTGATTTTTTTCTTAAATTTTATTATGTGTATTTACATGCTCACACTTGAGTTCAGGTGCCTCAGAAACTGGACATGTTGGATCCCCTGGAGCTGGAGTTACAGCAGTTGTGACCTGCTCAACAAGGGTGCTGGGAACCAAACTTGGATCCTCTGAAAGAGCAGTATGTGCTCTTAACCACTGTGCCAAGCGTCCAGTCCCAGCGTTCCCATCTTCGTTGTTCAGTGCTGTGAGAATTTAATTGAATAATAAAAGAGCTTTAACAAGCTTGGTTTCCAATTTGATTTAAATTATCAATACCAAAGGAAAAAGAAGAGAGGCCAGTCTGAGAACCCCTGACAATGGCTTGGAGGACCAAGGAAAGTTATACCCTCTAGGGGTGGGAGTATAGGAAAGCTCAGAACAGGAAAAGACATGAGATGAAAGGAATTAAAAATGAAATGATTTCTCAGAAAGCCACAAAGAGAGTGAAGGAAGGAAAGAGGGGGGTCAAGGAACTGAGAGAAGAAATAGGGACATCTGGGCAGCCAGGGGGCATTGGTATGTCCCTGGCATGTGTCTGAAGAAACAAATACATCCTACCTCAGGTGATTCCAATCAAGAAAGCATGCCCCTAGTTACTCAGTGCACAGGTGTGTATAGTCGGTCGAGGGTGCTGGATGACAAGTGTGCTTACATGGGCTCCAGAGCTCCCCTAGACAGTGGAGGATGCGTCTCTAACTTCCTTTTGGGAGTCATCACAATGCACTCCATTTCTTGAGCAATGTCTTCCTTGTTTCTTAATTCTGATCACACCATTATTTGTCCACTTGACATCTTCAATGACTAAGTTTGCTGTTAGCATTATCTGAAGAAGGACCCCTCCAGTGTTTGTCATCAGGAGGGCAGCTTGGCTTAGAGTCAATGGAGCGGGTGAATTGAGTTGGGGGCCTAAAAAGCAGTTGACTCAATGCCAGGCAGCCCCTGGAGTCATTCGGAAGCTTGGCTTCAGCATCATTAATTAAACAGAACTTTTATTTAAGGGCAACAAGGGACTTTATTATGCATTATCTTTGGAAACTCTAGATTAAAGCAATCACTTTAAACTATCGGATGAGAAATCTTGCTATGCAGATAACAGCTCACTGGAACAGAAAGACAAAAACCTGTCCCCTATGTAGGAAGACACTATTTTTCCAATGACAAAGTCCAAGGGGAACAAACGAACCATCTGAGATTTAACATGGAAGCTGAGACAATTGTGTTAACCTCCTGATCCTTTTCCCATGTGTGTATGAAATAGGTTTGTAAGTACAGCCATGTCGAGTATCCAAAGAACCAAATGACGAATAAGGATAAACTCATTACTACCATACAAGAAATTACAAAACAATCCTCCATCATGTCATTAGGCATCAGGAGTACTTGCCTACACAAAATGATTTAGCAGGTATGCGCCAGGTACTTTTTATAAATCCACGTCTATGATCTAGATTGGTTTTGTCATTTAATTGTGTACTTGGGTGACCTTTTCCATGTCAGCAGGAAATACTCAGCATACTCATTTTTTTTTTACAGGGGTTAATGCTGAAAGATCAGAGAAGCAGAGCAACCAGCCACTAGTTCTTATCTTCACTGAATCCTCAGACCAAAGGGTGATCCTGTCCCTACAAATCCTCAGACTGAATGCAATGAGCTCCTGTCTCCTCCCACTTTATATTCCACTCTCCACCCACTCATATCACTCCTGTTTCCACCTCCCTGTTGCTGGAATTAAAGGCATGTGATTCCCAAGTACTGGGACTAAAGGTGTGAGCCATCCCTGCCTCGTTCTGTTTTTTGTTTGTTTGTTTGCTTGTTTTTAGACTGGATCAATCTCGTGTAGCATACTCATTTTTTATGCACTAAAAGGTGCTCATAGTAGATTCTTCATAAAGCCTTTCTCCTATTGATAACTGTTACTATAAATCTTCTGTAGTGAGTTCTAGACTGGGCATTTTATGCCTACACATGGGTATGCATGCTAGTCTTTTTGTGTTCCGATAAACCTTTCCACATTCTTTATGTGGCTTTTGTACCCAGCTTCTATCATTTATCATAATGTTTTCACTCTTGCACTATGAATCAATACTTTATTCCTTTCACACAAAATAATGTTCCCTTATGATCATGTTATGGTTTGAATATAAAATGCCCCAAAAGAAGCCAGGCAGTGGTGGCACATGCTTTAATCCCAGCACTCAGGAGACAGCGGCAGGCGGATCTCTTTGAGTTTTAGGCCAGCCTGGTCTACAGAGCAAGTTCTAGGACAGGCTCCAAAGTAATACAGAGAAACTCTGTCTCCAAAAAATGCCCCAAAAGGTTCATGGGTTGAATGCTGGTCCCCAGTTGTTGATGCTATTTGGAGGAAGTTCTGCAAATTTTAGGATAAAAAAAATAGGTCATTAGGGCAGGATATTCTTGGGGGCTGCCCTCCCTCTTCTTCCTGGATCCCATGATAGGACCAACTTTGCTGCTCCATGCCTTCCTCACCATGACGCCCAGGCTCACCACAGCCCAGAAACAATGGGACCAGCCCTCCATGGACTAAAACCTCAAAACTATGAGCCTAAATGAACATCTCCTCTTTTAGAATTGTTCTATCAGGTATGAATTTTCATCATAGAAACTTATTAGCACAATGGGTATACCCAATGTTTATCAGCAACTGAGGTGCATCGGATCGTTTCTGGGTTTGGACTGGTATAATATGACTATAAGTATACATACATTTTGTGTTGACATATGTTTTATGTTTTTGACTCTCTGGTATACACCAGAATCAGGCTGCAGAATTTCACCAATCCCTGAGCACAGAATCCCACTAATCCCTGAGCACAAAATTCTACCAGTCCCTGAGCGTGCCTCAGAATCAGGCTACAAAAACCCACCAATCCCAAGCCACCCTGGAAAGCTCCATCCCCTTCCCAAAGAATCCCTATATAAGCTCTGTACCCTGTTTAGTTTGTTGCTGCTTCTTATCCTAGAGGACACCCTCCTGGATTCTTCCTTCCCAATAAATCTCTCCAGTGAGGTTTGTTTTGGGGTGTGACACTTTCATCTGATCAGAGTCCAGCTGTAACAATTTTCACTAGAGCTGGGGCAGGGTGAAGCAGAGAAGAACTGTAACACTTGCTGGGGATGATTTCCCCTAATGGGACAGAATTGTTACACTCCAGTGACCTAGGCAGAGTTGTAACATTTCACTGGACCTAAGCAGAGCTGTAACAACTTCACTAGGGAAACCCTCCCTGCTACAGCAGAGTTGTTACACTTGCCTTCGGGAAACCTTTCCCTGGAGCAGCTATGCTTACAAGGAATTTGGGGTATGCCTTAGTTCCTGACTGCCAGGATACCTTTCCATCTGAGCTAGAATTATTCAGTTGTGCATTGTGTATATGAGATATTTTTTTAAATTTTCTATAACTACTTATTTACATTTTTATATTATTGTCTCTAGAATTGAAATGTTATACTATTTTAATCTTTTTAAGTTTATTAAAACTTGTGGCCAATCCAATTAAAAAATGGGGTACAGAACTAAATAGACAATTCTCAATAGAGGAATCTAAAATGGCTGAAAGACACATAAGAAAGTGTTCAACATCCTTAGCCATCAGAGAAATGCAAATCAAAACAACTCTGAGATACCATCTTACTCCTGTTCGAATGGCTAAAATCAAAAACACCTATGACAGTTTATGCTGGAGAGGATGCAGAGAAAGAGGAACACTCCTCCACTGCTGGTGGGAGTGCCAACTTGTACAGCCACTTTGGAAATCAGTCTGGCAACTCCTAAAGAAAATGGGAATGAGTCTACCACAGGATCCAGCAATTCCACTCCTAGGCATATACCCAAAAGAAGTACATTCATACAACAAGGACATCTGTTCAACCATGTTCACAGCAGCATTATTTGTAATAGCCAGAAACTGGAAGCAGCCTAGATGCCCCTCAACTGAAGAATGGATAGAGAAAATGTGGTACATTTACACAATTACTACTCAGCAGAAAAAAAAAAAAAACCATGGAATCTTGAAATTTGCAGGAAAATGGATGGAACTCGAAGAAACCATTCTGAGTGAGGTAACCCAATCACAAAAAGACAAGCATGATGTGTACTCACTCACATGTGGACCTGCTTTATGATACATAGTAGTGACCGTGCTTTATCAGAGCTATTTTTAATGATGTTGCTCAGAATGGTTTCCTTCCAGATGATGACTGAGAAACTAATTTAAAAAAATGGTGCCAGGTACCACAAGAGTAACAGAACTGTGCTGTTTTCTGAGATTTTGTTTTTTACTTTTTTTGTTTTTTGTTTATTGTTTTTGCTAAATGTAGTGTGTTGGATGTCTCTACCATTTTGTTCAAATGACTGCAGAACCTGGAAAAGCTGTTGCTGCTATTGATGCATAGCATACTGCTATTATTGATATATATATATATATATATATATATATATATATATTGAATTTTTGGAATCTTTAGCTGTGCTGTCAACTTTGGATAAAAGTATCCCAGTTTACCGTGTTGAGTTGGCATTGTACATAAATTAACAGCCATATTGGTCTAGAAATGTTGAACTTAATTTTTTTTCCATTTGAACACACTGCATTAAATATGTAAGATCTTATCTACGTGGGTTTGATTACAAAAACTAATAAAGTATTCTCTAAATAAAAAGTAATAAAAATAAAAAACTTGTGGCATAACAGCTATCTTGAAAATGTTTCAGATAGTTTTAAAAATAATACATTCTACTGCTACTAGGAAAAATGTGCTACCCAAGTTCAATTTTTATCATTGATTTTCTTTCAAGATTATTTGTCTACTGCTAGGAGCATATAAGTCCCATATTGTTATTGTACTACTATATCTTGCTTCAGATCTGTTAGTATTTCCAATATTTATTTAGATCACCCAGCTGAGGTGCCTACACACTCATAGCTGTTATAACATCCCCATGGACTAACTGCTTCATTAGAAAACAATTTTCTATTACTGTTTTGGGATAGTATCTACTATATATGAATAAACCCACTCCTTATCTCTTGGCTTCCATATATTTGGAAAATCTTGTCCCATCCCTTTACTGCCTCTATTTATCACTTAAAGTTAGTCATGTCAAGGTACCACGTGGTTGTATACTTCTGTTGGATGTTTTAAAAATTCTATTAACCAGTCTATCACTTTTGATTAAATAGGCTAATGTAATGTTGGTGAAGCTGCCACTTAGTCTTGGTTCCCTTTTCCTCTTGTTCTCCTCCTTTGTAATTTGATCTTATTTGACAGTGGTGCTTTTTTTTTCCTTTTCTTTTGTGCAGCTATAATATTTTTGTTATGGTCATCCTATATAAAAATTTGGTATTTATAACCATTTTTGAAGCTGGTTGCACCTTAATTCTCATGCAATACAAATGTACTGCACTTTTATTCCTTCCTCTTACATTTTCTTTTGATCTTACAATTCAAAATTTTATTTTACATATCATTAATATATTATCACAGCTATAGTTATTTTATTACTTTTTCTTTTAGTCTTTATAGTATAGTTATAAGTGGTTTAAACACCATAACTACAGCATTAGGGTAACCTAATTTTACTGGTTATTATCTTTGCCAGTGAATGTGTATGTATGTTCATATATTGATGCTGTTTAAATTTTCAGCTTAAAATTTCCTTAAGCATATCCTGGAAGGCTAGTCTAGTGATGACAAAGTTCCTCAGCTTTGTAGGACTTTTCTTCATTTCTGAAAGACAGGCTTTCTGGGTATAACAGTTTTTGCTAATAGACTCCCTTCACCTCAAGAGTATAGAATATTCTACTCTACTCTCAATACATCATTTGTCCTTCAGGGAATCTGTTGACCTCCATCTGGAAGTTACTTTGATTATGGTGGGTTTCTTCTCTTGTCCCCACCAATATTATTGCAGTGTTTGATTTTTGAATGGTTTGTTATAATATATGTTAGTGAAATCTTCTTTAGGCTGAAGCTTCTTGGGGCCCTTGGAGCTTCATGTACCTGAATGTCCACATCTGTCCAGACTTTGGAAGGTTTGAGGCATTATTTTCATTAACTGGGCATTGTCCTTCTTTCTATCACTCTTAGTCTTTCCATAATCCTATGAGAGGAACTCTCTAGAGGCTAACCTGCAAACCACATAGTATTGCAACACCGTATCTGAGCTGCTCTGTCATGCCTTATCACCACGATGGACTAAGTCCTTTAAAACAAAGAGGAAAAATAGACACTTCCTCCTGTAAGTTGCTCCCATCGTGCAATACATCACAGGGATGAAATTAACTAACACAGAAAATGAGTACCAAAAGAGCAGGGTTGCTACTGCAACTAAATTTTTTACACCTTTGGAACTGGTTTGCAGAAAGCACTTGGAAGAGTTTGGAGATGCAGACTAGAGAAGCCCTAGAATTCTGTAAGCAGAACTTATGGGAAATTCTGGTAGAAGTTCAAAAAAGGAGAATTCTAGCAGAATTGTAGTCAATTCGTGGCGGGGTGGGGGGAGCCAAACTCATGAGGTTTCATATGGGGAAAAGGACTCTTGTAGTTGGTCTCTTTACTCTTTGGGAGTCCTGCCACCCAGCTCCCAAAAAATCCCATAGTCATTTATTCTTTCTTATGAATGCCCAGCCTTAGCTTGGCTTGTTTGTAGCCAGTTTTTCTTAAATTATCCTGTCTTTTGCCTCTGGACTTTTACCTTTCTATATACTTTTCTATACTTCTTACTCCATGGCTTGCTGTGTAGCTGGGTGGCTGGGACCTAGAGTCCTTTCCGTCTCTGATCTTCTCTTCTCAGATTTCTCCTCTTTATTATTATTATTATTTATTCTCTCTCATGCCAGCCCCACCTATCCTTTCCCCTGGCTAACTATCCTCTGTTCAGTTCTTTATTAGACCAATCAGGTGTTTTAGGCAGGCAAAGTAACACAGTTACGGAGTTAAACAAAGGCAGCATAAAAGAATGCAACACATCTTTGCATCACTAAACAAATGTTCCACAGCATAAACAAATGTAACACATCTTCAACAACAGACTCTATTGGGAATTGGACTAGGGGACATGTATGTTACATTTGGGAAAATAATTTGTCTACATTTTTTCCCATGTCCTGAAAATTGGAGTGAGGCTGATTTAAAAGCAACAGGTTAATTAATGTGATGGAAGCCATTTCAAGATAGGAGAGTGTTCAGGATATGATACGGTTGCTGCTGGATGCTTTTGTCCTGGCTTACAATGAGAATTGAGAGCAAAATGGAGAGCAGAACTGTGTGAATGTGTAATTTGGTCCCAGAAGAAGCTCATTTGAAGTTGTAGACACAGACACACACACACAAACAGCTGGGTGTGGTGGTACATATCTTTAATCTCTTAACTTGGAAGGTTGAAATAAGAAGATCATGATGCCATCCTAGACTACATAGCAAGACCCTCTTAAAAATAACAGTAGATAGAAACACAAAGAGGTCGTAGTTGTTAGAGAAATTAGAGCTATTAGAGAGAAATCAAGCACGTTTTTATGGATCACTAGGAAAAGTGTCTTGAAGGCATTTGAGGAATTGTATACAGTGGTATTTTCTCTTTAGTTCACTTTGAACATTAGTGGCTTTAATCTGTGTTTAGTAGTTGTCTGGAGAGATACCATATGCATTTGAAAAAATCTGATGTTATTTTAACAAGTATATTGTTTGAGTGGTATAAAATCTTAACTCTGCTACCAAGGTGAGTGTACCCTCTGTTCCTGCCCTACTCTTACCCTACGTCCCATTCACCCCGGATCTCTCTGGGCCTACACCCACTTAGACTGGACCTGCCCAGGCAGAGAAGAGCTCCCTGAGTCTGGAAATGCCTCACTCTTCCTTCCCCCTCGCTGGCCTGACCCCTACCAAGCCTGACCCTTACCTAGTGAGCAGACTACCAGGAGAGGCAAGACATTGAAGTCTTGGCCCACACACACCAAGACAAGAGGAGATAGAGAGAGCCCCCCCCCGTACCCACTGGAAGAAGAGATGGGAAAAACACAGAATAAGAACACACTCAACAACAGAAAGGCCAATATGACACCACCAGAATCTAGGGACTCCACACCAGCAAGATCTGAAAAGTTCAACACAGAGGATGAAGAAGAGATGGACCTCAAAATTGTCTTAGAAAGATGATAGAGACCTTTAAAGAGGAACCAAGAAAATCCCTTAAAGAAATAGAAGAAAAAAACAAGAAAAAATTACATGAAATGGAGGAGAAGACAAACCAAAAAATTCAAGAAATAAACAAATCTCTTAAAGAATCTAAAGAGAGCCAAGAAAAAAACAGCCAATCAAGTGAAGGAAACACTTGGAAACAGTTCAAGGCATGAAGGCTGAAATAGAAACAATAAAGAAAACACAGAATGAGGGGATGCTGGAAATAGAAAAACTGGATAAACTGCCAGGAACTAAAGTTGTGAGTATAACCAATAGAATTCAAGAGATGGAAGAGAGAATCTCAGTTGTTTAAGACTCACTAGAGGATATACATTCATCAACCAAAGAAAATCTCAAGTCCAACAAATCCCTAACAAAAAATACCAAGGAAATATGGGACACTGTGAAAAGGCCGAACCTAAGAAAAATAGGTATAGAAGAAGGTAAAAAAAATAGAGCTCAAAGCTACAGAAAACATATTCAACAAAATCATAGAAGAAAACTTCCCCAAACTACAGAAGGATATACCTATGAAAGTACAAGAAGCTTACAGAACACCAGACTAGACCACAAAAAGAAGTCCCCTTGACACATAATAATCAAAACACCAAACTTACAGATAAAGAGAAAATATTAAGAGCAGCAAAGTAAAAAGGCCAAGTAACATATAAAGGCAGACCTATCAGAATCACACCAGACTTCTCAATGGAAACTTTGAAAGCCAGAAGGTCCTGGATAGATATCCTACAAACACTAAGGCAGCATGGATGCCAACACAGAAAGTTGTTGTACCCAGGAAACTTTCAATCACTATAGATGGATTAAACAAGATATTCCATGACAAAACCAGATTTAAACAATACATATCCACAAATCCAGCACTACAGAAAGTTCTGGAAGAAAACTCCAACCCAACGAAGATAACTACACTCACAAAAAAATAGACAATAGATAATCCAATTTTACTAAACATGAAAAGAAACAGGAGGGCAAAAACCACACACAATGACACCACCAACAATAAATACAAACAAACAAGAACCAACAATCAATGGACATTAATATCCCTCAATGTCAATGGTCTTAACCTGCCTATAAAAAGATAGAGGCTAACAGAATGGATACGAAGACAGAATCCATCCTTCTGCTGAATACAAGAAACACACCTCAACCTCAAAGACAGGAGTTACCTCAGAGTAAAGGGTTAGGAAAAGATTGTCCAGTCAAATGGGCCCAAGAAACAAGCTGGTATAGTAATCCTAATATCTAACAAATTAGACTTCAAATGAAAATCAATCAAAAGAGATGAAGAAGGGCATTTCATACTCATCAAAGGAAAAGTCCAGCAAGATGAAGTCTCAATCCTAAACATCTATGCCCCAAATATGAAGGCACCCACATTTGTAAAAGAAACATTACTAAAGCTCAAACCACACATAAAACCACACACACTTATGGCAGGAGACTTCAACACCTTGCTTTCACCACTAGACAGGACCACCAGTCAGAAACTTAACAAAGAAACAAAGGATCTAACAGAACTTATGACCCAGTAGGGATTAACAGATATCTATAGAACATTCAATCCAAACACAAAAGAATATACCTTCTCAGCACCACATGAAACCTTCTCTAAAAATGACCACATAGTTGGCAACAAAGCAAACCTCACAGATACAAAAGAATTGAAATAACTCCCTGATCTTATCAGATCACCACGCTTTAAAGTTAGAATTCAACAGCAATACAAATTGCAGAAAACCTACTAACTCGTGGAAATTGAATAACACCCAATTGCACCATTCCTGGGTTGAGGAAGAAATAAAAAAAAAAGAAATTAAAGACTTCCTAGAATTTAATGAGAATGTAGACAAAACATACCCAAACTTATGGGACACTCTGAAAGCAGTGCTAAGAGGAAAGTTCATAGCACTAAGTGTCCACATGAAGAAACTGGTGAATAGTCACAGTAGAGAATTGACAGAACAAATGAAAGTTTTAGAGCAAAAAGAAGCAAACACACCATGGAGGAGTAGATGCCAGGAAATAATGAAATTGAGGGCTGAAATCAATAAAGTAGAAACTAGGAAAACACTACAAAGACTGAATGAAACAAAGAGTTGGTTCTTTGAGAAGATCAACAAGATAGACAAACCTCTATCCAAACTAACCAAAAGGCAGAGAGAGAGCACGCTAATTAACAAAATCAGGAAAGAAAAGGGGGATATAACAAGAGACACTGAGGAAATCCAGAGAATCATCAGGTAATACTTTGAAAACCTGTACTCCACAAAATTCGAAAATCTAAAGGAAATGGATAATTTTCTGGATAGATATCACTTACCAAAATTAAACCAAGAAGAGATAAGCAGTTTGACCTATGACCCCCTAATGAAATAGAAGCAGTCATCAAAAGCCTCCCAAACAGAAAATTCCCAGAGCCAGACGGCTTCGCTGCAGAATTCTACCAAAATTCAAACAAGAGCTAATGCCAGTGCTCCTCAAATTGTTCCACATAATAGTAGCAGAAGAGATATTGCCAAACTCTTTTTACTAAGGTACAATCACTTTGACACCCAAGCTCACAAAGATACAACTAAAAAATAGAACTACAGACCAATATCCCTCACAAACATCAATGCAAAAATACTCAACAAAATATTGTGAATCGAATCCAAGAACATATCAGAAAAATCATCTACCATGATCAAGTAGGCTTCATCCCAGGGATGCAAGGATGGTTCAACATATAAAAATCCATCAATGTAATCTACCATATAAACAAACTGAAAAAGAAAAACCACATGATCATCTTACTAGATGCTGAAAAAAGCCTTTGACAAAATCCAACATCCCTTCATGATAAAAATCTTGGAGAGAACAGGAATAACAGGAACATATCTAAACATGATAAAAGCAATATACACCAAACCATCAGCCAACATCAAACTAAATGCAGAGAAACTCAAAGTGATTCCCCTAAAATCAGGAACAAGACAAGGCTGTCCACTCTCTCCATATCTCTTCAATATTGTACTTGAAGTTCTGGCTAGAGCAATAAGACAAGAAAAGGATATCAAGTGGATACAAATTGGAAAGGAAGAAGTCAAACTTTCACTATTTGCAGATGATATGATAGTCTACATAAGTGACCCGAAAAACTCTACCAGGGAACTCCTACAGCTGACAAACACCTTCAGCAAGGTAGCAGGATACAAAATTAACTCAAAAAAATCAGTAGCCCTACTATGTACAGATGATAAATGCAATGAGAAAGAAATCAGAGAAACGTCACCTTTCACAATATCCACAAGCAACATAAAATATCTTGGGGTAACACTAACCAGAAAAGTGAAAGACTTGTATGGTAAGAACTTTGAGTCTTTAAAGAAAGAAATTAAAGAAGATACCTGAAAATGGAAAGATCTCCCATGCTCTTGTATAGGTAGAATCAACACAATAAAAATGGCAATCTTCCCAAAAGTAATCTACACATTCAACGCAATCCCCATCAAAATCCCAACACAGTTCTTCACAGACCTTAAAAGAACAATACTCAACTTTATATGGAAAAACAAAAAGCCCAGGATAACCAAAACATCTCTGTACAATAAAGGATCTTCTGGAGGCATCACCATCCCTGACTTCATGCTCTATTATAGAGTCATAGTTCTGAAAACAGCTTGGTATTGGCACAAAAATAGACAGATTGACCAATGCAATCCAATTGAAAACCCTGATATTAAACCACACATGTATGAACACCTGATTTTTGACAAATAAGCTAAATCTATACAGTGGAAAAAAGAAAGCATCTTCAACAAATGGTGCTGGTACAACTGGATTCAGATATGCAGATGATTGCAGATAGATCCATATCTGTCACCTTGCACAAAACTTAATTCCAAATGGATCAAAGATCTCAACATTAATCCAGCCACACTAAATTTTGTAGAAGAGAAAGTGGGAGATACCCTTGAACGAATTGGTACAGGAGAGTACTTCCTGAACATAACACCAGTAGCACAGACATTGAGATCTACAATTAATAAATGGGACCTCCTGAAACTGAGAAGCTTCTGTAAGGCAAAGGACACAGTCAGTAATATAAAATGAACCCACAGAATGGGAAAAGATCTTCATCAACCCCACATCTGACAGAGGACTGATTTCCAAAATATACAATAAACTCAAGAAGCTAGCCACCAAAACACCAAACAATGAAATCAAAAAGTGGGGTGCAGAACTAAATAGAGAATTCTCAACAAAGGAATCTGAAATGGCTGAAAGACACTTAAGAAAGTGCTCAAAATCCTTGGCCATCAGAGAAATGCAACTCAAAACAACTCTGAGATACCATCTTACACTGGCCAGAATGGCTAAAATCAAAAACACCAATGACAATCTATGCTGGAGAATATGTGGAGAAAAAGGAACAGTCCTCCATTGCTGGTGGGAGTGCAAACTTGTAAGACCACTTTGGAAATCAGTATGGCAGTTGCTCAGAAAAATGGGAATCAGTCTACCTAAAGATCCAGCTATTCCTCTCTTGGGCATATACCCAAAGAATGCACGTTCATACAACAAGGACATATATTCAACCATGTTCATAGCAGCACTGTTTGTAATAGCCAGAACCTGGAAGCAACCTAGATGCCCCTCAACTAAAGAATGGATAGAGAAAATGTGGTACATTTATACAATGGAGTACTCATCAGAAAAAGCAATGGAATCTTGAAATTTGCTGGCAAATGGATGGAACTAGAAGAAACCATCCTGAGTGTGGTAACCCAGTCTCAAAAAGACAAACATTCTATGTACTCACTCTTGTATGAATTTTAGACATAGAGAAAAGGATTACCAGCCTACAATCCTCTTCACCAAAGAAACTAGGAAACATTTAGGACTCTAAGGAAAAAATGCATGGACCCCAGGAATGGGAAGGGGCAGGAACTCCTGAGCTAATTGGGAGAATGAGGGTAGGGGAGAGGGAGATGTCAGAATGAGAGGAGCAGCAGAGGAGAGGAGGAAATAGAGGAGCAGAAATATTGAGTTGGAGCAAGAATAGAGGAGAGCAGGATGAGAGATAACATATTAGAGGGAGCCATTATAGGTCCTAGGAGAGATCTGGCACTAGGGAGATTTCCAGAGACTTACAAGGACGACACCAACTGACAATCCATGCAATGGTGGAGAGGATAACCTTAACACCCTTCCCCTAAAATGAGATTGATGACTACTTTTAATTCTATCCTAGAGCCCTCATCCAGTGGCTGATGGAAGCAGAGGCAGACACCCACAGATATACACGGAACTGTACTCTGGAACTTAGTTGCAGAGAGGGAGGAATGAAGATTGAAGGGGTCGGTACTAGGTTGATGAAAACCACAGAAACAGCTGGCCTGAACAAGGGGAAGCACATCGACCCCAGACTGCTGTCTGGGAGGCCAGTCCAGGACTGATCCAGACCCCTGAACATGGATGTCAATGAGGAGGCCTCTGCACTCTAGGGGGCCCCTGTTAGTGCATTAGTATTTTTCCTGGTGTAAGAAGGGACTTTGAGAGCCCATCCCTCGTGAAGGAATGCACTCTTGTCCTGGACACATGGAAAAGGGCCTAGGCCTGGCCTAGGATGATGTGGGAACTTTGGGGACTTTGGGGAGCCCCTGTCGAGGGCCCTACCCTGCCCGGGGGAGGACGGGGTGGGGGCAGATGTGGAGTTGGGGGGGAGGGAGAGGGAGAAGGAGAAGGGATTGACATGTGTAGCAAGCTTGTTCCATATTTGAACTAATAAAAAAAAACTTAACTCTGTTTTCCTATATGTGGTACAGTTCTTCCTCCCTGTCCTCATGTGCCATTTTTGTCATACATTGTCTTTATACATAAAAGTTTATAAATACGTATTTCCCTTTAATCAGACTTTGAGATATAAAGTGTCCAAAGGTGTTTCTTTACCTTCATTTCTTTCATCTTTGTATTCTTCATTTATTTACGAATATCCAAGGCACGAGCCTATATCATATTCCAGCTAAGTCAGGAACTTCTGTTGATCCTCTTGGTCAAGTTGATCTTATAAGTTTTCTGGTATTTTGTTTGCTGAGTTCTGAAGGTTATTTTCACTGCATCACTGTTCAGCTGTTTGTTGCAGCAATGTCTTCTTGCTTCCACTGTTTTGATGAGAATTGTGTCTACAGGGAGACGCTCTCAGCCTTTGCTTCTTCACATTTCTTAGGGGGAAAACTAGCAACAGGGTATGAAC
The DNA here is from genome assembly GCF_003668045.3 of Cricetulus griseus. Taxonomy (NCBI): domain Eukaryota; kingdom Metazoa; phylum Chordata; class Mammalia; order Rodentia; family Cricetidae; genus Cricetulus; species Cricetulus griseus. The sequence continues at coordinate 394,834,436 of NC_048595.1, forward strand.
CTCTCTCTGTCTATGGCCTCAAGGGCTTTTAATTCTCTCATTCATGCACATTCATACTGTAGGAATTATTTTTTAATATATGCTTATTTTTCCAGTCAATTTGGATGGTTTCGAGGGCATCTGTCTTAATTAAGCTATTCCCTGCCAGGGACTGTCTTTATCTAGATGTAACATTAATTATTTGCATTTTGACCTGAGTTTTTTTAGATGCTTAAGAGCATGTATTAACTTCTTGAGTGTCTAGTCAGTTTATAGTTATGGTGATAGGGATGATGATCCTTTCATTTTTCTACAGTTCTGGGCTAATGTTGGATGCTCCCTTTTTATCATTTATGATTTCTTCATATCTAAAAATTAATTTTGCTATTGATTTTATATACTTGGAAAGTTGTGCCTTTATCAAATTATGAAAATATTCCTTTACTGGCATTAGAGCGTACTCTGACATATACTAAAGACCAGCTGAGACATCCAGTATCATGGACCGAACAACTATTGGATTCTTAGACTATTCACTGGTAGACAGCCATTGTTGGGCTATCTGAATCACAGCCTGTGAATCACTCTAATAGATTCCACATACACGTGTTCATTCTATCATTTTGTTCCTCTAGAGAACCCTGGATGATGACATGTTCTTATTTTTAAAGAAGAGAGAGTGAATATTAAAGTGGGATCCTGGCCACTTTCTTACCCCAAAAATGACAACTTTTTTGAATCCATGCATATGTTAATTAATTAGATTTAACCTTTGTTTAATGTATATATGCTGTAGAACATTTATATTTTAATTTAAAATTTAATTCTAGAAATCATATTATAAAGGCAATATGTATATGATTTCTTTAGGAGTGAAGAAAATCCGACTAACTTGCAGTGAGTATAAAGACCCCAGATATCCAGAGAAAAACAGAAAAGGTAATGGTAAAGCTATCACAGTATCTGATCTCAAATTATACCACCAAGTTATAACAATAAAAAAGCATGGTATGGGCCCAAATGGACATGTAGGTCAATTTACAGAGTAGAAGTCTCAAAAATAAAAACACATAGCTATAGTCACCTAATTTTTGATAAATATGTCAACAATATTGTACTTTTTTTTACTCTTTGCTCTTTTGGGGGGCCTGCCACCCAGCTCCCAAATAATCACATGGCCATTCAGTCTTTCTTATGAAACAAGCCTTAGCTTGGCTTGTTTCTAGCCAGCTTTTGTATCTTGGCTTTTGCCTTTCTTTACTTCTTACTCTGTGGCTTGCTGTACAGCTGGGTAGCTGACCCCTGGCATCATCTCTCCTCCTTTCTCCTCTTCTTGCTCCTCCTTTATACCTTCTTCTCTTCCTATTTATTCTCTCTGCCTTCCAGCCCTGTCTATTCTTTCCTGCCTAGCCATTTGTCATTCAGCTCTTTACTAGACCAATCAGGAGTTTTAGGCAGGCAAAGTAACACAGCTTCACAGAGTTAAACAAATGCAACATAAAAGAACAAAACACATCTTTGCATCATTAAACAAATATTCCACAGCATAAAAGAATTAACACATCTTAAAATAATATTCTGCAGCACAGTATACATTAGAAAAAGCCTTCAGCAAGTGGTACAGGGAAAACTGGTTATTAGCATGTAAAAGAATAAAATTAGACCCATATATCTCAACATGCACACACACACACACACACACACACACACACACACACACACACCAATTCAAAATAAGTCAAAGACTTTAATATCAGACTGGAAGTGTTGAAATTGTTGGAGAAAAATTGACAAAGCATTTTTAAAATGTAGTCATAGACAAAGATCTTCTGAAAATGACTCCAACAAGACATAAAATAATCTAAATGGAATTGCATGAAATTAAAAAGCTTCTGCATAGTAAAATAAATAATTTCCAGAGTGAAGAAACAGCCTAAAGACTAGGAAAGTATGCTAACTATGTATTTGGCAGTGGTTAAATATCTAGAATATATAAAGTACAGAAAATAAACTCTAGAAAACGAATATTCTAATAGTAAGTGTGCTAAATAGTTCTCAAGGAAGAAAATGAACAATCAACATTTGAAATAGTATACAACAAACTCGGTCATCAGGGAAATTCCAATTAAAACTTCCTTGAGATGGTTTCTCACCCAGTCAGAGTGGCTGTCATCAAGAAAATAAATGATGAGGGCAAAGGAGAGTGCTTGCTGCTCTTGCAGAAGACCCAAGTTCAGTTCCCAGCATCTACATCAGTCCACTTACAACATCTGTAAGCCTGGCTCCAGGGTATCTGATGCCCTCTCCATAGGACACACACACACACACACACACACACACACACACACACACACACACAGAAGACACACACAGAAGACACACACAGAAGACACACACAGAGAGAGAGAGAGAGAGGACACAGAGAGAGAGAGAGAGAGAGGACACACACACAGAGAGAGAGAGAGAGGACACACACAGAGAGAGAGAGAGAGGACACACACACACACACACAGAGAGAGAGAGAGAGAGGACACACACACAGAGGACACACACACACAGAGAGAGAGAGAGAGAGAGGACACACACACACACACAGAGAGAGAGAGAGAGAGAGAGGACACAGAGAGAGAGAGAGGACACACACACAGAGAGAGAGAGAGGACACACACACACACAGAGAGAGAGAGAGAGAGAGAGAGAGAGAGAGAGAGAGAGAGAGGACACACACATACACACACAGGCTACACACACGTGAAAAAGAGTCTTTAAAGAAAGAACAAATGCCAATAGGAAGTGAGTGAAGAGGAATCTCATACACAGAGGATGGGACGTAACTATAGAAGTCAGTGTAGAGGGTCCTCAAAATGCTGAAAGTAGAATTACTATATGACCCAGCTATACCATTGCAGGTTTTTAGCCAAAGGACTCTATAACCTATCGCAGAGATATTTGCACATCCATGTTTATTGCTGTTCTGGTTCCAATAACTAAGAAAAGGAACCAGCCTTCTATCCATCAGCAGGGGCATGGATAGAGAAGGAGTGGTACATGGGCACAATGAAAGTTTATTCATCTAAAAGAAATGAAGCTATTACATCTGCAGGAAGATGGGTGGGGCTGGAATGTTATGGTGAGTGAAATAAACCTGGCTGTGTTTGGATTATTTCACCAGAAAACTCTTAGCTCTGATAAACATTTTTAGTAAAGTTGTAGGACATAACATCACCACACAAAAATCAACAGCCTTCCTGTAGACCAACAATAAGCCCACCAAGAAAGTAATGTGTTTTTATATATACAGAATCTGAACTTGAATGTGTGGATGGCTATTTGGTAGTGGTTTTGAAGGACAAGAAACTAGAAAGGGGGCCATAAAAATGGGAAAAGAGGTATTAAAAGAAGAGGAGAAAGTGGGGAAAGCAAGGGTAATATAATTCCTGGGATGTGAAGGCAGAAGGAAGAGATTGAGGAGATAGCTCAGCCGGTGAAGGCTCTTGCTAGCGTGCCCAACAACTTGAGTTTGGTCCCAGGAAACCCACGTGGTGGAAGGAGAGAAGGAACTCTTGCAAGTGGTCCTCTGCTGTCCATGCATGCACACACAAATCAAATAAGAAAATGAATGTAAGGATTTAAAGAAAGAAAGGAAGGAAGGAAGGGAGGGAGGGGAGGGAGGGAGGGAGGGAGGGAGGAGGGAGGGAGGGAAAGAAGGAAGGAAAAGAGAGGCTATTGGGAAAGAGAATGGGGCTTATGGAAGCAAGGGGTGGTGAGAGCAGTGGTGGAGGGGAACAATTAAGAACAAAGTATAATGAAATGCAACAATGAAACATGTTATTATGCGTGCTAATTGAAGAACAACTAACAGGAAAAACAAATGACGCTTTTGATACTCTATGGAGGGTAAATGCAACAACTGAACAACAGAACTCATACTGTATAATTTATTGTTCATAAGTAAGGAACTCACACGATCCTTTCAATGAATTTACTTTTATTAAGCACATACTTCATGTGTATCTCCTCTACACAGCATGAAAAAAAAAAAAAGACAAATAAGCCTTGATCTCAGTAGAAGCAGAAAACGTTCGATAAAATCTACTCCCAGTTCTTAACAAACTATGATTAAAACAGAATTCTTCTGTTAAGGTGTTCATCCAAAAACAAAGCAAAACCATTATCTATGATGCTAAAACAGGAGCAACTCTCTAATCAGTCTCAAGTACAAGAAAACAATTCTCAAGGTCTGGCCATTAGATTAATTTAAAAATGAAATGTATAAAATTATATAAAAATTCTTCCCCTTCAAGATGAAATAACTAAATATACTTTAAAAATTCAATACTATCTATAAATAAGACACTAAAACTAGGAATACAGTTCAACAACCGATATAAAAAAAAAAGAAGAAGAAGAACATGCAAAATACCACAGCAGCCTATGTACTGGAAATAGTCAAGTGGTAAGTCTGCTTGACACTTGTAGCAGCAGCCAACAAAGGCCACATGTGCTTGTCACCAAGAGCAAATGCAGATGTTCTGGAGACAGCCTAGCCATGGTTGCAGTGTTACCGAACTCATGAGCTGGAAGGAGGGCGACCAGGGAGACACAGACATTTGTACAGCAGACATATTCATGTAGCTATGCTTTGGAACAGGTACTCGTGCTGAGAACTCATCACAAATCTACTCTCAGTTTCTTGACCCATAGCTTCCACACTTGGAATATATTTCTAGACAATAAACAGGTACTGTGTCGACAGCATTTACTGCATTTCCCGCCTTTCCTCCCTCCAGATCCTCCCAAATCCGTGGCCTCTTTTCCTGTAAATATTATTGTCACACAAATGAACATGTAAATACAACCTGCTCGGCTCCTTCAGTGTTGTATGTTTTTATGGCTGACCACTTGGCATCAGAAAACCATGTAGAGGACTCATCCCTGGAGAAGACCGAGTCTCCCTCTCTCGGCAGTCATTAATTAGCTCTTCATTTACCATTCTAGGATTCTTTAAATGGTAATAAAGATGTGATAGAGTATCCTGGGGTTGTTTTGTGGTATTCTCTCTCTCTCTCTCTCTCTCTCTCTCTCTCTCTCTCTCTCTCTCTCTCTCTCCCTCTCCCTCTCCCTCTCTCTCTCCCTCTCCCTCTCCTCCTCTCTCTCTCCCTCTCTTTCTCTCTCTCTCCCTCTCTCTCCCTCTCTCTCCCTCTCCCTCTCCTTTTCCTACATCTCCCTCCCCCTCCCTTCTCTTTGTGTGTTTGTGTATATATGTTCTTTTATTTTGTTCTGTTGGAACTTATGTTCTTTGCTGTTGATGGATACAACATGAAAAGCAGGGGGTCAACTGACAGCTTGAAAATAAGTCAAAACAAAAAAAAAACAATTTCAGAAAGAAATAATCTTTGACCACAATAATTTAATATCTACACCTCTCAAAACTCTTACAGCTAATCCTACAATTACCTTTCACAATCTAAGGCATCTTTCCTGACATTCTGTCACTTTCTTCTGGGTATGTGCCACAGATTCTGTCCATCACCTACTGGGTCATTGACAATCTCACAGTGTGACACTTCAACACCATGAGGGCTGAATGACAGAGCTGCTTTGTCTAGCAATGTGAATAATTTCTTATCATCAGTCCCCTCACGGATAGGGTTGCTTGACCATTGGGCAACTAATCTAAAGCAGCCGTGTTAACTATAGTCTATGCACATAGCTGAGTCCAATAAGCATCTTCAGATGTCCCAACTATCCTAGGATGTCTATGTGTATATGTCTATTGTGGTACCCAGGTGTCTTTAGATTCTTTTTATAAAAATGACAAAATCTAATCCCCAATTAAAATCATAGAAAACAGTGGTGAACATTATGGTTATAATTCATTAATTGAGTCCCAAATTGTAGGAGGATCCTTTATCAACATGATACAGAAAACAGGTTTGGTCTAAGTCCATTTGGCTCAAAATTCCAACCCCATCGCTTACCTCTCTGAGACAGTTTTTTTTTCTTTTTTAGAGTAGGGATAACTGAAATATTTACTCAATGCATTTGTTGTGATGGTTTAAATGGGATGGTGTATGTGAATGGTTTAGCATATGACATAGTGTGAGATTCATGCTTGTATATCTGACCTTTAAAGAACAGAGTCTTGGGTAACTCCAGTGACCTTACAGCAGAGGCTCTTGCACACCCTGGCTGCCAGTAAAAGATCATTGCATCCTAGAATCTCTCCTTGAGTTTCAAATTCCTCAGAGAGTCAATGTTCTACCATTGGCCCTATGTTCTTTTCTCTACTGCATACTGGACCAAAGGAGCGAATACCAACCAGGGTTAGGAAGGACTTTGAAATACCACTCTGAACAAGTAGAGTTTAGTTTCTGGAAGAATGATAAAGACAGACTGAGAAGAAAAGCAGACTGTGTATAATGGCTAAATGCAGGAGTTCACAAGTTTGTCTTATCCTCTGAGTGTGGCCAAACTGGTATCATCCCAAGAAAGTAACTCTCCACTTGTTGAAACACCTTTAATAGAAGAAGTAAGGATTTGTAGAGAGGCTGCTCTCCAGGCACACTCAGCATCCAGGCACTGCTTACCCACTTTTCCATCATTCTGGTACTTAGTCCATTATTTGAAACACTACAAATATTTTCTTAGCATTCTTCTCACAGCCGCCTTCACTTCCTTGTTCTTCAGGCTGTAGATGAGGGGGTTCAGCATGGGAGTGATGACACTGTACTGCAAAGAGAAGATCAGCTCTTGAATGGATCCTGAATTTGGCATGAGATAGCGGAGTAACCCTGAGCCATAAAAGAAACTCACTGCTGTGAGGTGGGATGAACAAGTAGAAAAGGCCTTGCTTCTCCCGGAGGTGGACCTTATTCCCAGAATGGTGAGCAAGATGCGAAAGTATGAGAAGAGAATGAGGAGGAAGTTTCCAAAGAAGTGGATGAAGCTGGAGCAGAGGAGGGTGGTGAAGCTTGCAGACACATCAGAGCAAGACAAAGGATAGAGAGAGGGCAGCTCGCAGATGAAGTGGTGGATGCTCTGTGCCTCACAGAAATCTAAACTCAGAGCAACAAGGATATTGATGAGGGCATCCAGAAAAGCCAAACCCCATGAGCCCCACACCAGCCCTACACACAGCTGTCTGTGCATCACTTGACTGTAGAGCAGAGGAGAACTTATGGCCACATAACGATCATAGGCCATCACTGCCAGGAGGCAGGACTCAGTTCCTCCAGTGGCAAACACAAAGAAGACCTGAGCCAGGCAGCCTTCCACGGAGATGCTCTTCTTCTCAGACAGGAGGTTCTCCAAGAGCTTCGGCACCGTGACAGAGGAGTGGCAGAGGTCCAGGAAGGACAGCTGTCCCAGGAAGAAGTACATGGGAGTGTGGAGGTGGGAATCAATCTTCACTACCAGCAGCAGCATCAGGTTCCCCATGAGGGTCAGAAGGTAAATCGCCAGGAAGAGCACAAAGAGCAGAGCCTGGATCTGGGCATCACCAGAAAGCCCAAGGAGGATGAACTCCAACACGGTGCTCTGGTTCCTCATTGCCCTTGATAGTTCTTTTAAATTGGTGGTACCTCTTCTTATGCCTAACAAACATGGACGTGTCTGTCCCTCTTTCTCAGTCAGTTTCACGGTACTTAAAAATCAGTGCTAAAAAATAAAATGATTAACGCGCTTAGGTCACTGGTGTGGAGCCTCGGCATCTCTAAAGATATCACCTTAAGGATGGGAAAACTTCTTCCTCAGACATGAAGGCCAGAGTGAAAATCTTACAAGGACATTTTTCAGATGGGACAACTTGAAAATTGTGCTCTGTCTGGAACCAGATGTGAGAGTTAGAGCTTTGTGAAATTAACAGGATTAAAATCATCACTTTTTTTTTAAACCTGGCACTGCAATTTCACTACTCTCAGAGCTTCACTTATGCAGATTCCTAGGCCCAGTTTTCAGTGGAAATGACTCTGAGACTGTTGCCACCATACACTTGGCTATTGTCACAATTATAGTCTGAGTGGCTCTTTTCCTCAAAGGACCTGCCTGGAGGACACACAAAAGTATCTAGCTCTGTAAGTGGCTCAACGTTTCTCAAAATGTATTATCTCTAAATAAAAAAAAAATGTATTGATGAGTGAATGGGCATATGGATGACTCTGGAGAGAACAGCCTGTAGAGCACAAGGCAGAATGCTGATGTGAGTAAGGACCTACAAGGGATTTTGCACAGCAATGGCTTGCATTTGAGCAGATGTTGCAAAGGCAACAGACAAAAGTCTGTCAACTGGAAAGATTTGTACCATTTTCTGTAATGTCACAAACCTCAGAGCTACAATGAGCAGGCACACAGATAGTTCCATGTATGGCTACTTACTGCACCTTGTGAGTTTGGAGTTCTTTATGAATCATAGGTTTCCCTAAGTCTACCACCGATGTCCTCATCTATGCCACCCCTGGTCCATGCATGGCTTTCTCCTACTAGCCTCCCTGAACCTGCAGATCTCAATCGGTGCATGTGTGAAGATGGAAGCTAAAACCGAGCTACTCTGGAGGGGGTTGCTGATTTGATTCTGGTACTAAAGACAGAGAGGTGCTGAAGAGTTACCCAGCTTTGTTTCCTCACCCACAACTCATATTTAATCTTCTTTAAAGGAGGAAGAGAAATTATCCTGAGGAACAAACCAAAGCTTCTTACATAACAGAAGTGACTTTCTGTACCAGAGAGGAGGCTACGACTGCTAGCACAAGAACTAAACTGTGGATAGGAGGGCTAGGCATCAGGGAAAGTACCTGGTCAGAAAAGGCTAATGGTGGACACGGGGAAAACAGCAGCAGAGAAAACCACCAGGGGAGGGAGAAAGGGGTCAGAGGAGAAAGCATTACCGTGCTTCATCTCCATCTCACTGTGCAGGTGTCTTCCATTTTCCTAAGGTGTTTGGCATGTCTCTGAATGTCAGAGAAAAGCATAAGGGACTGTGTAGAACCATCCTATCCCAGGGTCTGACATTGCCATTTTCTATTTCCTGCATGAAGACATGCGCTCAGCCCTCAGATAAGCCATTCTGAACTTTGACAGCATGAATGGTCCCTTTGTAGGTTTAACTACAAAGAAAAGGAAAACCTTAAAATGTCAAGCTCCTAATGAGTATCACAGCAAAGTTTTCATGCTCCCTCCAGTACAATCACACAATCATCTCTCTTTGACTGCTAATATACTGGTAAGAGTGCCATCCTGCTGAGGCAGCTCAGGTGGCCATTAAGAAGGGCCACTGTGCTAAGGTGGCCAATGAGACAGACAAGCAATGACCTGAAAGCCCAGGGGACAGCCGGGTCTCCTGGTTGCTAGAAAGTGCCTCTTGGGGTGATTTGTACTCTTTGGCTAAAATGGTTACTAAGTGATTACCCTGGGAATTCTCATTGAGGTTAAGTGATTCACAGCTTATTTTTAAACCATCTTCCTAATGCTATATATAATTAATACTATATATAATACATGTAAATAATACTACACTAATACTAATACTATATATAATACATATAAATATTATATAACATAATAATTATTTAGCTGGTGATAATTTGCATATTTCAGCATATTCGCTTTTTTACTCAATTCATCTGCATCCAGAATTGAAAAGCTCAGTAGCTAAACCAAGATCACAGCAGATGATGTTGACACCAACTCCACACAGCTGCAGGTTCTAAGAAACCAGGAGTTGGGTTTGAGGGGAACAACTCTCCCCACCTTCATGAAGAGCATCTCTCTTCAAGGTTCTGTTTAGTGGGAGTCTTCTAGTAATGTTCACCTCTGTATGACTCTATTCTTGTGGTTTTTACCATTTTAATCATCCATATTTATGGGTTATCATGCAGCAATCTTATGTATGTGATTACACGTGTGCATGGCGTGTAATGATCAATGGACACAAACTCCTACTGAATAATTCTTTTTAGACCAAGTTGCATTATGTAGCGCTGGCTGACCTGGGACTCGGAGATCCATCTGCCTCTGCCTTCCAAGTACTGTGTGTCACCATGTCTGGCCTAATGGGTAACTTTAAAAAATATATTTCGAAGATATCATCTTATTATTTCTTTGATTGACAGACATTTCTCTTAAGAAGTCAGTTTGGGCCATATTGAACTCGAGTTGGAAGAGGCGAGTCCGGTCTCAAAATGGAGGTAAAACCGCTGCCCGGTCGCCGCCGCCGCGTGGGGGAGGAGGGTCATGATCCAAAGGAACCAGAACAGTTGAGGAAGCTGTTTATTGTTGGTCTGAGCTTTGAAACCACAGTTGATAGCTTAAGAGGACATTTTGAGAAATGGGGCACACTTACAGACTGTGTGGTTTTGAGAGACCCCCAAACAAAACGTTCCAGGGTTTGGTTTTGTGACCTACTCTTGTGTTGAAGAGGTGGATGCTGCAATGTGTGCTCGGCCACACAAGGTGGATGGCCGTGTGGTGGAACCAAAGAGAGCTGTTTCCAGAGAGGATTCTGTAAAGCCTGGCGCCCATTGAACAGTGAAGAAAATTTTTGTCGGTGGTATTAAAGAAGATACAGAAGAATATGACCTGAGAGACTACTTTGAAAAGTTTGGCAAGATTGAAACCATAGAAGTTATGGAAGACAGGCAGAGTGGAAAAAAGAGAGGATTTGCTTTTGTAACTTTTGATGATCATGACACCGTTGATAAAATTGTTGTTCAGAGATACCACACTATTAATGGGCATAATTGTGAAGTGAAAAAGGCCCTTTCTAAACAAGAGATTCAGCCTGCTGGCTCACAGAGAGGTCGTGGAGGTGGATCTGGCAACTTTATGGGTCGTGGAGGAAACTTTGGAGGTGGTGGAGGTAATTTTGGTCGTGGTAGAAACTTTGGTGGGAGAGGAGGCTGTGGTGGTGGCAGCAGAGGTAGTTATGGAGGTGGTGATGTGGAGATAATGGATTTGGAGGTGATGGTGGCAACTATGGTGATGCCCTGGTTACAGTGGTAGAGGAGGCTATGGTGGAGGTGGACCAGGATATGGAAACCAAGGTGGTGGATATGGTGGTGGTGGAGGAGGAGATGATGGTTACAATGAAGAGGAAATTTTGGTGGAGGTAACTATGGTGGTGGTGGGAACTATAATGACTTTGGAAATTATAGTGGACAACAGCAATCAAATTATGGACCCATGAAAGGGGGCAGCTTTGGTGGAAGAAGCTCAGGCAGTCCCTGTGGTGGTGGCTATGGATCTGGTGGTGGAAGTGGTGGATGTGGTAGCAGAAGGTTTTAAAAATACAACAGAAAAGGGATACAGTTCTTAGCAGGAGAGAGAGCGAGGAGTTGTCAGGAAAGCTGCAGGTTACTTTGAGACAGTCGTCCTAAATGCATTAGAGGAACTGTAAAATCTGCCACAGGAGGAACGATGATCCATAGTCAGAAAAGAAAAGTTACTGCAGCTTCAACAGGAAACCCTTCTTGCGCAGGACTGTCATAGCCACAGTTTGCAAAGAGTGCAGCTATTGATTAATGCAATGTAGTGTCGATTAGATGCACATTCCTGAGGTCTTTTATCTGTTGTAGCTTTGTCTTTTTCTTTTTCTTTTCATTACATCAGGTATATTGCCCTGTAAATTGTGATAGTGGTACCAGGAATAAAAAATTAAGGAATTTTTAACTTTTCAAAAAAAAAAGTCAGTTTGGTAGTTTAATGTCACTTTTTCTCTGGAGCTACTTCTCCTCTTATATTCTCTCACTACTTTTTAAATGTTTTCTGGCTTGACTTCAATACTGCATTCGATGTGATCAAATATGGGCATTTTCATTCATTGTAAACCTGCTGTGTTTGTTTCAGATTATTTGTCAAAACTGAGAAGTTCTAAGTTTGAAGATTTCTTTATACCATTCCTAACCTCCCTTTTTATATCCATGATACTAAAGCCAAGATGCAGTCTCTGCAGCCAGCAGGACAATGCCCTCCCAAGAGATGGCTACACCTTGGTCTCTGAAACCCATAAACATGCAGGAAAAGGACCTACTATGGGAAAGGGACCTTGCAAATAGCATTAATGTTACAGGCTGAGGAGGGGGAACAGCAGCTGCACATGGGCTCTGGCCAGCTGAGGACAGCTAGAATTTGAAGTCAAGGGGTTTGAAGCTATGGGATCATGGGTTGTGAGGTTGGGCACTCCTATCCCTGTCCTCCCTCTGGCTCCTGCCTCTGAGGCATGAGGTGAGGCTGATCTCTGTGTCCTGAACCACTGCTGCTATGAGGAACTGAAAGATACCAATAACAATGGCCATGCAGGAATCAAGCTTCTATAAAGGCACCAATAGCATTTCTCCTATGTCATGACTTCATCTGGATGCTAAAATGGGTTTTATTACTAAAGATAATGAATGGCTGTGGGTAAACACTGACCCAGACCCAGATCTATTGAGTATTTTAGACATGCTTACGTAGAGAAATGAGTTCAGACAGAGGTCATTTTTTTTTCTTCATCAGTGAGCACTTGCCTTTAGTCAGAAAGGTACTCACCAAGAAAAATATCAACAAGGTTTTCTATGTTATAGAAAAGGAGACAACAGATATCACTCAAAAAATGGAGAGGTAGACAGAATGCATGTACCAAAAGTACATAATGTGAAATGTGAACTGACAAGAACTCCACTTTCTTTACAATCCCACTTCTGGCAATGAGTAAACTTCCACATCAAACTTCGGACTTTAGAGAGTGCCCTTTGTATTTTTTGTGGCATTTTAAAGACTTTTCCCAATGTAACTTTCACCACAGATTTTGAAGAGCTCTCTAACAGGCCCAAACATGGCAAACATGGCACCCTCAGGTTCTGTCCACCCTCCTTTCCCTCTCCCTTACTGAACCATTAGATTACATTCCTAAAGCTAGCTCCCAAGGTCTATTCCCTCATTTGTCCACTGACTCGTTCCTGAGATGAAACACCAAGGTCTGGCTATCAAAATGTACTATTTGTCTACGCTGACTACCTGTCCAATCAGGACTTATCAAACCATCATAGCACAGACTTCCTCTTTCTCTCATTATAAAACACTTCTGCAGAGACACTGCCTGCTGCCTTTGCCTGATCCAGAGGCAGCCCCCCTCGATTGTCCCTCTGGGGTAGTAAGTTTCCTTTGTGCTGAGAACTTGATGTCTGGATGTCTTCTGTACCAACCCCCAGGGGCGCCCCCTACTGATCTTGTGAGAATTGCTCACAATAATGTTGGAGTAATCTTTTTGTACACTGTGTCTCTGTCCTTCCTCACCTGCCTAAGGCACCTTCTGATTGGTTTAATAAAGAGCTGAACAGCCAATAGCTAGGCAAGAGAGGATAGGCAGAACTTCTGGGGGAGAGACAGGAACTCTGGGAAAGCAGCACAGGAGATTTGCAGCCAGACACAGAGGAAGTCGGACATATGGTACTGAGGAGAGGCAATGAGCCAGGTGGAAGAGTGGAAGAATGTAGATTGATGTAAATGGGTTCATTTAAGTTATAAGAACCAGTTAGGAATAAGCCTAAGCTGAGGCCATGCTTTCATAATAAGTAAAAGTCTCCATGTCATTATTAGAGAGCTGGCGATATAAAGAAAGGATGGTTATACAATAATGCCTAAGATAGAAATCTCTGGATGCAGGTAGCACTGTGTATTAGATCCTTTTCTGTTGTTGTGATTAACACCAATGCCAAAAGAAATTTATAGACGGAAGAGTTTGTTTGGGCTTATGGTTCCTGGAAAGTAAGAGTCCATCGTCGTGGCATGGAAGGATGGCAGCAAGTAGAAACTGAGAGTTCACTTCTCAACCATGAGTGTGACGCAGATGAAACTAAACTAGAATTGGCATAAGCTTTTACTCTCAAACCTGGTCCCAGTGACATACTTCATCCATCAAGGTTGCACCAACTAAACCTCCCCAAAGAGTGCCACCAACTAACAACCAAGTGTTCAAATGTTCAAGACTATGGGGGACATTTCTTGTTCAAACCACACATCAGTTGTTCAGAGTATGTTGCCCAGTTTAACTCCCAGGACACTCACTTGATAGTAAGGGCTGATGACTTGATCGTAAACAATGCAGAATTGATAACTGGATGGTGGCTTGTTGCAGCCACCATTGTAAGTGCCATTCAGCTCCAGAGTATGGATTTACTATGATAGTATTTTGATACACCAACTGTTCAAATTCACTTGAATTCACTAGTGGGCAGGAAGACTGTGGAATGGAGTTTTGCTATCACTGTAAGTAGATCTGGCATCCAAGCAATGCCTGGATGTTGCTCCACAAAAGAGAGCCAAGAGTTTGTGCTGAAGAGCTGTATTCTTGATCTATTACTTAGAGTCAAGGGGCAGCAGCAGCCAATGATACAAAGTCATATATGTGATGTGTTGACTGTATGCTAAACATGAATAGCGGTGGTTGTTACCACATGGCATCTTGTGTGTGGTTGTGAGTTGTATTGCCTGTCATTGAAATAAGTCTCCAATTTACACCATTCTAAGTCTACCAGGTGGTGCCTGGGTGTGAGGGAAGAAACCCTGAAGCAGAAAGAAGAGAAAGCTGAGGCAGGTGGGAAGCCCTGCTGGCGCTCCTCCTGTAGGAATCACCTTAATAGTAGACATCACTGTTCATGAAATGAGTATTGACTTTCTTGGGAGTGGGCAAAACTCATAGTTAATATGAAGGAAAGGATGTTTCAAAAGAGATAGGTTCTGCAACTGCAGTAGTAATCTGTAACCCCCAGTAGTAGCTGCAGTGCCTGCAGGCATTCTGTCCTTATTCTGTTAGCTTATGTCTATGGCATCGTTCCAATTTCTCTCTGCTCAAGGGGAGACTGTGGAGGTTTAGCTAGCAATGGGAAGAGTCACGACTAAATTTGATAATGAAGATGATACTGTATTTATCATAATGTTGTCATGAAAAAACACCACGACCCAGCCGGGTGGTGGTGACACATGCCTTTAATCCCAGCACTCAGGAGGCAGAGACAGGCGAATCTCTATGAGTTCGAGGCCAGGCTGGTCTACAGAGAGACTTTCAGGACATCTAGGACTATTACGCAGAGAAACCCTGTCTCAACAACAAAAACCACCATAACCCAAAGCAACTTACTGGAAGAGTGTAATTTGGCTTGTGGCTCCAGAGGGATGAGAGCCCATCCAAATGGGCTGGCAGCTGGAGCAGGGAGCTAAAAGTGCACGTCTTTAAACACAATCACAAAACAGAGAGCAGCTACACAGGAAGTGGCCTGAGGCCTTTGCTCTCAAAGCCCCGCCCCCCAGTGATGTCCTTGCTCCAGTAAGACTGAGCTTCCTAAACCTCCCCCAAACAGCGCTACCAGCTGGGGACCAAGTGTCCAGATGCCTGAGATTATGGGAAATTCAAACCACCATAGATATAAATGTTGTGAAACGGATACAGCGGTAGACAAATCGGCAGCCGTAGAACAAAGCGCACCCTGGCATAGGAGAGGAAGTGCCGATGTCTAAGTGTTCCATATACATACATGAATATACATGTTCTGGGGTTCACAGAGACTTCGTAATTTAACCAAAGTATCATAGCAAGAAATTTACAGACAGCGAAGAATCCGGTTTATACTCAGGTTTATTCGCATCTAAAATATTTTTTGCAGGGTACCTGCTTCACACAAACATTATACGTGGGAAAGACAGGTGCCGTGTCGTATATCTGTATCTATTGACTTACGTCTACATGCCAATCCACACAGGTACACATGCAACTATTTGCAGCTAATATGGGGGAAGCGGTTTTATGCCTGGACTGAATT